>NW_023425524.1:7143454-7835954 GCF_014108245.1 Pipistrellus kuhlii
TTTCAGCTGCAGCAACGGTTTCACATGTTTCCTTCTGACTTCGAAAGTGCTTTCCATAGATCTCCCCATGAATGAACAGGTGAGCGCTAACCAGGCCTCTCCATGAGAGCTGCATGTTTTGTTTTATTCATTTTTACTCTATTTCAGGTTGCCTTCCCAACTGGTAGTGAGAATTAGGATTCATCCCATTCAATTCAAGCAGTAATTAAGTCTGCTACGGCCCTGCCAGTGTGGTTCAGTTGGTTGAGCGTCATCCATGCACCAAAAGGTTGCTGGTTCAATGCTTGGTCGGAGCACAGGCCCAAATTGTGGGCTTGGTCTCTCACATCAATGTTTTTCTCTCCCTTCCTCCCTCTCTCTCTGTTTTTTTTTTTTTTTTTGTTTTTTTTTTTGTTGTTGTTGTTAATCCTCACCGGAGGGTATTTTTCTAGTGTTTTTTAGAGAGAGTGAAAGGGAGGGGGAGAGACAAAGAGAGAAACATTGATGTGAGAGAGGTACATCGATTGGTTGCCTCCTGCACACGCCCAGGATCGAGTCTGCAACCAGGTACACATGCCCTTGACCTGGAATCGAACCCAGGACCTTCCCGTCTGTGTGCCAACACTCTATCCGCCGGTTGGGACCCTTCCTCTATTTCTAAAAATCAATGAAGAAATATTTGTAAAAGAGTCCACTGCATGCCAGCCACATGCTAATACTCCTCGGGCAAAAGAAAAGGAAGATGCGACAGCTCACCAGCACCCCAGACTCTGAACCATGAGTGGAGTTGGGAGCCCCAACGCAAGGGTCCGAGGAGGGCGGGGGTTGCCTGAGTTTGGGGTTGAGAAGAAGCTGAGGAAGGGAAGCCCGCCAGTGGGTTCTGACCTTGGTCAGATGCTCTGGGATCTGACCCTGAAGGCTCCGTTTCCCCAGGTGAGCGGAGCAGCCGGCGCCTGAAAAGCCTGGATCCTGGGACCACATTTGACCCTGGATAGACACCTCTGTAAACCTTGCCCGTGGTCACGTGCAGGGGTGACCCTGACAGGCCCAGAGGCACTGTGAACCTATATTTACATGCCCATCTGTGATGGTTACTGCATCATGGTATATAGTCCATGAACTATGACTTCATGTTATTTATTTAGTTATTTTTAATCTATTTTTATTGATTTCAGAGAGGAAGAGAGAGGGAGGGAGAGGGAGGAGCATCAATGATGAGAGAGAATCACTGATCAGCTGTCTCCCCGCACTCCCCCTACTAGGGATTGAACCTGCAATCTAGGCATGTGCCCTTGACTGGAATTGAATCCGGGACTTTTCAGTCCTCAGGCCAACACTCTATCCTGAGCCAAACCGCCTAGGGCCATGAACTGTGATTTTTAGATATTCAGAGTTGAACTTGGCACCATGAGCTGATGACTGTGGAACCCAGGGCAGGTGGAGGTGCGATGACTACCAAGGGGTCAGACATCTGTATCTGGAGGTCAGGAGCCAGTCTTGAGGAGAAGTACTGATGTTGGGGTCACCCTCTTGGTTGGAGACCAAGAATAGGAAGAGAGCTCAGCTAGAATCCCTGAAACCACCCACCCTCTTGGGGCAGGAGACGTAGGAGGAGCCATGTAAGGGAGTGGAAAGGAAGCAGCGATTTACAAGTGGGAAAACCAAGAGAGGCTACTTGGTGGAGCAGCTCACTCCAAAGATTTCTGTTTCAAAACACCTGGATCTACTGTATAATATACAAAAATAAAACCCATTTCTGATGCACAGCTAAGCTTCCAACAAATTAAGAAAAAGCCAAATAGAAAGTGAAGAAGATAGAGAAGAGAGAGAGGCCCTAACTGGTTTGGCTCAGTGGATAAAGCATCAGCCTACTGACTGAGGGGTCCCGGGTTCGATTACGGTCAAGGGCATACACCTTGGTTGTGGGCACATTCCTGGTGGGAGGTGTGCAGGAGGCAGCTGATAAGTGCTCTCTATCCCTCTCCCTTCCTCTCTGTAAAACTCAATAAAAGTATATTTTTAAGAGTGAGAGAGAGAGAGAGAGAGAGAGAGAGAGAGAGAGAGAGAGATGAGCAAATAATGGGAAGAAATTTTGTTGATCTCAGGATATTGGGTTAATCTCAGCCTGGATATTAACTGCTCTGTGGAGAATGAGTTGAAATGCAGACTCTTGCATAAAAATAATTTACATTTTTTTATATGTTTGAAATTTTGCATGCACGCTTACACACCCACACACACACACACACACACACACATGTTTTTGAGGGGGAAAAATGGCCACCCAAAGTGAACCCTAATGTAAATTGTGAGCACTGATGTGCGGATGTTAAGTTTGTCGATTGTAATGCATGTATCACTCTGGCGAGGAACGCTGATGATGGGGAAGGCCATGGCGGTAGGGTAAAGGGCGGTTCTATTTCCTGTTCAATTTTTCTGTAAACCTAAAGCTGCTCTACAAAGTAAAGTCTATCAAAAGGAAAGAAATGGGCTTCCTGGCTTCCTGGCAGAAATAGATTCAAAATCTCTCGGGAGGGCAATCCAGGCAGCACAAGATTCCTACAATCACCTACTCACAATCACGAAATTAGAGACACAAAGAAACAGGCCTGTCTGAGAATGAACCGACATAACAGCCAGTGGAATTAGAGCTTCAGAACTTTAAAAAAAAAATCTACTTACTATAGTATAGGAAATAAACAAGTTTATATTTTTAAAAATGGAAAATGAAGCCATAAGAAAATAATTTTAAGGGATATATCTATCTATCTATCTATCTATCTATCTATCTATCTATCTATATCTTTTTTTTTTTTTTTAGAAATGACTGAAACTTCAAATATAAAAACTCTGCAAGAAAAAGCAACCCTCAATGACTTAAAAAAGCAGGTTTGGCACAGCCAAAGAGATAATTTTTCTATCTCCAGAAAGATCTGTAGAAATTACCAAGAAATTGCACAGGGAAACAAAGATACATAAAACATGGACAGGGAGAAGAACAATAACAACTCTTAGATGCTGCAGAAGTACAACCAATTTGCAAAGCAATTTGGCAAAACCTAGTAAAACCACCCAAACTTTTCCTCTTAGAATACGCCTGTGGGCGCAGGGGTGTATGACTCAGATCTTGCTCCTCGGGGCTCAGCCACTCATTTCCTCTCAGGAAATTGATCTGACTAAAAAAGGGAGCTGCCTCCTTGGAAAATAAATAGATCGCCTCCAGGGGGCAGTCTCCATCCAGAGGCGGGTATGGAGGCCAAGCCCCCCTCCCCGCCAAGGCCCCTGGTTAGGGACAATTTGAAGGACCATATCAGTGGCAGAGCTACATCTCAGTTTCATTTTTCTCTCTACCCAGCCTTGTTTCATTCACTTCCTTACAGTTGTTTTTTTCCAGAGAACTGCCCAGTACCATCCTGTGTCTGTGAACTTCAGAACCTTCTCTCTTAAAAAAGAAAATGTTGCCCTCGCTGGTTTGGCTCAGTGGATAGAGCGTCGGCCTGCAGACCAAAGGGTCCCGGGTTTGGTTCCGGTCAAGGGCACGTACCTCAGTTGCAGGCTTCTCCAGAACCAATCGATGTGAGAGAAACACATGGATGTTTCTCTCTGTCTTTTCCTCTCTCTACCACTCTCTCTAAAAAGCAATGTGGGAAAAAAAATATCCTCGGTGAAGATTAAAAGAAGAAGAGAATGCTGCTTTTACAAGAAAAAGAGCCGGAAGTTTGACTTTGAACATGGTAAATCTGAGAACCTATTACACATCCAAGGAGATGTGTCTAAAACGTGGTTGAATATATGAGTCTGGAGTCCGGGGAGGAGTCTGGACTGGAGACATAAATTGAGGCTCACTCAGTATGAATCAGGAGCAGAGATGACAACTGGTGGAATTGGTCATGGGGATTGGGAGTTGGGCCAAGGCCAGTGGCAGCTCACAGGGGCGAGAGAGTGGTTGGCCGGATCAGCCGGTGGATGCGAGGAAGAGTGAAGATTTACGAGAGTTTCCCGACTGAGAAAGCGAGGCAGGGAGGAAGTAAAATTTGGATGAGGCTGAAGGGCAGCTAGGGTGGGGAGGGAGATGGGGAGAACTGGAAATGGGAGAGCTTATCCTGGTACATGTGGTAAGGGTTTGCGGGGATGGAAAAGTCCTGTGCAACAATGGACCATAGACATCCTCCGGCGGCCTACTGTGGGTTCAAGATGAAGGATAATGATGCTGAAGAGGTCACGTGCTTGGTTCCCATACCCACAGGCACTGGGGCAACAGCAGGACCAGAAGGATGGAGGGAGTTGTTGCCAGGGGAGACAGTGCTCAGCCAGGGGACTGGGAACTTATCATCCAGACATGGAGGGGGCTTCTTCAAAGAGAGTGAGACAGTAATCAAGATGCTGCCTAGGGTGGCCTGGGACAACAGCCAACGGCACCTGGAGCAACGTGCCCTTAGACGTACATCTTTAGTCTTACATTTACCGGGGAAGGGAGGAGGAGGGGAGAAATGGGAATCTCTCCAGAAGAAAAAGTATTTTTAATCTTGGATGATATCGATAACAATAAAAGGGTAACATGCTAATTAGACCAACATCCTTCCTGACAAAGCCAGGGCCAGAGGGAAGCCAGCCCAAATCCTGGGGGAAGGAAGGCCTGTTCTTGCAGGAATTTTCATGCATCAGGCCTCTAGTTTTGTTGTTGTTGTTTTTTTATATATAAATGGATGAAGTTTTTAGATGTTCTAAATATTTTATTATTTTTTAAAATGTCTAGAAATATAGAAAGACTAGAGGCCTGATGCACGAAATTCAGGCAAGGGCCCCTGCCCCATGGCTTGGCAAATGGGGAGGCAGAGATCATGTCATTTAAGGAGGTAAAACTTCCGTGTTTCCCCGAAAATAAGACATCCTCCGAAAATAAGACCTAGTGCATGGAAAGATAAGACATCCCCTGAAAATAAGACCTAGTGCAACTTTGGGAGAAATAATTAATATAAGACACTGTCTTATCATATTTTCGGGGAAACAGGGTTCTTGAAGGAGGGAGATGCAGTGTGACATACAGAGGGAGACTTTTTTTTTAACTACATTTTTATTGATTTCAGAGAGGAAAGGAGCAGAAGAGACAGAAACATCAACGATGAGAGAGAATCATTGATCAGCTGCCTCCTGCACACCCCCTACTGGGCATCAAACCCACAACCAGACCTCCTGGTTCATATATAGGTCGACACTCAATTACTGAGCCATGCCAGCCGGGCATAAGGGAGACTGTTGAACTGTCCCCTGGAGGGGTTAACCCAGTCGGTCCTGGAGCCAGAGACACAGCTGAAGCTTGATGCTTGCCTTTTGCAAATGTGTCTCGTGTTTTGTGCTCAACATGCTTCTTAATCCCACCCCTTTAGCATCATCTCCTAATGCCCAGATGACCATCTTGAGCTCTACCCTGGACCCAGCAATCCAGCCCAGCCTTCCCACAGAGAGGGCGGAAGCTACTGAGGCTCTGTCACTTAGCGACGTAACTATGCAGCTAATAAGAGAGATGCTCTGATGGCGGTAACGAGAACCATGGGGAAATGTGCTTTTCCAGAGCCTCCCAAAGCCAGAGAGGTGTCCAGGAGGGGGGCATGCGGGGGGGAGAGACCCTGCTGACCACAACCAGCACCTGCACCCCAGAGACCATGTCATGTCCATAGAGCTGCCTGTGTATCCCCCAGGCGCTGAGAGCTGGCAGCTGCTGGATGATGTGTTTCCTCAGAGTCCAGAAGAATCTTCCCCCGCCCACCATTCTGAAAGGAAGCTTCTTCCCCATATCGGTGCCGGGCAGAAATCTCATTAGAAGTTTATGGCCCTCGGCGTGTGCTCTGAGCCGACATTCCTCACAGCCTCAGACCTGGGTTAGAACCGAGTTCTGGTTCCTGCCTCGTCTCCTGCGAGCTTATAAAAGAGCTGAATCCGATTCCATCAGCACCCACAGCACACGCCTCACTCAGGCGTGAATGTTTACACACACACACACACACACACACACACACACACCAATAGAAAGAAAAATCAAAACATCTGAGTCCAGTAAAACATTATTAAAACCCTGGCTTTGCACTTCCATTTTCTTACCTAGAAGACATGCTAAATTTTTTTTTTGAATAGTAATGGAAATTTGATTAAATTCACAATTAAAATGTTGTTAAGCCTCCTGACTTTTATTTGTTTTACAGCTGATTATATGCTTATAGAGATGCCTACTGTCTCTAGAAGACTAGAAAAAATACAGTAAATCATTTATTTTTTAAAAAAATATTTAAGAAAAAAAAATATATATATATTATTGATTTTTTACAGAGAGGAAGAGAGAGGGATAGAGCGCTAGAAACATCCATGAGAGAGAATCATCGACCAGCTGCCTCTTGCACATCCCCTACTGGAATCGAACCCGGGACCTTTCAGTCCGCAGACCGACGCTCTATCCACTGAGCCATATCAGTTTCGGCAATCATTTCTTCTTTTATTTAAATATCTACTAGGAGCCTGTTGCAGGAAGATTCCCCAGGGGCCAGGAGACCAGGCAGGGGTAGGAGGGCATCCTCACACAGGGCAGCCGTGGGGAAGTGTCAGAGTCCAGGCAGAGTGAGCAGGACACACCTGCCTGGGCATTACAGACCTGGGTCAGTGGGTTCAAGACCAAAGAGGCCAGGAGAGCATCCCAGTGGGAAGGGGGGGGGGAGGGGCAGGACATGGGTGTCTATTTGCCTCTATACATCACATGATGTCTTTTTAAAATTATTTTTTTAAATTGATTTCAGAGAGAGGAAGGAAGTGGGAGAGAGAGATAGAAACATCGATAAGAGAGAAACAGAGATAGGCTGCCTGCTCCTAGGGATGGAGCCTGCTACCTGGGCACGTGCTCTGACTGGGAATCTAGCAGATGACCTCCTGATACATGGGAATACGCTCAACCAATTTAGCCCCTTCCCTCCCCCCTACCTCCAATGGGGACATAATGCCTTGACATTCCTAACATCTCAGCATCCAGAGAGCATCTCCCCAAAAAGGAAAGAAGTATCCCTAACTGGTTTGGCTCAGTGGATAGAGCATCGGTCTGCAGACTCAAGGGTCCCATGTTCGATTCCAGTCAAGGGCATGTACCTTGTTTGCGGGCACATCCCCAGTAGGAGGTGTGCAGAAAGCAGCTGATTGATGTTTCTCGCTCATCAATGCTTCTAACTCTCTATTCCTCTCCCTTTCTTTCTGTAAAAAAATCAATAAAATACCTATTTTTAAAAACAATACAGACAGCCCAGTGGGTGTGGCTCAGTGGTTGAGCATTGACCTATGAACCCAGGAGTTCATGGCTCGATTCCTGGTCAGGACACATGCCTGGGCTGTGGGCTTGATTCCCAGTAGGGGGTGTGCAGGAGGAGCCGGTCGATGTTTCTCTCCCACTGATGTTTCTAACTCTCTATCCCTCTCCCTTCCTCTCTGTAAAAAATCAATAAAGTACATTTTAAAAAGAAGAAGGAAGGAAGTAGATCTAGGCTGATGTAAATGAAACCCTGATGCTGTCAGAAAGAAGACCGTCTGTGGCATAAGACTGTTTGAAAGTTGTTTGAGAAAAGCCTGTCACTTTCACCCAGTTTCACCGGTCACAGCCTCTCCTCCTCTCGGGGTTCTGAAGCAGACCTGTGTCTCTGTGCCCAGGCGAGGCTGCGAGCCCAGCGGTGTTGCTCTTGGCATTCTCACTCGGGCAGAACGAAGGCAATTATATATATAATTGATTTTTTACAGAGAGAGAGAGAGAGAGAGAGAGAGAGAGAGAGAGAGAGAGAGAGAGAGAGAGAAACATCGATGAGAAAGAGACATTGATCAGCTGCCTCTTGCACACCCCTACCTGGGATGTGCCCGCAACCAAGGCACATGCCCTTGACAGGAATCAAACTCAGGACCTTTCATTCCGCAGGCAGACACTCTACCCGCTGAGCCAAACCGGTTTCTGCACAAAGGCGATTTTGATGGCTGATTCTCCCCACAGGAGCCAGGCCTGGGCAAATGATAAAAAGTCAGCGGACTCCAGACAAGCAGGCTCTCCCACCAGGATTCTCATGCCCACGGAGATCCTAATAACTGGGCAAACACGCCTTCCCACCAGGAACCAATGCCTGAAAATCTTTTGCAACGCAGGACTCCAATTTTCCATGACCAGTCAATAGACGTGGGAACAAACGTTGCAATGTGTTTGCCAGCCTGGATATAAAAATAATGCGAGTTCTTGCTTAACATGAATGATGTTTTATCTTTAGGAAGAGAAAGTACAGGTGGTTTTATCTCTATGTCATAGATAGTCCCACAGCTTAAAGGGGTAAGGCACATGCTCCAGGTTCCCAGTACTGGGGCTGAGCCACAGCTGTTTGGCTTAGAAGCCTGGGTCCTTACCTTTAAAGGAGAGTGCCCCTCCACCTCAGTCAAAAATTCAGCGAAGGGGCCCTAGCTGGTGTGGCTCAGTGGATGGAGCCTGGCATGCAGACCAAAGGATCCCAGGTTTGATTCCGATCAGGGGCACATCCCTGGGTTTTGGGCTCAATCCCCAGTGTGGGGCATGCAGGAGGCAGCCAATCAATGATTCTCATCATTGATGTACCTCTCTCTCTCTCTCTCTCTCTCTCTCTCTCTCTCTCTCTCTCTCTCTCTCTCTCTCTCTCTGTCTCTCTCTCTCTTCAACTTCCTCTCTGAAATCAATAAAAATATATCATTAAAAAATGCAGTAAAGGGATTTCTGTTGTTTTAAACCACACAGTCTGTAGTAATTTATTATAGCAGCCACCAGAAATTAACAGAGAAAGTAAGAAATAAAGTTGTTTTGACTTGCAAATGATGTTATTTTGTATGCAAAAATTCAAAGGAATCTACAACAAAGAACTTCTATGAATTAATAAGCAAACTCAGCTGGGTTGCTGGATGCAAAAGTTACTATATAGAAATAATTAGGTTTTCAAGCATTTTATACTAGTAAAAAGCTATTAAAATTTTATTTTAAATCAATACTGTGTGTGTTTTTTCCAGGTGTCTAACTCCTCTTTTTTAAAATTTATCTTTATTACAGATTTCCCCTTCTCTCTCCCCATTGGACCCCCTCCACCTCCACATCTGCACCCCCTCAGGCCTTCACCGCACTATTTTATGTGTTCATGGGTTATGCCTATATGCATTGAAATTCCTTGGCTTATCTCTTCCTGCCGCCCTCTCCCCTCCCCCCTGGGATGCATCTGGTCTGGCATAAAAAATATCAAAACTCTGGCTCACCCAGAGTGGCTCAGCTGGTTGACCATCCTCCCATGAATTGAAAGGGCATCATTTTCATTCCTGGTCAGGGCACACGCCCGGATTGCACCTCAATCTCCAGTAGAGAGCGTGCAGGAGGCAGCCTTTGCATGTTTCCTAACTATCAAAGAAAATGTTTGATATATAAGGTAAAGTATAATTACATATTAATGACATCATTAAGAAAGTAAATAAGCGAACCATTGGCTGAGAAATGTGTGTGTGTGTGTGTGTGTGTGTGTGTGTGTGTAAATGAGGGGAAATATATAGTTATATCTTCATTTTATCTCACATTATCTATACCCTTATATATAATCTCATATTATTTATATATATGAATGCACACAGATATACACACACACACACTAAGAACCTTGTATCCAAAACTCCTGTGATTTAATAAGAAAAAGACAGCCCAAGATTTAAAAATAATCTAAAGACTTAGACACATCACAAAAGAGGGTATTCCAATGTCAAATAGGTATATAAAAAATTACTCAGAATCCATCCTTATTGGAAAGATACAAATCAAAACCACAATGATATACTACTGTTTCCCCCCTCAGGATGGCTAAAATGACAGACAGACAATATCCAATTTAGGCAAAACACTAAACAATGGGCACAACTGGAAATATTTTTGCCTTATCTACCAAAGCTAACTGTCTGCCTCAGCAGTTGCATGACTAGATGAGTACCTGACAAAAAGCAGAGATGTCCATCAAAACAATGTGCATGAAAGCTTCATTTGTAAGAGCGAACTAGCTGAAACAACCCAAGTGTCCATCAACGGGAGAAAAGGTCAACGGGATGCTTCAACATTGTCCTGGATTGAATAGAAAGGACTAGGTATGTATGTAACCAGACAATCAATGAGTCCAAGCTACCTATCACTACTTGATCCAATGAAGCAGAGACAGACTTGAATCATACACTGAGTGGCCCGATTATTATTATCTATGAATGCATAATAATCTGGCCACTCGGTACACACACACACACACACACACACACACACACACACACTGAGGCCCAGTGCATGAATTCGTGCATGGGTGGGGTTCGGCTAGCCTGGCCAGGGGTAGGGAACATGAGCAGATGGCCGGCCTGCCTGCTGGTGGAATTTCGGGTCAAGGGGACAATTTCCATATTAGCCTTTTATTATATAGGACATACACTGAGTGGCCAGATTATGATGCATTCAGAGATCATAATAACCTGGCCACTCAGTGCATATGAGCATTTATCGCAATCCTGCTGGTCATCCACAAAAAACAATCTGCTCTGTACCCACTGTAAGCCAGCTGCTTGTAGTGGGTAGAAGGACAAAAGTTTTGTGGGAAAGTAGCCACAGGCTATGCCAAATGGGCAGTTTACAGATTTACAAAAGAGCTGGGATCTTCAAAGAGAAGGTGATTTTAATTTCTGCAACAAAGGTTTTCATTGTGCCCTTGCCAGTGTGGCTCAGGGGATAGAGCATCAGCCTGCAGACTCAAGGGTCCCAGGTTCGATTCCGGTCAAGGGCATGTACCTTGGTTGTGGGCACATCCCCAGTGGGGGTGTGCAGGAGGCAGCCAATCGATGTTTCTCTCTCATCAATGTTTCTAACTTTCTCTCCCTCTCCCTTCCTCTTTGTAAAAAAAAAAAAAAAATCAATAAAATATATTTTTAAGAAAAATTGTTCATCTTTCCACGATAATAGGCAGCTCCAGATGGGGACGCTGGGCTGCACTTCCAGGTGAGCTCCCAGGTCCCACAGACAACTCCCAGCCACGTTACAATGTGCCTTCTTTCATCAGAACAAAGCAATCACAGTTAACAGAGCGTGATGAATATTTCGTACACTTCTAGCTGGTTCCCCAACCTTCTGTTTCTGCTCCTATCATGTACACTCAAACACCCACCAGCCACTGCAGTGGGACCATGGTGGGGCAGCTTCGGTCAGCCAAGGACAATTCCCCAGAGAGACTTCGCTAGGAGCTGTCAGCTGCCAGGCATCCCATCACCAGGGAAAACAGATTCTGGGCAGAGGGCCACAGCTTCCACATCTCCCTACCAGGTCAGAGTGGATGTCAAGGAGGTCCTCTGACTCCACATATTCCCAGAAATCCCTGGCCATCTGTTAAGCTGTTCACAGTTATGGCGCAGAAAAAGGCTATAACATAAATGTATTATCTGTATATTTTACATTAGAAATACAAAAATGAATTAGTCCTTGAACAAAAATCCTTTGCAGTTTTAATGAAGATTATATTCTCAAGTGACCTGTCTATGCTAAAAGGGCTGATAAATCAAAAATATCTCGATTAATATTCCACAGTGCAACGCATCTCGGCGAATGTGTTTATGCATCGCTGGCATGTGATGTTTTGTTTGACTTACATTATTTCTCATTATTCATTTTTGGATGCATGACATTCCCAAGCTGACAAAATGGGATTACTGGTTAAAAAAAACACAAGATGCATTGATGCATAAAAGTAGTGATGAAAATAGGAACCTGAATACAACAACTCGCGATAACAACGCAATGGACACGGAGAGGGATAAGAATTCCAGTGCATCGAGATAAAAAAGGATTTTGCAGCAACCGAGAGGGAAACACGTGAGCAGAAAGTTTAATACTGAATACACAAAGAATATTTGATTCCAGTGCCTCTGGTGCGTTGTCTACTATGAATCTCTGTCAAACGCTGGGAGAAAACCACTGGAGAATTTTTCATCATTTGCAAAGACAATGTCCCAACTTGTGAGCTAATTAAGTTGTCCTGGACCAACTGCAAAATAATGCTTTTAGTACGACACTAATGAGTTTAGTCACTAAACATAAAGAACTAAAACAACAAAGTCATCATTCAAAGCTGCCTTCTTTGTGGCAAAAATGGGGCCGGTGACGAGATTGCCCAAAAGTCTTCAAAAGCAGAAGGAAAGTTTATGAAATGGTGCTTACTTAGAGAATGCAAACTGAGCCGTTGGCCCAAACCCTTCCTGAAATGGAACTTCAAGCAAAGCCATAGCCTTGGGTGTGGAGGAGTGATCTCTATCCTATGCCTAGGCCAGAAAACAGCTGGATCAGGGGATGATCCCACCCATGGAACAGCGTGAGTCAGCACTGGGCAAATGGACAGCGCATAGACCTAAGAGGAAGACTTTGATCTGCTTAGTACTGGAAGCAATGCCATTACAAAGAGCAATCATGCTGGGACCGGGTTGGCTCAGTGGATAGAGCGTCAGCCTGCGGACTGAAAGGTCCCGGGTTCAATTCCGGTCAAGGGCATGTACGTTGGTTGCGGGCACATCCCCAGTGGGGGGTGTGCAAGAGGCAGCTGGTCGATGTTTCTCTCTCATCGACGTTTCTAACTCTCTGTTCCTCTCTGTGTAAAATCAATAATATATATATATTTTTAAAGAGCAATCATTATTTACTGGCCTCATTTTTAGATTGGAAAAATGTGTGCTGGGATCTTACTAAGGAGCAACCAGCTTCCTGAATAGAAGTTGTCTCTACACCTCAGTCTGTCTACAGTTTTTATTATTATTTATTTGTTTTTTAAGATATATTTTATTGATATTTTACAGAGAGGAAGAGAGAGGGATAGAGAGTTAGAAACATCCATGAGAGAGAATCATTGATCAGCTGCCTCCTGCACACCCCCCACCGGGGATGTGCCTGCAACCAAGGTACATGCCCTTGACCGGAATCAAACCTGGGACCCCTCAGTCTGCAGGCCAACTCTCTATCCACTGAGCCAAACCCTTATGAGCACACTATCGCCCCCCAGAAAAACGACTCTCTCTCTCTCATACAATGGGTCTTCTGTTCTCACAGTCAGCCTTCCTGAAGGTCTCACACACTCTCTACCCTTCCCGTGGGTTAAGTCTCATCTTTCAACCATCATTTCCTAGAGGAACCCTCCCCTGATCAGATCAGCTTCTCCAATATCAGTTTTCACATCCCAGGCACTTCTTTGTAGCATGTATCACGGTTGTAATTGTACCTTCATTTAAAATTATATAATCCTTTTGATTATTTTCCTCCCCCTTGCAGGCTAACCCCTGTGAAAGGCAAGATCTATGTCTTTTTCTTTGTTCACTTCAGTTCCTAACAGTGGAGAAGCTCAACAAATACGTGTTGACTAAATCAATAGAAGCAACTGAGGCAACGTAAGGGGAGTTGGGGTCTGGAGGCGGGTAGAAAGCAGCCAGATTTATTCAGTCCAAGAAGGACTGAACAGCTTGACGAGGAGTAGAAGGGATGAAGGGAGACCAGCTAGGTCTCCAGAGATGATGACAGCTTGTTTTGGGGAGGCTATCCACAGTTAGGAGAAGAGTATAGATTTGATAGGCATTTAGGAATGAAAAATGACAGTACTGGGTAATGGCTTGGCTAAGGCAAAGTTAGAGACAGGGATATATCAAGGCTGATGGCTAGTACTTAGAGCTATTTGATGGGTGGGGTGTCAACTATTGGGATAGAAAATCTTAAAAAAAAAAAAAAAGTCCAGTGTGAAGATAGTTTTGTTTGTTTGTTTGTTAAATATATATTTTATTGATTTTCTACAGAGCGGAAGGAAGAGGGACAGAGAGTCAGAAACATTGATGAGAGAGAATCATCAATCAGCTGCCTCCTGCACACCCCCTACTGGGGATGTGCCCACAACCAAGGCACATGCACTTGACCGGAATCGAACCCGGGACCCCTCAGTCCACAAGCCGACACTCTATCCACTGAGCCAAAAAGGTCTTGTCTGAAGATAATTTTGTTTTGTTTTGTTTTTGCGGGGGAGGGGGGGTGGGGGGAGGAGAGGACCTGGAGGAAGCTGCTAAGGTGTGTTTGTGAACTTACTGGAGTATTTGACAGCCAGGTTTAATATTTTGTAAGCAATAGTTTTTCAAGCCCAGTATAATCGGACCACACATTCTTTGTGATATAACTCCCTATTATTTGTAAACTTCTTATGACTTACAATATGTCCAAGAGTCTTGGAAAATAATGAGAAGAAGCCTCCAGCTCAGGGTGCCAGCATTTGTTGCTGTAACTACTTTTGCATAGAAATTGGAAATTAGAAACATATTAATGTTCCATCAACTTATTTGAACTGCTCACTGTCAAGGGCAGTGTCCCCAACTCATTCTCCAATGGAACACCGGGGATATTTGATAAATAAGAAGTTTCCTATCTTCCTATGCCCTCCATGTTTGGGAAGTAACCATCATGATGATGATAATAGTATCTACTTCTGAAAAAATAAGGAAGATGACTGTGTGACCCGACTCATTTATATTTTTTCTGAGAAGCCATGAGAGTGTCTCACTTGACCTTCTCATTGGCTCTTTCAGCTCTGCCTTTCAGAAACCAACACACCGGGTAGAAGACGTTCTGTTGGTACAATTCTATAACACATAAAAAAATGTTTATATTAAAGGATAATTGGCATGCAATAATATATTAGTTTCACATTATATTAGATTTGACATTTTATACCTCACCAGGTGATCACACCCTAAGTCTAGTAATCATCTCTCATCCTTCCAAATTATTACAGTATTATCGGCTATCTTCCCATTGCTGCATACTCCATCTCCATGGCCTACTTACTTTATTTATTTATTCAGAGAGGAAGGGAGAGGGAGAAAGAGATGGAAACATCAATGATGAGAGAGAATCATTGATTGGCTGCCTCCTGCATGCCCCCTATTGGGGATTGAGTTTGCAACCAGGGCATGTGCCCTGACCAGAAATTGAACTGTGACCTCCAGGTTCATAGGTCGATGCTCAACCACTGAGCCACACTGGCTGGGCATCCTACTTACTCAATAACTGGAAGTTTGTACTAAAATTAACAAAATGAATCTTCTAAAACTGCATGCCCCACCTAACCCCATGCCCTTTCTACACAAAACAGGAGAGAAAATATACTACAGATGAAAAGGCGTGACTGAGAAGGTGATTGAAAACACTGATTCCTCTGCATGGATGAGAGTTGTCCCACTATTAGGATTGCTCTGCTCGTTGGTACTTGGAACATTTTCTTGATTTTTTTTTTTTTTTTTTTTTTTTTTACAGAGAGGAAGGGAGAGGGACAGAGAGCTAGAAACATCAATCAGCTGCCTCCTGCACACCCCCTACTGGGGTTGTGCTCGCAACCAAGGTACATGCCCTTGACCGGAATCGAACCTGGGACCCTTGAGTCTGCAGGCTGACACTCTATCCACTAAGCCAAACCAGTTAGAGCAGAAGGGAACATTTTAATAGCTTTCTTCATGCTGGCTAAGTTGTCTTCCCTAATCCAGGTGGCCTTACTGCATACTGACTGTATTTATTTTTATCCTGGCATGGTGCAGAAGAATCTCATTACCTTCCACAATAAAAATCTCAGGGGTAAATGATTTTTCCCTTGTAGTTTAAACAAGATGGAAAGAAACGGCTGGTTTCTGCTCGAATGTGTGCGGCGGGAGCTGGCGATCGAAATGGCCCTTCAGATACTGACCACAGTAAGGATGCCCATGAGCTGTCTGGTCAATAACCCACCCTTCGCTGTCAGACATCTAAGGAGCAGGAAATGACTCCGCAGACTCGGCACCTGTTCAAAGAGCTGGGATGAAAGACCAGCCTCGAGCCGGTCTTCTAGGAATCCACAGGAGAAAACCCCCTTAGCATCCTCAGCATGGAGACGCATAGGCAGAGCAGATGCCTGGGAACCAGGCAATCGTCATGACATTGATCTTCCGTCGCCCTTTTTGATATCCGTGAGAACAGGGGGAGATTAAAGAGAAAATGTATTCCGGCGACCAGGGCTCTGAGCACAAGGAGACCTGGGCCTCTGTACGTATTCTGCTCATCTCCCCAGCTCAGCGTTTTTCCTAAGAGCGGAAGGGTCCCAAGTACCATAGCGCTATGCTCAGAAGGAAGTAGGTTCTTTAACTCGATGTTCCAGTTTAATAACAGACTTTAAAAGTTCCATATCCTGCCGGGACTGGTTTGGCTCAATGGATAGAGCGTCGGCTTGGGGACTGAAGGGTCCCGGGTTCGATTCCGGTCAAGGGCATGTACCTTGGTTGCGGGCATATCCCCAGTAGGGGGTGTGCAAGAGGCAGCTGATCGATGACTCTCTCTCAGCGATGTTTCTAACTCTCTATCTCTCTCCCTTCCTCTCTGTACAAAGTCAATAAAATATATTTTAAAAAAAATTCCCTTCTTTAAAAAAATAAATAAATAAATAAATAAAAGTTCCATATCCTATATCTGAAAGTATGGAATGGAATGTAAACCAACTGATAAGCACCCTTAGGGAGTGGCCTGTGTGTAGGAAATAGATAAAGTGATCTGTACCCCATACGTAAGACCGGATAGCAAGGCTCCTGGGACCCGCTGATAAGACACACTGAAGACACATCTGAGCACTGAAGACACATACAAAGAGGAAGCCCCACAGAAGATCAGAGACGTCCCTTCTGCCCCTCCACCCAGGGTCGCTCTCCACTTCCCCTGCCTGCACCAGTCAAAGCTCTGCCTGAGCCGTGAGCCCCGAACCCTGAGCTGTGGACGGTGAGCTGTCGTGAGAGGCCTCAACTCAAGCTGAGCTGCAGCTGCAACGTCCTCCGTGAACCGTGTGTGTGTGTGTGTGTGTGTGTGTGTGTGTGTGTATCTGTCAGTGCAGACCCTGGGTGGCCTGCCAAGGATTCTGGAACCCACCAGGACTCTGGTAAATAAACTGTGAGTGATTTGTGCATTGCGAAAAACAAATAAATAAACAAACAAACAAATAAATAAATAAAATAAAAGTTCCATATCCTAAATAATAAAAGCCTAATATGCTAAGTGTCCAGTCTGCCAGTCAGCTATTCAACCAATCAAAGCATAATATTGCTAATGATATGCTAAGCTGTCCAACTGCTCATTATGATGTGCACCGGACACCAGGGTCAGAGGCTCTTACTGGCAGGTTAGCTTGCTGCTTGGTGTGTCTGGCTGATTGAGACTGAGAAAGGTGGGCTGGACACACCCTGGAGGCCTTCCATGGTTCCTCCCTGGTGGGCCAATATCCTGTGTCCCTCCCCAACCCCGATCATGAACCAGTGGGATACCTCGACTTTACCTGTGCCCTCTCACAATCCGGGCTGAGGGGACACCTAATCCCCTCTCCCCCAGTGCACAAATTTCGTGCACAGGGCCTCTAGTATTTCATAAAATAGCTAATGTTTAACTTCGTTGAAATTAAAGAACACCCAAAGCTCAGGTTTTGTTAGTATTCAGTGAAAATCTTCACACGAAAAAATTATGTCAACCCGAGGTCTTCTGATAATGCAGCAATGAGGCCATGAGGACTTTTTCCCACCCGGGCTAGGGGAGAAAGAAGGCGGGAGAGTTATTCCCAAAGTCAATCCTGTGTGCAAACCTCAGTGTCAGCCTGGGAGAGAAACCCAGCCCCATCTGCCTGCTATGGAGCTTCATTCACGTTAAAGCCTAAAGCTATGCTATCTGCCAGGGCCCAACACACCGATTCATTCAGACGAGACATTGAAAATAAAAGTGAAGCCTGGCTGGCGTGGCTCAGTGGTTGAGCATTGACTTATGAACAAAGGGGTCATGGTTCGATTTGATTCCTGGTCAAGGCACATGCCCGGGTTGTAGACTCAGTCCCCATTGTGGGGTGTGTACGAGGCAGCCAATCAATGATTCTCTCTCATCATTGATGTTTCTACCTCCCTCTCCCTCTCCTTTCTTCTCTGAAGTCAATAAGAATATATTTAAAAAGATTTTTTTTTAAAAAAAGACAAGTCAAATGGATTGTTTCATTCCTTGCAGACAAACTCTCTGAACTTTTCCTATTAGCTAGTGGCAGACATCGTGTCCTCTGCTTGGGTCCTCAGTAGATTTTCTGTTGATCATGTTACCAAGTGGGTACCTTCTTTTATCCCCGCTAGAACCCTCTCTGGGGATAAAGACTCATGTGACATTCAGCTCCTGACAGTTTTCCAAATTCAGGGCACAACAGGCCCTGCTTTGAGTCCCGCCGTGCAATCTAACGGCCCCTGCCTTGTGTGCTCAGCTCTCTTCTACTAAAATTTTAATTAATCCACATGCTGAGAGTAATTTGGCTAATTTCATGTCCTGACTAATTCTGGATTCGACAGAATTCCTTTATTTCAAAATGTGTTACTTAAAGAAGACATTGCTAAACTGGGTTAGTTCACATTCTTGCTGCAGCCCTGGGGCCGGTGTATCTCAGTGGTTAGAGAGAGCCTCAGCCCTTGAACTGAAGGGCGGTGGGTTCCATTTTTGTCAAGGGTATACATACCCGAGTTTCAGGTTCCCCACCCTGAATTGGCATTCATGGGGGAGGCAACCAATTGATGTGGCTCTCTCACAGCAATGATTCTTTCTCTCCTCTTTCCCCCTCCCCCCCTCCCTCCCTTCCATCTCTCTAAAGTCAATGGAAAAATGTCCTCCAGCGAGGATTAACAAAATAATAATAATAATAATAAATTAAGACTTATGAAATCTCTGTGATGAAAGTAATTATTTTGTTTTGTTTTGTACCTGGGAAGAGAAAAATCAAATTCAGGCCTCAGCAGGGTAATTCCTTTTTTTCTGAACTCCTCTATTTTTTAGCATGGGAGCTGTCCAGTGCTGAGATTTTGGAGGTTGTCACCAAAGACTTGATATTTTAATTTTATCCCCCCCCCCCCCCCCCCCACCTCCACCCCAATTCTAGCATTACACGCCGGCCACCATTTTGTTCCTGTCTCTCATGAATCTATTTATACAATGATCTTCCTGAAATAATGTCTATAAATAAAAACCAAATCAGACCTTTGAGGATTTTTTTTTTTTTTTTTTTTTTTTTTTTTTTTTTTTGCCTCTGTAACCTGTCCATAAACCCAGGCTTAGATTTGTCAGACCATGTGTGACTGAGAGAGTGGAGTTTTCTGAAGTGCATGTGGAGAAAGACTGTTCTAACTATAATAAGTGAAGAATAAATACCTGGAGGAGACATTTTGTCTAGAAGGCAGGAGAATTCACTTCTTATCCCAGCACCGTATTAGATCTGGGATTAGGGAGAAGTGATTGAACCCTGATCTCTAAGTCTCCTGACTTATAAGAAGGAAGGGGTTTATGATTACCTCTATGGCTGTGTCTTGCTCTAGCCTTTGACAAGCTCTCGAAATTCTTCAGCAGCCTTCAGTCAGATGGGAAAATGCTGATTCCTGATTAAGACAAATTTTCCAGGAATGATTTCAATCTTTTTTAAACCAGCATTTAATCTGACACAGAAAACACATTATGATTTTTATGCCTCTTTTATAGTCTTACATCAACCACTGGCACCTTGCCCACGAACCTTTAGGGAGCAATTTCGCAAATGTTAGCAAGAGATGTAATTTTTCTATAAAATAAAAGTTGGGTTGTTTCATCCTTCACGTACAAAACATCTTATAAATTCGAAAAGAAGACTAATTGCATCCCAAAAGAGCCCATTTGGCATATTCCACTCGGTGCAGAGCTAAGTCGAGTCTGAAATCTTTTGGAAGTCCTGTCTGCCGTCAGAATTTGGAAACCTCCACAGACAAATGGAAGTGCCATCTTCAAGCTAATGATGATCAAAGGTCACGTTAATTATTCTGTAGCAAAGTTATAAAGCTATCATTTTTTTTTCAGTCCAATCCAAAAGTTTAGAAAAATCATACATCAGGAGAAAATGAGAAATAGCAATGATAATGCACTGGGTGACTTCAATTTATATCCAGCTTTCTTCTTTAGGATACTATGCATCCTCTCATTTTGTTTTGCTATTTCCTTAGTGTATTTTCTTTTCTTTCTTTCTTTTAAATATATTTTATTGATTTTTTACAGAGAGGAAGAGAGAGGGATAGAGAGTTAGAAACATCGATGAGAGAGAATCATCGATCAGCTGCCTCTTGCACACCCCCTACTGGGGATGTGCCCCCAACCAAAGTAAGTGCCCATGACCAGAATCAAACCCAGGACCTTTCAGTCCACAGGCTGACGCTCTATCCACTGAGCCACACCGGTTTCGGCATGCCTTCACCTTTAGAAAGATGTCCCATCAGGGACATTGTGAGTCTGACCTTGTGAGTCCCCCTGCCTGTTGGAGTCTGGGGGCCTTGTTCCATGTTTGTGGAAGAAATGAATGAAGGGATCGATACATCACCTCAAGCTCGTGTCACAGATCAACCACCGAGATTTGAAAATACACCTTTTTTTTTTTCATCTACCATGAATAACCACCAAACCTCTCCGAAGGCTGGCCTTGTCCTGAGGCTGCTGTGCCTGCATCAGACTCCAGTCCAAGGCCATGGCCTTGGCTGAACAAAAGGTCTCAGTTAAAAAAAAAAAAAAATCAGACACCCAGGTTCAAGGCCATTTGCTGGGAAGCAGAGGCCTTTCTTGTCAGAGGAAAATTACTTTCCCCGCCTTTCACGAGCTCACCGCCTCTAGCATCCCTCTGCTCTCACCCCTTTCCATCCAGGGTTCAGGCTTGCGGTGGCAGGAAAGATAAGGACACAGAGGTCTGAAAAGATTCCGAGAAAGCAGCCTGGCCTTGGATTATTTTTAAAAATATATTTTATTGATATTTTACAGAGAGGAAGGGAGAAGGATAGAGAGTTAGAAACATCGGTGAGAGAGAGACATCGACCAGCTGCCTCCTGCACACGCCCCACTGGGGGGTGTGCCCGCAACCAAGGTACATGCCCTTGACCGGAATCGAACCTGTGACCCTTGAGTCTGCAGGCTGACGCTCTATCCACTGAGCCAAACCGGTTTCGGCTGGCCTTGGATGTTAACGCTCAGATATTGTAGAAACAGGCCCTTCAGCTTAAACCCTGCTTGGAAATGTGGGCTCATGAATGCTCCTTAAAGCGAAAGGGACCTCAGAGGAACGGATGTGACACCGGGGCTGGCAAAAGGAGGGTACAGAGAAGAGAGAATGCAAACGCTTTGTTTCCTCTGAAGGAGGTCCTGGGGAAGAGACACAGCTGTTTCCTAGTGTAACTCAGGAAGGTCCCGATAAGAATGCTTTTCCATTGCTCTGCAGTTTGGGGGTGCACAGGGCTGCACGCTCAGCCCTCCTGGAGGACTCGCTGCTGAGAATCACGGCATCTCCAGCAGCTGCCGACACTGAGCGCCTCACCTAATTGCAATGGTCCCCCCCCCCCCCTCTTTCTGTCACAGGCACCCCGGCACTCGCCACAGGAGAGAGAGCAGCAGAGCGAAGAACACAGAGCCCCCATTCTGCAGAACCCCCAGAACTGCATTCCGGTGCTCGCTTGGGCGGTACCCAGACACTGCAGGTCGAGCCATGCCATCTTAGCAACAGAGAAGCCCCCCCAAAGCTGCTGTTCTCCCCAACAGGACGCATTTCTGAGGCTTAAGTCCCACTCTGTGGACTCTGTGATGGCAGCCCTAGCAAACCAGTAACATCCTCTAACCCACATGTGTCAAACACAAGGCCCGTGGGCCAAATCCGCCCCGCCAGGCCTTGCAATGTGGCCCGCACCGGGCTGTCATCACTGCACTCCGCTGCGTTTCCATCACAATGACAGTTTATGACTGTTCAGTAAACCATTCGGCCAGCGATTTAGGCTGGATTTTAGATTTTGGCCCCTTCTCTGATTGAGTTCAACACCCCTACTCTAACCCTTCACTTGTGAATTTCCCCCACAGGCTGTGTCCAAACTCCATCCTAGAGAATCTGGGGCCGGATGGAATGAGCTTTGGCTCTGACATTGAACTCTGGGTCTGACATTGATGGGTGGGGTGTTAGTGTTCCTCCCGGGGCCCCTGGGATCCCCTTTCCTGCCTCTGGGGACCCCTCTCCCCGCTGCGTCAAGGTGCTTCTGCTTTGGACAAATCACGCCCTCGGGAGTCTTTGGGGGGCTGCCTCTAGGCTACTGGGGTTCTCATGTGCGGGGAACTGGGGGTTTCCTCCCGCAGCCCTGCACCTGGTCATTTACAAGATGGTCATTAGGTTCAGTGACCTCCATGACTGTGGGACAAAGAAGGGGGGACCCTGGGACAGAGCCCACACATAGGAACAACCTGTCCCGATTTCCCCCTTACGCTGGTTATCCACCCAAATGTGGCAACAGTCCAAGAGAGGGAAATACAAGTGATCGTTTCCTTTGAAAATGATATGCCTAGGAAAGAATAACTCTCACCAGAGAAGATGTAGATATCAGTGCAACTCTGATTCCCACCAGAGGGACAACAAGCCCAAAGCATCCACTTTTCAGACAGGTAGCTGTCAAAGACGCTGAGGTGAATTCAGAGTACACACAGGCAGATCCTTTGCTCAACTGATTTTAAAAACAGGGAGCCCGGCTGGTTGAGCATCAACCTATGAACCAGGAGGTCCCGGTTCGATTCCCGGTCAGGGCACATGCCTGGGGTTGTAGGCTCCATCCCCAGTATGGAGTGATCAGGAGGCAGCCAATCCATGATTCTCTCTCATCGTGGATGTTTCTCTCTTTCTCTCCCTCTTTCTTCTCGGAAATCAATAAAAAATATACTTTCTTAAGAAAAGAGGGGAGTCGCGGGGACTCCTTTATGTCAGGTGGACGTGGGAGCCCCTCTTGGCTGCAGAGGCAGCTGGCAAAAGCCGTGCTGTGAAACTGCCCCTCGCACCACGGGCCTGCATGCTACCTGTGAATGCCGATCACGTTCTCTGGAAGGTCGACCAGTTATCTTCAGTTTGTCCACTTCTCTTTCATCAAAGCCCTTTCCCTTTTCTTATCTCCCAAAGAAACCAGCATGGCCACTTTCTATTTTGGAGGCAGAGGAGGGCTTATCTCTGTTTATTTAAAGATTTATAAGCTGTGTGCTTCCTCAAGCACCGGAGGCCACTCGCCGATCTGACACTAGGCACAAAAGGCACAACAGGGCATTCAGAGAGCAGAAAACAGCCCACAGGAAGGGGACGGAGAGGGTGGGTGCTGGGAGGTGCCACAGCTGAACACATGCCGGGAAATCATTCCCGATCCGTCTTTTCCGGCTACTAAAGGCGAAAGGGAAGCATGTCGTGGCTCCCTGGCATTGGTTTCCTAACATCGCACAGCTCGTCAATGTCTCTTCAGAACGTTATTCTTCAAACAACAGAGCTCCCTCTGGAACAAAAGTGACCTGGATACTGAGGGTCCGAGTTTCAGAACCATCTCTGCAGTGACAGCTAGGGTGGGGGGGTGGCAGTGGCTGGACCCCGAATGGCCATTTGGTAAATCTCATCTCAAACCACTGCTAACACTAATGCAAACAGCATGGGGAGCAGCCCCCACTCACGGGCACAGGCTACGAACCAGACCCCGTGCGTGAGTTATTTCACCCCCACGCCCCACAGGACTGAGTATCCTCATTGTCTTCACGCTGCACATGAGGACAGGGAGGCACCCAAAGTGGAAATTACTTGTTCAGGGTCAGGCAGCTAACGCAAGTAGAGCTGGTTAGCACTATTTTTTTATTTTATTATTTTTATATTTTATTGGTTTTTCACAGAGAGGAAGGGAGAGGGATAGAGAGCTAGAAACGTCGATGAGAGAGGAACATTGACCAGCTGCCTCCTGCACAGCCCCCCACTGGGGATGTGCCCACAGCCAATGTACATGCCCCTGACCTGAATTGAACCTGGGACCTTTCAGTCCGCAGACCGACGCTCTATCTACTGAGCCAAACCGGCTGGTTAGCACTATTGCTCTTTTGGAGCACTATCCTATATAATAAAAAACTAATATGCAAATTGACTGAATGACCGGTTGCTATGACGCACACTGACCACCTGGGGGCAGGCACTCAATGCAGGAGCTACCCCCTGGTGGTCAGTGTGCTCCCACAGGGGGAGTGCCGCTCAGCCAGAAGTGGGCCTCACTGCTCCTTAGTGTTATGGTGGTGGCGGGAGCCTCTCCTGCTTATGCTGCAGGCGGTCAATAAGGAGTGAGGGGGTCCCAGACTGCAAGAAGGATGTCCTGCAGGTGGACATGACTTCGAGAGGGCACAGGCTGGGCTGAGGGACTCCCCCCACCACCACCCATAACACACACACACACACACACACACACACACAGTGCACAAAATTTTACGTACTGGACCTCTAGTATGAGATAATTAAAACAGCTCCATAAGCCAGAATTCAATGAGCAAATGCATGTCTCCGTCAGACATAACTTCACAGTGTTTTGTATTTGCTTACTAATTAATAAGTGGAGAACTAGTGTGGCTTTATCATTTTCATTATCAGTTCATTATTCTTCAGACTTTCATGTTTCCAAATGGCCCTGAATCTTTTCTTATTATCATTATTCAATTAGAAACCGTGCCCCAGTTTCTATCTTCCAATAAACTCTGGAGGGATGCCTGTCGGGTGAGTGTGTGAATGTGTAAGAGAATGATAAGACAGCCTCTTATCCTAAAAATACATTGAAGCAGAAAAAATGGGCTGCACAGTAATTTTTTTTTTTTTTCTGAAGAAGCTCAAAATGGCACTTCAGCTCATTAACTCTAGATACATCCCTGGACCTTTCCTGTGTTTGAGAAGGGAAGGGAAGAAAGCAGAGAAAAAAGAGAGCTCAGACTTCAGGGAGAGCAGCTAAGTGGCCGCCAGTGAAGGATCTAAAATCAGATCTTAATTTAAAGTCATATTCAGGGAGGATTTCTCTTTTGGGTGGAAAAACTAGAAAAGGGTATTTTAGAGAACTTGTTTTTAATCTAGAAAGGAGAATCTGGAGGTGCGTGGGTATTCATATCTTGTTATTCCTACTTCCCTGTATTTTTTCTTACTTTTTAAGAGGCAGCTGATTGATGTCTCTCTCTCATCGATGTTTCTAGCTTTCTATCCCTCTCTCTTCCTCTCTGTAAAAAATCAATAAAATATATTTAAAAAAAACATTTTAAAGAAATCTGACAAAAAAAAAAAGTACTTTCCTACACAAAGATATCTCTTCTTCCTAAAAGGAAAATGTTATTTTCAGAATCAATTTATAAAAATAACTATCCTAGATTTTATTCCTCTACTACTTTCTAAATTTAAAAACAAACATGGAAAAGAATATCCCCTAAGAGCAGAGAAATAAAAGTTAAGAAAACCATGATCTAATGCTCTTGTTCTTTAAGTAGTTCTTTCATAATAAGAATAACAAGTGATTGACAACAAAGCAGTGGGAATACAGTACATTTGGGCAGTGTGTTAAAACCCATCGGCAATGAAGTGGCTTCTATTGAATCTGCAGCTCTTTCATTTATTAGTGGTGAGTCTTGGGAAAGTCATTATATCTTTCAGTGCCTTACTTTTCTTACTGAATCATGAAGAGTTTTCTTAGAAGTAAATGAGATGCTTTACATGTCTACACTTATAAAAGAGAAAGATGCAAATTGACCGTACCTTCCGACACCCACCAGCCAATCAGAAATGGGTATGCAAATTGACTTAACAAAGATGGAAGGTTAATTTGCATACACAGGTGACCAGCTGCCCCCGGGATGGGGTGAGATGCCTGCGTCATTGCTATGGCTACTCTGGGCCTCTGGACAGTGTGGGAAGGCAGAAAGGTGGCTCTGGGCCAGAGTAAAGGCGGTGCTGGCAGCCAGGGGAAGAAAGGCCCATTCTTGCATGAATCTTCATGCATCAGGCCTCTAGTTATGTATATGGAAACAGGTAATGTAGCCAAAAGGTAGGTCTGACTGCCTGCCACAACAAAAGCCAAACTCAGGAGACACGTGCTGGTACAAAAGAAAAGAAGGTTATTCAGGTGCTCCCGAAAAGAAGGTTATTCAGGTGCTCCCGGGAGAATGGTGGACTCCTATCTCCAAGACCATCTCCCCTTCCTGCTCAAGCCCGTGGTTCTTACAGGGATAGGGAGAGACGGTTGTTGTTTTCTCTATCCAATTAGCTTACTAGCTTTGGACCTGCTTAGGCCCGATCCTTTCATTCATCTTTCTAGCCTTTGGTAGGCTCAGTGTAAGAATCTCCCCCTGGGCCATCTTGGCCAATGGGAGATACGCCCCAGTGTTCCCTGACTATCTACCATAGTAGAGGGCCTGCCATAAGGAAATATGGAGGTGATGAAGCCCTCAGCCTGCCTCCTAGTGCTGGGCACAGCAGCTGCACATCTGGGCGAACCAATTCCATGGGGCATGTCCAGGCCCTCAGCACAGCCCCAGTGCAGCCTGACCCGCTGAAGTGCCCAGCCAGGCCCACATTCACCCTGCTGCCTGTTGCCCCTCTCCGACTGTGTGGTAACAGTAACAGCAATCAGTACGTCCTCTTAGGCCCGTGGTTGGCAAACTATGGCTTGCAAGCCACATGCTGCTCTTTGGCCCCTGAGTGTGGCTCTTCCACAAAATACCACGGCCTGGGCAAGTCTACTTTAAAGAAGTGGCGTTAGAAGTTTAAGTTTAAAATTTTTTGGCTCTCAAAAGAAATTTCAATCGTTGTACTGTTGATATTTGGCTCTGTTGACTAATGTGTTTGCTGACCACTGTCCTAGGCACTCAGTCCTTCACAAATAACTGGCTTAACAAGGAAGCTGTGTCTACCTGGGGAAGCTGGGATCCTCCTCAGGTCATTTTCAGGTGAGGCACGTTTAGCCTTTCTATGCAAATAAGCCAGCATTGGTTTATTCTCATGGTGCGAATGATCAGTCTCATGTTCTGTTAAAAACAAAATTCCATCGAGTAAATGTGAAGATCTAACTGACTTAAGTAAGTGAGTTGTCAATCGAATGACATCCCACCTAGCTCTAGAATGGTGCTTCTGAAGAGGGGTACCTGTGCCGAGCCAGCACGGCCAAGGGTGAACTTGAGGAGGGGCGGTGAAGGATGAAGAAAAGACAGACAAGAGAATACAGCTGGGGCTAGGTAGGTCTCCTGTGCCTTGATGAGGACACGAAAAACCCAGCCTGCATAGTCTGATAAAAACAAGGGTAGATTAGCATGTACACAAATGCTCTTGTTTTGGCAACACTTGCTGCACCTCCCTCAGCCCAAGGGCTACTTAGGAAGGAATGAGGGAGGTGACAACATCAGGCTTAATTATGCTAGGAGAGCTCTGCCCTCCAGGCCGGGGCTTGTTTGTGGCCCTGCCCCAGGTAAGCCCGAGGTCTGACCCTAGAGCTGCTCCCTACGGGTACCAAATTGGAAGGTACTTACAGGCAGAAGCTGGGCAGGACAAGAAGGTGATGAACAAAAGAAAAGAAAGGGTTGCTTCCATCCAGCACATCTTCCAGAGGGAGGAAGGGACAAGGGTCAAGAAAGCTAATCAGGAAATTTCAGATCGATGGAAAGTCACTTTGTTGGGACAGGTTGAATACAATAAATTAAGTTTTGTTTGCTACTGTGGTGGCAAAGGACTCCAATTTGGGCCCATTATTCCTTTTATGTTTGAGCAGGTCACATCCGGGGTGTCTCCTCCTCAAGGGTGGCATTAGGAGAAGCAAGCACAGGCCATGAGTTGACTCATGATAAGCCTCTAATTTGCTTGGCTCTGGACCTGTTTACTTCCCTGCCCTGTTGGGACCTGAAGCAGCTCTAATGAGGCTTCCAAGCAACGCCAGACCACTGAGTTATTGCAGGTTAAAAAACAAAAAAAAACAACAAAAAAAAAACAACTGGTACATAAGGAAGAACACGCTGGATCAGGGACTGGGGGGCTGGGGAAAGATAGGGTACCAAGAGAGAAGGAAAAGGAAAAGAGAATAATCTGTCAGTGTGATTAGGGGGCGCTGTTCCCAGGGTTTAACTCCACACAGAATGAATTTCTCCTCTGATGGTGTTTCTCATCTCCTGCAGGAGCAGGTTTGCCAGGAGCAGAATTAAAGAGAGCGAAGGCCTCACTGTTCAAAGGGAAGGTAAGAAGATGAATGTCTGGCTGGAAGGCGTAGAAATACTCCTGGAGAAAAGCATAACAGCTTCGTTAAACCTGTGGCTGCCTTGCTAGAACCCCTACGTTAAAAACAGCCTGTACACCCTAACCGGTTTGGCTCAGTGGATGGAGCATCGGCCTGCAGACTGAAGGGTCCCAGGTTCGATTCCGGTCAAGGGCATGTACCTTGGTTTCGGGCACATCCCAAGTAGGGAGTGTGCAGAAATCAGCTGAGTGATGTTTCTCTCTCATCGATATTTCTGGCTCTCTATCCCTCTCCCTTCCTCTCTGTGAAAAATCAATAAAATATATATTTTTTAAAAAGAATGGCCAGTACCCTCTCTCCTCCATGGCCAGGAGAAGAGCAACGCCACCAGTACGTGGCTCTGGGCACCCCTCGCTGCCCAGCAAGCTGAGCACAAGTGGCTGAAACGAGCAGCCCAGCCCTTGTCCACTATGACCCCACTCCCATCGCTGCAGCTTAGTTTCCACTCCAGGGTCTCGTCCCAAGCCTAGGTCAGGCGCCACCATTATTTACTCTAAGTCATCCCGTCACAGATATCACACAATCCCTTGTTTGTGTACGTCTTCATTTTAAAAAGGTGAAGGGATCAAGCAAAACAAAACAAAACAAAACAAAACAAACCCTCATAGACGCAGGAAGAATTGAGAGCTGAAATCCATACACTCAAAAACTTTTGAAGGTCCACAATTCATTTTTAAAGGGATTCTGAGATCAAAACTACTGAGAGCCACTTCTCTATCCCTAAATATCCAGCAACTCCCAGTGTTTCTCCTGAGGTTGGGTACCCCTCCCCCAGGCAAGATATAATATCATTTTGACTTCTTGTTAACAAGATATAGCGTATTTTTCGGACCATAAGATGCACCGGACCATAAGACGCACCAGTTTTTAGAGAAGGGAAATGAAGAAAAAAAGATTCTGAAACAAATAGTGTCCTAAAATATTTTATGTGCATTAAAACCCAACATCACAGTCATAAACACATGTAATCAACCCTGTAAAGTAAACAGCAGCATTTAGAACCATTTTAGAGCCGGGCAAGCACACAGAGACCACACAGAGCCGGGCAAGTAAAAAAACTTTTTTTTTAAAGTATATGTGTAGGCTATATTTGGACCATAAGACGCAGGGACTTTTCCCCCCCACTTCTGGGGGAAAAAAAGTGCGTCTTATGGTCCGAAAAATACGGTAATATCATTCTGACTTCTTGTTAACAAGATATAATATCATTCTGACTTCTTGCATGACCACACCAGGCCCACCAGTAACACTTTTGCCTCAACCAATGGGTAATGCAGGTCACACATGCCATGTCTTCTCAGCAGCCAACGAGAAGCCATCCTGGCTCAGGTCCCGCCCCTCTGTACTTCTCAGTGTGAGTTGGACACAACACCATTCTCCCTCACATCGCTCAGGATATAACTCAGGCTCAGAGTCTGAAGGAGGAAGCCCAACCTCCAACCCCCTTGTGGGTGAGGGGCAAGGACTTAGTCCAACAGCGCTCCCTAGAATTGTTCTCTCTTCCTCCAACAATTCTCAGTTCCTTCATACCCACAAGGTGGTGGGAAGCAGGGCAGAATTTAAGAATACTGTAAACTCTGAACCCCTGTAAGATGTTGCTCCTATTCCTCTCGTGGTTTTGAGGTCTGATTCGCTTCTAGCTGTTCACGGTCAAGTACAAACCCCGACTAACCAGAATGAAAGCTGCTCGAGACTGTGGTTTTAGTCATCTCTTAACCACAGCTCTTAAAAGAGTTTTGTTTTGTAACTCATTTTATATTTCTAATAATTCGTCTTTGTTATGTTTGTATTTGCTTTTGTTTCTAGCATTTTATGTTTTCTTGGATTTTTTTTTTAATAATATGTCTTATTGATTTTCCACAAAGAGGAAGGGAGAAAGGGATAGAGAGCTAGAAACGTCGATGAGAAAGAATCATCGATCAGCTGGCTCCTGCACACCCCCTACTGGGGATGTGCCCGCAACCAAGATACATGCCCTTGACCAGAATCAAACCTGGGATCTTTCAGTCCGCAAGCCGACGTTCTATCCACTGAGTCAAACCGGTTTCGGCGGATTTTTTTTCTCTTGCTATTTTGAAAGGTCTATAATCTATGTTGGGTTCTACTGGGATTAGCTTTATAACGAAGTTATACACCTTCAGCTACATTACTGAGTGCCTCCACTTCTGACACAATAAAAGCAAGGAATGATTAGAGTAATTGCCTTAGGGGGGGGGGAGTGTAGGTTGTAGGATGGGATTAGGATAGAACACATTGGTAGATGTACATTATGGTAATTTGCTCAAGATTCTAAATTGGGTGGTGGGTTCCAAGAAATCATTGTGCTATAATGTTTTGTCGTTTATATACTATTGTTTACATTGTCACATGTACACAGAATGTTATTTAAAATCTAAAAACCTAGTTATCAAAAAACTTCCTGAGAGTTGGCTTTCTCCGCTCCTTTCCCCCTGTTTTTCTGCCTATCAGCATCCCTGCCCAATCTCAGCACACTACTTTTTCCTATTATCTTCTTTACTTCTTTTTTTTAAAATATATTTTATTGATTTTTCACAGAGAGGAAGGGAGAAAGATAGAGAGCTAGAAACGTTGATGAGAGAGAAACATTGATCAGCTGCCTCTTGCACGCCCCCTACTAGTGATGTGCCCACAACCCAGATACATGCCCTTGACCGGAATCAAACCTGGGACCTTCCAGTCCTCTACCACTGAGCCAAACCAGTTTCGACTATCTTCTTGACTTCTTATCCTGTCTGTTTTGGGTAAACTACTGTAGCTTTTAGTGAAAAAATACCAAAAACAAAATGGCATGCACACCACCAAAAAATACTTACAAATTATGTAAGCAAATAGTGGGGTTATGTATGACAGTATTTTCTGTGGAATGATTGTTTGCTACCTCATCATTTGAATTAAAATCTCAAAAAGAAACAATAAATGAAGCAGTATAACCTCCTTACATACGCAGCAATAAAAATATCATACTACTAGAGGCCCAGTGCACGAAATTTGGGGACAAGTAGGGTCCCTCGCAGCTGTTGGCTGCTGCCTCCCTTCGCTCCAGCCACCTGCTGCTGCCACCACTAGCACTAACTCCGCCCCCTGGTCGAACTCCCAGTCAAGATGACAATTTGCATATTAGGCTTTTATTATAGAGGATCTTGTACATGTAATTCCTTACATTGTTTTAACCAGAAGGGTTTTAAATTTTCAGAGTAGGAAACAGTTTCTTTAGATGAATGGCTTTAGCAGATCACAAAAGCTAAAACGGTTGGCAAATTTGCAGCTAAGAAAGCAATTTGATGCTAATTCGCTATTTAAACATGCACACGATACGTGAAAGAAAGACAGACCTGTCAAAACAGACCACACACAGGAATACAGAGCACCTCAGAGCCGGAGAATTAAACCGTTCCTCCCTCTCCTCACAGAACAAAAGGGGATGGAGCCCACAGCCCGGGCATATGCCCTGACTGGGAACTGAATCTCAACCTCCTGGTTCATAGGTCAATGCTCAACCCCCGGCAGGCAGAAATGGCATTTGCTTTTTCTAATTAGCTTACAGTTTACCAATCAACTTCAAATTGGCTCAAAAGTGTTTCTGGCCGAAACTGGTTTGGCTCAGTGGATAGAGCGTCGGCCTGTAGATTGCAAGGTCCCAGGTTCGATTCTGGTCAAGGGCATGTACCTTGGTTGCGGGCACATCCCTGGTGGGGGGCGTGCAGGAGGCAGCTGATCGATGACTCTCTCTCATCGATGTTTCTAGCTCTCTATCTCTCTCCCTTCCTCTCTGTAAAACATCAATGAAATATATAGATATAGATATAGATATAGATATAGATATAGATATAGATATAGATATAGATATAGATATATAGATATATAGATATATAGATATATAGATATAGATATATAGATATATATATATTTTTAAAGAGTGTTTCTGCCGGGAGTGGATCTAACGCCAGTCTAAAGGAAACCCTGGCATTGTAGTCAGCCTGTCGTGGCTCACCGTGGAAGCCTCCACAGGATTTCAGAGACAGAAAAAGCAGCCCCGGACCCCAGGGTTCAAGGTGGCCACTGGAGCTGAAGGTGCACTTTGCAAATCAAACCTCCATCCCCAACAGCAAATGTCGCAGAGACCTGGGGACCTGGGGGACAGCCGCACGCACGTGGTGGCTGACATTTTTCCTGGAGCCCCTTCTCCAAATACCAGGGGCGCCCCGGGGGCCGCCAACATAAGCGAAATGCTCCTTCCAGAAAAAGCTTTGGTTGTTTCTGTCCGTGTGCTCAATGCCAGACACGTAGCACGCTTCATCCCGCCTTCGCCCTCCTGGAGACTTGGGGTCACACGCCTCTTCCTCCGGGAACAGCAGTGCCTCAGGCGGGACAGGATGGAGCAGGGCCTTGGGCTCTCGCCTGGCTCTCCTCCTCCCTCTCCCTCCCAAAGGGCAGCGGGATGTCAGAGCGCTGATGTTTCTCCTGCGGCTTCTGACTCAGCACCTTTTGTGGAGTGTCTTAGTCGGGGGGATGCTGCCTTGGTTTGGTTCTGACACAACCCTGACCCTCTGCGCTGCCCTGGCCCCAGCTCTGCCCGCTCTGCAGAGCGTCCCTCCGAGCTCCGCACCAGGAGCCCTGGGCGTTGGCAGCATCTGCTCGGCCATCCCTGACTGAGCACCTACTGGGCCCCAGGCACCGTGCCAGGCACACGCAGGGGAGGGAAAGGTGCAGAATGTACGAGAAGTTAAATGATCTCAACGTGGAGCAGGCTGAAGCAAGTGCCTTAAGAAGCAAGCAGAGCCCTGAGGGTAGGGAGATATGGGGGAGATAAGAGATCAACCGAAGGACAGGTGTGCATGCATGTAAGCATGACCCATGGACGCAAAACTCTGGGGAGGTAGGGCATGCATGAGAGTGGGGAGGGGGGCAATGGTAAGATATGTACACATATAATATCTCAATAAAAAGAAGAAGGAGGAGGAGGAGGAGGAGGAGGAGGAGGAGGAGGAGGAGGAGGAGGAACAGAGCCCTGGCTGGCGGCTTGGCTCAGCGGATGGAGCGTTGGTCTGCGGACTGAAGGACCCCGGGTTTGATTCCAGTAGGGGGCGTGTACCGTGGTTGTGTGCACGTCCCCAGTGGGGTGGGGGTGCAGGAGGCAGCTGATTGGTATTTCTGTTCCATCTATGTTTCTGGCTCTTTGTCCCCCTCCCACTCTGTGAAAAATCAATAAAATATATATTAAAAAAATAGAAGCAAACAGAGATCACTTTATGGGAAGATGCAATGTTCCAAGTAGAAACACCAATGATGAGAGAGAATCACTGATCAGCTGCCTCCTGCACGGCCCACACTGGGGATCGAGCCTGCAACCCCGGGGCACGTACCCTGAGTGGGAATCGAACCATGGCCTCCTGGTTCATAGGTCTTTGCTCAACCTCTGAGCCACGTGGGCCAGGCAGAAGCTCTGTTTTAGAATGGGAAGAATTTGGAGAAATAGCTTACTCAAAGATGACTTCCAAGAAGAGGTAACTACATGCACTTAGAAGCATAGGCAAGAGGATGTTCGGGAGACAGCTGGGAAAGGATGCGTAGCCCCACTTAGCCACTAGGGAGCTCACTGAGGAGCAGATGAGGAGGGTGGAGCATCCATCTTGCAGGAGCCTACAGTCTCCTACATCTCCCACGAAATCCATTAGGCAGTGGTCCCACGGACAGCTGGAGCTCCTTTTCCCCTTTACTGACAGAGCGGCTTTTCCAGAGACTAAACCTGCCATCCTCTCCAAAGAAGTGACCCTTGTGACAGTGACCAGTCAGCTCGCAGGGCACAGCACGACTCTCCCCCTGGACTTGGCTTCCGGGATTTAGCACTGTTTTCCCTGGCCTTTCTCCAGCTCTGGGGGAGTCAACAGACCCCTCTGCAAGGAGGTCATGCAGAGGGCAGGGCTGTACCCCAACCTGATCACCTTATCAACTGCCTTTGCTGCCCAAATCGAAAGACAGCCCATTGTAAGGGAGAGCAATGGTCTGAGCTGAGCAGTGGAAACACGCGGCAGACACGGCGATAGGATGTCGTGCAATGTGACCCCACAGACCGTGTGCTTGAAGAACCACGGGTCCTGCATGGATGGGAAAGGGGTAATGCATGCAGCTCTGGGGCTGCATTTGGTCACAGGAGCTGGGAAGGTGATAAGAAAATGCAAGACGATAAAAGGAGCTTCTCAGGGAACAATAGGAACTAAGAGGGTGAGGTAACAAAAAATATGTGAATGGGCCCCAAGTCCACAAGCATTTGATTGAGGGGAAAGTATGGTCTGTGTATACATCCCCCAGAAATAAAAGGAGGGAACGTTTTACATCCTAAGACATGTCTCTAAAGAAATTACTTCTCTGGAAAGACACTCCAGAAGCCAGCCAGACTCCGTCTACATATTCACCTATTGGGTATTTGTTAGGTATTAATAACAGTGTAACTGATTTACTTTCTCTAGAGAAAAATAAGAGGCATGCTGGCAGGGTTTTTTTTTTGTTTTGTTTTGTTTTTAAATGCTCTCCTACAATGAGAATGGTGGTGACTCGTTTGTTTATTCATTCCACAGGATTTATAGAACCTATGTTTTGTTGGGAATTAAAAACATAAAATGACATAAAAAACTGGCCCTTTTCTACTGCATAGTGGGGGAAACACATAAACAAAAGGTTGTGAGATCAGAGAGCTAAGCAGTGTCATAAAAGTATGTACAGGAGGCCCAGCCTGGTACATACTGAGCCAGTGTGGCTCAGTGGTTGAGTGTCGCCCTATGAACCAGGAGGTCACAGTTCAATTCCTGGTCGCCGAGATTGCAGGCTTGATCCTCACTGTGGGGTGGGCAGGAGGCAGCCGATCTATAATTCTTTCTCTCATCATTGATGTTTCTCTCTTCTCTCTCTCTCTCTCTCTCTCTCTCTCTCTCTCTCTCTCTCTCACTCTCTCTCTCTCTCTCCCTTCCTTTCTGAAATCAATAAAAAAATATTTTTTTTAAAAAAAGCATATTTAGAACAACACAGTATGAAGCAAATCCTAACAAGAGACACTGAACTAATTCATGGCAGTGAGAATAGAGAGAAAGGGACGCATTCAATAAGTATGGAGGTGAGCCCTAGGTGGCATAGCTCAGTGGATAGAATGTTAGCCCGCAGACTGAAGAGTTGCAGGTTCAATTCTGGTCAAAAGCACATGCCCTGGTTGGGGGACTGATCCCCCATAAAGGGTGTGCAGGAGGCAGCTAGTCAATGATTCTCTCTGATCATTAATGTTTCTATCTCTCTCCCCTTCTCCCTTTCTCTCTGAAATCAATTATATATATATCTCCTATCTAATAAAAGGATAATATGCAAATGAACAGTCACTCCATTACAAAGCTAAAGGCACCCATAGCAGCCGGGGTGCTGGACGCTGGCATCATTGCAGGCAGGGCTGAAGGATTGCCCACCCACCAGCCTGCCCCCCCCTCCATGCACAAATTTTGTGCACTGGGCCTCTAGTGTGTGTGTGTGTGTGTGTGTGTGTGTGTATGTGTGTGTGTGTGTGTGTGTGTGTATATCAATATATATATTGTATATATATATATATATACACACACACATATATATGAAATATGGAGATGAGGAGTGTTGAGGACTTGGTTTGAATATGGAGAGAAAAGGGTCTGAGGATCAGAGAGACAGTTGTTGGCGATGGAACTCATCTCCTACAAGAGATTCCCCATGGCATCACCGGTGGATTGTCAGCGAAGTCTCTCTGTGGGGATGGAATATTTAAAGGGCTGAAAGAAGAAAACCGTCCACCAAGAATTTCTGTCACTGGGAAGCCACTCTGCTCTCATGGTAACAGACCAGAGGTAACGCTCTCTGGACAGCAAGCCAGACACAAAGAGCGGATGGAGAGTGAGTATATAAATACATGATTCCCCTGACCCAGTTCCAATGCGCCATTTCTTAGTCATCTCAACAGAAAACTCATTAAAGTGTCCTTCCCCTGCAAACCTCCCCCGCTTCCGTCTGCCCTGTTACTCCACGTCCCCGCTGATTCACAGGCTCAGGCTGGGCTCCGTGGTGAAACCCAAATCCCATCAGATGGCCCTCAGTCCCTCCTCAGCCAGGTCTTCCTACTGACACCCTCCTCTGCTCTCCACAGAAGCGACCACGAGTGGCTTGCTTCTCTGCCCATCAGTCAGTAGCAAAGGTGAGTCTGTGGGCTGGGGTGCCTGCAGGTGCACAGTGAAGCACCCCGGGGTGCTGTCTGGGGGCCGGGAAGGATGGGGTGTTCTGTTCCATTTTGCTCGGTCATGTGACAGCTTATGCTGTGGACACAGAGCAGCACTCCGCTGAAACCCCTCTGATGCCCTCTTCATTCCCTCTCTCCACCCGAGAGGGAGACGGGGGTGGAGGAGAATGAGGACCGGGTCTGACTCCCAGGGCAGGGGTTCTGCAGTTCAAAAACTCAGGATGTCCAGCTGGCGTGGCTCAGTGGTTGGGGGTCAACCTATGAACCAAGCGGTCACGGTTCGATTCCCAATCAGGGCACATGTCCGGGTTGCAGGCTCTATCCCCAGGAAGGGGCGTGTAGTTGGCAGCCAATCAGTGATTCTCTCTCATCAATGATGTTTCTATCTCTCTCTCTCCCACTCCCCACCTCTCTGAAATCAATACAATTCATTAAAACACACACACACACACACACACACACACACACACACACAGGATGAGTGATTTTGAGGGCCCTCCATTCCTGCTTAGCTGTCATTCTTGAAAATTAGAGGCCAGCCTGAATGAATTCACGAGGACAGGCTCATGGGGGATTTTTAGGGTGCGGTGGGCCCTAACTCAGGGGCCTCTCTCATGCTCTGTGGGGAGACATACATGCGAAGGTCCCAGTCACGAGGAAACAGAAGTCCCCAGAGCTAGCCAATCAGATGCGTCACTCTGTGACCTCGGGTCAGAGAAGACGCCTCCTTCCTGGGTCACAGAAGAGGCCTCGGAAGCTCGAGGAGGGAGGGATGCTGGAATTCACTGCCTTCTCCCCGCGGTATGCTCCGTATTGGGAGAGAGCTCAGTCTTCCGAGTTTGGCTCAGACCAAACTACAAACGAACTCTTGCAAGAGATGTCGGCTTTCAGTTCCAGGAAAACTGAGAACAACCAACAACCAGCAGGAAGCCAGGGTACAGGGAAGCTCGATGTTATGTGTGAAGAGAAACCCCAAGCCGAAACCGGTGTGGCTCAGTGGATAGAGCATCGGTCTGCAGACTGAAGGGTCCCGGGTTCGATTCCGGTCAGGGGCATGTGCCTTGGTTGCGGGCACATCCCCAGTAGGAGGAATGCAGGAGGCAGCTGATGGATGTTTCTCTCTCATCAATGTTTCTGGCTCTCTATCCCTCTCCCTTCCTCTCTGTAAAAAATCAAGAAAAAAATTTTTTTTTCTTTTTTAAAGAGAGAGAAACCCCAAGCTCACACTCACAACATTGGAAGGCAATGGATTGGTTCTGGTTTCCTCTTATTTTTATTTTTGAGAGAGAGAGAGAGAGAGAGAGAGAGAGAGAGAGAGAGAGAGAGAGAAAGAAAGAGAGAGAGAGACATCGATTGGTTACCTCCTTCAGGCACCCTGACCGGGGCCAGTGATCGAGCCTGCAACCTAAATATGTGCCTTTGACCGGAATCGAACCCAGGACCCTTCAGTCTGTGGGCCGATGCTCTATCCACTGAGCCAAACCTGTTAGGGCTGGTTTTGTCTGATCTTGTTCCCGGACTGAAAGAGTGAAAAGAAAAGGAAACTGTGAGGAGGACAGACAACAGGTACACGTTGGGGCTGGCAGGAGCCACAGCAGGCTGCATCTATTGACGTATTTTAGTTAAAAAAGAAGGAGATTCCTTCCTGGAGAGGGGGCCGGGGGAAACGTGTTCCCTTCCTTTCCAATGCGTTCCCAGTTTCCATGGAGACCAAGGTAACGCTGCTACACAGCTTCTTCTTGCAGAGCCCGAGTGGCATCCCTGTGCCAGAGAGGAACTCCCGCCTCTGTCCCGGCCCCCTCTTCATGCCGCCCGCCCTCCAGCGGCCCCCGCCCAGGCCCCGCGCCGTGTGGCTGTGTGGGAAGCTCACCATTCAGACCCCTGATGGGGGAGTCGGGTCTGGGCCAGGTACGTAATTTGCAGGACCCCGTGCTGCATAAAAACGCAGGCTTCCTGGTTCCAGAAGCAAGAGGGACTTGTGAAAGCTGCTAAAACAGAAAGCTCTGCCGAAACCCGTGTGGCTCAGTGGATAGAGCGTCGGCCTGAGGACTGAAAGGTCCCAGGTTCGATTCCGGTCAGGGGCATGTACCGTGGATGCGGGCACATCCCCAGTAGGGGGTGTGTAGGAGGCAGCTGGTCGATGACGATTCTCTCTCATCAATGTTTCTAACTCTCTATCTCTCTCCCTTCCTTTCTGTAAAAAATCAATAAATTAAAAAAACACACACACAAAAAAAACACACACACACACACAGAAAACTGTCCTTCCTTCCACGGTCTCGCTCAGTGTGTCAGGTGCTCGCTCTCCAGCGAGTTAATACTCTAAGGAAGGCCACACAGACATTGTAAATTCATAGGGTGAACAGGACGGTGCCCCTTTAGAATGCCCGTGAGAAATGCAAAGACAGGAGCCTCGCCCTGATGCAGCATGATGGAGAGGACGCCATTCCTACTGCAAAGCTCATCGTGTGTGTGTGTGTCTTATCTACCAGAACATCAGCAAAGCAGCACATGACGGACTCAGCTCCCGTGTCATCGGTGCTCACTCAACCCACACACCTGCCATCAGCTTCCTGACGAGGAAGAGGGGACCAAGGATGAGGAAGAAGGGGCTGCCCTATCTCTGTCTTTCCTCCCAGGTCACCGTGTTCGGGATAAGAGGTTGGCTAATGCAGGAACGTGAGTGAGAAAGGGTATGACAGCGTTCCTTTGCCATAGGGGTTGCGGTAATTCTTCTTTCTTTCTTCCTTCCTTTCTTTCTTTCTTTTTTTTAAAAAAAAATATATTTTATTGATTTTTTTTTTTTACAGAGAGGAAGAGCGAAGGATAGAGAGCTAGAAACATCAATAAGAGAGAAACATCAACCAGCTGCCTCCTGCACAGCCCCCACTGGGTTTGTGCCCACAACCAAGGTACATGCCCTTGACTGGAATCGAACCCGGGACCTTCTAGTCGGCAGGCCGACGCTCTATCCACTGAGCGAAAACCGGTTCCGGTGCCATGGGGGTTTCTTACACGCCATTGCCTTCTGCTTTGAAAGTAAATGTGGTTGTCATGCATGCATGTGGCTCTAGGACCTCAGTGCCTCCCGTCAACTCAGCCATGACCTTGGCCCTTACCTTGTCCTCCATTCTGTCTTCTCGCGTTAGCAGCCTCAGGGCCTGGAAGGTGTCACTGTCCATCACAACCACATCCAGTGAAGATTCTCCCAGGTCCCCCTGCTCCACAGTCCCTCTGCTCCAGGTCTTTCCCACTCTCTGTGGCATGCAGTGTGGCCAAACGCAGCTCCTTCTTACAGGGACGCATCAATTCGTAGAGCAAAGTCAGCGAAGCGGGTTGCCTGCTTCCCTCGTCTGAAGTTCAAGGCTGATGGACTGAAGGCTTCTCTTTGAAGGCAGCTGACCATGGTTTGTCACTCATATCCCTTCTCAGCCAGAACACAGGCACCTGTTTACAAGAAATCTATGTTGAGCAATGACAAGAAGGTTGATAGGGCAGAAAGCATTGTGCGAGGGCAGTGGGTCGGCAAACCATGGCTCGAGAGCCACATGCGGCTCTTTGGTCCCCTAAGTGTGGCTCTTCCACAAAATACCACGCCCTGGGAGAGTCTATGTTGAAGAAGTGGCGTTAGAAGAAGTTTAAGTTTAAAAAAATTGGCTCTCACCTCTGCCTGCAGACTCAAGGGTCCCGGGTTCAATCCCGGTCAAGGGCATGTACCTTGGTTGCGGGCACATCCCCAGTGGGGGGTGGGTGCAGGAGGCAGCTGATCGATGTTTCTCTCTCGTTGATGTTTCTGACTTTCTATCCCTCTCTCTTCCTCCCGGTAAAAAAATAAATAAAATATATTTTTAAAAATTGGCTCTCAAAAGAAATGTCAGTCGTTGTACTGTTGATATTTGGCTCTGTGCACTAATGAGTTTGCCTGCCAACCACTGGGCAGGGGAATCCCTTGCACAGCTCCTGATGAGAGAGACAGAGGGAAACTTGATCAGCACCTTAAACAGGAGCCATGGCCACCAGTGTGTCCGGTAATCATTCTTCCAGAAGTCTGGGGCGGAAACCACTGTCAGGTGCCTCTTTCCCACCTGGCACCAGGGCTCATGTGTGTTCCTTAAACAAAAAGTACCTACGCTGCCTGCCCATGTTGTTACATGAATTAGGGGAGGAGTGGGTCATATACTAATTCCTTATGCATTTTGTAGATGGCGAAAACACAACCCCCAGGTAAACATTTGTGTGTGTGTGGGTGTGTGTTTTATTTTTAAATATATTTTATTGATTTTTTTACAGAGAGAAAGGGAGAGGGACAGAGAGTTGATGAGAGAGGATCATTGATCAGCTGCCTCCTGCACAACCCCCACTGGGGACGTGCCCGCAACCAAGGTACATGCCCTTGACTGGAATCGAACCTGGGACCCTTGAGTCCACAGGCCGAGGCTCTGTCCACTGAGCCAAACTTGTTTCAGCTATGTGTGTGTTTTTAAAAATATATATTTGTATTGATTTCAGAGAGGAAGGGAGGAGAGAGAGAGAGACACACACACATCAATGATGAGAGAGAACCATGGACTGGCTGTCTCCTGCACACCCCACCCTGAGGATCGAGCTGGCAACCCAGGCATGTGTCCTGACCGAGAATCAACCGTGACCTCCTGGTTCATAGGTCAACGCTCAACCACTGAGCCATGCCAGCTGGGCTCTGTATGCATTTTGCTGGTAAAACTCTTGTAGTAGATAGAAGGCAAAATTCACCCATGAAACCCTATATATGTTATTATCAGCAAAGCTTTAACTTTTACATAGGATACTTCCTTCTGCACTTCTGTGCTTTTACTTCAAGAAGAAAAAAAAAAATCACAACTTAGCAGTCAAAGTTATTCACGCTCTAAGGTTTGACCTTCATTCATTTATCTACTGGCTTAGAGCTGAACTTGATGGGAAGCAGAAACGCACAATAAAAAGGAAAGTTATTTTTATAGCTTGATTTTCCCATATTCCCCAAAGAACCAAATTTATTACCTCGGTAAATCTCGGCAAGCATGGTTCCAGTATTAAATATTAAATAAATATTGTGGATTTACAAAACTGACTTGGCAGAACCTTCTCACGCTTAGCTTTTATTCAAATCTGCTGACGTGGCTATAAATTTCTTCTTGTGGAAATAACGTTGCATAACTACGTTTACTTTATTTCTGCTCCTGTAGTAGCGGCTCAAATCCTTAACATAATTAAGGTTGAACGTACTCTGTCAACAGCTGTTGCGTTATTTCACTTGCAAAATGCTTGAACTTCATCCCCAATCCTCACCAGTGTCCTCTCCCTGCTGCTGCCTGGGCAATAAAGAGGGCTCATTCTCTGAGCAGATAAATTCTGAGGACCTACTATGTGCAATGCTATTTTGACACTTCACGATCAGATCACAAGGATGAACAGATGGAACTCCATCAAATTAAAAGTTTTCTGCACAACGAAGAAAACTGTCAGCAAAAAATGAAAAGGGAACCAACTGAACAGAAGAAGAGGTATGCAAATCACATACCCTCTAAGGGGTTAATATCCAAAGTATTTAAGGAACTCATACAGCGGAACATTTAAAGAAATCCAATTAAAATATGGGCATAGGCCCTGAATATACATTTCCCCAAAGAGGACATACATGGCCAACAGACATGAAAAGAAGCTCACTATCCAGCCGAAACCAGTTTGACTCAGTGGATAGAGCGTCGTCCTGTGGACTGAAAGGTCCCAGGTTCGATTTTGGTCAAGGGCATGTACCTTGGTTGCGGGCACATCCCCAGTGGGGTGTGCGTGTGTGTGTGTGTGTGTGTGTGTGTGTGTGTGTGTGCAGGAGGCAGCTGATGGATGTCTTTCTCTCTCATTGATGTTTCTAACTCTCTATCTCTCTCCCTTCCTCTCTGTAAAAAAATCAATAAAATATATTAAATTAAAAAAAAATCACTATCCATCAGGGAATTGCAAATCAAAACCACAATCAGATACCACCTCATACTGGCCAGAAAGGCTTTCATCAATAAATCAACAAATAACAAATGCTGGCAAGGATGTGGAGTAAAGGGAATCCTTGTATAATACACCGATGAGGGGATTTTAAATTGGCACAACCACTATGGCAAACAGGATGGGAATTCCTCAAAAATTTACAAATAGAGCTGCCATATGACTCAGCAAAACTGCTCCTGGATATTTGTCCAAAGAAAACGAAACCACTAATTCAAAAAGATATATGCACCCCTATGTTCATTGCAGCATCATTTACAACAGCCAAATTATAGAATCAATCTAGTTGTCCATCAATAGATAAATGGATAAAAAGGATGGTTAGAGTGTCTGCCAGTAAACCAAAGGATCAAGGGCAGATGTCTGGGTTGAAGGTTCGATCCTGGTCAGGGTGTGTGCAGGTGGCAACCAATCATGTGTCTCTCACATCAATGACTCTCTCTCTCTCTCTCTCTCTCTCTCTCTCTCTCTCTCTCTCTCTCTCTCTCTCTCTCTCTCTCTCTCTCCCTCTCCCTCTTTCCTTCCCCCACCCCCTCTGCCTCCTTTCCTCCCTTCCACTCTCTCTAAAAATCAATGGAAAAAATATCCTTGGGTGAAAATTAACAACAACAAAAAACAAATATTCATTGGCAAAAGTAAGAATTTAAAAATAGAATCCATGAACATCCAGAACTTGCAGAATTTTCTACGCAGCCTCCTGACATACCTTCAGCATTATACCATCAGCCTGAACAAGCTAGATTTGTCATTAAAAGAAAGGGTTACAGCCCTAACTGGTTTGGCTCAGTGGATAGAGTGTCAGTCTGCAGACTGAAGGGTACCAGATTCGATTCTGGTCAAGGGCAGGTACCTTGGTTGTGGGCACATCCCCAGTGGGGGGTGTGCATGAGGCAGCTGATTGATGTTTCTCTCTCGTCAATGTTTCTAAGTCTATCTCTCTTCCCTTCCTCTTTGAAAATCATGATTTTCATAACAAAAAAGCCCACCACCCATACGAGCTACAGAGCCAACGCAACTTCTACCTCTTGAAAAATTTTTATTTTAAGAAACAAAGAGTTTCATTAGAAATAGGAAGCATATAGGGTATACTTATATGGCTTTTTAAAAAAGAGTCCAGAGTCCAGATAAATGCCGAAAAGCCTCTTCTATCCCCTCTTGGGTGGCTAATGTTGGCGACAAGGTTGGCTTTAAGTGGGATTCGTGGTGTTTAACCTTGACTGTCTGGTTTGGGTTTGCATAACATTACGTTCTGGCCACTGTACACCCTGTCCAAAAGTCTGAAAACCTATTATTACTTGGCTTAATGGACTGTGCAACCTCATTTCAAAAGAGAAAGAGAACTTCAGGTTTTCTCTCTTCAGTTGACTGTGAAGTTGGTCTTAGGATATTGCTGTCTCCTTGCTATGATTGATCGTCCCTGGCTTCTGCCATAAAGAACGACCTACTGCATCACAGTGTTTGGTTCAAAGGGAGCTGGTCACACCTGCCCCGAGGGACACAAGGGGGTCGGGGAGAGGGCCCAGTAGACTGTAGATGGAGAGGTTGTGCCCAGAGGGCATGGGGATTTACACTGTAGTCTGAGTTCCACACCTCGCTCAGGACTCGATGTGACCTTGAGCATGTACCCTGACACAGCTGACCGTTAGTCGCCTCGTCTGTGAAATGGCGAGAGGGACAATGGTAGACAGCTCCTGCCTTCTCTGCGAACAAAGGAATGTGGGTCCCCCACGGGCCAGGTCTGTTCCACGTAATCTTCCCGCCTCAGCCAGAACCGACTCATCCCATAGCGACTCCTGGCAATTCAGTTCTCTTCCCCGCAAATAGGTGTTTGCTCAGGGGCACAGACACCCGGAGGTCTCTGGGGCTAATAATATAATGAACACAGACAGGGCTTACCATGTGCCAGCCACTGCTCTGAGCTCTCTCTAGATACCGCTTCCACCTTCAGAACCAGACTGTGTGTCATCGCCTCCACCTACAGACGAGAAAACAGACCCAGTAGCCAGCCCAGCTCTTTTTCTTTCTTTTTGTAAAAAAAAAATATATATTTTTATTGCTGAAACCAGTTTGGCTCAGTGGATAGAGCGTCAGCCTGCGGACTAAAGGGTCCCAGGTTCGATTCCAGTCAAGGGCATGTACCTTGGTTGCGGGCACATCCCTAGTGGAGGGTGTGCAAGAGGCAGCTGATTGATGATTCTCTCTCTCATTGATGTTTCTAACTCTCTATGCCTCTCTCTTCCTGTGTGTAAAAAATCAATAAAATATATTTTAAAGTATTGTATACACATACACACACACACACACACACACACACACACACACACACACACACATATACATACATATATATATATATATATATATATATATATATATATATATATATATATTGATTATAGAGAGGAAGGGAGAGGGAGAGAGAGATACAAACATCAGTGATGAGAGAAAATCACTGATCAGCTGCCTCCTGCACGCCCCCTACTGGGAATCGAGCCCACAACCCAGGCCTGTTCCCTTGATCAGAATCAAACCCAGGATCCTTCAGTCCACAGGCGGGCACTTTATCCACTGAGCAAACCAGCTAGGGCCCGGCTCTCCCCTTCTCCAAGTCTTTGTGGTCCAACAGTTTGGATTCCCTGGGGGACTTCAATAGTCCTTGAAAAAAATTCCTCTTTTTTAACTCAGAGTTGGGTTTTTTGCAAACATAAGAGGTTGTTTGCAAACAAACAAACAAACAAACATCTTAGTGAAGGCAGCATTTACCATCAGGGCTGCTGGGCAGAGCTTGGAGGAGCAGTGGACACAGGGCCCAGCACAGCTACAAGAGAGGTTTCGGAGGTGTGTCCTCACTGAGCATCTCAACAATCCAAGGTCCTCTAGTGCCAGGATGTAGCTGCAATACCATGGCCTCTACTGGTTACTGAGAGGTTTGCTCTGTGCCCAGCACTGTGCGAGGGGCTTTGAAGTATGGAGTTTCCTCAAAAAACTAAAAATGGAACTCCCATTTGACCCAGTGATCCCACTCCTAGGAATATAACCCAAGAAACTAGAAACACCAATCAGAAAGGATATAGGCACCCCGATGTTCATGGCAGCAATAGGTAGGACCTGGAAACAGCCTAGGTGCCCGTCAGCAGATGGTGGATCAGAAAGCTGTGGTATATCTACACAGTGGAATACTACACTGATGTAAAAAAGGAATTCTTATCATTTGCAGAAACCTGGATGGAAATGGAGAACATTATGCTGAGTGAAATAAGCCAGTCAATGAAAGAGAAACACCACATGACCTCATTCGTTATTTCCATTTGAGCTTGGGGTCTTGCCTCTGAACCAAGGACTTGCATTGTCTCTGTTTTACTTGTCTGGGTCCTTTTACGCTTCCCCCTCTCGTCCCCCCTCCCTCCCCCACCAGTGGAAGGAATGTCCACGTGGTGTAAACAGCAGATTCTATGCACGTTCATGTCTCTGAGGAACTGACCAACATCAGCAGCAGCAAAGGTGGCTTTTTTTTGCAGGTGCCACGAGCGACCAGGATGGGTAAGCCCCACAGCCACCCGAGCTAGGAACCCTGACGTTTCTGAAGCCAGAACACGGGTCATGGAGATTGGGGGCACTGGGGCGCTGGCATGAGCAGAGTGGGCCCGGGAGCAGAGATCAGAAGGAGCCTGGGAGACAAGGACAGGAAGACTAGCCCAGAGAACCAGTGAGGAGAGAGGACATCAGCGGACCGTGGGGCACCCACCATCGCCAAAGCCAGAATGGATCCAATACCATACCATATACTTCTCCACACACACACACACACACACACGCACACACACAATACCTAGGAAGTGTTAATTAACTTGCCGCGGTAACCCTGTCCCAGTGTACTCGTAAATCACATTGCATGCCTGAACTATATACATTTGTTATGTGTCCATGACACGTGCATAAAGCAGAAGAGGAAAAAACACACACACAAATGTATGTATTGAAGGAGGCCAGGCCGACATTCAGAGGGTTCCATGGACCACACCACAGGTTCCGAGGAAATGCCAGAGCCCCCAGCAGCCAGCCTCCCTCCCTCTGCCCTGAGGGCCAGCAGGAAGCTCTGAGTTAGTTTCTGGAAGCTGCTTCCAGAGCCAGGGCGATGGCATCTCACCCATAAGCCACCGCTGGTTCTTCCAATGCCAACGCGCTGCCTAATTTAAATGCACACAAAAGCAATGGAAGGGAGACAGGAGCCGCGTTCCCCTGGAGGAATGGATGGAATTTACCTCATTTATTCAGATAAATGAGGTTCCCCAGCCTCACCGCCTCCCAGCTCCCTGCGGGCAGCGGCGTCCAGCGCCCCCTGGCGGCCACCGGCCGGTGGTTCCCCCCCACGGATGTCACCGCAGCTCCTCAACCTGCTCCACTGTGAGCATGGCCTGGCGCAGTGGTCGGCAAACTCATCAGTCCACAGAGCCAAATATCAACAGCACAACGACTGACATTTCTTTGGAGAGCCACATTTTTTTAAACTTAAAACTTCAGCCCGGCCGACGTGGCTCCATGGTTGAGCGTCAACCTATGAAAATTCCTGGTCACGGCACAAACCTGGGTGGTGGGCTCGATCCTTACTAGTAGGCGTCTTCAAACTACGGCCCGCGGGCCACATGCGGCCCGCAGAGGAGTCTGATCCGGCCCGCCAGGTTTTTTGGGCAGTGAGCGCAGCCGAGGTGTTACAGTAGGAATTAGTAGTTCATATAGTCTGGCCCTCCAGCTCTCTGAGGGACCGTGATCTGGCCCCCACTTTAAAAAGTTTGAGGACCCCTGGGTGAGGCATGCAGGAGGCACCAATCAATGATTCTCTCTCTTCCTTAATGTTTCTCTCTCCCTCTCCCTTCCTCTCTGAAATCAATAAAAGTATATTTTAGAAAAAACAAAACAAAACAGTTCTTCAAGTTGGGTTGACAGTCACTGACTCCACAGAGAAATAAAACCCTCCCCCCACTTCCAACGGACGTGCTAGATGCCCTGGTAAGTAGAAGATTCCAGAAAGTAGAAAGTGCGGCCTACTTCCTCTTCCCACAAGTCTTAACCTGTCCCTTCTAATGTTTAAATGCACTGGGCAGCGTGACTAGAAAAATAACCTTGCAGCCTCTCCCTCCCTTTTATCTGTTCCTGTGAATGCTGTCCTTGCCCCCCCCCTGCTGGCATAGAAATGAGGAAATGAGGGAGATTGGGGGATTAAAAGGCATAAAAATGACCTGGATTGCCCTGGCTGGTTTGGCTCAGTGGATAGAGCATCGGCCTGCAGACTGAAGGGTCCCAGGTTCGATTCTGGCCAAGGGCATGTGCCTGGAGTGTAGGCTCAATCCCCAGTAGGGGGCGTGCAGGAGGCAGCCGATCACTGATTCTCTCTCATCATTGATGTTTCTATCTCTCCCTCTCCTTTCCTCTCTGAAATTAATAAAAATATTTTTAATGGACCAATTGATTAACACTGGAAATAAGAGAGAATTTCTGGCCAGTGAGGATAGATTGCACACAGAAGATGAGTTAGGAAGGGGAAAAAAAACAAACAAACAAAAAAAACAAGAGCCAACAGGACAGGAATGGAAAGAGGGATTTTTCGAGGGACGAGGAATGAGTTCGAACAGGGGAGGAGAGAGTTATTAGGGTATTTGTCACGTCGCAAAGTTATTGAGGAAGAGAGACAATGGGAAAGAAATGTGAATGAGCTTGTTCCGTATTAGGAATGATTCAGGGAGTTATTCTTTTTTAAAAAAAAATTAAAAAAATATATATATATATATATATTTTTTATTGATTTTTCACAGAGAGGAAGAGAGAGGGATAGAGAGCTAGAAACATCAATGAGAGAGAAACAGCGATCAGCTGCCTCTTGCACAACCCCCACTGGGGATGTGCCCGCAACCAAGGTACATGCCCTTGACTGAAATCGAACCCGGGACCCTTCAGTCCGAGGCCGACGCTCCATCCACTGAGCCAAACCAGTTTCGGTGAGGGAGTTATTCTTAATATTGAAATTGCTCCCACACATCGCTGTTGGACGCCAAGTCACGCTCCTGAGAATGCCTTGCTGTGCTCAGCCCGGAACCCCGGAGCTCGGCACCACCTGAATTAATGAGATTGTCACCGTTGTCACCCAAGACGAGGCGAGACCGGTCTAAAGGGTGTTCTCATTTATTTTTTGTGTTTTATTCTATTGTACATGTAATTGCTTTCATTTCACTTTATTTTCAGTCAGTTCATGGAAAAGACAGAATAGGGTTAATATGTATAGTTTTATCGCCTGCAAAGCTGCGGAACTTTGCTCATTTTTTTAGTGGATTTCTGAGGATTTTCTACAGACAAGTTCAGGGAGTCTGTGACTAGAGATGCATTTCCTTCTTCCTTCCTGCTCTGATTATGCATCTCTTCACTGTCCCTGTTACAGAAAACCGAAGAACAAATCCATACCAGAGAGATGGAGTTACGTTTATTACGCGCGGGTCCAGAGGAAAACCTCTCTCCAGTTCTGGGCCCCACCATGAAGAAATTCTCCCTATTCATATGATTTTTATCTTCTTTGTCTCCCAAATATGGAGTGTTTCCAGCCCCCTTTTGCAAGTTCTTAAAGAGCCCGTGTGTACTGGGGCCTTGAGACCTCCACCAGAGGCCTGGCCTGGCGCCAGCACTGATAACCTTGTCTGGGGAAGGTTAAATCCACAGAAGCCAAATAGCAAGGTTAAAATTTCAAACAGCAGTTTTCATACAAGATGAATGCTTCATCCCCATACACAAGTGTGGATCTAGTACTATGTATCTGGGGCTGGGCCAACTGATTACAGAGAGAAGTAAGAGGAGATTCTGTTCTGAAAGAGTCCAGGCTTAGTCAAGGGGGTGGGGTGTGTAGAACAGAGTGCTTGCTCCCAGATGGAAGTCCTCAAGCCAGCAGAGAATCTAGAAAAGACCTCATGATGGCCTAAAGTCACGAGACACATTGAAAGCTCCAGTTTAACGTAGCCAACATAAGGATGTACGCAGGAACGTCTCCAGGACGTACTGCCTTACCCTGGAATCCCATAAGAATCTGAGTAAGTATCTGGGAGCACCTCTATGCCCCCTCGGGGCAGGGTGCTTACTGTTGGAATACAACGTTGAATGAGACCCAATCCCTTTCCTTCGAACGGACTAACTGTAATTCAGTAACTTAAGTAAGAAAGCAGCTCTGTCAAAAGTGATGGATTCCTTCTTTAAAAAGTCAAAACAGAACAACAGAACAAAAAAACCCTATAAATCAAAGCAGTTACTGTTACAAAACGCGCTACACCCCAAGCAGGGTTCAATGTACCGATTAAGGGGTTCTATAAAGACTCAAAGTCTCTGGCATTTTCCAAATCAAGTGTCAAATGACTCCCTTGATGGACTTGTTTCCTTTTTAACCAACAGCATGAATACAGAGTCACCTTCCGGAGATCCCCGTGGCACAAGCCACTCAACACCTTAAAGCAGAAAATAATGCCAGCGAAACCCCTTCTAAGCCAAAACACAGACTTCACATGGGTTTGACTGAGGCCGTTTCTTCTATCCTTGCATTAATCTCACCCTCCCGGGCTGAGCGCTTTGGAGAGAAGGGACCCCCGTGGAGGGTGGAGGCCTCAGTCTCGGGGACTGTCTGTGCTGGGTGCACCAATGACTCAGCCCTGGACCCTGCCCCTAGGGGCTTGCAGTCTAGGATGAGGGTGAAGATAGAGCCTTGAGTAATATTTCAGGTAGAAAGGGAAGCCCTGACTAAGGTGTGCTGGGGCAGGGAATTAGCAAAGATAGAAGGTGTGGCCAAAACCATGAGACTGATTTTCATACGGTTGTGTGTTCTTAGGAGTTGAGAGTTCTGTCTCATAGTGAGAAGGCTACACACACACACACACACGCACACACACACACACACACACACACACACAGATACTAGGACATAGAAGATTAATTGCATATACACTGAGTGGCCAGATTATTTTGACCTCTGAACGCAAAATAATCTGGCTACTCAGGGTATATCCTATATAATAAAAGGCTAATATGCAAATTGTCCCCTCAACCAGGAGTTCAACCAGCAGGCAGGCCGGCCAACCGCCCTTGTCCCCTCCCCCTGGCCAGGTTGGCTGGACCTCACCTATGCAGAAATATATATAGATAGATAGATAGATAGATAGATAGATAGATAGATAGATACACACACACACACACACACACACACACACACACACATATACATTCAGAGATCATAATAATCTGGCCATTCAGTGTGTATGTGCGTGTGTGTGTGTGTGTGTGTGTGTGTATATATACATACACACACACACACACTGAGTGGCCAGATTATTATACATTCAGAGATCATAATAATCTGGCCATTCAGTGTGTATGTGTGTGTGTGTGTGTGTGTGTGTGTGTGTGTGTATATATATATATATATATATATATATATATATTCTGTTTTTTCTTAGTTTGTTTTTTTTTATTGATTTCAGAGAGAAAGATGGAGGGAGAAACAGAAACATCGATGATGAGAGAGAATCATTGATCAGCTCCTCATGCATGCCCCCCACCGGGACCTAGCCCACAACCTGGCTATGGTCCTGACCTAGAATGGAACCGTGACCTCCTGGTTCATAGGTTGATGCTCAACTACTGACCCACAGCAGCTGGGCAGTATACCAATTCTTAGGGTTACTGGAAGGATTGCCCATCTGAGCTCAAGCCAGGCACCAGCGTGGCCGGAGAGGGCCTCAGAAAGGACAACTGGACCAGCAGACACATCCATAAAGAGGAAGAGGTGGCATCAGAGGAATTTATCAAACGGGAAACATTTTTATGATGCTGTTGGCAGTGTCAAATTCATAAGCCCTGGCCACTCACCACCAGCCCCTTGACCAATCCCACACCCTCACCCCTCCCTCCTCCCCCCCCCCCCCCAGCCACACTGGCCTTCTGGGTCCTGGGTGTGCACTGTTCCTACCTGACATCGGCTCTCTGCTAACTCCATCGAGCTCTGGCCATAGGCACATCACACACAAACCACTCTAAAGTCCTGTTTAATCTCTGCAGACCCCAACTCTCAGCAGTGAAGTCTACGAATAAAGAACTGTCACTTGGCCGGTGTGGCTCATTGGTAGAGCGTCAACCTATGAACCAAGAGATCCCTGGTTCGATTCCCAGTCTGAGCACATGCCCAGGTTGCTGGCTCAATCTCCAGTAGGGGGCTTACAGGAGGCAGCTGATAGATGCTTCTCTTTCATTGACGTTTCCATATCTCTATTTCTCTCCCTTCCTCTCTGAAAGTTCTATAAAAACACCCTGGCCTGTTTGGCTCAGTGGATAGAGCATCAGCCTGCAGACTCAAGGGTCCCAGGTTCAATGTACCTTGGTTGCGAGCAAATCCCCGGTGGTAGGTGTGCAGGAGGCAGCTGATCGACGTTTCTCTCTCATCAATGTTTCTGGCTCTCTATCTCTCTCCCTTCCTCTCTGTAAAAAAATCAATAAAATATACTTTAAAAATTTTTTTCTATGAAAACATATTTTAAAAAAGAATAAAGAACTGTCCTCTCAAGATAGGAAATGTGTTAATAACAAGTGCAGAGCACAGGTACCAGTTAAATTCATTTATTTTTAGTCTAGGCATTCCTTTCATTATCAGAGTTGGAGCTCAAGAGAATGAGGTCAAATGGGTATAAACTAGAATACCTGCGCTGAGATTACATAATATGCTAATAAGGTGGTAAAGCAGTGCGAACTTCCCGGCATTTAATATCCAGAAGGACAACGAGCGGTCTCAAGGATGAAACGGTTTAGGAAGTTCCTTTGGAGACAATGAGCACATCTGTGGTCTTGGCAGGCTCTGCGTTTGGTTCTGACAGGATGGTTTGCTTATAAACTGGATAAACGGACTGTGTGTGCCGGCGGAGGGGGGAAACTGGGAGAACAAACCGACTCCTCTTTGCCTTTTTGAGTCCAAAGGGTTAGAGCTCTCCATGGAGCAGCAGATTTTTTGTTTTGTCTTTGTCTTCTGTTTTTAATCACAAAGAAGCGAGACGAGGGGGGAAGGGAGGGAAAGCAAAGCCCACGGTTGTCTGAGAGACATCTCAAGACCCTCAGGGCCTTCTTTGTCTTGGCTGCATCCATTTTAAAAATATACAATATATATTTTTTATTGTTTGTTTTTTTGTGTGTGTGTGTGTGTTGTTTTTTTCTTACAGAGAGGAAGGGAGAGGGATAGAGAGTTAGAAACATCAATGAGAGAGAAACATCGATCAGCTGCCTCCTACACAGTCCCCACTGGGGATGTGCCCACAACCAATGTACATGCCCTTAACCGAAATCGAACCTGGGACCTTCCAGTCCACAGGCTGATGCTCTGTCCACTGAGCCACACCGGTTCCGGCTTGGCTGCATTCATTTTGACACCGCTGAGCACTTCTGGGTTCGGGCTTTCCTAGGAAACGTGTCCAACAGCCTGACCGTTAACCAGAAAGCTTAGCCTGAATGATTAAAAACCTGACTCGTGTATCTTGAAGGTAACATTCTAAGAAATCTCGGGAAGGTATTCCATTCTCAGGATGAGTCACGTGGGCGGGCGTCCAGAGCAGCTGTCTTGCTTTCTCCCTCTCATCTCTCAGCCACAGTCAGAGGAGTGGGACCTCCACTTGAAATATGGTAGCAACCATACTTGGGTAAAAACTGCTGTTTGAATTTTAACCCTGCTATTCTGGCTTCAGCATCCGCTTACTTGCTTAAACAATAGGGTAGTTACTTTAGCTTCCAGGTGGAGACCTGGAGGCTAAGGCAATTTTCCTGTGCCTGTGGCCCAGGACCACAGGAGATTGATTCTCACTGACTTGGTAGCTTCATGGGTAGGAACTGTAGATAACCTTTAGAGGTTAACAGCTGAGCTCTGCTTCGGTATTATCATTGGCTATCACAAGATAGGACCTCATTCCAATGTCCCCTGAGGGCTGTTCCCAGCCTTTAGAATTTTAGAACAAAGGAAAATTCCTGTGGTTTGGACCTTTCGAAAGACTGCCTACACCTGGAACGGTGTGGTTGTGAGTGTGGCCACCTGCATGTGGTGCTCTTGTGGCCGTCCTGACCAGTTTTTCAATAAATCCTTGCCTGCTTTTTTAATCAATCATCAGCTTCCGGTGGTCTTATTTTGAACCCAGGGTTTGACCCCACAACACACTCTGGCCTAGGATGTAAAAAGTGACAAGAGCCCTGAGGGTGTGGCTCAGTGGTCGACCTATGAACCAGGAGGTCACAGTTCAATTCCCCGTCAGGGCACATGCCCGGGGAGCAGGCTCAATCCCCAGTGTATAGCATCTAAAAGGCAGCCCATCAATGCTTCTCTCTGATCACTGATGTTTCTCTCTCTCTCTCTCTCTCTCTCTCTCTCTCTCTCTCTCTCTCTCTCTCTCTCCCTCCCTCTCCCTTCTTCTCTGAAATCAATAAAAATATATATTTTTTAAAGTGACAACGGCATGTCACCTGCACCCCAACACCCACAACAAGCCAAAGAGCCCACGAAAGTATACATTTTTCAGCCTCTGAGAGAGCAGAGCTGGTAAAGTAACCTAATGCATTGAAATCCTGCGCCTCCAAGGAGACGGAGGTATGACCCTTCCATGCTGGCTGACAGGCCGGAAGCAGGGACCCTGACCAAGAGCCAGCCCAGGAGAGAACCCCGCAGGCGTAGTGAGCATTCCAAAACTCCCCATCAGGCTAACGCGCTCTGTACAACATCTGGCGGTGGGCTGACAATGGCTCATTGATAAGAACAGAAGCCAGTGTTCCCCAGGCTGGTGCCCCTCACGTCACAATCGCCCGCTGCAGTAGGTAAAACGGTGCCACAGATAAAGACATCAAAGCCTTTTCTCAGAGGAACCCCCGCCTGCTGGACTACAAAGCCTTCAGCCTTAGTTCATGTCTCTCTGTTCTTGCTGCTTATTATGATCAGAATGAAAACCTGAATTCCGGAGGCAGATTTCCTTTGAAGTCCTAAGAAGTTACTGTGACAATCCCAGGAGAATAAAAAGAGCACGACTTTTTTTTTTTTTTTTCTTTGTTAATCCTCACCCGAGTATATTTTTTTTCCATTGACTCTTGAGAGAGTAGACAAGAGGGAAGGATGGGAGTGAAATAAGGATTATTTTTTTTTAAATATATTTTTTATTGATTTTGTACAGAGAGGAAGGAAGAGAGATAGTGAGTTAGAAACATCGATGAGAGAGAGTCATCAATCAGCTGCCTCTTGCACACCCCCTACTGGGGATATGCCCGCAACCAAGGTACATGCCCTTGACCGGAATCAAACCCGGGACCTTTCAGTCCCTAAGCCAATGCTCTATCCGTTAAGCTAAACCGGCCTCAGCGAAATAAGGATTTTTAAAAGATATATCTTATTGATTTTTTTACAGAGAGGAATAGAGAGTTAGAAACATTGATGAGAGAGAATCATCGATCAGCTGCCTCTTGCACACCCCCTACTGGGGATGTGCCTGCAACCAAGGTGCATGCCCTTGACCGGAATCGAACCCAGGACCTTTCAGTCTGCAGGCCGCCGCTCTATCCACTGAGCCAAATCGGTTTTTGGCAAAATAGGGATTTTTAGGGGGGGTGAAAAAGACAGGCTAGGAAATTTCAGAAATTTTAGACATTAAGGGGACCACAGGGCTGCAGAGCAGCAGAAGGTACATTTCTATAGAATGGGGGAGCTTGGAACAGCAGAAGGTCTAAATTCACACAATAAAGCGGAGGAGCCCCTCACCCAGAGGGAGAAGAAGAAAGCCCAAAGGAAATAGGAAAACAATAGAGAAGGAAGAGGGGAGAACCTCACACATACCCTGAGAGGGTCCACCTGTGAGCTCAGGAGTTACTATAGTAACCAGCCTCAGGAACAGTGACCAATCAGGGGGGATATCAAGACACCAGCATCTGCAGCCTTTAGAAGCTGTGCAAGGAGAGCCTCAGTGGGACTCTTTCCCCTTCCCCAGCTGGGAGTCTGCGCAGTGAGGTTCTTTCCCCACCCCATGTGGGAGGCTGTACTTGCTCTTCGGGAAGCTTCCACCTTTGCTATATACCACCTCCCATCCGTGGATTCAGGAGGGCTAGCCTTGGTGCAGAGTGAAATATAGTGGCAACCATACTTTGGTAAAAACTGCTGTTTGAATTTTAATGTTGTGGGGTCGAACCCTGGGTTCAAAATAAGACCACCGGAGGCTGATGATTTATTTAAAAAAGCAGGCAAGAATTTATTGAAATATCTGGCCAGGGCAGCCGCAAGAGTACCACATGCAGGCGGACCCTACACGACTATGTTGCTTTAGGGGCAGGTAGTTATTTTTAAAGGTTCTGAGAAGGAAAACCCCCATTCTGCAACAAACTGTTGTTTGGAATTTTCTGCTGTCCTTCCTAGATAAATTGTTGCTTTCTAGTTTGCTTTAGCCCGTTTGAAGAATGATGAAGATAAACTTAGCTGTATGACCTTGCAGGCCAGAGACCAGATATGCCCACAATCTCAATACCATGCCAGGTGCACTTTCTTAATTGGATAGAACAGCATTGTTTTTTCAAGGCCAGCATCGAGATAACCACTAAGTGCACAGAGGGCTGGCTCTTTAATAAAATAAGGAAGTTCTGCCTGTAACCTTGCTTAGAATTTGAATTCATCCTATTTCATTAACTCTTCTAGTTCGGCTCCTGCACCTGATTAAACAACAGGATATTTACCTTAGCTTCCAGGTGGAGACCTGGAAGCTAAGGCAATTTTCCCTTGCCTGGGACCAGGACCACAGGAGATTTATATTCCCACCGACTCAGAAACCTTCAGAGACAGAAACTGTAGATAACCTCTGAGCCCTGCTTCTGTGTTATCGCCTATCGCAAGATAGGGCTACATTCCAATGTCCAGCAGGATGTGACTAGCCGAGACCCTGCGAGGGCTGACCCCAGTCTTTAGAACGTAGTCTTTAGGATTTAGAATTTAGAACAAAGGAAAATTCCTGGGGTTTGAACCTTTAAAAGGGACTGCCTACCCCTGAAACGGTGTAGTCGTGTGGAGTCCGCCTGCATGTGGTGCTCTCGAGGCCATCCGGGCCAGTTCAATAAACCCTCGCCTGCTTTTTGAAAATCAATCTTCAGCCTCCGGTGGTCTTATTTTGAACCTCGGGTTCGACCCCACACAACACAGAGTGCTGAAGCCAGGCCTGCCCTGGGAGCTGGGAGCCTGGGGTCAGACTCTGAGAGAACAAAGCTGTCCTCCATGAGCAAAACAGCCCGTTCCCATGGCGACATCCCTGATGTCAACGCTTTCCAAAACCCAATACCAGCCCGCGTGCGATGGAGGAGGTTTTCATCCTTATCGCCCGCAGCTCAAGATAAGCCATCTGAGAAACCCAGATTCGGTGTCCAATGGAAGGAGCGTCCAGGAACATTCTGTCTGTGGACAGGAACATCTGACAATTGGGTGTCTCTGAGAGGTGTGGGGCGTGCCAGCTGTGAATGAGGAATGGCCAGGCAGACGTATCTGGTCCCAGTACTGACTTTTCTGTTTCTCCCAAGGTGCGTGTGGTTTCCAGCCTGCACCCAGCACGGCAGGGAGAAGAGACCCCCCTTGAGCCTTGAAATGGAGAAAGCTGCCTAGATAAGACAATTCCTTCCTTCCCATCCCCTGGCCATGGGGGTCAGCGAGAGAATGAAATGGAAGGCTGACAATCATGCCACATTAGGGTTGCATTTAGTTGGCCCAGATGACCCGGATGTTTTTATCCTACCTAATAAAAGAGTAATATGCAAATGAACATCACTCCACTACATCTACCAGCCAATCAGAGCGAGTATGCAAATTAACCCCAACCAAGATGGCTGCAGCCAGAGAGAGTAGTTGAGAGGCTTGGGTTTCCCTGGCAATAGAGGAAGCCAAGCTTTCTACACACCCTGGCCAGCCTAGGCCTCTGCTCAAGGGTATAAAGTTTTAATTATAGAAGGTAAACAAAGCCAAACAGAAATGGCTGCAGCCATTGAGCAAGCAGGAGGCTTGGCTCCTCTCCAGGCTACAAAGTTTCAATTGTAGAAAGTAAATAAGTTCTAGACACCAGGGTCTCCGCTTGGGTTGCCAGGGGGCGTGGCTGGCCTGCAAACCACCACAGGCCCCTCACCCAGGCCACCCCATACCCCAAGGGAACCCCCACCCTGATCTGGGACACCCTTCAGAGCAAACCAGCTGGCCTCCACCCATGCACCAGGCCTCTATCCTATCTAATAAAAGAGTAATATGAAGATTGACCATCACTCCAACACACAAGATGGTTGCCTCCATGTAGTCAAAGATCCTGCCCCTATGTGGACACAAGATGGCCACCACAAGATGGCCATCGGGGGAGGGCAGTTGGGAGGCATCAGGCCTGCAATGGAGGGCAGTTGAGAGGGATCAGGTCTACAAGGGAGGGCAGTTGGAGGCGATCAACCCTGCAGGGGAGAGCAGTTAGACATCAATCAGGCTGGCAGGGGAGTGGTTAGGGAGTGATCAGGCTGGCAGGCAGAAGCAGTTAGAGGCAATCAGGAAGGCAGGCCAGGCGAGCAGTTGGGAGCCAGCAGTCCTGGATTGTGAGAGGAATGTCCGACTGTCTACTTAACATTCCTTGAGGGGTCCCAGATTAGAGAGGGCACAGGCTGCGCTGAGGGACACCCCCCACGACTCTAGTATATAATGTTTTTTTTATTTCAGAGAGCAAGGGAGAGAGATAGAAACATCAATGTGAGAGAATCATTGATCAGCTGCCTCCTGCACGCCCCCTACTGGGGACCAAGCCCACAACGGGGGCATGTGCCCTTGACCAGAGTTGAACCTGGAATCCTTCATCCCACAGGCTGATGCTCTACCCACTGAACCAAACTAGGCTAGGGTGACCCTGATGTTTTTGTAAAATCCCCAGCTGGTCTTGGAAATGCCCCCATTTGTAAATGGATTGGTGCCCGTCTACCAAGAACCTTTCCCCAAAGCTCTGCCTTTGGGGACAACAGGAGTTCATTTTGACGCAGCTGGCTTGCTTCAGCCCGGGCGGAACAGCGATCAGCATGAGGGATGCTAATTGGGCTGCTGCCTGGGCTCCGTTTCCTTCTGCATTAAGTGCTCTGGAAGCGGAGCTAGGGCAGTTTGTTTGTGCTGGCAGGCCTGGGGAACATGCCTGCCATTACCACCCACGCCTTGTCCGAGCGAGGGCTACGGAGAGTGAGGGATGCCACAGACGGTGACAGTGTTGGGACTTCCAGTCCGTGGGAGTTTCTCCCTTGCCACCTGGTTAATGACTAGACATTTGTATTGAGGCATTGTTGTCAGAAGCCTTCAAGGTGCTGGCACAGGGCTTGGTACTGGGGCTAGAGGGGTACATTTTAGGGTTTGCAGGCTAATTGAGGAGGCAAGGGAAAAAATGTAGAACTGGATCTCAATGTTACACTTTAAAAAAATTAATAACAGCTCATCAATATCATCAAATGCTCCACTAGAATTCAAATGTCACGGCACTTGTAATCTCTTTTTCAACTCTTCTTTTGAAAAATTATCTTAATTGCCGAAACCGGTTTGGCTCAGTGGACTGAAAGGTCCTGGGTTCAATCCCAGTCAAGAGCATTCTTTTTAAAAATTATCTTAATTGACTTTAGAGAGGAAAGGAGAGGGAGAGAAAGAGGTAGAAACATCAATGATGAGAGAGAACCATCCATCAGTTGCCTCTGGCATGCTCCACACTGGGGATCCAGCCCATAACCCAGGCGTGTGCCTCGACCAGGAATCAAGCTGTAACTTCCTGCTTCAAGGGCTGATGCTCAACCACTGAGCCACACCAGCTGGGCTCCTTTTCAAATATATATATATATATATATATATATATATATATATATATATATATATATTATTGATTTTTTACAGAGAGGACGGGAGAGGGATAGAGAGCTAGAAACGTCGATTAGAGAGAAACATCGACCAGCTGCCCCTTGCACGCCCCCTACTGGGGATGTGCCCACAACCAAGGCACATGCCCTTGACTGGAATCAAACCTGGGACATTTCAGTCCGCAGGCCGACGCTCTATCCACTGAGCCAAACCGGTTTTGGCTAGTTAACTGATCTTTAACAAAGAACAAAGGCAACACAATAGGACCAAGATAGTCTTTTCTACAAATGGTGCTGGGACAGCTGGACATCCACATGCAAAAAGATAACAACAAAAATTCTAGACACAGACCTCACCCTTCACATAGACTAGCTCAAATGGGTTCTAGAACTACATGCAAAGAATGGACTGACTTCCCAGGAAATTAATGATTATGTTGGTAATCACTGTGATTATCTGAATGGCAGTACCAGGAGAAATCTGAAGTCACTTGAAGTACACAGTGATTTCCCAGAGTTAACATGAAGCTCTCTTTATTTGCTTCTGTTAATTAAAAAATTAGAGTTAATGATGCTCACACTCCACAGTTAAAGTGGCATGGCTCTGTACTGGCTTAATTAATTCCCTTATGAAATCAACCCTAAAATGTCAACCCCCGGAAAAATCATGAAATGCAATCATCCTCATTCTTTCATGAGCTTAACAGATAATTTTAAAATATATTTTATTGATTTTTTTTTTTTTTTTTTTTTACAGAGTGGAAGATAGAGGGATAGAGAGCTAGAAACATCAATGGGAGAGAATCATCCATCAGCCACTTCTTGCACGCCCCCCCCCCCCTCGGGGATGTGCCTGAAACCAAGGTACGAGCCCTTGACTGGAATTGAACCTGAAACCCTTCAGTCCACATGCCGATGCTCTACCCACTGAGCCAAACCGGTTTCGGCTTAACAGATGATTTCTAAGATCAGTGATTATGTTCCATACTACAGGTTGTGTGATAACTTTGGCCAAAAGAAATAAAATTCTGATTTTCTTATATGTATACTTCTTTTAACCAGAAAGAAACTATATTTTATTTAAAACTGACAATTATTGGTGGCTTCAATTTCATTGTAAGTTTACCTCTGACCTCTGAAATGTCACTGCACGGAACTGCCCATCAGAATTCTCCATCTAAATGCCCCCTCCTCGAACATTTAAAACACTAAACTCATTGTCTTCTCCTTCCCTTACAAATTTAATCTCCCTGCTGCCAGGATCCTTCAGCTCTATGGCTGATTCTATTCTCCCAGTTCCCTCAGTCAATCAAGTCACACCAGTTTTGCCTTTTCAATCTCTCTCGAGTCCTCGACTCCACTTCCCCCCTATGACCCCTGCCCCACTCCCCAGTCCATCATCAAGATGTCACGTTATCAAATTTATACTGAGATTTCTGCAGGGACTACGGCGGAAAGGCTAGCACTGTCCTGCCTGTGCATTCTTCCCTGCAAGATGGCATTATTCAGAGCGCTGAATTATAATGAGAATAATGTTTATTGAGCAGGAAAGCAAACTGGATAACATTTTAGAGACGCGCTTCAACCAAAACAGTCTCCCTCACAAGCGGGCTAATTGTGCCCAACAGGATAGAAAGATTGAAACTCTGGGAATGGCTCTCTACTCTGGACAGTTTCTCAGTTTTCACAGTCCATTAGCCTTATAGTCAGTCTCATCCAAGACCAGAAATCAATCATTTTAAGATGGCTCTCCATATCTCTTCTTCATCTTTTATTTCAAATTTTTCTACCTTTAAATTTTTTTATGGACATTATTACAGATGTCCCCCATTTCTCCCCCTCAGCCCACCTCCACCCATGCCCCCTGCCCTCTGACCTTCACCACTCTGTTGTGTGTGTCCATGGGCTATGCATATATGTTCTTTGGTTAATCCCTTCACCTTCTTTCACCTAGCCCCACCACACCATTCCCTCTGACATCTGTCAGTCCATTCCATGTATCCATGCCTCTGGTTCTAGTTTGTTCCTCTAGTTTATTCCGCTCATTAGATTCTACATGTAAGTGAGATCATTTGGTAATTGCTTTTTTCTGGCTTCTTTCACTTAGCCCAGTGGTCGGTGAACTCATTAGCCAACAGAGCCAAATATCAACAGTACAACGATTCAAATTTCTTTGCAGAGCCACGTTTTTTTTTTAAACTTACACTTCTTCTAACGCCACTTCTTCAAAATACACTTGTGCAGGCCGTGGTATTCTGTGGAAGAGCCACACTCAAGGGGCCAAAGAGCTGCATGTGGCTCTCAAGCTGCAGTTTGCCAACCACTGGCTTAGCATAATAATCTCCATCATGCTGTCAGCAAGGGTAAGAGTCCCTTATTTTTTACAGCTGCATAGTAATCCACTGTGTAAATATACCACAGATTTTTTTTTTTTAATCCGTCTCCTCTTTAACTTCCTATTTACAATTTTCATGATACCCAAGGAGGGTGACCAAAATGGTTCCTAGATGGAGCTATCCGTGGTCCTGAGCACTATTTGCAATTCCGTGATCCTCCTGACAACCAATCAAATTTTTCTCCGGAATTCTCAGTGTGTGCTGTTAACACCTGGCGAGGTCAGATTTAAGGGGAAGATAAAAGTAGTTTAAGAAGGCAAAATATTAATGTTATGCACAGAAACTACAATATATGCATGGTTTTTCTGTATAAAAATTTAATGAAGTTCCCAGCCAGTGGGGCTCAGTGGTTGAGTGTCAATCTATGAACCAGGAGGTCACATTTGATTCCCAGTCAGGGCACATGCCTGGGCTGTGAGCTTGATCCCCAATGTGAGGTGTGCAGAAGGCAGCTGGTCGATGATTCTCTTTCATCAGTGATGTTTCTATCTCTCTCCCTTTCCCTTCCTCTCTGAAATCAATGAAATATATATTTTTTAAAGACGTCATGAAGCTAAAAGCTCAGGAAATTCATTTATAGAAAAAAATGATGTTGAGACTTTTTAGTCTCATGATAAAGAATATAAGAGGGCCAGCTTTAGCTCTGTGGTTCCTTCGAATACAGAAGAATACAACAAAGAAAATATGTAAAGGTCCTGATACACATACATAAAATTATATAGCAAAGCTTATAACTAGAAAATAAACTGAGTTTTTACATGTGTATGATATATTACTCACACCATTTTCTTCAGCTATTATGCTATAGATGAAGAAATGGAAGCGCAGGTTAGTAATTCAAACCTAACTCTATCTAGTCTAAAGTCAGATTTTCGTCACAATGCTATACTGCCTCTCTCTGGAAAGAGACAGAGATCACATATACGTGAAATTTATACCAGTAGCAAATTGTTGGGGGAAAGCACACACAAGGCTAAGGTTCTTAATAAAAACCAAGACCCAAATTAACTTAATCTGGAACGGTTGGCTGACAACAACAACATGAAGGAAACTCACTGAGGGCTTAGTTCAAAGTACTCCATGTGCCCTGACTGGGAATCAAACTGTGACCTCCTGGTTCATAGATCAATGCTCAAACACAGAGTCACACTGGCCAAGGCCATTCACTCCATTTATCCATTTATATGCAACGCCTTTGCAAATGTTAGGGTTTGGTCGCTCCAGGACAACACTTTTTAGAAAACTGTATTACTTACATGCTGTGTTTTATTCTGCAGGTGTCTAATGATCACGATTTCTATGCCATTGTGTTGTTAAAATTACCCCCTTGCTATTGGATGCTGAGCATTATTTCTGTTGTGTCTCCCATTGTCTGAGGTTACTATGCCTACAGATGTCACAGGGACTGAAATTCCTTCCAAGACGTGTGCCCTTTGTTTCCATTCAGAGGATATTTTTAGTTTTGGGAGCCTTTGCAGGTAAGGTTGAATCCCTGTACCAACGAAATGCTCAAAAGAGCAATTCTATTATTATAATCCTATTATCCTAGTTCAACTGGATTTATCTCATTTTCACCACAATGGAATTGAAACAGAACAGAATATTTTCTTATTTTTTTTAGACTTGAATCAACCCCAACATTACACAATAGCAGTGGGAAAGACTAAGGCATTGGAAATGCTAGAACATGAGTTCCAGTTTAACCTGATTTTAACTCTTTTTTTGTTTGTTTCTTTTTAATCCTCACATGAGGATATTTTCCCATTGCTTTTCTGAGAGCGGATGGGAGGGAGGGAGCGGGAGAGAGAGGCACCTTTGACAGGAAATTGAACCTGAGATCTTTCGGTGTGTGGGCTGATGCTCTAACCACTGGACACACCAGCCAGGGCCTGATTTTAACTCATTTTAAAAGTAACCTTTCGGCCCAGTGATCCTACTTCTAGGAATATATCCCAAGAAACTAGAAACATCAATCAAAAAGATATATGCATGCCTATGTTCATAGCAGCACAGTTCACCATAGCTAAGATTTGGAAACAGCCTAGGTGTCCATCAAGAGATGAGTGGATTAGAAAACAGTGGTACACCCACACAATGGAATACTACGCTGTGGTAAAAAAGAAGGAATTCTTACCATTTGCAACAATATGGATGGAGATGGAGAACATTATGCTAAGTGAAATAAGCCAGGCAGAAAAAGATAAATATCACAGGATCTCACTCGTTTGTGGAATATAATGAACAACATAAACTGATGGGCAGGAGAGGGGGGGAGGGGATAAAAAAATAAATAAAAGTACCCTTTCATAGCATTTTTTCTTCCAGTGTTCCTTATAGATAAAGAGCTAGCCTCTGTAGATAACAATAGTTTAGCAACCATTTCCTGACAGAAATTCTCTGTGTACCAGATGAAGCTCAGACTTAAATCTCAGTGTCCCTCTTGTCAACCTACTGAGCCCACCAATGCGCTGAGACCCGCCCGTCCTATCAGAACTGCACAATTTGCATACATTTGCATTGTCATTTACACACAGTAGGCCTAACCAGGAACTTCTGCTATGAACAGTGGTCTCAGGAATACAGCCTACGTTGCTACCCGAGTCTGTGTCTCCTGGCTGCAGCTCCTTTTGCTCAACTAAATGCTTTTCATTCTGGGTGAGAGTCTAACATTAATTATGGTTTGTAGTGCTTACAGGCGCAAATACCACACCCCCATCTGTACGGGTGCCTGTGAGGGCACCCAGAACACATGTGGCTCCCCCACTTTCCATCAGGAAGCCGTGAGGATTTGGTTGGTATCCTTATTGCTTTGCTATGGCATCTTCAGAGGCACACAGAACCTTTTACCAACAACTAACTGAGCAATGAAGTGAAAGCCAACAACGGACAACCCCTTAAAAGAAAAACCCGAGGTCTTCTCTCTAGGAAGGAATTGTGCCGAGTACTTCCCAAAGCTTTTATGAAGATTGAGAAATTGAGTTTTCACCCCATTGGCGTAGCTCAGCGGTTGAGCGTCGACCTAGGAACCAGGAGGTCACGGTTCCATTCCCGGTAAGGGCACATGCCCGGGATGTGGGCTCCATCCCCAGTAGGGGGCGTGCAGGAGGCAGCCGATCAATGATTCTTTCTCATCGTTGATGTTTCTCTCTCTCCCTCTCCCTTCCTCTCTGAAATCAAGAAAAATGTATTTTAAAGAAGTTTTCAAAGGTGTTTGAGGAATCTGGATTATAGTGTCACCATCGCATGTTTGGGAAATTTATGCAGATTTGCATTAATGAGGTGTTTACTTCGGAGCTAAACAAAACAAGTTAGAGCAGCCCCTTCCCCTAATATAGCTCCCAGCAGGTGGCTGCTGAACGCTTACATGTAACTAGTGTGGCTGAGGACTTGAATATTAAATTCTATTTCATTGTAATTGATTTAAATAGCCACATGTGGCTCGTAGATACTTACTCCACAGATCAGCATGAGAATCATGACAAAACAGGACCACGTCATATTTAAAGGAAGGGCCTAATGATGATAACAATTATAATGGTACTTATGATTGTTACAAATGGCACTAATTATTATAATAAGCATTTGAACATCTACATCAGAGCCTCCTAAATTCATTTCACAGATAACACTCTCCCCTCGGGAGCTATTGCGTTTAATAAAGTGTTTAATTAACCCAAATGAAACAGGTCTTGTCAGATTCTTTACCGCTAATCCTCATGGCGTTATCCCTGGAACTCCTTGGCCCTCCTTTTTTTTTAAAAAAAATTTTATTTAAAAAGAATATGTTTTTATTGATTTTTTTTAGGGAGAGAGGGAGGGAGAGGGAGAGAGAAACATCAATCAGCTGCTGCCTGCATGCCACCCACTGAGGATCAAAGCACAACCTGGGTATGTGCCCTGCCTGGGAATTGAACCGGTGACCTGTGGTTGCACAGAACTACACTCAACCAACCGAGTCCTTGGCCCTTTTAACGTCTGCAACGCGTGTCTGGGACATCCCTGGAAGCACAGTTTGGGAGAAAGGGTCACAGGGACATTTAGGTCGTGAGCTTGCACCGGACTGCTTTTTTCTTCTTACTTTTATGGTTGACACTATTACGGGTTTCCCCCACCCCCGCTCTCCCTCTGCCAGCCTGTCCACTTTGCCGGTCTCCTTCCAGCCCCCACCTCCTCCCTTCCTGTTTTTATTTTATTTTTAAAATATATTTTATTGATTTTTTACAGAGAGGAAGGGAGAGAGATAGAGAGTTAGAAATATCGATGAGAGAGGGTCATCAATCAACTGCCTCCTGCACCCTCCCCCCCTCCCCCCCCCCCACTGGGGATGTACCCCCAACCAAGGTTCGTGCCCTTGACAGGAATCGAACCTGGGACCTTTCAGTCCACAGACCGACGCAATATCCACTGAGCCAAACCGGTTTGAGCTCCCCTCCTGCTTTTGAATTGAGCCTGCGTGGGGGCTCAGCATTAGGACCCAATCCCATTCATTATCCCGAGTGAATACTCTTTCTCTCGCTGTGCTCACCACACTTCTGTCCCTCAACCGCCTCACCTGCATTCTTCCATGACCAACAAACACTAAGGACAGTTCCATGGCAGCCTAAAGCAGTTGTGTTTTGTTTTTGTTTTTTTTAACCGAAGGACTTGTATGCATGCATATAAATAAGTACAACCAATGGACACAGGACACTGGGGGGCGGGGGGAAGGATGAGGGCATACAACAGGGGGTAGGGGAGCCTGGGGGAAGGTCATTGGGGAAAAGAGAGGAGATATATGTAATACTGTATGTAATACTTTAAACAATAAAAAAATAAAAAAGTACAGGAGCATGCTTTAAATTTAATTTCATATAGAAAATAGTACAATCCTATATAATATAATAGGAGGCTAATATGCAAATCGACCAAACATCGGAACAACCAGTCGCTATGACACGCACTGACCACCAGGGGCCAGATGCTCAATGCAGGAGCTGCCCCTGGTGGTCAGTGCGCTCCCACAGGGGGATACCACTCAGCCAGAAGACAGGCTCACTGCAGTGGTGGTGACGGGAGCCTCTCTCATCTCCCCTGCAGGCAGGCTTTAAGGATCTAGGCGTCCTGGACTGTGAGAGGGCGCAGGCCAGGCTGAGGGACCCCCCCAGTGCACGAATGTCGTGCACCGGGCCTCTAGTCACTCTATAAAATGGATAAAAACGGTGCCCCATTACTATAAATGCTTTAGAATATGCATTTACATTGACTTGTGAGGGTACCTACCCATTTCCCCGAAAATAAGACAGTGTCTTATATTAATTTTGGCTCCCAAAGATGCGCTAGGTCTTATTTTCAGGGGATGTCTTATTTTTCCATGAAGAAGAATATGGTACACATTTATTGTTAAATGAAAATAAAGGAAATTTATTACCTGTATACGGTACAGTAGTGCGGTAGTTGTCAACACAAACCAGACAAACTGTGAATCCTACAGTATCAAGAATGTACTCGTTTATTCAGTGACAATCATGTCATCATCTTCTGGAGCATCATCATCACAATCCAATTCCTGAATTTCCTGGTGAATTTCTTATGACTCCATTTCTTTCAGAATCAGTGGACCAAATCTCTCATGTTTAGCCTAGGGGGGCCTTATTTTCGGGGGGATGCCTTATATTTCACTCAGAAGGAAACCTGTAAGTAGGTCTTATTTTCGGAGGATGTCTTATTTTCGGGGAAACACGGTAGTAAAAACAGAAATAAAAAAACCCAAACTTCAGATTGGGGTTTTGGGGCACGAATAGCCACCTTACATCCTTCTCGGCTTGTCAGGGGTTGTTGAGTTTTGTTTTGGTTGTGAAAGCATGAAGAAGCCATGACGGACCCACGCACGTCATCATGCTTTACAACGTGAAGAAGACTGTGCCAAGGCGCAGCACAGCCAAACCGCTTTCAACCAGGCCTTGCCGGTGTGGCTCAGTGGTAGGGCATGCACCTATGAACCAGGAGGTCACAGTTCGATTCCCCGTCAGGACACACGCCTGGTTGTGGGCTCCATCCCTGGAGTAGGTCCTGCAGGAGGCAGCCGATCCATGATTCTCATCATTGATGTTTCTATCTGTCTCTCCCTCTCCCTTCCTCTCTGACATCAATAAATAGGTATTTTAAAATTGCTTTAAACCAGTTTTCAAGGGGGGAAAAAAAATCTTTAAAAGCAGCCAGAGAACCAGGAAGTGGGAGAAAAAAATGGTCCAAACCAGCGTGACCCCACCTTCCATAGTGCCCTCACTCAGGCCCTGTGACACTGAAGAATGCAAACCCCCTCTCTTCTCCCCCCCCTCCCCACTCCTCTGCCCTGTCACTCCTTACCTCCACCTGCGGTGGTTTGGTCAGAGGATCTGAGGGCAGATCAGAGAAGCAGGACCCCTGAGAGACGCTATGTGCGAACAGGGCGAAACCCACAGACATGAACTTGAGCCCAGGAGACATGGACGGGAGACCTCGCTGGTTCTGGCTGCATCTGGCCTCCATGGCATGGATGCCCCCCAGAGGCCAGGACCCTTCGTCCCAGAGCCACACCCGCACCCAGGGGTGGGCGACACGGAGGGAGGCCCCAGGAGAGGGTGCAGCAGCAGCTGCAGGCCCTGCACCTGCTCATGCACGTGCACGCACCCCACGCACACACTCACACACACTCATGCATACGCACGCACGTGCACCCACACGGCACCCCACGCACGCACTCACGCACACGTGCACGCACACGTGCACGCACACACGCACGCACGTGCATGCATACCCACATAGCACCGCACACGTGCACTCATGTTCAGGGGGTGCAGGAGGCAAAAAAAAAGTATGTTCAGCTATTTTGTTCTTTCTCCAAACCCAAGGAGGGTGCATCTTGGCTGCTTAGAGAATCTGAAGTGGAACATTAAGATAAATAACGCAGCTGAAGCCACACACGGCCCTGGAATAAGGTGACCCGACTCTTTTAAAACGCTGTGGGATGTGGGACAAATTGTTAAAAATCGGGACTGTCCCGCCAAAAGCGGGACGCCTGGTCACCTTACCCTAGAAGCCCAGTGTCTTTATTATTCTTATGTGGTAACAAACGGCACCTTCTCCACACACACTGTCTGGGCACACTCCTGAGGGAGACTGGGATGGGTTCATTGCTTTCTGGGGAAACCCGGGCATGACCTGCTTTATTTATTTATTTTTTTAATATATATTTTATTGATTTTTTTACAGAGAGGAAAGGAGAGGGATAGAGAGTTAGAAACATCGATCAGCTGCCTCCTGCACACCCCCTACTGGGGATGTGCCCGCAACCCAGGTACATGCCCTTGACCGGAATCGAACCCAGGACCCTTCAGTCCACAGGCTGACGCGCTATCCACTGACTGAGCCAAACCGGGTTCGGCATGACCTGCTTTATATAACACCATTTCATGAATGAAAAGTAGTCATTTCCAATGTGACATGTCAGCTGCCCCGACAGGCAGGTGTGCTCCTTGAGTGACATGGACTCGCCCAGCATCCTCCTTGGTGATTGAAAAAGAGCTAAACTGGTTTTAATTTTTCGCAACCCAGACCACCACCGTTGTTGCACTGAGTACGTGCAGGGGACAGAATCCGTGTCCTGCCTCGCATTCCCTCGGTCCACCTCTCACTGCAGCCGTTGCTACAGCAACCGCCTTGGAGAACAGATAACCTGGGGCCCCTCTCCTGTGCAGTGGCATCGCCCTCCATGTTTGATAATGCAGAAGGACACCTGCGGGAACCAGCCCAGACTCACACCAGCATCACCTGGATGTGTGAGAGCGTTAATGCCCCAGGGGCAGCCCTGGACCAATGGGAGGTGAGAGCTGGAGAGTGAATGCTCCTCCCCCTCCAGTGCTCAGTCTACCAGCTCATTAGGTGACTCTGGTGGGATCAAGCCCCCCCTCCCCCCCTCCTGCCCCCATGGCCCATGAGGGGATGACTTGAGAAGGCATCAGTACTAACTTTTCCTTCTTCCCTATTTTCCTCTCCCCAAATCCCTCACGCCTCTCTTCTAGGAACGTTTCTTATCGTTGGAAAATTCTGGAAGTCAGTGAAGGCTACAATCTAGGCAAATATGTTAAGTAACTTGTGATGGATTATCAAGAGGGGCTTGGAGAAGTCCTTCCAGTCCACTCCCTACAGCACACCTCAGTCATTGACCAAAGAGCCATTAAAAACAAACAACTAACTCTTTGAAAAATGGAATTCTAAAATCTTCTTGTGCAATTCCATTAGGTATTCAGACCTCCATTGCATATACATTTTTTAAAAATATATTTTATTGATTTTTTACAGAGAGGAAGGGAGCTGGATAGTGGATGGAAGCCCTAGTGTCTATAGTTGCACAAGCTGAATGGATTTTGCTCTTTTCAGGGATGCTAGTTCAGTTTCAGAGAAGTTCATACAAATTTAGTTCTTACATTTTTTAATATATATATATTTTATTGATTTTTTACAGAGAGAAAGAGAGAGGGACAGAGAGTTAGAAACATGGATGAGAGAGAATCATTGATCAGCTGCCTCTTGCACACCCCCCACTGGGGATATGTGCCCACAACAAAGGTACATGCCCTTGACCGGAATCGAACCTGGGACCCTTTAGTCTGCAGGCTGACGCTCTATCCACTGAGCCAAACCGGTTTCAGCAGCTAGTTCTTACATTTTTATCTGCTTCGAGTGTACATGATGAGTAGATGTGATGATGTCCTCTCCTTGTTAGACTTGCCATACATTCATGATCAATTTTAATCTTTGAACTGACTGACACTCTAAGCAAAAATAAAAATGTAAAAAGGAAGGAAATATGTCCTAAGACATTTTTGTAACTTGAAACAATTCAGGCACTTCTTGGTAAAAACAAAACAAAATAAAAAAATCCTCTCTTCTCTTTCTGGTTTTTTTTTAAAGATTTTCTCTTTGACTTTGGTGTTCTAGAGCAGAAATGCAGGTCAGGGACCAGCTAGTCAAATCCCTCACTCTGTTTTACACAGGAAGAACCTGAGCGGCCGGAGTTGAAATCACTTCCCTGAGGCAAAAAGTCAAGTTCAGCTGCAGGATTCGAACTCTGCTCGGTGGCTTTCTATTGTGATTCTATTCGGCTTAGGCCCCAAGCCAGTTTCCTGCTGTGGCAGCATGATGGACACAGCCATGGGCCCATCTCTGAAAAAAGCACATAAAACACGAAGCTGTCAGAGATCCCCAGCCAAATGGTGTCATCTGATGTGGCGGCCTGAGGCCTGGTCTGAGAGGATTTGCTTAGAAATGTCCAGAGAAATCAAGGTAGCCCGGCTGGTGCGGCTCAGTGGTTTGAGCATCCACCTATGGAACCAGGAGGTCATGGTTGATTCCCAGTCAGGGCACATGCCTGGGATTGTGGGCTCCAGCCCCAGTAGGGGACATGCGGGAGGCAGACAGTTATTGATTCTCATCATTGATGTTTCTATCTCTCCCTCTTCTCCCCTCCTTTCCAATACCAATAAAAATATATTAATTAAAAAAAAGAAAGAAGATAAGGCCATCTTCAGCTCCTCCTACCCATTAATGAGAGTGGGAGACGGGGTAGAAATGGTTATTTGGCAGAGTGATGAAATATTAGCAATCCAGATGGTCTAAGAAATATACAACCATCACATAAAGTTCCAGAAACACTTTATTTAAAAATGGAGTTGTAAATGCATTAACAAAATAACATAAGTAATAAATGTAACAAAAATAAATAAGGAGAATAATGTATTCATAAAAAATAAAAATAACGTAGTAAAAGGCCAAATGTTTCTGTTTCAACAAAACTGTGTAAACACTTAAACAATAATGTAAGTAGACAGACGCCGAGATTTTCCTAAACAACTCCTAATCTGCTACTGCCAAGTGGACAGATTCGGTACCCAAACAATTGAAAAAAGGGAACAATGGCGATTATGTTTGAATTTTTTCTTCAAATGGACTGACCCTGTGTTTTAATGTTTCATTTACTCTTTCAAAGCACTTGTGTCTCTCCAATCATGCTTTTTAAAACCTTTTTTCAGTTTCCTTCATTAGCACGGGTAACTTAGCTTCATTAGGAGAACAGTTCATTTACCCTTTTTTAAAAAAATTAAAGAAAAATAGGAGATCCATTACACTGCAGATCTTTTTTGCACATCTCTACAAAAAAAAAATTTTTTTTCGTCTTTATTAAGTGGCCCGATGGTACAGGATTTGTAAAATCCTGTATGCTTCTGAAGTGTACACAGTTCATTTCTTAAAACAAATGTAGCACAGGATTATTGCTGAACTATTAAAGACCATTTCATTAATTTAATCTTTATAGACTGGGCGGGGGGGGTCCAAGGGGAAACTCCAAGTCTGCTAATAAAAAAATGAATTAGATTCACCCAAATTATAGTGTTCTGGAAACACATAGATAGTGGGTTTCTTTTTCAACTTATCCGAACGGGAGCTTACTGGAAAGAGAAAGGAAGAGGTTTATAGGAGATATTTCTCATCGGCTTCCGGGTTAGTAACTCAGGCCCAGGCCTTTGTCATGTCCTCTCACGGGTCCTTAGGGATGAGTCAGACAGACACACGGGGTTCTCTAAGGGGTCCTACAGGGAAACGCACCAGCAAGCCATTGCTTGGGAGTGAAACTACTATCTAACCTCCTGGCTACTGCCTCTCCAGGTCTCCTGATGAAGACAATTTTCACTTCATGATCGGTTCAGGGGAATTTTTTTTTTTTCTCCAACTGTCTCATATAAACTTGGTAACACCGGACCAATATACATGTTCTTAGTTTTAAAAATATACTCCACCTAAACTATGGGTCTAGTTTCATCTTTCTAATTATTAGTTGCCCTAAAAGGAGAGATAAACTCTTACTTCCATTAAAAAGAAAAGAAAAGAATATTGAAAAAGTGCCAAATTCATCTCTTTGCAAGTGGAGTAAAATGCTGTGGGTGAGAACAAAGCCAGTCTGCTATGTACAAAAAGGCGGTTAGTCCTTACTGACATATAGACATGTCCACCTACCACTCCCAGCGAATCTTAGTGCAAACGTAACAGCTCTTCTCCGTAAACCCCAAGGCAATGTGAGTAGCTACGGAATCCTGTAAATCACAGGTAGTTGGAAAATTCTAGAACACAAGAAGGACTTGTGCAGGTCAGTTTGGCTGTGGACAGTTAGCTGTCGCTGTAGCCAACGGTAATGGGTACTAATATAAATCCTGTTATTAAGAAGCAAATATAAGTGTTAACAAATCTGTACAGATGGAGAAGAAGTCCATTTCGGGGAGCAGCTTGGCACAGAGGACATGGGGGGGTCAGAAATGGTAGGTATTTAGTTTGCTTGTAGGTCACAGCACGGCTTAAAAAAAAAAAAAGGAACCGAAAACAAAAGGTCGGGGAAGGGAGAGGATGCAATGATCTAGTTCCGTTTGAAAATCATGAAACCACGAAAGGCGACATTACCATGATGTGCTTTTCCCTACGCGCGCACCGAGTGGCTGCAAGGATGGCTGCGATGCCACGTCAGAGGAGAAAATAAATAAATAACATGAAAAAGCCAGAGATAGCCAGATTGTACTTGACCAAGCTGTCTTGTTTTGTGCAAGTGAATGCTCCGCAGCCTCCGCGGTTCCTAGTCTTTCCCCGGGAGCTTCCCCGAGGGTCACTCGGGCACGGTCACCTCCTCCTCTTCGCCGTCCGGATTGAACCTGTTGAAGTGGATGCTGAAGTCGGCCTCCGACTCGGTGTTCTCGAACTCGGCTGAGCTGGAGACGGCGGCGGGGGGGAGAGCCCTCGCGTCCGTCGGGCACAGGGCCGGCGTCTGCCCTGGGCTGCTGTGGTTGTTGACGGGGCTGGACTTCTGTTTGGGGGGAGACGGCAAGAGATTGGGAAAGCCCATGTTGTTCAGAGCCTCCAGGGTCCCATCCGGGTCAATCATGGCATTGATCGCTGGAGGGAAAGAGGAAGAGGGGGGAAAAGACAACTGATGATGCAGTCAAGTTTGGATGTGAACATTGCTTATGACATATATATATATATATATTATTGACTTTTACAGAGAGGAAGGGAGAGGGATAGTCAGAAACATTGATGAGAGAGGAACATTGATCAGCTGCCTCCTGCACAACCCGCACTGGTGATCGATCCTGAAACCAAGGTCCATGCCCTTGACTGGAATAGAACCCAGGACCCTCAGTCCGCAAACTGATGCTCTATCTACTGAGCCAAACTGGCTAGGGCATATTTTGACTGTTGATGCTTTTATGTGATGCTTCAATTTGGCGAGCCCTTTCTATACTGTTCTGAAAACCCCTCTCCATCATTCTGGGCCTGATCTAGACCACTCAGACCTGAACGCTTTCCTGGCGCCTGGAGTAGCTCCCTTATGGGCATTTCAGAGCCAGATGGAAGATTGGGATTCGGAAATGTGGAATTCAGAAGCGATTTCTTTAAAATCTGCTTTCATTATTTCAAGAGGATAAGTTATAATTTTAAGGAACACTCCTCACTGTATATCATTCAAGTAACTGGGGGTCAGTTGCTACTGATAGGGTTGGGGAAACTGACATACATGTTGTCACACGTGCTGGTGTGAGTGCCAGGACATCAGCCATGTGCAAGTGTGGATGTGTACAGTGCCATGGAGACATCCCCTCGTTGCCTAGATACTAATAGCCTATGGCAGCCCCAGCAAGCCAAACAGACCTGCCTCCTCCATGGGAGGGGCCAGGTAAACCAGCTATCAATCCAAAAGATCTTTGCGGGGACGAGGAGAAATCGTAGTCAGTGATTTTCAACTTGGCATTGGACAGAGTAGAGAGTTAGGAGAAGGAAGCATCATAGACTTAAGAATCACTTAAGAGACCCTTTCTAAAATACACCCCATTTCACCAGCGAACACTCATTACGTGAGCAACCACTTTGACTCATGGGTATGTCCACACCCTCAGGTGTGTTGAGGGAGAATCAAGTCTGAGAATCACTTAGGTAATGTATCATGTCTACGATAATTCAAGCAATAAGAACTGAGTAGAATTAGCAGTCCACTCTGAAATCGGCCTGTTGTACCTCTGGGATTCCTGGGTCAGACCTACACAGGCATCAATGCATGATTAAGATCTGACACACACCAGTGCACGTCCCTGTCAAAGTTCTCAAAGCAAATTGAGCCTCTTCGCTCTCTTCCGGCCCCTGTGGTCAACATGATGCATTCATTTCTTGTTGCTCATCACACAATTATCTTCTGTGCTACTAGTTCATTTGGATTATACCACAAATATAACTTAAGAATTGTCAAACCAAATAAATAATTCTGCAATAAGCATTTTAAGCTGCATATGCATATTTTAACACATTATTTTATTTACTTTTTCACATATTAGTATTGCATATAGTAAGTAATAGATATAATACTATAAATTCATTTATAACATTTAGCAATATGCTCAAGATTGAACCTCATGTCTTTTTAATTATTTATAATGGGCTTTGAACTTCCTTTTTATAAGTAATTTGGATATGTTCAAATTTATATTTTTATCCATGCCATAACATTTAATCAAATAATGTTCTAATAGTAAGAATATTCTAAGAAATACCACTTAACATGCACTGTCTTAAACTGTTAACTCTTTCTACTTCATTCAGTAGTAAATTTACCTTGAAGCTGTTTTTCAACTCTTTTCAGCTCCTGTAAGATGGAAGAAATCTCCTGTAGGAAAAAAAAAAAATGAAAAAAATGACCTCACTTTACGAAAAACATTTTTATTTGATAGGCAGTTCCTCTCAGACTCATCTTATTTGGAACACTTAACATTATCCGCATGATACTACATTTGTAGCAACAAGATATAAAATAAATAGGCTATCCAGTAAACATGCTTCAAATTTTAAAACTTTTAAATTAATTTTAAAATAAAATTATTTCTTTCAATGAAATGATAGAGAATGAGAAGTTCAAAATTAAGAACAGATGTTGAAAAACTGATATTGATCAACCTCGAACACCTTTAGAAAAGAGCCTAAGGATTTGATTTTCTTTGGGAAAATGTATAAGCTTCCAACTGGGAGCGGTTTTAGGATGACTCTCTGGTCAAGAAAAGTGTATAGAAATTCATGAGGAGGAGAAATGCAATTTATTAAGCAAATGGAAGTGAGCCATGTTAACTTATTTTCAAAATGCTTACTTATGAAATACTAGAAGCCCAGTGCACAAAATTCATGCACAGGTAGGGTCCCCTAGGCCTGGCCTGCGAACAGAGCTGATCCGGGCCTTCCTTTATTCCATGTTGCCTTCTGGTGGTTGGTGCATGTCATAGCGAGCAGTCCAACTCCCAAGGGGACAATTTGCATATTAGTCTTTTATTATATAGGATGATTATCATAAGAACACGAATGCAATAATAGTAAGAAACATACAAGTTCCTCCCTCCATATCCTCTATCCTTGTTTCTTTGGCCTGTGTTAGCCTTTGAGTTTGACATGCTTGCTTTACAACTTTGAAGTAATCAATATCTTAAACTCCTATGAGAATTGGTTTAAGGCATAAAATTACTAAAATGTGCATTTACATTTTCCTTCAAAAAGGTATATTAACAAAAAGCTCAAAACTAAGCATATCATTCCCTTAAAATAAAACACTGCTATGAAAATGTTTTAATAGTTCAGAAAAGTTAGTACCATGCTTGAGGTTTTCACAATGGGAACTTCACTTTCAGCTCTTAGCTTGCTTTCTATTTCATCCCAATTCCGATCTTTATCTTTAAATAATATTCTATAAATAAAAAAAACAGAAGCAATTTAATTTTCATAGTAGAAGCCTATCACATTTTAACAATACAAAAACAAAACCTTTCTTCAAGCCAACACAAGGATAAAGAACCAACTAAGTATTATGTAACTGTGAATTAAATCTTGAGCCAATATTGCTAATGAACTCATTTATGTGAGAGATCTGAATTAAGAAAGTAACTGAGTGGTTAAGAATATACACGTAAACTCTTGTATTTACCTCATTCTTTATTGAAAACTAAATATAAAACAAATGTAGATGATATAACACTCCAAATTGTATCTGATATTTATAATTAACCATCAGTTATAAGAAAATACAACTTGGCTTAGAGGGAACATACGTAATATAAACAAAGAAGAAATTAAGATAAAAATAGGTTGAAGTAGGTATGAATAATTGTCTCCTAAGACCTCTTCCTACAGGAAAAGGAATCCCATTGGTTGAGCAAAGTGTGAACATTATTTTAAAGACTAAAAATTGATGTGCTTACTGTGTTTTTCTTTACAAATCTTCCTTTTGATAAAACAATCGTCAGTAAAGATAATTATTTTTAGAAACTAAACTCAAATATGCTCATTTATAAAGTACCACAAAATTCTGATTTGCCACTCAAAGGTGGAATGGAATCCTCCTCCCCCAGGACTCTGGATCTGAGACATGACTCAGCAGATTCAGAGATGCAATTACGAGGCATCCTTCCGTTCTTTGTAAATTTCTTCACCGAGCCTGGAAATCTAGTTTAACTGCCTTATATAAGAATCAACACTGTGCAAGTAAGTACATTTCTTATTTGCATTTCTTCAAAGATCAATAAACCAGATTCAGCTCATTTGAAAACAAGAAATCCATCATTATCAAGTCAACATTTACACATAACCATGCTTCAAAAGGCACTAATGGTTCTAGAATCTGATACAAGAACATTCTGATCGACTGTTGAGTTTTCTAAACCTCCAAAATAAACCTCCTTGCCAGACATCTAAGAGCTGTTATCCTAATGACCAGGCTATTATTGCACAGTTAAATTATCCTGTGCATTGCAAAACAGTCTTAACAGCATTAGGACCGGTGGGAAGACAGAAAACAATGACTATTTCATGGAGCAATGTAGAGTGATAATGGACTTGTGATATATAGGAAGTCTGGGCTTAGCCACATGGTGCTGGCGAGTCAGTGAATTTTGCCAGGACCTAAAGCCTTTTTACATACATTTTCTGCGTCTTTAAATAGTACACACACTATCCCCTTAATGGACGAGGAAGATAAAACTAGAGGAAAGTTTGAGGTCTTAAGATAGAAGTCTCAAAAGTCTGTTATTTTAAAACACCATTATAATGTGGGAAATTGTTTCTGGTAACTAATAAAATTAAACTGAGTGGTATAGCTATTCACTTTTAATGATAAAAGACATTTAATTCTCTTTTTGTCCCCTTCATGCTGCTCATCTCGCTCTCGGCTATTACTTCTATCTATAATAAAAAGCAAGGGTCATGGTGGAGGCAGAATAAGAGTCATTGCCACTGGCTTCACCAGTTCCTAGGCGCGGTGCTAACAGGCCGGCCAGCATAGCTCAGTGGTGAGCATCCACCTATGAACCAGGAGGTTACAGTTCAATTCCCAGTCAGGGCACATGCCCGAGTTTCGGGCTCCATCCCCAATAGGGGGTGTGTAGGAGGCAGTCAATCAACGATTCTCTCTCATTATTGATGTTTCTATCTCTCTCTCTTTCTCCCTTCCTCAATGAAATAAATAAAAATATGTATTTTTTTAAAATGTGGAACAGGCAACTGTTACTAATAAAAGCAAGGAGGTCCAGTAGGACAACAGTACCTGATCTTCCCAGCTGTTTTGTCAATAGACTGCCGGATCTTCCTGGAGAACTGGAAGACGGACGAGAGCAGCAAATTATCTCCCATGACCTGACAGCGGAGAGAAAGCAGAGTTTACACATCCCCTCAGCTCTGACTCATCAGCAAGCACAGCTCACAGTGTTTAGGGGCCTTTAATTTGCCAATAATCAAAGACCGAGGCAGAATGTAATTAGTGTAATGCATGACCACATTAAAAGAGAAAGAAATATTAGCAAAGAGGTTCCTTTTTATTAACTGACTTGTAAAGTTGACCTATTGTTTGGATCATATCCCTTTCAGACATCAATCCGTTATCCTACCATCAATTACTAGCATGATCCTGTCTCTCTTGCCACCAATGAAATTACCATAAAAGGGAAAGCATCAAGAATTGAGAATACTATATTTACTAGCTATTCTGTCATCAAATCATATGACTATAGAGATGATGAAGATTATTAATTCTTGTTCTCCAGGGCAGAGTCTAGTGGGACACACACATTTTAAAAATCTGCCCAAAATGTAAGTTTTTCTAATGGTGGTTGGTACTTTCCCAGATGAAATTCATGGGAAAAACCAGAGGTCAGGCCCGATTGGTGTGGCTTAGTGGTTGAGTGTCGACCTCTGAACCAGGAGGTCACAGTTTGATTCCCGGTCAGGGCACATGCCTAGGTTGTGGGCTCCATCGAGGGTGCGAGGCATGCAGGAGGCAGCCAATCAATGATTCTCATCATTGACATGTCTATCCCCCCCCCCCCACTTCCTTCCTCTTTGAAATCAATAAAAATATATTAAAACAACAACAACAACAAACTAAAAACCAGAAGTCAACAAACTTCTGCAAAGGGCCAGAGAGTGAAGACTGGGGCAAGGGTTTCTGTCACTACTGAGTTCTCACTGCACAGGCCAGTGGGTGTGGCTGCACGGGAATAGCACTTGCCAGCAGCAGGTGACAGAGGCCCAGCTAGTGCAGAACCTAGGAAAAGCACTAAACTGGGGGCTTAGTGGTGGGTTTTGAAATCAGCTCCTTGGGCTGAGAACTGCACCTGGACTCTAAGAAAACCAGAAAGTCACATGTGGCTTAGGATGTTAGAGATCTATGTAAAATAATATAAAGGAAATACAGCTATTATGCAAGAACGTAAGCAAGTGCCTAATGTTGGAATGAGAAGGATTTCTGTGAGGGTGGCAGGAATAAGGCATCAGGAAAAGTAGTTCCGGAGAATGACAGGGACTTGAATTTAGGGGAATAAAGGGTTAATTAGAATAGGAAAAGCAACAACGGGCAATGGAAGGCTCCAGAAGCAGTGGCATTGGTGAGCCTTGAGGAATCCAATCCGAAGAGTGGAAGACACATAGATTAGGATGAAGTGAGAAACGGCAAGGTAGGCTGAGGAGAGATTAAAACAGGATATCTCTGTTTTCTACCCCATAAAGGGTAGCTCATTGTCACAGTATATTGAAGATTTTCTGATAGTAACCTGGAGATAACTATCAACCTAGATGCTTCCATTCTCTAAGAATATAACTTCTTCCAGATAGTTTAATTACATTCAGACGAATTTATCTTCCTGGACCTTAGGGCAGAATGACTCTAGATAAGATCAGAGAACAGGTCCGAGAACAACAAATAATTATCAGGCCAGGCCAGGACCACGTCGCATTCTGCAACTGTGCCTAAGGAGCTAGCCATATGCTTTTCCATCAGAGGGAGAGAGATAGAGACATCAATGATGAGAGAGAATCACTGTTTGGCTGCCTCCTGCACACCCCATACTGGGGATTGAGACCACAACTGGGGCATGCACCCTGACCTGGAATCGAACCGTGACCTCCTGGTTCACAGATCGATGCTCAACCACTGAGCCACACCAGCTGGGCCTTCAGAGGTAGTTTTTCGCTACTCCGTGCTACTGCAAACACACATGTTCATGTATACTAGCTTTTAGCTCCTAATCCTTCAACCTAGGGATCCACCAATGCCAACATAGGATCAAACCCTTCTTGTCAACGGCCTCTTTCTACATTCTCCTCCTACCTGCCCCCTCGCTGGGAGCTGGACCGTTCTGCGCATCAGCTCTTGGGTGTTTTCCTTTCAGTGAAATACTGTCCATGTTTGGTTTTGAAACAGATTTTTCTATTGGATTATTTTGTCTTTTTAACTGATTGGTAAGGTTCTTTATATATTACAGATACTAATCCTTTGTCAGCAGCATGTTTAATATACTCAAGTTTATCAATGTCTTAAAGTCAAAACTTTTTGTGTCTTTTAAAAAAATCATTCTATAATGCATGTCGAAAGATACTTAATATCTTTTTTACTAAAAGTTTTATTAGAGTCTGGCTTTCACCCTTTAAAGCTTAATTCATTGGGAGTTGTTTGTATATGAGGTGATGTCAAGATGAAAATTCATTCTATCCCTAAAGACAGATACTTTGCCTGGCTGGGGTGGCTCAGTGGTTGAGCGTTGACCTGTGAACCAGGACATCACCGTTCAATTCCCTGTCAGAGCACATGCCCGTTTGCAGGCTTGATCCTCAGTAGGGGGCATGCAGGAGGCAGCTGATCAGTGATTCTCATCTTGATGTTTCTCTCTCTCTCTCCCTCTCTAAAAATCAATAAAAATATATTAAAAAATAAAAAAGGCAAGCACTTTCTGCAGCCTCGTTATGGAACAGTTCCTCCTCCCCCCCAGATGGACATCCCTCTCTGCCGCTAGCTGATGCCGATGGTTTACGTACCTCCTCTCTGCTCCAGGTCCTCCGCCTCGTGATGGTTAAGTGATCGGGAAGCTCTGGCGGTTGAGGCCTCGAATCGTTAGCCCGACAGTTGTTCCCTTCCGGTGTTTTAGAATTAACCAGCGGGGGGATCTTTCGGAAGTTGAGGCTTTCATCAAAAACTCGATCGACCAACTAATAGGACAAGAGCAAACCCTTATGAGAATAATTTGGAAAAGCACAGATATTGGCATTATCATTTGTTATGATTAGACAGAAGTTATTTCATTCTCAGGCAGTAAGAGAAGCATGGTATCTTCAATAAACCAATTACTCTCTCTTTTCATAAGCACTCCAACGGTGTCTTTTATAATAAAACAGATGTTCATCTACATAGGTTTTATTTTCAAAATCCAAAATATAGAGCTATTAGCAATTTGATTCTTCCATGGACAAGATTTCCCCCAAATGGAAAACAGATGGTAAGTTGAAAAAGCCGAGCCATGTATAATAGATGGACAAGGAGTTCATATTACCCACATTGCCTTACCAGTGTATTATAAAATAATGGTTCTGTTTCTTTAATTTCCTATCTTGGTTTTTCCTTTTTTTTTTTCCTCCCCAAATCCAGGTGCTAAATTTCTTCACAGATGCATAAATTGCAAGTTCCAATTAAATTTACAAAAGGAAAAAATTTTAAATCTACAAAATAAGTATTTTGGTCTTAATCAAATAAATTTTTAGCAATGCTACAGAAATTACGCAGTCTAACAAAAAGGAAATACTGCCACCTACAGTTCAAATTATACACTTACAATACAAAGTAGCTCAGGTTTACTGAAGAAGGAATATATTCTAATACAGTATTCAGAAATAAAAAAGAAAAATGAACATCTATTCAATGAAATGTATGAATAATTTTACTGGGTCTGAATGAATCATCATGTTAGATAAGACTTAGTTAGACAGCTGAGAAAATATTATCTTTATTATTTTAAATGTACTGAAAAAATTGTGTATGTCTTGCCACCAAGAAGATTCTTCTGTTTTTTACCAAAAAAGGATCATTTCATATACATATACAGTTGATCAACATGGTAACAAAACTACACAGACTGATGAAGCACCGTTTACCAAATTAGGCAACACAAAAAGGAGAGGGAAACAACCAAAAAGTGACCATTAAAGAATCAGACTATAAAAGGAATGTGACAAGAAGCAACCAAAGACAGTATTATTAGCATCGTTTACCAGATTTAAACTTGTCCTAAAGGCTAACCATTTTTGTTTAATATTGGGAACATTATTTCATAAATTAAGGATGTGGGATCATCAATATTGGAGGCTGGCAAACATCTTTCTGTAAAGGGCCAGGGAATAAATATTTTAGTTTGAGGCCATCCAGTCTCCGACTACTGGATTCTGATATCGTTAAACAATGAGTGTGGCTTTGTCCTAATAAAACTTTAATCCATTCTTTCAAGTGCCAATCTTTTGCTTGTGTTTCTGCACCAAATCAAGATAGCCAATATGACCAGAGTACCATCAATTTTACATTGTGTTAAAGGTACCTTCTGGAACAATGCTAAGCAAATGCTGCCCTCTAGAGGTGGCAAGCAGGAAGGACAATAGCTTGTGTACATTTCACAGTTACCAGAAAGTTTCAAGACTAAAAATGTATATATGTATTTGTGTGTGAGTGAGTGTGTGTGTGTGTGTACGAACATATATATGTGTATATATGTATACACATACTAATATATATACACACATGTAAATTTTCAAAGGGTCTTGTGTGTATATATGTTCGTGAGTATAAGTGAAACTAGAATTTTTCTTTCCTTGCCATTAGAGCAATCTCCTAATTCATTAGCTGTGAAAATACCTTTTTAATTGAAGTATTTTCATAGCCAAATTTTACAGAAACTTTATACAGCAATTCATCAAATTCTGGCTTGCTTTTCACATACCATTTATATTCATATTTTAAGTGAAACTATGCACCAATAATTAGTAAAGTACTTATTGTAAATAACATCACATCTTCATGTCCATATTAGTCGTAGACAAGTGTTAGTCTTCACTCGTGTTGTCACACACACATAGAAGCAATCTGTTAGAGCGAGGGTGGAAATTGCAGAGCTTCGTGCAAACAGGGCGGGCGGACGTAAGTAAAAGAAACTGAGCAAAAAGCTAAAAGCAAAAGAAATAAAGAAAAGAAAGAACCTTATGCATTTCTCCATGAGGCTCTCCTACCTCTTCTCTAGTGTCTATGGCAGAGCCAGGGGTGGTGGCGGCAGTGCTTACTGTGGTACTAGGGGCAGTGCCTGAGGACGTCACCGAGTCTATCTCGCCGGCTACGTCGTTGATTTCCCGAGCAATGAGAGCGAGGTCTTGGCTGATCCTGGAACAATGTAAAAAGAAGTTTCATCCCTTTTCCATAACCAATCTAGAAACATCACTTATGATGGAACCAGTGATGTCGGTTGTACATCTACACCTGTGTACCTTCTGGGGCAATGTTAAGCAAATGCTGTCCCCTAGAGGTGAAGAGCAGGAAGGACAAGGTTCTCCAGAAGTGTTAACTATTTTGATGTTCAGAATATTAAACTTTAATTTTTTAAAACAAGTGAATAAGCCCCAGTTGGTGTGACTCAGTGGTTGAGCATTGACCTATGAACCAGGAGGTCACAGTTCGATTCCCAGTCAGGGCACTTGCCCAGGTTGCGGGCTTGGTCCCCAGCGTGCAGGAGGCAGCCGAACCATGATTCTCTCTCATCATTGATGTTTCTATCTCTCTCTCCCTCTCCCTTCCTCCCTGAAATCAATAAAAAAATTTTAAAAAAATGAGTGTTAAAAAAAATTAAATGAATAAAACCAAATTCCATACAATCTCAGGTTGTTATTTTGAAAAATATACATTAAACCCCTGAAGTAGTGATACGTTTGTTTAAAATACACTCGGATGAGAAAAAGCATGACTTTATTTTCACTAACTTTTAACAGAAGCTTAGGATTTTCAATTAAAAATACAAGCAGCAAACAATAGTAGTAGTGGCAACACTGGCAATTTCTGACACCAACAGAAATCACATTATAGTTGCTACAGGTAACTCAAAACATTTAGTCATCACTACTTCAAAATTACTGCAGTCATTAAACTCAGCAATGATGTTCACTTTGGTATTTTAACAAAGAACCATATTACTACTAGAGGCCTGGTGCACGAATTCGTGCACCACTGTGGTCCCACAGCCTGGCCTGCACCTTCTTGTAATCCGGAACCCCTTGGATGTAACTATACCGCTTCAGTGGTGTTTGGATAACTATCCAGTATTTCAATATAATTGCATTTCTTTGCAATTCCACGTTTACGACTTAGGAAGATTATCCTGAGAAGAGCTCTGTAGATTCCGCAGATGGCCAAAGGGGTCCACGGTACAAGAACTGCGGCAAGCACTATATGCTCCTGTGTACATCACTTCGAAGTACTGAAGTACACACACGTCACAAGGGGCCACAGTGTTTTTGTGATGGGAACTTATCTCACTGGTTATAGATGAGCACATGATGTGAGGGAAGCTGAGGGGCTCGCTCATGACCACACAGCGTAAGGCAGCTATGATCACTGATAAATTATTTCATTCTTTATGAACATGAGCTCATTTCCATAAGGAAGTAAATAACTGCTACCGGTGCCCAACCTCTGAGCCATGACAGGCGGCCACTGCTATGTTTTTAAGAGGGAGGAACTCACAAAATCTACCACTGATACTAATGTTTTCCTCCAAAAGGTTTCAATTCAATGACTTCAAAGTTTCCAACTTCAAACGTCGGCTGCACATGAACTCAATGTTGGCTGCTTCCACAGGAAAGGTTTTGAAAAGACAGACATTCTAAAAGTACCTGATAAGTTCCCCGTGACTTTAAAACCCAAAGGACAGTGTAGCATTTGTTTTTAACTTTTGCAGAAATGTTGCGTTGACAGACTTACAAGGAATGGAGTATTTGCATAAATTTTTAACTATAAATTTAAAAAGAGAAGCTAGGTTGAGGCTTATGGCCCAACAGAAGCAATCTGTGGTCAATTCCTGTTTTATCTACCAGAGTGAGTATTTCCTGGTCCCTTATCATGTGCCTGGCACTGTGCATGGCCCTAAGAGCTACAGTGGTGAAGAAGCAGTTAGGGTCCTTCTAATAAGCTTAGAATAATGTAATGAGTACCATTACAATAAAACATATAATCACAACTATTACATTATAACTAGAGGCTCAGTGTACAAAATTCATGCACGGGGGGGGGGGGGCGAGCTTATGCCGGCAGTCGGACATTCTTAGTGCTGCATGGAGGTGGGAAAGGCTCCCGCCACCACCACTGTGCTCGCCAGCTGTGAGCCCTGCTTCTGGCTGAGGGGAGCTCCCCCTGTGGGAGCACAATGACCACCAGGGGGCAGCTGCTGCATTGACTGTCTCCCTGTGGTGGTCAGTGAGCATCATAGTGACGAGTTGTTCTGCTGTTCGGTCGATTTGCATATTAGCCTTTTATTATATAGGATGAGCAGCATTACAAAGCTTTATATTCATCAACTCATTTAATTCTCACAGCCACCTGTAAGAGAGGTATTATCATCTTGTTTTACAGATGAGGAAAATAAGCTTAGGAAAAGTTATGTGACCAGTTTTTGGTTAAGGCCACAAATAGTAAGTGATCTAACTAGATCTTTTTATGTCATGCTACATCTGACATTACATTCCATATATAATTGAAAAAATTATTAAAATACAGAAGTTAAATGATGTAATTCTTTTGAGAAAAGGTTTAAAGTGTTCCCTCAGACGATTTATTCAATTCTTGCAATTTCCTGAAATAAAAGAACAAGGACAAGAAACAGAATAACCAGGCTTAATGAGATAAAAAGTAATCATACAAAAATAAATTTGTTAAGGTTTTTTAAGCAGACATTTGTACAATGAAATTTCTGACATTTGTAGAAAGCAGTATGAATTAATTAGAAACAACACAGACCACAGCAATTTCAACACGTTACTCACATTATACTGAAATTGTACTAAAATGAACAAATCGTGTGTGCACAATAAGCACCAAACAAGCCTTCTTTTAATTTGCAAGTATGCTGTGTATACATCAGCTATTTCTTTGCATGGCAATACCTATCTTATTGACTTAATAATATAGATCATTAAATACATTTAAATCCACACTGCTTAAAACTCTCAACATCTACTGAAAACAGTATTAGTAAAAGGCAAATTATAAAAAAAATAGTAAATTATCTTCAAGTAGAAATAGCAAATTTATAATGCAATATAGGTTATGAATCTATTCATATGTTTGTTAAATCTAGGCTTACAAATTATGTGATGCTTCTAGATTATGCTTATAGAATATTTTACACCTCTTATATCTGCTTTTTTCTAAATACAAGCTTACAATGCCTGTTCTTTTAAAAATTTGTAATTTTTATTGATTTCAGAGAGGAAGGGAGAGGGAGAAAGAGAAACATCAATGATAAGAGAGAATCATCGATCTATCATCTGCCTCTTGCACACCCCCTTACTGGGGATGTAGCCCTGACCTTATGGAACCATGACCTCCTGATTCTTAGGTTGACACTCAACCATTGAACCACACCGGTCTAGTATTAAAATGACTAAAATTATCATATAAAATTAGTTTATGAAGGGACATTTTTAAGGGTCATTCCAGACCGGCTTATGTTGAATCTGACAATAATATAAAGCATGAGAAAAAGTCAAGCTCTCAACAGTCTTAAAGTTTAACTCCCATATTTAACCTACATATAGACCATAGGGTATGCTCAAAAGCTTCCTACTGCTAAGATCTTCCTCTTCTTTTGCTGGAAACTGTCAGGTATATTTATGAGATGTTGGTGGCTTTTGACCCAATATTGCAAAACCTTAATGAAAGAATGATAGCAAACCACATCTTGTGCAGACAGTCAATGAAAGCCCGGGGACCTGGGACAAATGGGGAATCAGAGCCACAAAAGACTGGCTTAGGGTAGATAATAATGAGCTGAAATTGGAGACTTCTCTTCGGCTGCCAGAGCAATTAAATGACTGGCCCAATTAGAGGGATAAAGTACATAGAATCTATTCCTGGCCCTCAAAAGAGGTAGGTATTTGGTTATTTTAAAAAAGGTACATCTCATTACTGTCCATGAAACTAACTCCAAATGCTAGCTTAGCACCAATGATAAGTTATATTTGGTGAAATGTAGAAAGAGTCTTAAAGCTAGGCTTAGGAAGATGCTTCAAATAAACCGAGCAAGTCATAAATAAAAAGGTAATGACAAGAGGATGACTTTGAAGGTCTCAGCATACTGTTGGCCATCAGACATTTCCTAATTGAATGAGAACAGTTTAATGGAAAAACATTAAACATCCCATTTCCACCAGAAACATAAAGTCCTCATTCAATGAGCAATATTTGAGATAGTACAAGTAGCATAAGGTGCCTTCAGGTCAGAGACAATGCTGGAAGCAAAGCACTAGGAAAAGTTGAAAAACTATGCAAACTGAAGAGTAGCTGGTGTTTGAACTTGAGGACAAGTGTCTTTATCCCCATTCTTGCTGTTTGGAGCTGACCTAGCCCAACAGAATAAAAGAAACAGTTTGGCCTACACTTTCACTACTTTGAACCAATAAATTAGGTCTTAAAACTGAGCAGATATATACTTATTGCCTGATAAGGAAATTTTAATCTTTATAGTCTTTTCTTCAAAAGAAATACTACTTTACTATTTTCAAAGCTCACCTCCATCCACACACCCAACTGTAGTATATCTTTTAATTATAGTGCAATTAAAAGGCTTTTTAAAATTAAAATATTGTAATGCATAAATATATTTCATTGCATTACTTTGTAGACTATAAGGAAACCCACATCGCTTAATTCTGGTCACAAAATTAAACTGGCTATTACAAAAAACAACAACAACAACAAAAAAGCTTTTAGTATTGTAAAAATTACAAGCAATTTGGGTTTTTACTGTTAAGAATAAACATATTCATAATTTTAATTGTAAATATTTTAGGCTTGAAAAATATAAAACAGTTCTATTTTTAATCGTTTTAAAATATATTTGCTCAGTATTCCTTTTATTTGAATTTCACTAATAAGAATATTATGTGTAAAAGATTTAGTCATAACAAAAGCCTTTTTTCCTTTTGTCTAGAAATATCAGATGACTCTACTTTGGGGTTAATCAAATCAGGTAATAGGACTGGTGGGTTTTCTGGGACACATTTATTTAATAATCATTTCATTATTTTTTTAAAAAAAAACTAGACCACTACTGCACCAGTGTTGTTACTGTTGGAATAAAAAAACATTTTAAAATAATTGTGTTTGGACTGAAAACGCGAAATTTTGGCTGAGATTCTTAGGTACAAACAATTATAAGTAAATCATCATTAAAAAAAAAGAAAAATCCAACTCTAATCATTACATTAAAACAATAAGCAGAAAAGACACAACTTATAGGAGTCACTAGAAGAAAGAAAAAAAGATAAAGGCCATTATGTTATAAGTTTGTGTGTTTTTTTTAAGCACCTATGGACTCATATATAATTCTTTAATAATGTTGCCAAGTGTAAAACTTGATAATTTTTGCATGGAGAAGATGAAAACATTTAGATAACATAAGGCATATGGCAATAAAATTCCCCTAATACCTTACAAATTTTTAAAAAATTATATTTTAATCACTATAGCATCTGTTTGATTATAGCCTCTCTCAATGTTCCCCCACAAGTTAGCAATTAAAAGTCACATCAGAATTTTACTTTTTATATTAACCTAAAAGTTACAATAAATTTATTTAACACAGAAAATAAACATTTTGATTTAATTAAAGGGCTGAACTATACTTAAAACTCATAAATGTGAGTACAATCTGCTTACTCTAATTCTTCACCGAGAACATTAACCACATACCTCTAACGAGTACACTATTACCTCTTAAAAGAAAAGTAATGAAACACTTAGCTGTGCAATTCTTCTACTTATGTAGAGCTGATACTAACTACCATATTTTTCGGACCATAAGACGCACTTTTTTCCCCCCAGAAGTGGGGGGAAAAAGTCCCTGCGTCTTATGGTCCAAATATAGCCTACACATATACTTTAAAAAAAAAGTTTTTTTACTTGCCCGGCTCTGTGTGGTCTCTGTGTGCTTGCCCGGCTCTAAAATGGTTCTAAATGCTGCTGTTTACTTTAGTAGGGGTGTCGAACTCAATCAGAGAAGGGGCCAAAATCTAAAATCCAGCCTAAATCGCCAGCCGAATGGTTTACTGAACAGTCATAAACTGTCATTGTGATGGAAACGCAACGGAGTGCAGTGATGACAGCGCGGTGCGGGCCACATTGCAAGGCCTGGCGGGACGGATTTGGCCCGCGGGCCTTGTGTTTGACACATGTGCTTTACAGGGTTGATTACATGTGTTTATGACTGTGATGTTGGGTTTTAATTCACATAAAATATTTTAGGACACTATTTGTTTCAGAATCTTTTTTTCTCCATTTCCCTTCTCTAAAAACTGGTGCGTCTTATGGTCCGGAGCGTCTTATGGTCCGAAAAATACGGTACCTCTCAAAAATTATATTGACTCATCAGCATCTCTATTATAAATAAAAAGGTAATCAAAAGATATTCAGTCCACAATATGCTAGTAATACTGGCATTAGAAATACGAAAGGAAAAAAAAATGAATGGGGAGTAATACTTCCAACAAAACCAAGTTCACAGTTACCTGTGGATCTTACATCTTGGACTGTTAGTACAGATCAAGTGACAGCTAAACTTGGTTACACCCAATGTCCACCCTTCGTGAGAACCCACCGACACCAACCTGGCTATCTCCTCGCGATGAGCAGTCCAGTCTCGGATGTAGTCTTCCTGCTCTTTGATCCGGTGTTTGAAGGAAGAACTCGTAGGCATGGCTGAGCCAGAGCTCTGCAGGCGTGTCGTTTTCAGGGCTGGAGAAGTACGTAGACGGGTATGTTTAGGGGAGTTACGGTTTGATCCAAATTCATCTTCTGAGGTGGAAGCATAATCAGTAGGAAAGCGCCTCCATCTTGAATTTACTAAATTAGTTTAATTGTTAAAAAGAGAATTATTATGTCATCTGTTAAAGGAGATAAAGTAAAAATCACGATTTCAAAAAAACACTATGAGACATCACGACTTTCAATAACTGACATACACATACCTCACAAATAAACGTAAGTCTACTACTCCTTAAGGATAAAACATTACAGTTTGGTAAATTAAAAACAATGAACAATTAAAAATAATCGAAAGACTGTGTTTTTCGTAACATGGTGAATAAACATTCAGATGAAAAAGTCACTAATGGTAAACAACTAAGCAAGCTCTATTCATACATGTTGAACGTAGGTACTTTTAACCGCAAATATTTCTCATTCGAGTGAAGATAATGGATTTTTAAAAAATGACAGCAACAATAACAACAACAAAAACAAATTAAGGGAAAAGATTGCTTCATGCCACATGGACTTTCAACATGGAGATGATAGAAAGCCTCTTTTCCCAACATACAAACGTGCATAACTCCTGCGTGGAAATTATGTCTTTATGGCGGAAAGAAAACATTACCTCTGGCACTCAACATCCTGTTAAGCTATGATTGGGAAAAATCTGTTTACATGTAAATACACGACAAAGCATCTTCTGTATGAGCCACTGCTTTGACACGGAGAGCAGATGCTGAAGCAGACAATGGCATAGAAGCTACGAGAGCAGAGCTCTCACAACCATTGACAGTTAGCACAGATCACATTGAAAAACCGGCAGACAAATCAATGCAGACACTTCATCACGACTGTTACAAGAATCCAACGTAATTTGTGAAGCATCAATAGAGGTCAGAAAACAGAGATGCCTGGCCACCGTGGCTTAGGGGTTGAGCATCAACCTATGAACCAGGAGGCCACGGTTCGATTCCTGGTCAGGGCACAGGCCTGGACCACGGGCTCTGTCCCCAGTGTGGGGTAAGCAGGAATGATGGTCAATTTGCATATTACTCTCTTATTAGATAGGATTCGTAAACTTTCCACATATTTTTTTAGGTCTCTTTAAGAAGCCAGTATGCATGGTGATAGCTTCTAATAACATCTTTAAAAGGAAAAGCAACCAAAAGAAGAAAACTTATTTTAAACACAGAAAGGTAACATATTTAGGTTTGTTCTCCTAAAAATGAGGGTAAAATGAGAGAGAGAGGAAGTGAGGTGTAGCAGAGAAATGAAAATGATTGCTCTTGCAGTAATTAAGGGTTAGTTTTCCGGTGGAAAACACACCACACACAGTGTACTAGGCAGCAAAGCTCAGGTACCTCTGGAGACCACTCAGCTTGTCTAGTAAGAGACCAGACTGAGATTAAAACAGTGAAAGGTCTGCTGGGGAAAAGGGGCAGGGAAAGGGAATTTAATACCAGGACCTCTGACCTGATATTTCTCAAAGAACTTATTTTATTTTATTTTATTTATTTATTTTTAAATATATATTTTATTGATTTTTTTACAGAGAGGAAAGGAGAGAGATAGAGAGCTAGAAATGTCGATGAGAGAGAAACATCGACCAGTTGCCTCTTACACACCCCCTACCGGGGATGTGCCCGCAACCAAGGCACATGCCCTTGACCGGAATCGAACCTGGGACCTTTCAGTCCGCAGACAGACGCTCTACCACTGAGCCAAACCGGTTTCGGCATCAAAGAACTTCTTTTAATACCTTTGGCCAAAAATAGGTGAGGGGGGAAAGAGAGGTATATACAAGGCTAGGTTTTCCCCTGATCTAAAATTCATAGCTATAAGAAGCCAAAATCTAGACTTTCTTATCTAAGTGGCAACTTGATAAGAAAGTGTATTGTAAATGTGAGATAGACCTTAAATATGTGTTAGATAGCACCTTGTGAAAAGCGATTATAAATGAGGCCCAGAACATTTTAAAAATCTGGTCTCACAGGGCACAAACACTTCCATCTTACACATGTATGTATGCCATAGTCTACAGGTGCATACAATGAAGATTACTGCTTGCTTTTGACTCCAAGTATCTTTATGAAAGAGACGCCTTTAGAATCCTTCTTTTACCCATTCTGTCTGCAACACAGAAAAGGGCCTTCGCCAGAACCTAACTAACCATGGTAGCACCCTGATCTTGGACTTCCAGCTTCTGGAACTGTAAGAAATATATAGATTTCTGTGTTTATAAGCCATCTAGTATATGTCGTATTTTGTTATAACAGCCCAAATGAACTAAGACAATATCTACTACTTAAAACTTTAACCTACTGTGCAGCTCATTCTCTCCAGTATGGGTCTTATCTAGCTGGAGTTAGATATAATGTATATGTACAGCAGCTATACATTTATCTGGAAAAAAAATCTCCATAATGCTAGTTCTTGCAAAAGAAACTTCAAGTTAGAGTGTTTTTAACTCCCCCTCAATGCCTACGTATTTCACGGAATTGTAGAACAGAATGGCCTTGGACCTTAGATGGCCTAAAAAGAGAAGAGAAAACCCAGAGAGACCCTGCCTTGCTTAACGCAAAGCCCAGTCTACTGATTCCGAGTTCAAAACTCATCTCCTACTATTCTGATTGCATGATAAGTAAATGCTAGAAAATATCTATTTTTTTTGAAATATTTCCAGTTAGACTATTTTTTTTTTAAAGTCATCCTCAATTTCTTATAGAACAATAGACTTTCAGATTTCTAACTGTGTTGAAGAAAAATGTTACTCCAGCCTCTTGAATTTTATTCTGTTTAGGTAAAATCATTTATAGAATTAAGTTTAATTTGGTATTATTAGGCTTATTTGATATCTTGGCATTACTAAGGTATTTCAGATAAATCATTAGATTGGAAATATGTATGGAGGTATTTGAAAGGCCAGTCACCGAGAGAGGTTTCTTGGTTGATGTGATGATGCACATATAATAAACTGAGAGAAAGTTCTAAGATGGGCTTAATTAGTTTCATAGTTAACCTGAAAGTTATCTCAGCTACACTAATTATAAGTTTTAGTTATACAATTATGCAACACTCCCGTCTTATGGAAGCAATTAACTAGTCACTATAAAAACATACCATGATCTAGAAAATTAAAAAATGGAAAAGTTATTAGAATCATTTATCTATGAATGGTCTGATTTCTTTTATTGGTACCAAAACTTTGTTGCCTTTAAAACACATGCACATTTATAGATGTAACAAAAGCATTTCAGACAACAAGCACCACACGTTCCTACTTCATATAATAATACTTTTGTGAGAAATTAAACCACAAACATGTTTCATATGTGTTTTTATAGCATGTAGCAATAACATCATTGAGGAAAAGATCCCTGACAAATAACTTAAGCTATAAATATCCAACATTGAATACCTCCCATCTATATATTTTGAGGACTAGAATAAAAAAGGGAAAGCAATCTAAAAAAAAAATCTAAGGATATTAATGTGTTGTGTTTTTTTTTTAAACGTGTACTTAAAACATAATGAAAATCAACTGCTTTATTTTGACAATTCAGTGAACTTAGTTTAAAATATATATATTTTAATATAGATCGGGACATTTCTATATAACAATATTAAAGGTTAATTAAAGGAATATTTTTTGAGAAAAAACTAGTTAAACTAGAAGTATATTACATCAGAATTAAAGAATTCTTAAAAAAAACCTTCACTCTTAATTTTGCTAAACCAGAGATTTCCATTCTTTTGTTTTTATCATATATATTTATTTGAAAACTTTTTTAGGCATAGCCTAAAATATGAAATCTGAATTATTATGGAATTATTTTTACATATTACAGGCTCTAGGTTCAGATATTTCAAAGATTTTTAAAGTTTATAATGTGCATAGCAACACTGAACACATATTCCTTTAAATCAATTCAGAAGCTAAGAATTTTCTTTTTCTACTCAAGATATTATGATTATCTTAAGTACAAATATCATAATATCAAAGACAATTCAATTAGCAACATTTAAAGTATATTTGTCTGTTTTTAACTACCTACCCCATGTAGCTACTTGAATATTTTACCACTGACTGCCATGTTCTGGCCACTGTCTTTCTAGATAAAATATAAGTGTGCATCTTGAGAGATTCTGGATGTACAATCCAAGGTCCTGACTGGGAATGTGGCATCAGGAAGAACATCAACTTTGGAAAACATCAGAATTACAAAGACCTTCATGTTGTGTGCTGGCCTTGTATGTGCCCAGATAATAACCCAATGGAATCCCTTCATAGTTATGTGACCAGAGCAGGTGATTTCATCTCTTGCTTTAGCTACCTAAACGGAAGAACTCTGCTAGCTGTTAACCCCCATGATTTTAATTATTTAATACACTGCTATTAAGTCTGAAGAAGCCCAAAATCTCATACCTCAATTTGCCCTAGAGAATGCCAGCGAACAATCCAGGTAATTTAAGGACATAGAAAACTGCATGTTTGTCGAGCTCTGTGTTCAAAGAAGCAGGAACAAAACTCATCCTGAAAGACGTGAGTGTAATCTGACCTCTTACAGCGTCTCTTTGACTTGCTGAAGTCATCACGTCTGCTCTGCATCTCAAATAAGCCCTTAGGTTAGACACTGAGGAGCAGGCCAGCTCGCTTGCGTGTTAAGAGCTACAAGGAGGACAGAGGCAGAGGTGTCTCATGGACTGGGTAACACACAGCCCACGTGACAGCCCATGTCAGGACAGGGGAGTAACGACACGTTTATGAACTAAGAGATGAGGTAACAAAACACACAGTTTTATCAGAGGACACCCCACAGAATGGGGCATAAAGTATGAGTTGAAGAGGTAGAGCCATAGGGAACAACAGAATAACGCTGAGTAAACATAAATGAAGAGATAGTACTAATTAGCTTAAAATACTTGGTAATCAGCCCGGCTGGTGTGGCTCAGTGGATTGAGCGTCAACCCATGCACCAAGAGATCACCAGCTTGATTCCCAGTCAGGTCACATGCCCAGATTGTGGGCTTGATCCCCAGTAGGGGGAGCATGCAGGAGGCAGCGGATGGGTGTTCTTCTCACATCAATATTTCTCTCTCCCTCTCCCTTTCTCTCTAAAATCAATAAAAACATTGAAAAATAGTTGGCAATCAATCTATGAACCACCAAATAAAACTTGAAGTGTGCAAACAAGAGGGTGGGGCAATGGGGAAAATGCATGTATTCTTTGTGGAATCATGAGTATACGCTATCTTCAGCCTATACTCATTCCTACCACAGGCACGACCACCATCACCACACCCTCCATCAGGACAGAGATGGGGAGGCGAACAGCGTGGAGGAAGCATCCGTGAAAAGAGAAGAGGAGGAAGAAAAATGAAAACAAGTAGCACACGACAGTGCTTAGTTTTGGGTCTTGCAGCCTCTACTGTGCAGATGTAAAAATAAAAAGACTGCCCACCGACTTCCCCGTCATTCTCACCCTGGACTCAGCGCTCTCTGGGGTGCTTGCTGTCTGAGGATAACGGACCTTCAAGTTTTTAACAGCTGGCTCTCCCCGACCCCCAGGCGGGCCTGTTCAGCCACACCCACACCTGAGCTGATTATGAAGTAATAAGACCATGTCCACAGGACACACAGATGTCTGTCTCAGGGCCATAGGGGCCACAAGTATTTCCACGGGTTCAGCTCTCCATGCGAAGTACAGAAACGGGCAAACGTGCCAGAAGCAGCTACAATCTGGTGGAGGATGTGCAGTTTTTATAAAGATTCTGTTAACGACAGCTGGTCGTGTGGTTCAATAGGATAATGCTTTGTGAGATGATGCTCAGAAGCTGTATTTCTGTAGCCCACACTGACCCAGGGCTTAGGGACTTCTTATCGAATCCCTCTTCTTCCACTGAAATAAATCAAGGGTTAGTTTCACCTGCCTGACCATCAACAACTCTAATTTTTAAAAGTATAAATAAAGGTATATCATATTTCAAAATAAATAGGGGGGGAGGATAAAATATCGACGATTTCATTCAGCTCTGAAAGGAGTAATAAAAGGCAGAGTGGATAAGGGCTTGGGATTAGGTGAGGATATTGGAAAGTTAAACACATACTTTTAGAAGCAAAATGCTAATTCCTCTGATCTAAACCAGATAATTCCTATCTAATTTTGACAGACAAATCCAGATCTCTCACCAACTAGACAATTAAATCTCCGAGACCAGTTCAGGATATGTCTAACTTTGAAATCTCTATTTTACTGCAGGATATTGATTGGAAGTGTATGTAACTTCTGAATTTTCTACTTACTAAGCTAAAGTAATTTTTATAGCAAAAAACCATCTCTAGAGTAACCTTTCTGTTGAATTCTTGGGAAGCAACAGTGGAGATTTAATTGTTTAAAACAGGAGTCCCACTACACAACATAAATACGCTAGCACTACAAAATATCTGGATCCAATTTACCTGAAGGCGAGCCATGCGTGGAGGTCATACTTTTGACCTTGGAGTCTGACAGCCGAGAGATGCTGTTGGCCCGAATTCGCGGAGAAAATTTATCCGACGGGACTAGCCTGGCTCCGCTCCGAATGATGGCTTCCGCGGTCCTGGAAGAGGCGCTACCCCTCGAGATGGTGGCCTCCGAGTCGCTGCGAGCGGACAGGGAGCCCAGCCTGGTTCTCCGGGGCTGAGCCAACAAGTCGATCCTCGAGATGTTCCGCCTTCCCGAGGGCGGCTTTGACGTTGAACTTGTCGTGGACACTTCAGAAGCCACGGATGCCTTGTCAGCATCGGCAAGCTCACTGTCGGAGGCTTCCCCAAGGCGTGCTCGGCGCAGGAGGGAAGTCCTGGTGGGCCGGGGCCGGGGGAGGGTGGTGGACTTACTGGCCGAGCCGGGGGGCACCGGGGAAGTCTTGGCCTTGGTCCCCTTGCTCCCCTCCAGCTTGGAATGTGCGTGCTCATCAGCCGAGGTCAGTGCAGTCCTCCCGAGGGGTTTACAGGAGTAAGTCTCCTGGTCGGAGGACAGGATGTCAGAGATGGCAGAGTGAGGTACGCTGGAGGTCTGGTCGTCGTCCGTGAGGTCCACCGATGGCTGTCTCATGCGTCCGCTGGCCTGGACAAACTTCCGCCCGTCGGCTCTCAGCCCTACCTCCGCGGAGCGGCTTTTGGTTTTCTTCTCCACCTTGTCCCTGGCACCAGAGGACTTGGAGGCCTCCTTGGACGGCGAGCCCGAGGAGCACCTGTCCTTGTAGAGGCTGGTGAAACTCTTCCGCTTCTGGGATGACTTCCTCTCCGTCTCCCCGGTCACCAGGCTGATGGTGCTGGCCGTGTCCACGTCGGACTCCGGGGAGATGGAGTTGTCTCTGTTGTAACTGGGGGTGTCCGGGCCTTCGTCGGTTTTATTGTCTTCTCGAAGCTTCGCTTCTAGAAAAGCCATGACGGCCTCTGTGTCTTTCAGGATGAGGGTGGTGTCCAGGCTGGAGTCAGCATCCATGGAGTCGCTCCTGTCGCGCAGTCTGCCGGCGGAGTTGGCCAAGGCCAAGGGAGGGGGTGTGGAGGACGGCTGCTTGTTGATGTGGGGGATCAGCTCGATGGGGACGTTGGGGCTGGGCTTCTCGATGGTGAAGCTTCCCTGTCGCACCAAGGGCTTGGAGGACTCCTTCTTGTCCCCTCCCTTGGCCGGATGGCCCTTCAGAAGCTCGTCGGCCTTCCTCCGCTTGCCCTCACTTTGCATCGCCCTCTCTCCTTTGCTGGCACAATGTCCTGGGGTTTTCTCCGGAGGCTGTGACTCCTGTTTGAGGGACTCCTCCCTGCCCCTCTCTACCAGACCCGACGCATTTTTGGAAGATAATTTAGCAGGCGCCCAGTGGGCCTGTTCCGTCGGCTCCTGGTGCTGGATTCTGGCTAACGTTTGCTTCACCAAAGAGGCTTCCTTGTCGGGTTCATGTTTGTCCTTCCCAGGGGAGGAGATGGCCAAGTGCAGGAGGCCTTTGGGATCGCCGCCGGGTCTCAGGGTCTCCCCATTGACCGCCCTGGTCCCCTTGCCCAGGGCCCTGTCGGCATCCTGTCTGTCCTGGTATACCTGCGCCGGGGCCTCTTTCTCCTGCAGCTCCGTGTCCTGCTTCTCCCCGATCTCTGACCTGGGCGTCAGGGCCTTGGCTCGGGAGCCCTCCAGAGCCTTGTCGTCATGAGGCAGCTGTGGGAGGGTCCGCCGCCGCCTCTCTCCATGCCCAGCCAGGGAGGCCGAGGAGCCGCCGCTTCTCACCGAAATGCCAGACTCGCTGATGTCCGCGTCTGTGAAGAAGAACCACAAGGCAGAAATCAGGGCCAGCAGCGAAAATACAAATAACACCATGTTACACTAGGGTGTGAAGTGTAAGTGAAGCAATGGCTGAAGTCTAAAATAAAACTTTGACTAAATAAGCCAGCATTGTGACAGGGTAGTGTAAAAGGCAAGTCCAGGGCCACGTGCACTAGCAGGCAGGTGACTGACCAGGGAGTCAGGAAAGTAAACTGGACGAGATGAAAATGAGGGTCGTCTCTTTGACATTGAAATTGGGTCTCAAAAGAACCGGTGGCCCAGAAAGAAGCCCACTACAGACCGATTCATATGCCTTTCAGCATAACCGTTATGGCTTGTCTCATTTTTGATTCTTATAAGTATATTTCCAGTAGGACATGATCTCACTCATCTAGAGGAAATGGTGAACAACATAGACTGATGAACAAGAACAGATCCAGAGATAAGGAGCCCTGGGTCAGACTGTTGGACCTCAAAGGGAGGGTGGGGATAAAAGGGAGAGATCGACCAAAGGGCTTATGTGCACACATATGAGCCTAACCAGTGATTAAGGACAATAGGTGGGTGGGGGCATGAGTAGGGGGTGAGAGTGGGGGATTGGAATAGGGGGTTGAGGACAAATATGTGATACCTTAATCAATAAAGAAATTAATAAATAAAATAAAATAAAGACCTTTTGCAAATATTAAAAAAAAATAAAGAAAATGAAGGTCGTCTGATCTGAAACGTACGTCTGCTGCTCCCTTGTCTTTTAACGTGTTTTATGGAAGCTCACTGTGGTTGCTCTTGCTTCTGTGGCTTATCCCATCCACTAAGTTCTGCTCAAGACAACAGACTCTAACTAGCAGATTACAGAATTGCACAAAGAATGCCTAATAAACCTGCTTCCTTGCTATACTTCCCATGACGTGGTAAAGAAGAATAATATACCTAGTTTTTAATAAGCATCTTATCTACCCGAGAGAATAAATTGGATTTCCAAAGTCAAACAGAAAACTCAGACGTTAACAAAATTTTCTAAAAATAAAATTCAAAGCTGATTAAAAGAATTTTTTCAATTTTAAGTATGAATAAAGCTGATAGGACTTGTCATAATTTTACCAATGCAAGGGTTTTAAATTATGGTTGTCTGGTGTATGAAGGCCTCATAGAGAAATACATGACCACTTTCTCTTTTTCAAATAATCAGAAGCCAGTGAGAAATTACATATGTTAATGTTTCCATGTGAGAGAACTTGAAAATACTTACGGGGGATTTCCCTGAATAAATGGAATGTGTTTTGAAATGAGGGATACATCTTTCAGAGAAATATAAATTCACACACAGAGCATCTAATCTTAGAAGTGGGGGGAAAATATGCTAGCTATAGCTTTTATAGGTCTTTTGTTCCCCATTACAATTCTAAAAGTTTACTATTTAAATTTCATGGCAATACAATGATTATGATGCAAGAAAATATTAAACTTACTGATTTAACTTTGGGCAATTAATCATAAATTATTTAATGTCTTATCTCCTTGCTACTTGAAGCATCTAAAATGTAATAGCTATTTTATCTTTTTTATATATTTCTAGCATTTCTCACCCCTGGACAAATATTTAAAAGAACACTTTATATTTAAGTGGATTTGCGAACTCATCTAAATAAATTAATTTACAATAAGAATGAGATAATGAAGGTCTACTATTTCTTTTTGTTGTTGTTAATCCTCACCTGAGGATATTTTCCTATTGTAGAGAGAGTGGATGGGAGTGGTAGAGACAGAGACAAATTGTGGTACATGCCCTTGACCAGAATGGAACATGGGGCCCTTCTATCCATTGAGCCAAACTGGCCAGGGCATCTACTATTTCTTATAACAAGGGTAGAACATTACTTTCCACAGTTAATACGTAATAATTTTGTAGTGAACTAGAGGCCCAGTGCACAAGTTCATGCATGGGTGGCATCCGACCGGCCTGGCTCCAATCTGGGTGGATTGGGGCTGGGTCTGTTGGGGGGAGGAGATGGTGGGAGGCTGGCAGGCTGGCTGGCTTGCCCTTATTGGGCCTGATCAGGGCTGGGCCAGCTGGGGGAAGGGGCCCCAGGCAATTGGCTAGCAGACCCTGCCCCTGATTGGGGTTGGAGGGTCAATTGGGGGCGGGGCCAGCTATGGGGAGGGACTGTGAGTGGTAGGCCAGCCAGACCCACCCCTAAATGGGGTAGGATATGCCGATTGGGGGCCAGCAGCTTGGGGGAGGGCCATGGGTGGTTGGTCGGCTGGCCCTGATCCTGATGGAGTGTGGGAAGGCCGATCTTGGGTGGGGCTGAGCTGGGGAGGGGCTGCAGGCCAATCAGGGTAGTGGGGGCCACTGGGGGTGTGGCCAGCTTGAAGAAGGGGCTGCAGGAGGTTGGCCAGCCAGCCCTGCCCCCTATTGGGGTGGGTAGTATAATCAGGGGTAGGTGGCTGGGGGGTGGTAATGGCTGGAAGCCAGCTCTTGATCAGGATGGGAGAATCCGATTAGGGGCAGGCCGGAAGTGGGGAGGGGTTGCAAGGTTGCCCAGCTGGCCCCATGCCCTGATCACCATTTTGCTGGTCACAAAGGGTGTCATAGCGACCAGCCATTATTGTCATGATGACAATTACGGTCGCTGGCTTTTTATATATATAGATTCTTTTTGTAAATGTACCTAGCTCCTCGGTCTAGTCTCTGTTTCCCAATCATGGACTAGTTTCTCTGAACCAACCTGTAAATCACTCTGTCTTTCCAAACACTTTTGGCCATACTAACAACTACTATAATTCCTGACTGGTGAAGGCTACAGCTTTCAAACAATTGCTGACTAATGTTTACAAAATTCCTAAACCAGACTGTGAGGGTGCCATAAGCCAGAGACAAAATACATTTCTATTTCCATTTCTAAGGATAACAAAAAATACAGACAAAAACCACATGCAAATTCTCCTTGAGGGTTTTTTAAATTAAGAATGTAATGAACTGAATCTAATAATATCATTAGAGGCATATAATTTTGTGTGCTTTTCTAAATCCTATATTTCACTTTGCAAATATATAATTAAAAGGTAATAAAAATCACATTACATAGATTTGCAAAAGATGCAGTTAGTAGATTAAGTAAATTGTTTTTTATTGACGTAGTAGAGGCCTAATGCATGAAGATTCATGCAAGAATGGGCCTTTATTCTGGCCAGAGCAAGCATCCCTCCCTACCCCAGGCAGTCTGGCGCCTGCGTATACAAATTAACCTGCCATCTTTGCTGGGTTAATTTGCATACTCACCCCTGATCAGCTGGCTGCTGGGCGTTGTGAAGGTACAGTTAATTTGCATCTTACTTTTTTATTAGTGTAGACGACAGAAGTAGCATTTAAATATTTGTTGTATGGGACGCTTTGGAATTGCGTTAGTCTTTTTAAATTTTCATATACATTATATACACTTGTATGTATTATGTGCTTAATCTACAAATTATCTCTATCACCAGTGTGAGCTGATGTTAATGATTTCCACGTTCATGAAATTAAAATGATATATGGAGCATAAGCATGAACATATGTGAATATGCTTACTTGGGTTTAATTTACTGCTCACTATATAGATTTACTGGTAGCTTGTTTTTAAAACTGATGTGTTATTCACACAGACACACACAGAAAGTACCATTCTCTAAAGGAGCAGGGACAGACGACTCCATGACCCTTTCTTCTGGGTCATGCCTCGTGTGATTGGCAGCCAGACTGGCCCACTGTGAAACCCAGCGCTTGCTTCCAGATGTAGTGGAGCCTTCCTAAGGGAGAAAACAAGGGAACATGATAATGCAGTCTGGCCACACCTGATTCTCATGGAAGAGAATTCCAGTTAGTCACATTAACCTGTCAATACTTACACCTCAGATTCCTATATTATCTTTGATTAAATTTCCTCATCATATATAATAAAAGGCTAATATGCAAATCAACTGAACAGCGGTCGCTATGACGTGCAGTGACCACAAGGGGGCAGATGCTCAACGCAGGAGCTGCCCCCTGGTAGTCAGTGTGCTCCCCCAAGGGGAGCACCACTCAACCAGAAGACAGGCTCACAGCTGCCAAGTGCAGCGGTGGTGGCGGGAGCCTCTCCCATCTGCTCGGCAGCGCTGAGGATGTCCTACTGCCTTGTCAGACATCCCCTGAGGGCTCCCGGGCTGCAAGAGGGTGCAGGCCTGGTGGAAGAATTATCACCCCTCCCCCCTGCTCAGTGCACAAACTTCATGCACTGGGCCTCTAGTCTACTATAAAATGCAGCTTCTCTGGGTACCCCTTTTAATGACAACATTTTATTATTGCTGTGCATGTAGTATAGTTCAACATTTGAAAGACTCACAATGGTATTAATATAAACTCTGGAGCTTAATGTTTATGCTGCTAGGTGTATGATCAGAGCTCTATGACTCTAACAGAAGAGTCAGCTCCATTCCAGTCTTTGGAGCAGGAGTCTAAAGGTCTATTCTTAAGCTGTTCTCTAGCCTTCTTCATGTTTCTAGGAATCAGACTGCTTCCAGAGCCTCAAAGAGTATTAAATCCTCCAAGTCTTGTCTTCAGGGGTTTCAAACCAAACCCAAACCTTGACACTTCTTTCTAGAAGACTTTAAGGATAGAAATTACTTGACCTTGAAGAATTTTCCTATAATTGATCTGAACCTAAACCTGTCCATGTTTAGATCTACTCTTAAAACAGTGTTCTTTGAACCCTCATGGTCAAGTGTGAGATGGAATTTAATTCATGATGTGGTTCCACAGACTTATGGACAGAGAATGGCAATTCTTCACACCACACCAGCACTATCTAGGCATTTAATATGGAAACGCTAGGGAGTGTGGAAAAAGATGGTTTCCTCTCTTAAAGTCTAATCCAAAGCTTCATATTGAAACTGGAATGACAACTAAGGAATAAGAAGCTGTGACTGAAAATGTATTTTAAGTTATTCAAAATGGCATTTTATTAAAAGTGCCAGATTCACTGTATGAAGGACAGGCTAGAAACTGCTGAAGTAAATATTTCATATAAACTCTCTATATATGATTTCAAACTCTATACATTTATAAGCCCTATCCATTGAAATAGAAAGTATACATAATCACATATGGAGCTTAAGAAATTCTTGCTGAACCTCTGAATTCCCTTTCAAGAGTTTGTAGTAACCACCCACCATTCTGATCCTGAAAGAAGTACCTCAGCCATTCACATCAAGCTGGGATACCCAGAATACAGTGCGCCCAGGGGCACCCACTGCTGTAGGACCAGTCTGTGAACAGGTTCCGGTGGCCTGTTTAGGAGACTTCTTCACTGTGATCCCAGAGGCCGCAGTTGGATTCCTGGTCAGGGCACATGCCCAGGTTGTGGGCTCGATGCCTAGTGTGGGGCGTGCAGGAGGCAGCCGATCAATGATTCCCTCTGATCATTGATATTTCTACCTCTTTCTCCCTCTCTGAAATCACTACAATTATATTTAAAAACAAACAGAAAAACATTTTAAATGATGGAGATTCACATCTGTGCCTGTAGGAAGTGAAGCCGAGGGCGAGACGGTACCTCTGCGCGGTGAAACCCAGGCGTGCCCAGCGGCTTCCGGTCCTCCATCATCACTGCGGCAGAGCTGAGGGCCCAGTCTTTGATCAGGTCTTTCTGCTTCTCATTGATCACAGGCCTGTTATAATCCTGACTGTCATCCACTCCAAACACCTGGGGGAGAAGAACGTTTTATAAAAGAAAAGTCAGGTTAATATGTGAATGTTAGCAGTAACATTCTACATTAATTTCAATCATGCAAGCAAACTTGTTTAATGACAAGGTAACATCCATGTGGAGAGAAAGCTGGGCAGTAACCGGGCAGTGGCAGCTCACATACGTGATTTTCTGAATGTTTGGCAAATGTACTGCTTGCTAATAAGAAATATTCAGAATGTTACACATCATTTGGTAAAAGATGTTATGAACACTGTACTAACGCAAAGTTAAAAAACATATCATTTCCTCTTGGTCCAGTTCGTGTCTGTTCTATTATTGTTGAGAAGTATGATGGGAAACTATAAATGCATGATGGATTTTATGTGTTCCTTCCCTCAAAAATGTTGAACATTTACATACATGAGTTGAATGTATGCATATAACTAAGTTCCCAAATAACGGACTTTATCGTATGATCTCTGTACAGGATGTAGCATGATTCTCAAACTACATGCACCTAAAATCACTCACAGGCCTTTGCCTGAAATGCAGTTTAACACACAGATTACAGATTTTGAATAAGCAGGTTGTCTCTGGTGGACACTTTGAAATATTCTAAATACAGAGACCAACAATCATGTGCTTTTCATTTCCTGGCTCATAATAGGCTCTGGTTTTGCCAAAGAGACTGAAGAAATGTTAACTACATCAACTGGAATATTCCATAGGCTCTACTGTGCTCTCAATGCTTATTATTGGCAGAAATGAGTGGTGGCCCTGATTGTACAATCAAGAAAAAATATCCTTGTGAATTAACACTTTGTAGAAAGGCGCTTCAGAATATAACGAAGGAGAAGCAATTCTGTTTTAAAAGGGGAAAATGCCTTTAAGGTAATTTCTAAAAAACTGTGTAATGATCAGACAAAAAAAATATCTCTGATAAGTTCTCAAGTTCACATTGACTAAGGCAGATGGCAGATTTTCAAAATGACTGAAATTGGGAATTTTACCACTAGATGGCCTTATTACCTAGTATTTAATTCAAATGTAACTTTAGTTTCAAGAACTGCTCAGTATTCAAATTATGTTTGCTTTAAGAGCCGTTGGTAACCTCGGTTGGTGAACACACAATACAGCATACAGATGATGCATTATAGATTGTACACCTGAAACCTATATAATGTTATTAACCGTCATCCCAATAGATTCAATAGAATACAAAAAAAACTAATTGTATGTTATCACATTTAGATCAAATAGGAACTTTAATAACACATGGAAGCACATACACAGAAGGGACAAACCTGCTTCATCTCGCTAAACATTGGAATTCGTTTAACAACAAGCAGGAAAAAATACTAAGTATGTTTTTCTGTGTGCTCCGCCTCTGACCCCACTTGAGCAGAAGGCAAATCAGAGCTACTCAAGTTATCTGGGCTGCCTTAAAATTTTCTAACTCAAGTCACTGAACTCCCAATTTACTGGTCTATCTCCATATTTTTATCATTATAACTAGAAAAAAATCCAACTCAAGATGGAAAGTGGAAGATAAACATAGCCATGTGTGATGATTACCTGCATGTTGGACCTTATTGGCATGTTAACTTACAAGTTACCTCAATTTTCTGATTTGCTGATTTTAATTCTAATTATACTCAAGATGGATTTCCAAACCTTGACTGTCTCAAACATCTAAGCACCAGCAGTTTCTAATAAAATATAATCAATCTCTCCAAATCACTTCAGATACAAAGACATAAACACAAAGTAGTAATGCTTTTAGGACAGGAGTGGAGTTGTATAGAGAGTTATCAGATGACATTCTACAGATTCCCTTTAATGCACTGAGATGCTGTACACATATCTGTCAGAGAAGTAACTTTTATTTATTTTCCAGACAAGTGGAAAGTACCACTGCCTGGGGGAAGCAGCCTTAAAAGCCCATCCCCATAGTATTGCTAGTGCTTTGAGAAATTAATGGTAGCATTATGTAGCCAGCTGGAAATTCGTATCATCGTTTCTGTGTGAAGGTATAAAAACATCCATTTGTGACAACTTGCCTGAGAAAGCAAAGAAGATCTCAAAAGCTAACACTGTCTACATACTTTAAGGGCATTACACTTCTAACTGCATTTTAAAAATTCAGAATTAGCCGAGATCGGTTTGGCTCAATGGATAAAACATCGGCTTGGGGAGTGAAGGGACCTGGGTTCGATTCCAGTCAAGGGCATGTACCTTGGTTGTGGGCACATCCCCAGTGGGGGGTGTGCAAGAGGCAGCTGATCGATGACTCTCTCTCATCTATGTTTCTAACTATCTCTCTCCCTTCCTCTCTGTACAACATCAATAAAATATATATTTTTTAAAAATTCAGAATTCAGTGGAATAAATGGCTCTGAATACTTAACATAGAATTTGAATGACCTATGTGTAGTCAATTTTTAAATTTAAAATGTAGACAAAATTGTTAGAAAAAAGGGAGCTCAGAATGGAGGCAGGAGAGATGTTTTATAATTTATCATGGTAGCAAGTGCTCAGAGCAGAATGCTACTCACAATAGTCAGAAGGCAATACAACCCAAATTTCCATCAACAAATGAGTGAGTAAATAAATGCACACAATGACACATTATTTCTTCACAAAAAGGAATGAAGAGCTGACACACCCTATGTCATGGATGAACCTTGAACATATGATGCTGAGTACAAGTAGCCAGTCACAAAAGGCCCCATGTTGCACGATTCTATTTCTATGCAATGTCCAGAATAAGCCAACTCTTCGCCCAGAAAGCAGACTAGGGGTTGCCAGGGGCAGAGGGAGGGAAGGTCGGGAAGTGATTGCCTAATGGGAGTGAGATTTATTCTGGCGGCGATTAAAATGCCCTGAAATTAGACACTGCTGAGGATTGCACAACCTTGTGAATGTACTAAAAGCCACTGAACTGTACACTCAAGTGGCTAAAATGGTGAATGTTATGCGAATTTTCCCTCAATTTTTTTTAAAAAAGGCACCATCTGGCTTTATTCTTCCTTTTACTTCTATTGAATGAAAACACGGTCTCCAAATGTTTGCCCTCTCCGAATCCATCCTGTGTCTTTGATTCCCCCATTCCCTGGGGGTTACAGCAACAATCTCTTCCTTTCCCATCTCTGCTCAGCATTCTTTTTCTGTTAGACCCTTCTTCCTATCTTCAGATGGTGCTCACGTCTGATGATCCGATAGTTAACATGTCCAGACTCCCTCCTTCTCATGGCTCATTTCCTTGTCACACATCCCTGAAATCTGGCAGCTCATCTCTCCCCTCTTCTTGCCAAGAAGATCCTTCCTTCATGCTGAGTCATCAGTGAGGAGTTGGTAGAAACTCAACCGCATTGCTAGTTTCCTAGCAATCCAGGCGCTTCTCCTGAAACTTGCATATTGACACAACCTACACTCTTTTGTACCTTTCATACTATGAGAAGCTGAGTATACACAGGATTTCAACCAGACATTTCAACCAGTTACTTTAGGATCAAGATAGAAAGTAGTGTCATAATACAGGATAACCTGTTCGTGGAGGTCTGGTGAGATCGGATCAATCTATAAGTTCCTCAAAATAAATTAGCCAAGATAAAGCTAACCTCATATGTATATTGATAAAAAACAAAAAAGCATAGCAAATTTTTCTTCTCATTCATATGGAATGTAAAAATAAATAAAATAAAAATAAAAAGATGCTGAGTGTCTACTACATGCCAGGCATTGTTCTAGTACAAGAAATACAGAAGTGATCAAGACAAATAAGATCTTTCTAGAAAGGAGAAAATAAACTATCTAGTGATTTCAGAGAGGCAGGGAGAGGAAGAGAGGGATAGAGACATCCACAATGAGAGAGGATCATTGATCGGCTGCCTCCTGCACACCCCACACTGGGGATCAAGCCTGCACCCCGGACCATGTGCCCTGACTAAGAATCGAACTGTGACCTCCAGGTATAATACATAGGTTTATGCTCAATCACTGACCCCCACCGGCTGGGTGCCCCGATAAAAATATCTGAAAAATCACTTAGTGCACAGGGGCCAAGGAAAAAGATGAGAATAAAAGAAAGAAAAACCAAGCTGCCAGAATTTAGCTTTTCACAAGCACTGTTTGCCCTGGCCCATTAACTCAGACTATTTCTGGATGGAAAGGAAGGAGGAAAAAGATGAAGTTCAACTTGAAGAGCTGCCTGTTTCCAGGGTCCTCTCTCACTGTCCAGGCTCCTGTCTCACCTCCTGCGCCTTCAGCCCCGCCCACAGCGCATTTTGTCTGAATGGACCAGGAGGGGCCGCTGTCCACCCAGCTGACCGTTATCCGTGGTCCCCGGGCCCCGGCTCAGATCTGGCCTCACATCTGCTGTCAGCTTCAGAGCTTGGAGCATCCGCATCCCACACCCCTCCCACCTGGACCCGGGTCCCAGCACTGACTTCCTCGGGCTGCCTGACTCGCTGCTGTCGATGTGCCTTTATTCTGTGTCTGCTCTAGTTAGTCCTCCTGGTACTGGATTCCTTCTTCTCTACCAGCTGCTGCCTCAGAACCAGCACCGAGCGACAAGGCCCACGTGGGGTGGGAATGCACTAGAGGGGAGGATGCTGCTGCGATGGACAGGAGTCAAATCTCAGCACAGGAAAGTGTCTGCAAGAACTGCTTTATGGTGTGAAACTTATAAAAAACAGAATTCCCCCCCCCCCTAAAGACAGAGCCTAATGACCACTTTTTTCCTTGCTTATTTGATATTTAGCTTTCTGTGCTCTCTCTGTTTTTCTCACTTAGCGCAGAAGCCTAGGAAGCAGCTCTGACCAGTCTCCCAACAGCGTCTGTTTGGAGGGAGAGGTGGGGAGGGGAAAGAAGCTGGTACTACTGATGCTAGACGGGTTCTCTAGCTGTCACAGAAAGGTGGGAAGGGGGGGGGGAGATCACTCCTACTGGGGAAGATGCTATAATTACCTTTCATCCAGCAGTCAACAGCACTTGCTCTTAGCGCAAATCCACGTAAGCTTAGATGTAAAACTCAAGAGATCTTTATAGAAAATAGGCATTTGCGTTAATACTACAAGAGGGAGTATTTGGGGACAGTGCATAAAACAGGATTATCTACTCTTAAACACACAGCACAGAAATAGCAACCAAAATGCCATAGTCCCATAACCTGGCGTTGGGGAATAGCTCTCTCAGTACCATTTAACTACAACCAGCACAGAAAAACAAACATGTGACATTTCAGCTTGGTCCCCTCTGTTTTTTTAAAATATATTTTTATTGAATTCAGAGAGGAAGGAAGCGGGAGAGATAGAAACATCAATGAAGAGAACCATTGATCCACTGCCTCTTGCACGCCCCACACTGGGGATTGAGCCCGCAACGCAGGCATGTGCCCTGACCAGGAACCAAACCATGACCTCCTGGTTCATTGGTTGATGCTCAACCACTGAGCCACGCTGTCCGGGCTTGGTCATCTCTTTAAAGATCCTTTTTTAAACTGTAGGCCACTTCTTCCAAGGTAAGATGCTAATACAGGTTCTTCTTTACACCCAGGAATACAATGCATTCTGGGAAAATTGAAAAGACATTCAGTGCTTATCATACCTAACACCGGTGTATTATGCGACACTGTTATTCACTTTTTTAAAAATTGTTTCTGATCCCAAGATGCTATTTCTTTTATTCTTCTGCTTGGTCTTTTTTGGGCTCCTTTGTTCACATTTATTCCTTTGACTAGTGTTGGTGTAGCCAAGAATTTCATGTTGTGCATTCTTTCTAGGTGAATGCATCTATTATTTTGCATTCAGCTACTCTCTAGTAATTCCCAAATCAACCCAGACCTCTTACCTACAACTGAGACATTTATATTCAACTAAATGTTGGCCATATCAGCAGCTTTTTAATTGCTTCTCTGCTTTGGGCCTTTCCAATTTTTAATCCATTCTTCACACCCCTGAGGTGATTATATCATCACTGCCCTACTTAGCAGTTTTCAATGCCTCCCCTCTGCCTTCAGCATGAAAAGCCTGGAGTCCTCACTGGAAAACACACGAGCCATCAAGATCTAGACCAAGCTCCTCTCTCTAAAGGGAATACGGTCCTCTGAACTCGTCCCCCAGTCTCCGTGCTTCTGGACACGTCTCCACATATGGAAACACTACTCAGACATGTGTGCAATGGGATTAATTCCACCTGCTTCAACATGAGATCAGTTGGCATTTCAATTCAAGTTTTATGGAGAACGGATAAAATGCCTGGCACCAGCAGTCATGGAGTTTGTAATGGTGTGTGTGTGTGTGTGTGTGTGTGTGTGTGTGTGATGAGGGAATGAGGAAGTGAATAAACAGAAAGTTATCAAAGGCATGTTTAACCTGAGAATCCTTCTTGGAGCTATTGGTACCCTTCTTCCAACAGACTATGTCCATCACCGCAGTCATCGGACTATCTTTACTCATGTTTTTACTTGTGTAGTTCCATCCCTCTGCATACAACTTTTTAGAAAATTGAAAATCTCTCCTAACACAAAGCCTGGCGCACAGATGGTTTTGAATAAAGATGGCTACTAAAGCAGCCCTCACACGATGGAGAGAGAAAGGAAGGAGACTAAATAGAAGTCTTTAGGACCAAACAAATTCAGGGGACAGAGCCCATGGCCCAATGTCCATCCCATAGACCGCACTTCAAAGGGAGAGAAATGGACGGCAGAGCTTCTTCAGCCATTTGATGCCTCTAGTTACTCCTCCAGCGTTCTTGAGCTTGATTCTGGCTCCTCTTGGTTTTTGTTTGCTCCACACGCATCCGTTACTTCTTCCTCGTCAGACACTTGATGCCCGAATCTCTGCTTTTTTGTTGCCAGAGCCTGACTAGCGGGCCTGGACTTGCCTGCTGGCTGTAACTGGGGCTGCCAGCATCTCAGCCTTTCCTTTGGTCCTCACGAGCTAGTGCAGGGACTCTTCCTCATCCCCACCTTTACCGCCTCAGCTCTGTTTTCTGCTTCAAGCAAACTAAGAGTGACTGTGAATTACCTACGCAGACACACAGTGCCACGACTCCCTTAAATGAAGGGATATCCTGCTTTAAAATCTTGCTTTTCTTGCCCTAGCCAAACTGGTTCAGTGGATAGAGCATTGGCCTGCAGCCTGAAGGGTTCTGGGTTCGATTCTGGTCAAGGTCATGTACCTCAGTTGCAGGCTCCTCGCAGCTGGGACCCTGCTCAGGGCGCATGCAGGGGCAACCAATTGGCATGTTTCTCTCGCATCAATGTTTCTCTGTCTTTCCCTCTCTCTTCCACACTCTCTAAAAATCAATGGAAAGATATCCTCAGGTGAGGATTAAAAAATAAATAAATAAAATAAAATCTTGCTTTTCTCTGTCTACAGTGTGGCCATATAATTTGTCATTGAAACTAAGGCTTATTCTGGTGGGTGTGGCTCAGTTGGCTGGGTATTTTCCCCTGCACCAAAAGGTTGTTGGAGGTCAGGGCACATGTCCAGGTTTGACAATAATCTGATTTTTTTATTGTTGTTTGAAGTATTACAGGTCTCCTTTCCCCCAAGGGCAAGCCCCTACTCCCCCCAGTGTCTGTGTCCATTGGTCATGCTAATATGCATGCATACAAGTCCTTTGGTTGATCTCTAACCCACCCCCATCCCTGCCTTCTCCCTGAGGTTGGAAGGTCTGCTCAGTGTCACCTTGTTTCTGGATCAATTTTTGTTCATCAGTTTATGTTGATCATTATATCTGACATATGAGTGAGATCATGCAGTATTTATCTTTCTCTGACTGGCTTATTTCACTTAGCATAATGTTCTCCATCTCCATCCATGCTGCTGTAAATAGTAAGAGTTCCTTCTTTTTTATAGCAGGGTTATATTCCATTGTGTGGATGTACCACAGTTTTCTAATTCACTCATCTACTGATGGGTACTAAGGCTGTTTCCAAATCTTAGCTATTGTAAATTGTGCTGCTATGAACATAGGGGTGCATATGTCCTTTCTGATTGGTGTTTCCAGTTTCTTGGGATATATTCCTAGGAGTGGGATTATTGGGTCAAATGGCAGTTCCATTTTTAACTTTTTGAGGAAAATCCATACTATTTTCCACATTGCCTGCACCAGTCTGCATTCCCACCAGCAGTGCATGAGGGTTCTTTTTTCTCCACATCCTCGCCAGATAATCTGAATTTTAAAACTTCTTACCTTACTCTTTTTTTTTTAAAACCTATTCTTATATTTTCTATTAGACAGTATTTTAAATAGCAATGTATTTGTCCTCATAGAGGGAAATGATGAACTTTAAAATAATAGGAAAGAAATGTCATTATCAGTTCCAAATGATAAAAATAATCCCAAATCCCCAAGAGTCATTTTCTATGCTCAGACTGCGTCCTTAGGCTTCTTTTAATCTAATAAAACTGGCTCATCTGGTTCTTACTGTCACACCTCTATTATCAACAACAACAGCTCTCACATCACATCCATCTCCTGGACTGCTGGGTCTCCATCTCAACAGTAAAAGACATGGAACATGTGCTCCTTAATAAATGCAAGCTTAGAAATTATATACCTGCTCCAGTGTACCTAGGGAACCCACACCAACATGGAAATAAAAACTGTAAAAACTGTAAAATTGAAAGTAGACATAAGTGGCCCGGCCAGTGTGGCTCAGTGATTGAGTGTCTACCATGACCAAGAGGTCACAGTCTGATTTCCAGTCGGGGCTCATGTGCAGGTTGCAGGCTCCATCCCCAGGGAGGGGGCATGCAGGAGGCAGCCAATCAATGCTTCTCTCTCATCATGGATATTTTTTTTCTCTCTCTCTCCCTCTGCCTTCTTCTCTGAAATCAATAAAAATATATTTTTAAAAAATAATAAAAAGAAACATAAATGCTCTGGATCTCTCTGGGATCACTGAAGGACCACTCTGTAAACTCATCATTTAAACTAGTGCACTAGTTGGCAAACTCATTAGTCAAAAGAGCCAAAAGTCATCAGTACGATTGAAATTTCTTTGGAGAGCCAAATTTTTTAAACTTAAACAACTTCTAACGCCACTTCTTCAAAACAGACTTGCCCAGGCCGTGGTATTTTGTGGAAGAGCCACACTCAATGGGCCAAAGAGCCGCATGTGGCTCGCGAGCTGCAGTTTGCCGACCACGGAACTAGCGCATCTCAGGTTAACGAGCATACGAACACCTGGAGATCTTGCTCTCAAAGCAGATCCGGGTCAGTGGGTGCGGAATGGGCCTGAGAAGCTGTATTTCTAAGAAGCTTTCAAATGATGCGAATGCAGTTCACAAGCTGAGTAACAGAAATTTAACAAGAGACCAAGCACTGGCCAAACTTAGGCTGCTCTCTGCCAGGGAGTAAAATAAACAGCCGATTATAAAGTCAACTTTCCACACCCAGAGCAAAATTGAGGAAACTACTTTTTAAGCCATGTAACAGTCACTGGGCACATTAACCAATGACGTGAAAACAGATCTGAGCAGTAAATAATCACCATGGCTGGGCATACTGTTGCTTAGCTCAAAGTGCCACAAACAAACGGATTTCGTTTTCACACTTTTTTTCTATCACCAAAGACAGAAATGAAAAGACATTAAGAAAATAAGAAAAAGAACAAAAGTGATTAAAACATGTATTTTCATCTGCTTCCAACATGAAATAGTAGGCAAGAAACCTGTGATTAACTATTATCAGTTAACAATTATGTTTGCATCAACAGAGTCATAGCAATATGGGGTGTTTTTTTTTTAATAGCTTTTTTAAGTTTTTAAATGTATGCAAAATGAGAATGGCCAAAGTATACTTATTTAAAAACTCTATCTTGCCGAAACCAGTTTGGCTCAGTGGACAGAGCGTTGGCCTGTGGACTGAAAGGTCCCAGGTTAGCTTCCGGGCAAGGGCATGTACCTTGGTTGTGGGCACACCCTCAGTAGGGGATGTGCAAGAGGCAGCTGATGGATGATTCTCTCTCATCGATGTTTCTAACTCTCTATCCCTCTCGCTTCCTCTCTTTAAAAAATCAATAAAATATATTAAAAAATAAAATAAAATAAAATAAAATCCCTATCTTAAATCTAATCAACTGTAACAGGTCCCGACAGTTTAAATGTAAGGACTTTACCTATGAAACTCAGGCAAATTCAGAACATAGGCAGAATAAAATCAGAAAGCACGTGGTCTTCCAGTTTCCCTAACAAATCCTGTGGTTCATACCACGGACTGCATGAGACCGTCTCATGCTGACTCTCCAGTAATTTCCGCCAGGCAAATCCACCCCCGAACACTAGCATCATCCCCACATTTCAGTTATTTACCTTGTCAATCATTTTTCTTGCTTCCACCTCCTCACTGTTGGGATTCTCTAACTCAATGGTATAAGTACCCTTGTCACTTTGGTCATCATCATTATCCTTTTCAGAAGCAGCAGGGGGCGCTTGGTTTTTTAACATTTTATCCATCTCCTGGCTCGGTCTGTGCCCGAGACTCCCTGAACTTCTTAACAAGGCAGCTGGAAGGAAGGGGACTGGCACGGCGGGCTCCTCTGAGTTCTGCTTTACCAATTTCCCATGTGGAACACCATGCCCCCCTCTGCGGTGCGCAGAGCTAGTCTGTAAAGACAAAGAAACCACTTTGGCGTCTGCTGCTGGAGACTGGGGTTTTGTAAGTGTTGTGAGTGGTGTGCAGTGAGTCGTTCCCTCACATAAGACTCCCGCACTCTGAGGAAGGGAACCGGGCCTTCTCTTGATGGGACTGTCTTCATCAGAGAATGCAATCAGAAAGGCGGTTTGACTTACGACAGCCTGGTCCTGGAGCCTGTCCGTGGCCAGGGCCTTCTGCAGCTTTTTCTGCTCCGAATGGTGGCGCCTTAGCTGCTCCTCCAGCGTGGCCCGTTTGCTACAGCGCCTGTGCGCCCCAGCGTTCTCGGAATCGCTCTGGGTGCCATCGTCATGCTTATTTCCTGGACACAGAAAAGAAACGGCATGACAGAGAAGGAGAAAGCCCCCGGAGACAGTGAGAAGCACGCACAAAGGTGCCATTTGTTTTGCCTCCTTGGCCATTCAATCCACTGCAAAGCTTCCATTCGAATTTCACCAACCAACAATGGAGTCCTGTATGAGCGACTGAATAGGACTGTCTTTCTCTAAATTTTAACGTTAGGAGGATGCATCAATGCCTTAGCACAGTGGTCGGCAAAATTCATTAGTCAACAGAGCTGCAGTTTGCCGGCCACTGCCTTAGCAGATAAGCAATGCGACAGCATCTGCGATAGTCTGTAATTATAACATTAATAAACATGAATCCTACCTTCAAACCCGACACTTTATTTAAGCAATCAAAAATATGTTTCTAGCCGAAACCGGTTTGGCTCAGTGGATAGAGTGTCGGCCTGCAGACAGAAAGGTCCCAGGTTCGATTCCAGTCAAGGGCATGTACATTGGTTGCGGGCACATCCCCAGTCAGGGGTGGGCAAGAGGCAGCTGGTCGATGTTTCTCTCTCATCGACGTTTCTAACTCTCTATCCCTCTCAATTCCTCTCTGTGTAAAATCAATAAAAATATTTTTTAAAAAAATATGTTTCTAGAACTAGTGAGGAAGAGATAGGAAAAGGGTGATTCTACCGAAATGCTTATCCTTACACAGGAAAAGAGAATACAAATGCTATAAAAAATGTGATGAATCTTAACTTTTGATGATATATACTACATCCCTAAGTATAGCATCTTTATAGTTTCCACCAATTACTGTTCACTTATTTATAAACATCTTTTGAGCTACAAGAATTTTTGAAAATCTGCATTTTGAGCTCTAAACTCTGGTGGCTTCCGAATTAAATAAAGCATGCTAAAGGCCTATCTATAAAATCCTATATAAGTCTAACACCTACTGGGCAAATGGCATGGTACTAAATATAACCATATAAAAATGTATCTGCACCACAATGCATACTGTTTAGTTAGAATATATTGGGATTTTGAAATATCAAAATGTAAAACTATGACAAGTCAAGTATTACTTGGCTTTTCACCAATTTAGAATTCTTATTATCTAAAAAAGAATATTACAACAATCAAATAAGTATTCTATACATGGCATAAAATTATTAGAAAGTCAAGAGTTATTCTATGCATGTTCAAGATCGATTCTTCAATGAGGGCTTTTAGAAGCTATAAATGAATCTAGCAACCAGGTGTATTCCAAAGTTTCCAGGACTAAATCTGATTTTTAAATTGTCCTGGGTCACAAATGTAATCGGAATACTTGCTGACTAATATGGCATCAAAGAAGATGGTGAGCAGCGTTGAGGACTTGGAGATTGGGAGGGACAACACACATATGTCCCAGGAGAAAGTTGAGTGTCAAATGCATGGCTGGTTCTAATAAATTAGAAGCAACTGGTTGGTGCTAGTGACTGAACACAAGAGGACCAGCTGTAAAAATGTGTATAAACGCAGCAAGAAGACTCCAGAGGGTGAAGAAAATGGGCAAGGGGAGCTCATGGAGTTAGCGAGACCAAAAAGAGTGGTCTGGGGAACTCTCCCAGCGCAGGGAAGCCGAGTCATAGAAACCTCAGATGTGACACCAAATCTGAAACTTTCTTCCAACTAGTAACTATTCAAAATGCAATCTTAAAAGAGAACGCACACTTGTTTAATTAGCAGACTCCCCGTCTCAGATAACTAAGCTATGAAGTCGGGATAGCAGATGGAATGCGAAAACACCCATAAAGAAATAAAAAATAAAAAATCCCACCACTTCAAATACAAAAGCTCATTAAAACATGACCTTTCCCAACCTAACTCACTGTTGCAATTGGATATATTGGAAAGAAATCCAGTTTGTACGAACTGGATTCTACTGAACGCCAATATTTCCTGCATAATAAACGCAAAAAAAAAGCCGAACCACACACACACAATATGAAAACAATATTTTTACGAAGTTTAGTTCTTATACCAACATATAAAATTTGACACATGAGTGGTGTCAGGCCCTTTGAGTATCTTCTCTTTAAATTATAGCTTCAAATTTCTTTCTTTTTAAAAAATACGTTTTTATTGATTTTAGAGAGCAAGGAAGGGAAAGAGATAGGGAGAGAGAGAAACATGGAAGTGAGCGGAACATCGGTTGGCTGCTTCCTGCATGCCCCCCACTAGGGATTAAGGCCGCAACCTGGGCATGTACCCCTGTTCGGGAGTTGAACCGATGACCTCTTGGCTCATGGGTCTATACTCAACCACTGAGCCACCCTGGCAGGGCTAAAATGTCTATTTGAATGTGTAGGTCAGCCATTTTTTTTTCTGGAAAGTTTATTCTTTCTCTTATACTTCTCAGTGTCACACAGGGTGAACATCTGAGCAGAACTGCCATCTCTGTTTTCACTCAACAAGAGAAGCACTAGGAACCTCCCCTCCCCATCGGTTTCTTCCTGCCTGTCTTGTCTGTCCTCGGCTGTGCCTGACTAAGCACACTGTCCCTTTAAGCAGCTGTGGCCCAGAAGCAGCAGCTCTCCTAAAGGGTGAAAGTGTAGGGGCTTTGAGAACATTCTTGGCCTCACTGTCCCAAGCGTGCCCTTTACTCTTGCAGGAGCAAAGCTGTTTTGTTTTTTGTGTTTTTTGTTTTTGTTTTGTTTTGCCTACTTTCAAGTTTCTGGCTGATCTAAACAGTTGCTACAAGTTTAGTGAATATAAAATTATTAATGTTTGCTGTCATTCCATGTATTTGGATAGAGTTTAGGTATATAGGTTTGATGCCTAAAATGTGGAAAACCTTTAACAACGGCAGCTCTGACTTTGGGGAAAATCAAGTGTCATTTGTAAGAATGTCTGGAGTAATGAAACGGGTCTATCTTAGACCAAACTGAGTTATGTGTAGAGAGATTTTTTAGATGAAAAATGAAGGCATAGCTAGTAGAAGGGCTATGAGCAATGGCAACGTACTAAAATATGTCTCTATCTAAAAATTAATTCCCAGAGGTGTAGTGATTGTATAATTTCTGGTAAGGTTTTCAAATATGTAATCGTTCATGCATGGATATAGCATGAATGTGGGCATTGATGCCTCTATTTGGAATTAGGCTTGTTCAAGAGCAGAGAATGTCTTAAAATGATGGTTTAATATAACAGCAAAGCCGAAACTGGTTTAGCTCAGTGGATAGAGCATGAACTGAAAGGTCCCAGGTTCGATTCCGGTCAAGGGCATGTACCATGGTTGCGGGCAAATCCCCAGTAGGAGGTGTGCAAGAGGCAGCTGATCGATGATTCTCTCTCATCAATGTTTCTAACTCTCTATCCCTCTCTCTTCTTCTCTGTAAAAAATCAATAAAATATATTTTTAAAAAATAAAACAGAGCAAATTAAAAATAAAATAACAGCAAATACAGAAAATAGTGATAATGACTAAAAAGCAGTTATAATAAAAGGGTATTTTTTTAAACGGTAGCTTTTAAAAGGATCTTTAGCTCACTTTTTATGTATTTATTAAGAGTGGCTTTAAAAAGATGGCGTTACTTCTAAATTTTTAAGGTTTATGCTACCTTTCACATTATACAAGGATATCAATATTATTTATCCAAATCATAAAAATGGTCATTTTACAAATTAGTAGCTTTTGTCTGTAAGCTTAACCTATACATTCACATATAGATCTCTACTGTGTATTTAATATTACACAGAAGTAAAGGATAACAATCACATATCAGGTGATTGCATATGATTATAATTAAATATAGCAATAGGCCCAACAAAGATTTAGGTACTCTCACCATCTTACTGCCTTGAAATACCTTAGAAGCAAATCAGAAATAGGTACTTCATCACCTGACCAGATTCCCAGGGCATAAAGTACAAGGTAGCATCAGTCTTGTCATTGATTGCCAGGTCATTCATTGTTTACTCTAATTACCGAACACCCATCACGTACTCCACGTACTCAAGTCCCAGGTGAAGTGTTAGAAATACAAAGTAAGTAATAGTCTCTGATCTCAACAGGCATTTTTTTTAAAAGCTCATTAACACCTTGTACAGTTACAGAATGGCCAGATTAACATGCAATCATTTCCCTCATAGACAGCTTGTTAAATACAATATAGAGCAACACAAAACTGTATTTGGGGATTCTAAAATAAATTTAATTAGCAAAATCAATGGAAAATTAGTTAATAACCTCTACAGGTATAAAGATGTTGCAATTTTTGGCCAAGAATTATACTAGTAAAGCATATATAAAAACTATTTCATGAATAAATAATTCAATTTGTCATTTTCATAAAAGTTTATTGAAAGAATGTAATTCAATTACTTCCCAGTAAGTTATCTCTAAAAAAAATTTTTTTTGTTTCATGAGTAACTACTAAGATTAGTTTGAAACACTCTATCAACAATATGACTTTATTATCAAGGTGGAACTTTTGACTCATTATCAAATGGCTTCACATTTCTTTCAAAATTTAGATATTGACATTTTACTGGAAGGATCCCAATAGAGAAGATTATTATTGAACATATCTTTTCGTTAAGTCAAGAAAAGGATGAGAACTGTCTTCTAGAGAATTCCACTACTGAACTGACTAAATTTTTAATTCCATAAGAAAAGAGAGACATACTTTTGGCATAAATGAAATTTACAAAACCAATCTGGTTTTGGCAAGAACACGAAGGCAGACTATTTTGCATGAGTTGGCCAGGGGCATGAGTATGGCTTGCTTTTGAGCTTTAAAATCAAATATAAACCTCGGAGAGAGCAGGTTTCTACCACATTAGTAATCTCATAGCAGCTGGGCAACTGTGAAGATGGAATTTTCCTTTATCAAAATAGAGGAAGGTTGGAAACGATCAATTCACTTTACCTTTCAACCTTTTCAAGTACACGGGAACATCACTCTTAATACTTTTGGAATCGTCTTCGGCTCTCTCCCAGACCATCTGAGGAGGGTTGTTCTGAGCTAGCCAGTCGGCGACTTTGTTCTCGGGGGCCATCATTCCAGTCTGAATCCCCGGCAGGTCTTGAGCTCCAGCAGAAGACTTCCTGGACTTGTGACGCTGCTCAGAGGTAAATTTTGTCACATGGTCTCTAATAGTTACCTTCCCTGGGGCACTGTCATCAAATTCAATGGTAAAGGAAGCATGCCCTGCACCTGTGGGGTGGGAGCTCGGTGTGTCTTTTGTTGGGATTTCATGGATAGTGCTTTCTGCGATTTGTGACGGCTGCTGGAACTCTTTTGTAGGGATTTCAAAATAGCTCGGTTCCCTACATAAAGGAAAAAGGACTTCTTCGTTTGCGGCGGCAGGCTGTTCCTCAACTTGCTTGGCATCTAAGCTGCACCCTAATGAGAAAAATAAGAGAGAATTCAAAATATTTGGGAGCTTCTAGCAGGTGAAGGAGTCAAGAGAACCGGAAGTCAGATCCCAGCCTGGATGAACACAAGGGCAAATGTCACAGAGAAGAAATCGTTTTGGTTGCGAACATGGTATTCAGGCACCAACTGGAGATGCAAGGTGAGTAGCAGCCATGGCAAAGGATAGCAAAGCAGTTAAAGAGATGGACCTTGAATGGCTAGGACCATGTTCTTTCCAACCAGGATCTAGAAATCATCAAGGTGCAAAAGAATGGAAATCAAATGGAGATGGAGATACATTTCTCTGTATGTATTATATATCTCGAGTGACAGAAAAAAGATGAATGTCCTTATCCAGTAAGGAGAATGAAATATCTGCAATACCTTGAACGCAAGTAGAACTCCGAGGAGGACAGATGCTCAAGCAAGGAAGCGCACATGAAGTCAGTATGTAAGCGATGCTCTACAATAATAACCCCACTTACCATTCTTCCCCTTCACATTCACAACCACTACTTAGAGAATGACCCAAAACAAATACCCTGTGATCCTTGAAGGAAGATACAGTTTATAAAGAATAAAAGAATAGTAAAGACAAAGCAGGTGGTTTGCCTGCAGCGTTGCAATCCAAGCAGCAGTGTGAAAAAAATAAAAGTAGAAATTGAGTTGCCAGCCATTCATCGCAGAAGAAAATTTATGTCTATTTCTATACAGCAGTATATGCACAAGTGTCAAAAATCCTTGGCAAAAAGCTGAATTATAAAATCAGATCAACAACAGGAGTTAGCAGAAGAAGCAAATAGGACAGGAATGCTACCATTTGTCTATTGCTCAGAAGCGAATATAAAGGCATAAAAGTAAAAATAAACACATTTATACAGAAAGCATGTAAAGGCATAGAAATGAAAATGGTAATTGGAATGTTTTAAGTATGTGTTATCAGAAGTGCAAATGCAATATATACATATACATATATATATATATATATATATATATATATATAAATATAAATATATATGTACATATTTTTAAAGATTAAACTGCCCTGTTTTTAAGAAGCAATTGACCATGGCTATTATCAAGATGGTAAAGAGCGAGTTCAAATGAAAAACATTCCCCTAAAGCTCAAACAGCATTCTTTTTGAAAATACATTGGTAGAAACCATCTGCAGATAATTTATTAGGAGGAAAAGTCAATGCAGGGATAGCAAGTTGTTTCCAATCGTTTTCTAATTAAGTGAAGTATTTAGTCTTTTGAAACATCTTTTGGAAAATTAAATCTTGATGGGATTCTTCAGGTGCTGTAATTGACTTCTTGGCATATTCTGAATGTAAAACAATCATAACACTGTTTGCTTTTAGGGTATAGAAGTTTGGGACGGCAACATTTCTGTAACCAAAAACATGGGGTAGTGTATAGAAAACATCAAGCTAATTAAAAAAAAAAAAATCTATGAAGAAGAGAAACCATATCCAACCAAAACAATCTCAATGTAAAAATGATCCTTTTCAAAGTCTACTTAGTTTTTTTTTACCTCTGAAAATGAAAAAAATTATATCAAGAACAACTCTGCATTATCAAAGCAAATATTTTACATGCTATTGGAAAGGTTATACAAGACTTAATAATTTAAAGTCACATTTAAAATTTTTCTTTATTAAAAAGTTAATATATCTTTTTCTTAATAATAAAATATCCACTTGGATTTGAATATTTACTCCAAAGTCCTATCACTTAAAATTCCTGTGACAGTATAATGCATTAACCACTCAACAGATATTAATAAACTCATTAATGCTATTTAATTTTTTATGCATTGATTGATTTATTATATACAATGTACTATATTTGACCAATTCCATATAGTACAACTAGTTTATAAACCATGCTACCAACAGAGATACCTAATCCTTCATTCCTTCATTCTGCTTTGCTCATCCTTCAGATAACAGTAACACTAGGACAAAAGGTGGTAGTTTTCTATAAAACGATGTGACTGAATTACGATGTAAAAACCACCAAGAGATTACACAGGGATATATGATTTACTTGCCACTCAACACTCAAAGCAATATTTTCCTCCCTTGGGAATGAAAAGTTCCCAGTTACTAATAACACACTTTCGGCATACCTTCACATTCTAACAGCAGAGACCAACAAGGGCACACGACTGCTTTTAAGATTATAGTTCCCTCAGTCCTCCTACAAACTTGCCTTTACTCCAAGGACTAGGAACCTGAGACTGGTACAACTTAACATCAACTACCCAGAAACCAGTTGTCTAATACTATCAAGTAGGGAGGCAGCATGTTAGGATCCAATGGTTATAACCAGGCTGTTTGGTTCAGTAAAGAGCAGGGATAAGACTTCAAATCAGATTACATCCTGTCTCTATTAGCCTTCCGTTCTCATTTTCCTCCCCGTCAAATGAGGAAATATCTATAAATAGGACTGCTGTGAACATTTAGTGAGGTAGTACTGATTATTTAAGTTACTCAGAACAAAGCCTGGCATAAGTGGGCACACAAATAAATGTTTCTCTCTTGTCCTGCCCCAAGTCTCCAACATGGTTAAGAATGAGGAAAACAGCCAACTAAAACCAAAAACCTAAATCTAAGAAACCCAAGACAGACATGGAGCCAATCTCTCATATCTGCAGCCTTCACCAACAAGGAAGACCTTCTGGAGAGCCGAGTGAGGCTTAGGTCAGACGTTTTACTAGGAAGGAAGAGTCAAGTTGTAGAGAGAATACTAAAACATCAAGGGGAGACGTGTACTATTCCATGTACAAGGCGTACACACAGCCCTTCCGAGTCTCCCAAGGACATGGCTGTATCACAGTTCCACGTTCTCTCCTCAATATTCCTCACTTAATATTCTTAATGATCCCTAGTGACAAAGCAAACATTTTAATTACATTCCGCCTCCTCTGCTTGGGAAGACAGTGAAAGGGTAATTCATTTCATAGAAATACAGGAAATCATTCAACTTCTTTAAAAAAATTGTCAGTTGTAAAAGTTCAGTCATCTGGAAAATTCATTATGGGGAAGAATTCCTTTCTAAGGAGATAAGAAAACTAGATCAAGCGTGGGCCCACTCCATTTGGGAAGTGTACGCCTACTAGGAAAATTAGGGCTTTTCCAAATTAAAAGAGATATAAACAGCTTTCCTCTCTTAGGAAACTGACGGAACATACTCTGGAATTATGAATTATGAATATACTCTGGAACATGAGGCTCTTAACCATTTCTCTTCCAAATCTATTTTGTTTATACCAAAATACACCAAATAATATACTAAATATATTAATACTTTATTTACACTGATACTGTTGTTAATCTAGATTCTAGATACTTAAATTTTTTTAATAACTGCATTAGAATTCTGTTTACCTAAATCAGAGCAATTGGTGATAATACCCTAACTTCCTTAAAATATTTTATGATGAGTGACCTTCCAAGGGATCCTGTAACACACAGAATCCAGGAAAAGAAGTTCCCTTTGTTCTTCTGTACTAAATAAAATAAAATAAAATAAAATAAAATAAAATAATAGACTAACTCAAGATGACACCGACTGTAATCTGAAGGCTCCTTCTGCCTCGTATATTCTAGTACTTGGTATAACAAAGACTGGTAAACCACTTCTGCTTAAAAGGAGTTACAACTTGCAGGTTTTTAAATTTAGTTTGATGAGATTAAAAATCAATATAAAAGAAACAAAAACCTACTCCTCACAGGTGTGTATAGTTTCTCGAAATGTATGCAATGCCTAAAGGCCTTTCACCGTAACCTAAATAAATGTGTAAACCAAATGAGCAGGTAGAAGAGCATACCTCACCTGGCCGGTGTGGCTCAGTTGGTTGAGCACAGTCCCATGCACTGCAAGGTCCCAGGTTCAATTCCCAGTCAGGGCACATGCCCAGGTTTTGGGCTGGATCCCCAGTAGGGGGTGTGCTAGAGGCAGCAGATTGATGTTTCTCTTTCTCCCTCTCCCTATCCCTTTCTCCCTGTAGCTAAAATGAGGACTGATTTTTCTCAATAGGACTCAAAATATTCACACAATTTCAGGAGAACTTGATTGCTCTGATGTACAGATTTGCTTCTAGAGTGTTTAGGCTACTTGGTAAGTCTGTAGAGATTCTGGAAACATGAGGATCCTCAGAGAGGAACATCAAAAATAACCAGGTAGTAGACAGATACTCTCTTCCTTCTGGAATGTTCACCTGTCATGGTTAGGTACTAAGATTTTGCTTCTAAAATTTGTAATAAAAAAGCAATGTCTTTTTGTTTTACCAAAACAGTATGCTTAGAGAAGAAATACTTAAACTAATAAGCATTTGTGTTTCACAATTTGAAAGATTTTTTTAAACAAAAACAACTTAATTTCAAAATGATGACATGGAATAACACTTAGCATATGTTTTCAAATTGATTCTACAATCTATGCTGGCATCATAAATTATTTCAGGCCAATAAATAATGTTTTCCTCATTCTATATTTAAAGACTATAAATGATAAATCTGAAACAATATCTTTATCCTGATATAAGAAAACAAGTGAGCTCAGTTGGCATGGCTCAGTGGTTGAGCATCAACCTAAGAACCAGGAGGTCACGGTCGGTCCGATTCCTAGTCAAGGACAGATGCCCATGTTGGAGACTCAATCCCCAGTGTGGGGTGTGCAGGAGACAGCTGATCATTGATGTTCCTCTCTCTCTCTCTCTCTCTCTCTCTCTCTCTCTCTCTCTCTCTCTCTCTCTCCCTTCCTCCCTCCCTCCCTCCCTCCCTCCCTCTCTAAAATCAATAAAAATATATTTTAAAAAAAGAAAGCAAGTCAGACTCTCAAACAGCTCTTAATCAGCTGAATCTGATTGTGTGCTTTAAGCTATTTATCATAAGCTGTAAATCGGTAATTTATTCTTCCTCAAAAATAATCCCAAGATTATAAGACAGCGTTTATCTTCAGGCAGAGACACTCGGATGAGAGGTCACACAAGCTGATAATCATTTAAGAATTTAGTTCCGTTCACACAGATAAAATTACTGGGAGATGCCTCACAGTTTGCAATTTATTTTATTAAGCTGAGATATGAAGGGTCAATTTTTCATGCCAATTTATTTTTAGAGTGTTTTTCCAAATCTTTGTACTCTATGAAGTATATATTTTTGGAGTGTGTGTATGTGTAATGGCGGCTGAAATGTTAACTGCTTATGGTTAAAAGGTGGACTCGGGCCCTAGTTGGTTTGGCTCAATGGATAGAGCATCGGCCTGTGAAGTGAAAGGTCCCAGATTCAAATCCAGTTGCAGGCTTGATCCCCAGTAGACAGCCAATCAATGGTTCTCTTTCATCATTGATGTTTCTATCTCTCTTTCCCTCTCCCTCTCTGAAATCAATAAAAATATATTAAAAAAAGAAAGAAAGAATATCCTCTGGTGAGGATTAACAAATAAATAAAATAAACCTTTAAAAAAACAAAGAATGTGGACTCAGGAGTTGAGCTGCCTGGGTTAAAATCCCAACTAAACTATTTGCTAGCTGGGTGACCTTGGTAAGGAAATTCACATCACTGCACCTCAGTTTCCTTATCTATAAAATGGGGGAAATTATAGTAACAGTCTCCAGGTATTGCTGAGAATTAAATGATAATCATATGCAGTATACGCACAAGAGTGTTTGATTAAGAATCACTGAAGCATTAGCTATTATTTATAAGTCATGATTCTGTCTCCAGGAGAGAAATTACACATATACTTCACTGTATTTTACAAGTTTATAGAATTCAATTTCAAAAATCATTTTGTGTGAGGGGGAATAGATTTTGAATGGCAAGATAAAATCATCCTCGCAATTATTTTCAGAATTTAGCAATAGTTACAATCTGCTATGTTTTCTTTTAAATTAATCTCTATAATCAGTACCTTTTCCCCTCTTCTCTCTATGAGGTGGCTCTAGTGCACCACCATGGTAATACATGATCCTTGAAATAAGGAACTTAAGTTTAGATGAGAAGGCATAAATACAAAAAACTGAATGAAAGTGTTATATATCAGCAATACATATATACTTAGAATACTTTAATAACCTGATATATATATATATATATATCTGTGGAGATAAAGCAGGCAGGAATTACAGTATAATTTATGTGGGAAGCCACTGGTAGACAGTCTAAAAACAATTGGCTGTGAGACATAAGGCTCTTAAGGAAAGTGGAACATAATTAGAACTTGGACATAAAATCTATTTGGCAGACAAAAGACAGTCACTGTAGTTTTTAATGTTTTTTTTTAATGAAAAAGAAAAAATTGAGATTTTTTTTTCTTTGCAAAATGGACAGTAGGAGGGTTGAAACTGGAAGTAAGAAGTTCAATAACGACTTAGTGAGAAAAAAAAAAGGCAACAATGAGAAGGGAAGAGATGAAGATTTCAGATGAAGTAGACATTCTTGACCGCCTTCCAATATCCATTTCCTGTCCCTCCTCCTCCAAGAACTCCAACATTCCCGGGAATCTCCTCTTCCTCGACACAGCTCGTGTGCCTTAGAGCAAAACCAACCCCACACAGTGTCAGGGTGGGCAAGGCTGGCTGAAGGATGGTCTCCTCACCCTTGCCAGGGGTTGGTTCAGAAACAAGGGGGTGACCTACTCGGGAACCCGATAGAGGCCGATGAAGAGGAGAGATATGTTGAAAATGTTGGGGAGAATTCTTCTTGCATTTGGGGGGTCCTCTGGAAGCAATCTTTGCTACTTCCTGCTGTGATCCGATAGCACACACCCAGCCTACATGTGTGTGGGAACTGTCCAGTATGCAGCCACTGTGGGCAGAAGGGCTGAGAGATGGACAGAAACCAGCCAGTGGATGACACTGTTGAGATGCTGCACTAGCCAATCTTGAAGACTCAGATACTTTAAAAATATATTATTATTGATCCCAGAGAGGAAGTGAGAGGGAGAGAGAGACAGAAAAATCAATGATGAGAGAATCATGGATCAGCTGTCTCCTGCACGCCCCACACTGGTTATTGAGCTTGCAACCCAGGCTTGTGCCCTGACCAGGAATAAAACCATGACCTCCTGGTTCATAGGTTGATGCTCAACCACTGAGCCATGCTGGCTGGGTGAGACTTAGTTATTTAAGCCACTGAATACCTTTCCTGTTTAGTCTCAGGAAGCACGTCTGTTACTTGCATGTGAGGGTATGCTAACAACACCCCAAGTTTCTGAGCTTGGGCATGAAGAAACCTGTGTTGGTCTCAGGCAAGGAAGCTGTGAGGGAACTGATCTGCAAAGTACTAACTTCAACTGGGGTAAAATCAAACCAAGTTGATAAAGGCAGCTTTTAGAGATACATGTCCTGGAAAAATCAGAGCACATTTAAAGAACCAGGGTCCACATTCTCCAGCTGAAGCCACAAAAATGTCCTATTTCTCTTGCAGGACCTGAGACAGATGTAGGAAACTGACAAGTGCTCTGATGGCATCTGCCCTTGACACAGAGCTGGTTCCCGCTCTGCTGGTGCCCGCATTTAGTTCCCGCAAGCCTGGATCCTTATCTGCGTTACTGTTGACTCCAGGCCAGACGTGACGGACAACTCACACCATTAGCTCCTGAAAATCTTGATTTTCTGGCTTATGGGCTTAGCTCATTACTACACCCCTCCAGTAACAGGAAGAATATATTTCCTGACTACTAATCTGGGAATTTGACCCACAACCATGTCTTCGTTCTGGCTGCTGAGCTAAGCTAATCTTATTGCTACCATATCCCAACAAACTGCATAAACTGAGGCTTGAAAGGTTTTAATTTCATGTCATATTTCTAAACATCAGAGAAATTGTTCATTTAAAAACCTATATATACAAAAGGCTAATATGCAAAGTGTCCCTTCAGGAGTTCGACCAGGAGTTTGATTACTCACTATGACGTATGCTGACCACCAGGAGGCGGTGTGGAATGAAGGAAGGCCCTGGCCAGCAGCTGGAAGGCCCTGATTGGCCCTGATTGCTGGCCAGACCTAGGTATCCTATCATGCATGAATTTCGTGCACCGGGCCTCTAGTATAATTATATGCTCGTGAACCTAATGAAATTAGTTGTATTTTGATATAAGCTGTCCAACTACATTATGTTTTCCCAAGTTTTAACAATCTCATTAAAAAACTGCATGCCCCATATCATATTTTTAAATGATTAATAAAGATAATGGAATTAATGATTTATGTGAGAATCATTTAGAATGAATTAAAATTACAATGTTAATGTCATTATAACATTCATCAACTTTTTTCAAATCAAATTACAGAGTAGTAGATATCACTTCTTAGGATAGACGGATCTGTTACCCAATAATATCCCCAAATCTCATAATCTGAGATGTTTTTACCTGAGGTTCCAGTTTCTTGATTTTTTTCTTCTGGTTTGCCATTTGACTTGAAAGCTCTTTTTTCATCCACCTCATCTTCGCCCCACCATGAAGGCTGTCCGTATAATGGAGTACCTCGAGGCATGGCAGAAGTATCTGGAAAGAGGTAGGAAAATCTGTCTAAAGCATATGAAACAGGCTCTGCAGACATTAGAATTGCCTGGTTGATTTGTGAAATGAAAAACAAAGTATAGTCTAGGCAGCTGAAAAGTACTTAAGTTAAATAACAAGTTAGTATTTATGTAAGACCACATTCAATGTCGGACATGACTAAGGAAATTATATTTTGCACTCATTAGTATCTAAGTAATGCAGATTGCTAAACCCAATAACTTTCTACTCAACCATAATGAGTTATTTGGGGGCGGCCATCTTGTGTGTTGGAGTGATGGTCAATTTGCATATTACCTCTTTATTAAATAGGATTAAAGTAAATTTTTGTGTAAGTGACTAAAAATTTTTTTAAAGCCATAGGGCATTGCATATTAACTCAATTTAAACGTGCTGTTAATAGGACTAACAGATTTACATTTGAACAAATTTGGTGATGCCTCTCCATTTAAAAAATTGCTTTTGTATGAAAGGGATTATTTATCTGAAGCATTTTTTACAGTTTCTGGAACAAATAAATATGATCATTATGATGATGTAGCATCAATGGGTATTTCCTATTAATTCATTTCAGTTATTATAATTCAGAAGAAAAAGCAAACATATGTGAATTAATAAAAATACTATAAGGTGAATTACATTTCATTCCCTTACATATTTAAACATATGAAACACACCTACATACAACTGCCATAGAATATGGTTTATAATGCTTTGTAACGAAAGCACTGACTGCATTAAAATCCACTGTGAACTGTTGTTATTATTATAATTATTATTACTATTACTAGAGGCCCAGTGCATGGATTTGTGCACTGGTAGGGTCCCTCAGCCTGGCCTGCGGGGATTGGGCTGAAACTGGCTCTTCGACATCCCCCAAGGGATCTTGGATTGTGAGAGGGCGCAGGCCAAGCTAGGCAAAGAGACCCCACCAGTGCACAATCAGGGCTGGGAAGGGACCACGGAAGGACTCCAAGGAGTGTCCAGCCCATCTGGCCCAGACCCCTGCAGTAAACTAACCTACCAGTCAGAACATCTGCCCCCTGGTGGTCAGTGTGCATCATAGCAATTGATCGACCGGTCGAAGGAACAATTAGCACATTAGCCTTTTATATACAGTATATACGGTAGGTTATTACTATCTGGCCATGGACAAGATTTTGAGAACAAAGCCTGCCACTTCGCAATCAAGTATAAACACGATGTCTACAACGAGAGGAGCATACCCAGGGCCTTCTCCTCGGCCTTCAGGGCCTCAGTGGCTTTGTGCTGAACTTCCGGTGGAGGATCTGCCACTTTCAAATCCACGCCCTTGGCACAAGCAGATTTGGATGATTCTGGTTCTGAAGATTTTTGGGACAATTGGAACTGAATGGTAAACTTCTCGTGCTAGAAAACATCGTAGTGAAACATGCATGAGTGAAACCAACTCTAGTACACAGTAGGCTTATGGAAGAAATAAGAAAAATTTTACCTTTAGAGCTTCTTCAGGGACCCTCATTTCTCCGCGTACTACAGTGAAAAGATTTGTATGTGAACAGGGCTAAGGAAGAATACAGTTTCAAAACTGTCCTATTTGGAGCAGGGAATTCCAGCAAAATCAGTATATCTCCCTAACACTTAAATGTTAAACTGTGCTCGAAAATATAAAATTTTCAACTTTACATACCAAAGAAAATCTTGATATCTGGCAAGTAATTCTACACGTAGGCAATAATGGCCTTCAAGCAAATAACTGGATAATGAATCTGAGCACAAAAGACAATTTCAGTTTTACCAATGGGACTAAAAAATAAGAGCACCTGGATCAAATCATATCAACAGCTAATCAGGAACATGTAAAAGGAAGTAACTCATCAGTGATTACCCCGAGTAAATCCTGAAGGAATGCGGTGACTTAGACTCTCAGCGCTGATAAAAATACAGTTCATCTGAGAATGTAAAACAAGTGCTATAATTAGGGTCCTTAGTCCCAGGATTGAGATGAGGGTCAGCTTACATGATCCAACAACGGATTCTATACAGATCAGATCCAAGTGCTGCCTGGAATGAATGCTTTCATTCTTATGCCCCAAAGAACAATGCCTCTGTATATTAAAAAGACCTCCCACTACATAGTAGAGGTCACGTTTCCCACCATTACTTAATCCTGGGATGAAAGAACTTTTATACCATGTGCCATACCAATTCACAGCACCCAGGACTTCAAGGGAGGAAGCTATTATATAATCACCATGACCACTTGGGGGAAAATAAAGGCTTCCCAGGCATTGGGAGCAGTACACTTGTGTTTATAGGGCATTTAAACTATATTTCTACTCATTCAAATAATAAAAATTCAGAATTTTTTAGAGTGGCAAAGAGCTTTGGGGAATCTACCCTTCAATTCCATTACCTGGCTTCCTACTCCAGAGTGAAGGAACTTGAGATTGGAGGGGCAGACCCCAAAGACAATACTCTCTCACTTCACTCTGCTCCAGCGAGCTGTGAAACATTAAGATTCCCCTTTTCGTTATGAACACATGCTGGTACTTATGTGCTGATCATATATATGCAAGTGTGTATTTCATAACTAAGTACATTTAATGAAAAAATAAAAGTCAAGTAGTTTTGCCTTACTCCCAAGAAAGTCATAAACATCTGGAGAAGATTCAGAGCATCCTTACATTTACAATGGAGAACAGAGCATCTTTTACAAATTGGAAGCTATTTCTATTTTTTTATTTTTTATTTTAGAGAGGAAGGGGGAGGGAGAGAAATACATTGATGTGAGAGTGAGACATCGATTGGTTGTCTCCTGTACGTACCCCAAGTGGGGATTGAACCCACAACCTGACAGGGAATTGAACAGGCAACCTTTCGGTGCATCTGATGACACTCAACCAACTGAGCACACAGGCCAGGGTCATGTCTATGTTTTCAATGGGAAACACCAATGATGTTAGCCAGCTGGAAGGGTTCTCTGGTGCTTCCAGGTAGCTCTTGGAGGGGGGGTGGAGGAGGGCGGGGAACTTGGGGGAGGGGGTTAGAAGGCTATTCCCTGATGCTAGCCTGGAGCATCACCTTTAGACTGAGACTCTTTCTAAGATCAGGGAAAACTTGAGACAGTCTTAGACTTCACCTACCAAAGACCTGGGGAATCCTCTGGTTTAGTTCAGGAATTTAGTTCAGGAGTTTTCTGAGATTCTGAGGTTGCCTTCACCCCAAATTTTATCTCCAAAGCTACCACTTTTCTTGTGGTAGAGACCTAAGTGACTGTCTTTGCTGCTTAAGAAAAATGACACACTAAGGTATAATTACGCATGTCAGTAAGTTACAAAATAAACAAGAGCATAAGAGTCATATGTTAATTATATCTGAATTTTTTTTAAATAAACTTACAAAAATCTTAATTCTTCTTTACTAAAAATCATATTTATAGGCTAATTCCCCATTTCCTTACATATGATTGTAATTCTAATCATTCCTATGTTCAATTTATTTAGGAAATGTTTGCCTAAAGGGGCATTATGGGAACTCATCTACATACTAGTAATGTGATCTCTGACACCATCCTTTAACTTAGATAATTAACACCAAAAAGAGCAAAATTTTCAATCCTTTCAGTTACTCCTAGCCTTAGAACACCAGGGGCAGATATCATTGTGAGCACAACTTTCAAAAAGTATTTTAAAAGTTAAGTAATTAAGTTGTTTCACTGGGGAAATACCAATCACAGAAGAAATGGGGGAGATTTTTAAAAATTTCCCAAATATTACATAATGAGATTTTGTTACTTGAGACAAGATTTCCAGTGTTTCAGAAACTGTTGTATTCTCAGACAACTGAGATGGGAATGAATATTCTCTTAAAAACTGTGCTGTCTTACTAAGATATGTCACTCGCATGGTGTTGAAGACACTGATAAGTGAGAATATTTGAATAGTTATTTTAAACAATGAAAAGGATGGGAATAAAGTACTTTTTTTCTACATTTATATATTTTTATGGTTAAAAATATACATATAAGGCTATTTTTAAAAATTCTCCTTAAAGTTAGCCAAAGATTTTTTTCTTTTGAGTCTTCTCATTGGGAAAATTCCCTATTTGATATTTGATAATAAAATATACAAGTATGCTACATTAGGATCCACAGTACTAAGATCCTAAAAGATACCCAAGGGGTTTTAGTTATGGCAGCCTGGCCAGTGTTGCTCAGTGGTTGAGCATCAACCCATGAACCAAGAGGTCACTGGTTCAATTCCTGATCAGGCACATGTTTGGGTTGTGGGCTTGATCCCCAATAGGGGGGTGCGCAGGAGGCAACCAATCAATGTTTCTATCTCTCTATCCTCCTGCCTTTCTCTCTCTCTAAAATCACTAAAAACATATTTTAAAAATAAACAAACAGCCGAAACCGGTTTGGCTCAGTGGATAGTGTGTCGGCCTGCGGACTGAGGGTTTCGGGTTCAATTCCGGTCAAGGGCATGTACATTGGTTGCAGGCACATCCCCAGTAGGGGGTGTGCAAGAGGCAGCTGATCGATGATTCTCTCTCATTGATGTTTCTAATTCTCTATCTCTCTCCCTTCCTCTCTGTAAAAAATCAATAAAATATATTTAAAAAATAAATAAATAAACAAACATATGAAAAAAAGTTATGTCAGAAAACCACGCAAGGGAAAATTTTTAATCTATCAATTTTGTCTATATCTTTGGGAAAATATGCATTTTACTTTAGCAGATGAATACCTTGTCCAACTTGCAGAAGACCCTGATCTACAGAAAAGTGTTAAAAAAGACAACTGATTTTAACTTTTCTTCTAGGCTTCATTCTTTTGTCAAATAGCTTATCTGAATTTCTTAAGTTTAGTTCTTTTGAGTTTTGAAAATATCTTTCATTTTTAAAATTTAAAAAGTTGCCCCAACTGGTTTGGCTCAGTGGATAGAGTGTCAGGACTGCAGACTGAAGGGTCCCAGGTTCAATTACAGTCAAGGGAACACACTTGGGTTGCAGGCTTGATTCCAAGGGGGATTGTGAGCAAGAGGGGAGCCGATCAATTACTCATTCTCATAATTGATTTTTCTATCTCTCTCCCACTCTGAAATCAATAAAAATATATATATATAAATTTTAAAAAGTTAAAATAAATTAAAATTTGAAAAGTATGTTCTTATTTTTTTATGGATATTAACCACATTAATCAGGAAAAATCTTCATGTCTCTGAAAAGAGAGTGAATTTTTAATTACGTTTGTCCCCTCTTGATTATTTTAGCAGTCACCATCTACCTGCCAAGCAAACTGTTCCAAGTATAGACAAGTCATGGTCATTATCATATTTTCTATTTTCTCATGTTTTAAAATAGCTGGTGCCAAATGGCTCAGGAGTTACTTAAATACAATATCCACTTGCATTTATTTTTTGGTGAAACTTATTACGCTGGTGGAAAATGACCCGTGAATAAAGGTTTTAATGCTAATTCTTAATCATTTTATGGGATACATATTTTAAAAGGATTTAAAATATACAACTCAAAAGTGTTAATGTTGAATGGTTTCACTTTTCACATGTTCCTTAGGATCTACAAGTGTAAAGGTTATATGATGTGCAACAAAACTAGTTTTTCATCAAGTTTAAGTTAAATATAAAATAATAATTACTTATGCTCTAAGAATGGTTTTAAAGGGTTAGTGCGTTTAATTTATCTAATTTATCAATTCTATTTATCTGAGACATTTTCTCTGCTAATAAAAATTCAACCAAGTAGCTAACATGTTGAATACATTCCTCAATATCAAATTCCAGGTAAAGGTAGTAATTGAAAAAAATCAACAAAAAAAATATCCAGCACAACGTGGAACATCCTTTCTACAAAGCTTATTGCTTTGAATAGATGGACATGTTTTTCTTCTTTATCAACCAATCATATCCTTTTTCTTTATTAGTGATTCTTTGCCCTAGCATAGGAATAGGAGTCATGTCCCTGTTCAGTTCTTAGAATCCTTTTTTAAACAAAAGATTTTAAAATACACACCAAGTGGCCTGGCTAATGTGGCTCAGGGATGAGCGTGGATCTATGAACCAGGAGGTCGCGGTTCAATTCCGCTCAGGGCACATGCCAGAGTTACTGGCTCGATCCCCAGTAAGGGGCGTGCAGGAGGAAGCTGATTAATGATTCTCTGTCATCAATGATGTTTTTATCTCTCTCCCTCTTCCCTTTCTCTCTGAAATCAATACAAATATTTTTTTAAAATAAAGAAGCAAAATAAAATACACACTATGTGCATCATGTACTTAATCAGGGAGTGTGGGTCTTAGAAGACACAGTATATTAACAATTTGAATTAACTAGGCAAAGAGATGAAACAAATAAAATGGAGTAAAAGTAGGAATGAAAGGCAGGGCAGGGTTAAATTTGTACATTCCTTCCAGAGGTTGATCTGTGCCATTATCATCTCACACAAAAAAAGTCTCTGGGCTGGGCTAATATTAAACATTCCCCTGTCCTCTCCTCAGTTACATTCTTTGATATCCAAACTACATATGTAATAGCACTACAGGGAGACCAATGTTAAAAATAGAGAGGTCCATCAAATTTTCCAGAATTATTTTTAGGAGCAGGCCTGGCAACAATATTATATATATAATTTTTAAACATGTATTTCAGTATGGGAAAGCACAGAGACTTCTAGCATGCCTGTACTGAGAATTTTTATGTCTAAAGAATGTTAATGTACACCAGAGTAGAGATTTTTGAACGAATTTAATAAATGCACAAAATCAGATAAGGATATCATATCCAAATCTCAGCTTATCTTCAAGTTTCAAGGTGATATAAGTCTGTTCTGGAATCCTTACATCATTCACAAAAGTCTACAAGAAAAAAACGAGATGTTAGGTTTACATAGGAAGCATAAATTACTACATTTCAGACAAATACTCAAAACTAATACATAACATATGGTGGCTCATACAGTTTGTGTGTCATAACATGTGTCATGCATCTCATATGCTGGTAAAATACTCCATACCAAGTCCTTCATCTCATGGCTATTAACACTGAGAGAAGTGGTCTGCAACTGCGGCTCGCGAGCCACATGCAGCTCTTTGGCCCCTTGAGTGTGGCTCTTCCACAAAATACCACGGCCTGGGCGAGTCCATTTTGAAGTGGCGGTAGAAGCTGTTTAAGTTTAAAAAATTTGGCTCTCAAAACAAATTTCAATCATTGTACCATTGATATTTGGCTCTGTTGACTAATGAGTTTGCCGACCACTGGCCAAGACAAATCTAACACCTAACACAGCCAAGAAGAGCTTTTAACCTGAAGCCTGCAAGTTATAAAGGGCCCTTAACTGTCCACGTCATCAGAATGTACTGGACTTAGTTTTAGTTTTTTTTGGACAATTCTAATTTTTTCTGAAGATTGCTATTTTATTACTTTTATTCTTAGAGGTTTTTTAAAGAAGAAGAAAATTCACTTTCTAAGAAAACAAAATAAAACTCGTTCTGTTTTACAGTTGCGATGAGTCCTCTGGACCCTTTTATGAATCTGATATACATACGAGATCACAGTGATCTTATTTTTCCTGTTTCATAAAACATTCTATTTCACTAGTGTAGAAAATGATCAAAACAAGAAATAGAATAATGGAATTACCTAACATAAACACTATCCAACAGAAATAATTGCAAGCCACAGATATACTGTTAAATTTTCTAGCAGGCACATTAATGAGGTAAAAAGAAAGAAATAAAATTAACTTTAATAAATACTTTTTTTTTCTGTTATTTTTTAAAATTTATCTTTATTGTTGAAAGTATTACAGATGCTTCCATTTTCCCCCATTGATCCCTTCCACCCCACACCCGCTCCTCCCAGGCCTTTTAATTTGATCCATATGTCCAAAATAGTACCATTTCAACAAATAACGAATATAAAAATTCTTAAGATATTTTGCATTCTTGTGCGTGTACTTTAGACTATTCACATTTTAAGTTCTCAACAGCCACACATGGCGAGTGGCGCTGTAGGGAAAGGGAGAGCAGGATGATGCAATCATGAAATAAATCATGATTTATTGCACCAACCCTCAGTTTTCTTACTGAGTTGCTCAAAATATTGCAACATCTTCCAAAAAAAATAAATAAATAAAAGACATCTGGACAGTATCTTTTGTCTTTTTTTTTTTTTTGGTTTAGCTATCAACTGAGAATTCAAAATTTTTCATTTAATGTCCATACACGAGAAAACAGGAAACTATTTCACAATTATAAGACAAATTAAAAGAGATAGACAACACTACTTTAGACTATAATAACAATAATAAAACTGATAATAATGTAAGCAAACTATCAGACCATGAGTCTTCAGATGAAGATAATCCCAGATGAATTGTCTTTATTTTTTATTTATTTATTTTTTTAAATATATTTTATTATTATGTACTTAGTAAGCATTTCAAAGTATTATGTATCCAGCCAGTATGGCTCAGTGGTTTGAGCTTTGACCTTGAACCAGGAGGTCATGGTTCCATTCTAGGTCAGGGCACATGCCTGGGTTGTGGGCTCACTTCCCAGTAGGGGGTGTGCAGGAGGCAACTGATCAGTGATTCTCTTTCAGTACTGATGTTTCTATCTCTCCCTCTCTGGCATCAATAAAAATATATTTTAAAAAATAAAAGTAAAATGCAAAGGAAAGAAAATACAATACAAATAGGAAATGGAATCTGATTTATCTTCTTACCACCTTAAGCTGAACATTAAGTAAGACCAAAAATAAACTCATCACTTACCCCATTCAGGCTGCCCAGATCTTTGACCAGATGCTCATCGGCAGGGGCATCGTAATTGATGACAGCGTGCTGCTTATCCACACTGCGAGACTGAGAGGCATTGCTCAGTTAATGAATGTAAGAAATAGCGGAATAAACAACAAACACAAAGATTTTTTAACTAGACACTCTATATTAATAGATTAGTATAAACAGGGAACTATCATAGCAAAAGTAGATTAAATGATATTTTACTGTTACTATAAAATGCAAATTTGGCAGCACGCCCTAAAGAGGGAAGGGGCCAAAATTTTAAAACATTCTTTTCTACCAAACTCACACATTCTACTTTTGAAAGAATTTAAGACAGCTGACTTTCTTGAATGTATAAATTTTTTTTATAATTTAAAATTATTATATGGGAATCATGTGAATTATCTTGATTATAAAAACCCCTTGGTTGTGACGCCTTCAAGGCAGAAAGACCAAAGATTGGTCAAGAGGTGGCTGTATGCACAGGTGAGCGGGGCTGTGAGCATTGGGGGGGGGGGGGTGTAGGTGGGCGAGGCTGCGCAATTTCACAAGCTGGTCTCCTGGTAGTTTTATAACGTTTTGCGTATATTGTAATAATAAACTACTCTATAGCATTTTCTTCTTTTAATACTGAAAACTACAACATAAATTGTATAAGGAGTCCAAAAATTTAGAGAAAAGGGACACAATGCAGCATGTTCCTGAATGAAATTATCCTAACTTCAAACACGGATTCTAAACCTGGAATTGATGAATGAACTCTGAAAGGAGAAGTCACAGAAAGGAATTCAAATGACAAACCGATTTTTTAAAATTGTCTTTAAGTCTCTTTAAAGTTCTTTCCCCCTTCCTCCCTCCCTCTCCTTTCTCCCCCACTCCCCTCACCCCAGAGCTTAGTGAGCTGTTTGCAGATGGCAGCACCTGAAAGATAAACTATAAGCCTATGGAAACTTTTACTGAAAGGAAACCAATACTATACACTCATTGAAAGAAATGGGCTGAGAACCACTAAACCGGAACTCAATAACCACTTATCTCAGGGTTACTAAGTGAATGGTGATATACTAAAAGCAAAAAGAAGTATCCAGAACGAGGAGGAGATGTGACTTCCGTGTCAAGTCCAATGTATAAAGAGCTTGGAAGTCACTGCACCCATCCTCATGAGAAAAAAGCTGACCAAACTGAAAATCACAATCTCATCTTATTTTCATCAGAGAATTGAGGTCATAAGCCCAACTGCCAACTAAAAGCTGGAAAGACCGGCAAATACAGAGCCTCGCAGCCTCCTGGGAGCAGAAACCAGAACTCCAGGCAGCAATTAGCGGGAAAACCTAAAGGCAACGTGACTAACTGCTACAGACTTGCCTGGAGGGGCATCACTTTGTCACTAGTTTTACCTCCAGAAAGGATCTCCCCGTGAAGATAGCAGAATCTTCTCCTGCTCAAGGAGGGGGAGGGGAAAAATAATGAGGTTGAAATACACCTAGAGTATTCTGTTCTTACCGATGACATGACCTCAAGGAAAACTATCTTATCTATTTAAGCATCACCAGACTCTAACAGACACAGGGGGATGGAAATGCCCACTCCTTCACAGGTGGGATGTACCTATGAAGGTCACTGCTCCACTAAAAGACTGGGAATAAAATTCACAGAATTTTACAGAAAACCTCACCATTCCATCAACAGGAATTTATATCTCTATATAGAAAAGCCTAATATGCTAAGTGTCCGACCTATTGGTCAACCATTTGGTTGACCACTTGACAAGTCAACTATGACGCACACTGACCACCAGGGAGCAGATGCTCTAACCGGTAGGCTAGCTTGCTGCTGGGGTCTGGCCAATCAGGACTGGGCGAGATGGGCTGGGCACACCCTGGAGCCCTCTCAAGGTCTCTCCCCCTGACCTGCCAGCCCCCATTGGCCCCAACTGGGACTGGGCGAGATGGCCCCGATTGGCCTTGATTGCAGGCCAGGCCGAGGGACCCCACCTGTGCACAAATTTGTGCACTGGGCCTCTAGTATCCAAATAGAATCATTACTGCCTGTTTCTCAGTTGTCCTGCTTACCACTCCCTCTCACTGAGGAGCCCAGAAAATCTCTGTACTGTTCTATTTCTCTCATTGAATTTGTTTGACTAAGGTGTCATCGTATAGGCAACTTACTCATCTATTCATAAAGCTATATAGTGGCTTTACTTTTTTGTCTCAAGACTGTAACATAATTTCTTTTAAATAAAAATGTAATGAGCTTATGCAAATTGGACTCTTCCCAGGATAATTCAGGGTTTCTCAGTCTCAGCACTATTGTTATTTGGGACCTGATGGTTCTCTGTTGTGTATGTGGGGTGGTGGTGATGGTGGAAAGAAGTATGCTGGACAGTGTAGAAAATTTAGCAGCATCCTGGCTTCTTGGTCACTACTTTTTAGATGTCAGTAGCAACAACCTCCAACTGTCCACCATTTGTAACAATCAAAATGTCTCCAGATACTGCTAAATGACCTTGGGAAGGCAGGATCCCCCAGGTGAGAACTAACGGGCTAATAAACATTTCTACTCTAAGTTCTTGTTTATATTTTTTTAACCAAAAATGGGGAGGAAGGAGACAAGGGAATAAACTTTATTCTAGATTGCCAGGACCTATTAAAATAACGAAATCTCAAAATCTAAAGATCTACTTTGCTGCTGATCATATCACTCAAAACTATCTTACAAGTATCTTTTTAAAAATAAGTCCTTTAAACCAAATTCAGTAAATACCAATTTTTGGTATTGAACAAATACCAAAAATGTTCAATTGTGTTCAAACTACTGGAACGCATTGCAACGAACATCTCCAAAAGAAGCATGAAGCTAATGTCAGCATCACTGCAGTGCCCATGGTGAAGATTCAGTTTTACTTCATGCTATATAATTTTGTGAATTATTTACATCTTATTTTTAAACTGCTTAACGTGAATCTTCTTACTTAGGAATAAACTTCTCTACTCTTGAGTCTCATTTTTCAAAATATAATTCCCAAGATTTAGGATATATATATTTTTTTAGATGATTCAAGGAGAACATGAATTAATCACTTAAACAGGTAGCTGGAGCTATAAGAGGGGGAGTCATAAAGTTCAAATGGATAGTGTTGTTCCCCAAAGGGGTTGAAGGCTATTTTATAGCAATTCCAGGTTTTGAGCAGACACACACAGAAGGCTGGTTCCGTTACCTGCAACATGAGCTCACAGTCTTCTCTCCCCACAAAAATCATTTCTCGTGGCAGCCTGTGGCGAGTGCCTCCACTGCTCACCAAAAACCAGGATGTTAAGCTCATTTTCTGCTTAGCTTCTAGGTCTTTGGCAAAGCTACATCATCCTGCGGAGAGATCCAGAAAAACACACATTCAGATATTTTTAGCTTTAGCATCCGATCACTGAACCCTAAGAGTAAGGCTAAGAATAGAATTACGTTAAACATTTACCCCTGACTAAACACAGGCCACAGGTCCCCGGAAATGACATTTACCAAGTTCTCATTAGTAAAGTAAGTCCAGAAACTCCACTAGGAGTTCAATTAAAAAAGAAGACATTGGGTAATTAAGTATGCAGTCAACTTAATAAACATGTTTCACTTTTCCTGAAGGGCTTTGAGCATCACTTATAAAGGTCTATAATCTTCAAGATAATGGTCACATTAGTGTTATTTTAACCTCAGTCAACACTAGAAATATTGCACAAGTAAATGTCTACTTATAAGTGATTTGAGAAAGACATTCTAAATTCAAATGAATATATTTTATATCTGATTAAGAACTGACAATGGAAACCAAAGAAATAGCTTATTTTCTACCAAATGTAGATTACTGAATGCACTTTCAAAGATGTCAATTTCAATTTTTTCTGGCCTTATATATAGTTTCCTTGCTTTATATATTTTTCTAAAGCAACAATTCTTAAACCTTTTGTTCTTGGGACTCCCCCCTCCCTCCTATTGCTTGACAGTCAACTTCCCGTGGTTGGCCAACCTTCCATGGTCCTTCCCCCTGGCCGGCCCCTCCCCCTGGCTGGCCAGCACGAATCAGCCCCAATCGGGACTGAGAGAGAGTGCCTTTATTGGCCCCGCAGGCCAACGACTCCATCCATGCACAATTCGTGCACTGAGCTTCTAGTATAAAATAAAAAATATGGCTTTTTATAAAATTTTACTTTCAATGAGGCTTAAAGGGTAGTTAAAATTACATATTTTCTGAAAAACAAAAATACACATAATCCTCAAGGTGAAGGGTATTTTTATTCTTTATTTGGACAATGATCTTGAGTCCTTTTCTATTTATCTACAGTGGGAGAGTGAGATATAATATAAAGCTATTTTCTTTTCTTTTTTAATATATTTTATTGATTTTTTAGAGAGGAAGAGAGAGGGATAGAGAGTTAGAAACATTGATGAGAGAGAAACATCGATCAACTGCCTCCTGCACACCCCCTACTGGGGACGTGCCCACAACCAAGGTACATGCCCTTGACTGGAATCAAACCCGGGACCTTCCAGTCTGCAGGCCGACGCTCTGCCCACTGAGCCAAACCGGTTTTGGCAAAGCTATTTTTTATAGTTCTTATATGGAACTCTCCCCTTCAGAGATGGGGTCTAAGTTCCCACCCATCACCCTGACTCATCACTTGTTTGGGCCAATGGGATGACGTCAGCAGATGTAATGAAAGCAGAGGCTCTACTGTGTTTGGGCAATTGGGCTTGCCCTCCAGCACCTACGTGATCATCAAAAACAGAAGGTGCCCTGATTCCAAGTGGGTGAATGAGAGTGAGGTGGAAGAGACAGGGGCCTAAGATGCAACTTGAAGCCAGGCTCTCAGGATATCATCCAGCCCCTACTCTGAGCATTGAGGTTCACTAAACAAGCAAGCAAGAAAACCTGCTCCAAGGAATTCAGTCCTAAGGAATGCTGGCCCACAGATGTAAGGAGAGCGATTAGCCGAAGGTGATACTAGAACAAAGAAGCATTGTCCCAGACTGGGATAGGAACACTGGTGAAGGTATACATTAAGTGGCCAGATTATTATGATCTCTGAATGCATAATAGTCTGGCCACTCATTGTGTGTGTGTGTGTGTGTGTGTGTGTGTGTGTGTGTGTGTGTGTATATATCCATTAGAGGCCCAGTGCAAGAATTCGTGCATGGGTGGGGTCTGGCCAGCCTGGCCAGGGTTAGTGGAAATGGGCGGTTAGCTGGCCTGCCCGCTGGTCGAACTCTTAGTGGAAGGGACAATTTGCATATTAGCCTTTTATTATATAAGATATACACTGAGTGGCCAGATTATTATGCATTCAGAGATCATCATAATCTGGCCACTCAGTGTAATTCCAAGTGCAGATCTGCAATACAGAGACATTTCTTCAGCTCTGTATCCTCAGAACCCTCTCCAATGTTCACCATTAGTGATCAAAAACCTATTTTCATGAATGAATGAGTAGCTCTGGAGCTGCTACAAATCTCCTGGAGGTGAAGAACATCTTGAAATCTCCACGGAGAAGAGGCTAAAAATTAGTCATTGAAACTTTGATCCAATTAGATCTAGCCATCAGATCCTATTATAGTTACTGGCCCCGCCCCATTCTGTCACCTCTCTTTTCCTCTTTATCTCCTTGTCATAGGCAGGCAGCTCTTTGACAAAAGCTTAAAGCTCTGACATTTGGAGGTCAGAGGGAGGCCAACACTGAACCAGCTTTGCAGTCCCATGTCTATGTTCCTACCAGCTATAATTAGCTCTAAAGGGGACTGTGCTGATAGGTCAGAGCTCATTTCTTAATCTATGAACTAAACATCTAATATTTAAACTTTAAATTAAAAAACAAACAAACACCTAGACAACTATGCAGATATTCAGAAGAGCACATAGCTTCACTATACTCATGAGTTTCAACATTGTTTAGACTTTACAGCTTTTGTTTATTTATATTTTTAAAAAGTTGCTTCCAATCACTTATAATTCAAATTGAGGACCGAGAGCAAGAAGAGTCTGAGTGATCTTAATTACTACTGAGAGCTGTGAGGTAGGCGACAAAAGTGCACTTGACATATGAGCACATTCCCACAGAAATATGGAATAAACATCACATAACCCAGGGCAAGGACTGTTCACTCAGAGGGTTAGGTTTGGGGGGAGGGGAGAGGAACCGACTATTACATAAATGACCTTCGTTGTGTGCAATTACTTGAGCTGAGACACATGTTAAGGTAGTCTATCCTTATGCTTCTGCAATTAACTGGCTGACTCACCAGCAGATGGCTTTACAGGAGTGAACTCTCCTACCCCCAACTTTGCAGAAAAGAAATAACCGACTTCACAATAAGACTATCATCTGCACAGACGACAATGCTTTCCTCTAACCTGTGCTCTTTTCTCTTTAATAAAGTATTGTCTACGTATGCACCCAGGTGTCAATTCTTCTGGTACCAAGAGGTATGAGCCTGTGCCAATGATCTCCAAGGGCTTGGCCCAGTGCCTAGCTAGCTCGATATTTCCTGAATTGATAAATAGCAGGAGAAAGAAGATGTGATTTCCCTAACAAAGTAAGTGAAAACTAAAAAGAAAGGGGGAAAAGTAATAAAGTTCACCCCCTGAAATTGTCACGTGCACCAGCAGTAAAGTTTATAAATTAAAATGATCCAAGCTACTGCATCACCTGATGCATTGGTTTTTGTGACTTCTATCATGTCTTTTCAAAAAATTTTTTTTACAATTAAGACTTTTTTAGCCCCACCAGTGTGGCACAGTGATGGAGCATCCACCTATGAACCAGGAGGTCATGGTTCGATTCCGGTCAGGGCACAGGCCAGGGTAGCAGGCTCGGTCCCCAGTGTGAGGTGTGCAGGAGGCAGCCGATCAATGGTTCTCTCTCATTATTGATGTTTCTCTCTCTCTCTCTCTCTTTCTCCCTCCTTTCCTCTCTGAAATCAATAAAAATGTTTTAAAAAGTATTAAGATGTTTTTAGGGTAGCTTAAGGTTCATAGCAAAATTGAGGGGAAAGGTACAGAAATTTCCCAAAACCCCCAGCCCCCACACATGCATAGTCTCCCCCATTATCAGCAGCCCCATCAGAGATGCATTTTTCACCATTGTTGAACCTACACTGACACATCATTATCATTCAACGTCCCGTTTACATTATGGTTCACTCTTGCTGCTGTACATTCTATGGACAAATGTATAATGGCATGTATCCACCATTATGGCATCAGAGAGTATTTTCAATGCCCTAAAAACCCTGTGTTCCTCTATTCACCCTCCCTCTCACCAACTTCTGATCTTTTATGGCCTCCATAGTTTTGCCTTTTCCAGAATGTCATATAATTGGAATCATGTAGTATGTAGTGTTTTAAGATTGGCTTCTTTCACTTGGTAATATGCATTTAAGGTTTCTACAAGTCTTTTCATGGCTTGATAGCTCCCTTCTTTATAGCATTCAAAAATATTCTATTGTCTGGAGGTACCCCAGTTTATGTATCCATTCACCTGCTGAAAGATATCTGTGATTGTTTCCAACTTTTGGCAATTATGAATAAAGCTGCTATAAATACCATGTCTTTTTTATACCTCATACAAAGTACCCAAAAGATAAGTGAATATATTTTAAACAAATGTATAAATTCAGGATTTATATTTAACACTTTCCCCTACTAATCCTTAACAGAAAATATCCTCAACACTAAAGTATCTGCCTTTCATCCCCACATATTTCTGAAATGAATCAATTATTAGGGTTGCATTTCAGCTAAAAACTCAGATCAAATAAGGTATAGCTATGGTTGATCATATGTTATAAAAACAACAGCCATAATTCTATATAATAAAAGTCTAAAATGCTAAGTGTGCGACTGTTTGTTCAATGGTTTGACCAGTCACTATGATGCACACTGACCATCAGGGGGCAGACGCTCTGACTGATAGGTTAGCCTGCTGCTGGGGTCTGGCTGATAGGAACTGGGTGAAATGGGCAGGATACGCCCTGGAGCCCTCCCGTGAACCCTCCTAGGCTGGCCAATCTCCCACAGTCCCTCCCTGGCCAGCTGGCCCAGATGGGGCGAGACAGGCTGGACATGCCCTGGACATATCTGTGCACCAGGCCAGTTTCAGCCCAATCCCCACAGTCCAGGCTGAGGGACCCCACTGGTGCACGAATGTACTGGGCCTCTAGTTTTAAATAACCTTTTAATTTACATTAGGAAGCACTTACTATGTGCCAGATAATGTTCTAGTAACTTCACACACACACACACACACACACACACACACACACAACTTTTCAACCAGAAAAATTACATAAGTTCTAGAAAATGGACATAAAAAAATCAATTGAAGTAGAGAGTCCATTATATAGAGTACTATAACAAGAAATCATCATTTTTTTTTCTTTATTCACAAGTATTTAAGTACTCAGCACGACAGATAACAGGGAGAAAGTGATGATCAAGACAGAAAATGTCCCTCACCGCATAGAATCAGTAATAGGCAAAAGCTAAGACAATAATAAAACAACTCCAGTGACGATGGGAAGAGAGAACATGAGAAAAGAGAATGCATGAGGGGACAGGTGCAGGGTGGCTGGCCGGTCCAGGGAAACCTCTCTGAGGAAGGGACATACACGCAGCAACACTGACAAAGGCAGCTCTGCTGGGTCATTAGCCTGACCTGGGACAGAGAATGAAATAGATTCCTGGGGGGAAAATATTTCTTTTAAAACCCCACCCAACTAGAAACTGTACAACTAATCCAAAGAAATGAGCCCACAGCTGTGCTATTTTTGGATACCTACCAAGATACTCGTTCTATGCTCGTGTGAACAAACTTGGTACTGGGAAAATTTCTGCTTCCATATACTCATGATTATTTTGGAATGAGCGCTACACATCTTGCCTTTATCTTCTGTCACATGTAAATATATGTATGTATTGAATTTTAAAGAAAAAAAGAGTCAAAGGAAAGACCTTTGAGAAAAAAGGTAGTTTATAAGATTTGCCTGAAGTAATATTTGACTGTAAATTTTTTAAATAAAAAATAAGTGCAGATGGCGTGACAAATATCAATAGTCATATAGTCTATATCTGAGTTTAAGTATTTTCAAAAAGATCTGATGGGAAAAGTCAATGATTTACTAAAAGATCACTTCTTAAAAAAATCATTTTATAAAGTGCTTAAAAATTGCATGAGAAACCAATTACGCTTTTCCATAAATTATCTAGACATTCAAAGCGCTTGCCAAGTTTTCTCTGCCAGTTTATGAAATATGTACAGTCCGCCTGGCTCTCGTCTGTAGAACTGTACAACGGGGTTAAAAATTCATTTTGTTGCCTGACATCAGCAAGTTGATTAAGACTATGATTCAAACATTTATCAAGTCCTTCCTTTGTGCCAGTAACCATGTGAGGTGCTTACACTTCATTCCTTTATTTTACTCTAGGAAGCATGGAGAAACATTTTTCCCTTGAAGTTCAATGACTCCCCAAGGTCACAAATCCAGCAGTAACCAACAGCAGCCATCTGGACTCACACCTGGGCTTTCAGAGACCAAGTTCTAGGCTCTTCCACAACCACTGTCCCCTCTGCATTTTTTCAAGTCTACTTACAAATGAAGCTAGTGAATCCAATTCCTACAGACTCAGATTGGGCTAAAGAATATGAAATTGCCCAACAGGGCTGGCTCAATGGTTGAGTGTCAACCTAAGAACCAGGAGGTCATGGTTCAATTCCCATCAGGGCACATGCCCGGGTTGTGGGCTCAATGCCCAGTGTGGGGCGTGCAGTGCAGGAGGCAGCCTATTGATGATTCTCATCATTGATGTTTCTCTCTCTCCCTCTACCTTCTTCTCTCTGAAATGAATGAAAACATTTAAAAAAAGAATTTCACTAAAAAGCAGTATATATTTTTTATCTAATAACACTATCTTTTTGAGCAATAAACACTGACAATTCATGGACAACTCAGTCCATTTTCAACCTACCTTGTACTCTTCTGCTTGAACAATCTCTCCCTTAGGAGTCACAGACAAGTAAGATTCAATCAATTTATATTGAGACCAAAAATCAGCTGCCCAACTAGAGGGATGAGACTAATTTATAAACTGGGGTGCAGCGTGGATCAGTAACCTTGAATCTGAAAGAACTGTCAAGGCTCTAGGCTCAGTGAACAAATATGTATCCCACAAATCTTTGCAGGTCAGAGATCACCAAGGGCAGACAGGTGCACAAAGCTGTCTCTGCCAAGTGCCAGCAGAATGCACAGGAGGAGCGGACAGAGGGAGGAAAGCAGTGGAGTGAAGGGTCGGGAAGACCCTGAGAGCCAGCATCCACTTTCTGACTTCCGTTGGCTCTGTCATTGGTGTGGGATGAATTTTAGGCCTATCACTGCCTAGCGTGTCCTGTGAGAGTTGTTTCTGCTCATCGTCACCACCTCTCTCCTTACCCGCTGCACACTAACTGTCTGGGATATTGGCATCAACCACTTCAACCACAGGATCAGCACGACACATGAAATGGCAGGGACAGACTTTATAACTACATCAGAAATGCACCTGTTTACTGCCTAATAATGCATTGTTAATTATTAGCCGAATTTGTGAGCAATAAAACTAGGATGATGGAGAGGTTTTATATTTACAGTCTAATAAATGAGCCACTAGCCACATATAAACTACTGAGCATTTGAAATGTGGCAAAGGTATCTTAGGAGACTTTTTAGTTTAATTAATTTAAATTTAAATATTCATATATTTAATGAGCTAATCTAGCTCAGCTTTACAAACAAGATTAACATTAAGTATGGCGTTAGTGAAATGATTCATGTATCACATTTAAAAAAGAAGGAATATGCTAATTGACCCTCACATGCAGAGATGGCGGTGCCCATAACCAATAAGGAGGGAATATGCTAATTGACCATCACACCCTCAAAGATGCCAGAGCCCACAGCCACGGGATGGTGGCACCCAGTCCCCTCAGCCGCACTGTGGCAACAGGCGCATGGCAAGGCCAGGACCATCCTACGTGCCTGCCTCCAGAGTCCCCCAGGACCCTTGCACCCCAACCCCCCCGGGCCAGCCAAGGGCACAGGCAAGCCTCATATGTTGGCTGCCCAGACATCCAAGACCGGTTCGAGGCTCAGGTAACCAGAGTTGGCTGAGGCTTGCGCTGCTGGCAGTGGCAGCAGCAGAGGTATGAGAGGGGGCAGGCCGGGCTGAGGAATGCCCCCTTCAGTGCATGAATTTTAATGCACCGGGCCTTTAGTACAGAATATAAATACATAAACACATGCAATAGGCTAATACACACAAAAAATGTGTTGGGAATAATTTGACTTGATCAAAGAGTGTAAAGAGCTTTATACTTTCATTTATAAAGGTATATAGCATTCATACAAACTAGTAAATTATATAAGCAAACAAGGCTATCTTTTGCCTGCAATAATTCAATAATCACTTCAACCGTTACTCTATCTTAAGTCTATTCTTTCATATATTATTCATGAGACTATAGATGCTTAGAGTGATTAGGTTCCTCATTACCAGGGCTCCATTAGGTCTGCAACTGCTTGCCGGGAATATTTTGTAGGGGGAATATTTCTGGAAAGGCAATTCTTTTAAAGGGAATCTTTGGGTATAACTATAAAACAATTCCCTATTAACATTTATTTCATTTGGGGAACAGCTTTTGCAAGTTTGAGGATAAAAAAGTCACTAAAATAGCCCTAAATGGTTTGGCCAGTGGATAGAGCATCAGACTGTGGACTGCAGGGTTCCAGGTTTGATTCTGGTCAAGGGCATGTACCTAGGTTGCAGACTAGACCACTGGCCTGGGTTGAGGTGTGCATGGAAGGCAAACAATTGATGTTTCTCTCTCACATGGATGTTACTCTCTCTGTATCTCCCCCCTCCCTTCCACTCTCTCTAGGAATCAATGGAAAAAAATATCCTCAGGTGTGGATTAACAAGAACAAAAAGCCAGCTAAAAGAGATTATTGGTACTTTTACCCTGTTTCCCCGAAAATAAGACAGTATCTTATATTAATTTTTTCTCCCAAAGTTGCGCTAGGTCCTATTTTCAGGGGATGTCTTATCTTTCCATGCACTAGGTCTTATTTTTGGAGGATGTCTTATTTTCGGGGAAACACGGGTAACAAGTATTACCAGGAGATAATGCTCTGAGCCTAAATGAACAGGATATGCCTAAAACGGTTTACCTTCCAAGGACTTTTTCTTTAGTGCTGCCTCTCTTTCTGCTCTGTCCAGACTCTCTTTCCTTTTTTAGCCGATCTCTACACACCATACATATCCTCCAGCTCCTTTGACTCTCTCTTCTTTGTGACCCAATGGGCCATAAAGAGAAAACTAAAGAATAAACTTTCATATGCTCAATATTACTTTACTAAAAGCCCGATGCATGAAGATTTGTGCAAAAATGGGCCTTCCTTTTCCTGGCTCCAGGCCCCAGAACCACTCTTTCCACTCTGGCCCTGCCCCCTGCTGCTCGGTGCCTGCATATGCAAATTAACCAGCCATATTTGTTGGGTTAATTTGCATACTCACTCCTGATTGGCTGGTGGACATCATGAAGGTATGGTCAATCTGCATCTTCCTCTTTTATTAGTGTAGATAAACTGGGCAGTAACCTCAGAAATGATATTGTTTATGCCTTTTATTTGTATAAATGAGAAACACAAGACACTGAGATTAAAGATTTGTTCAATATCAGCTTAGCCTGTGGGGCTCAGTGGTTGAGCATCCATCTATGAACCAGAAGGTCATAGTTTGAATCCCAGTCAGGGGCACATGCCCAGGTTGTGGGCTCAATCCCCTGGAGGGGCCATGCAGGAGGCAGCCTATCTATGATTCGCTCTCATCATTGATGTTCCTATCTCTCTCTCTCCCTCTCTGAAATCTATAAAAATACGTTTTAAGAAAGATGTGTTCAATATCATACAGTGAGGAAGTAACAGCCAACTATGAAGCTCTGCTCCTTGTGCAAAGCTCCCCTTTATTCACATCGTGTTGACAAAGTATCTGTGTCTGTGTCTGTGTCTGCATGTGTTTATCCGAAGGTCGGGACCAGCCTCAAAGTCATCAGTGACAGACAATGACTACACGGTCTGGTTTTCCTGCAGTGGGTTTGCAATGACAGTATTTATTAAATAAAATGATACATGTATTTTATAAAACAGATTTAGGTGTAGGCAGCAATTTTTAAAAATATCTTTTTATTGATTTCAGAGAGGAAGGAAGAGTGAGATAGAAATATCCATGATGAGAGAGAATCATGGATCGGCTGCCTCCTGAAAGTCCCCCACTGGGGATCGAGCCCACAAGCCAGGCATGTGCCCTTGACTGGAATGGAACCTGGGACCCTTCAGTTCGCAGGTCGACGCACAATCCACTGAGCCAAACCGGCTAGGGCTATATATTATGTTTTTAAAGGCCCTTCTTTTTGTTGAACAGCCCAGACAGAATGCCCACATAGGTGAAGGGCAGAGTATAGTAGAAGTGGAAGTTAATGAATAAAACTGACAACAAATATTTTACTCCTGGATTTCCTACAAAAGGAAATCGCAGAATTAGTAGATTAGAGACACAGAGTATGTTTCATTCAATAGCTCTTCAGCTTAAACAAAAACCTGAATAAAATCTTATTCCCTTACTCACATGTGTCAAACACAAGGCCCGCGGGCCAAATCCGTCCCGCCAGGCCTTGCAATGTGGCCCACACCGCGCTGTCATCACTGCACTCCACTGCGTTTCCATCACAATGACAGTTTATGACTGTTCAGTAAACCATTTGGCCCGCGATTTAGGCTGGATTTTAGATTTTGGCCCCTTCTCTGATTGAGTTCGACACCCCTACCTTACATCATCAACTATACTCATTTCCCCTGTCTGCTTCCACAAATCAGTTTCCAGCTGGCTGCCTGGAGGCCAAGACCGCTAACCTCACCCTGAGCTTAGAATCTGTTCTTTTTCTATTCCATGTAGTACGTGACAAACCTTTATCAAGTAAAACACCTTCAAAAAACCCCAAAGAACGAAACAAAAAACAACAACAGTTAAAAAAGGGAAATTCTCCATGCTGGCCTTAGAAAAAGTAAGCTGGCCTGACTTCATTCTCGTCATTTAGACATTCTGCCTAGAATTAAAGGATGAGTTCGAGCAAGTTATTATCTCAAAGCCTCCCTACTGCCTCATGTCCTTTTCTCCACCCCAAGAATAGTAAGAGTGACTAGAAGCCCAGTGCACAAAATTCATGAATGGGGGCGAGTGGGGGGGAGAGTCCCTCAGCCTGGCATTTGGACATCCTCTCACCACCCAGGACTACTGGCTCCAAACCACTCACCTGCCTGCCTTATTGCCCCTGCCTCCTAGCCTGATGCCCCTAATTGCTCCCCTGCCACCCTGATCGCCCCCTAATTGCTCCCCTGCCTGCCTGATCGCCTCCTAACCACCTGTACCCTCACCACCGTGGCCTTATCTGGAAGGACATCTGGAAGATGTCTGGTCTAATTAGCATATTACTCTTTTATTAGTATAGATGTGCAAAAACTGCCTACTGGGATGGGATGCAGAAGTAAGAAACTATTGTACAGACTCAGAATGAAAAAATACTTTATCACCAACCACCACATTCCTTCCAATCTAACAGTCCCAAGTGGTACCACGGGGCAAATGGGGATTATACCTTTCATTTGTCTCTTACTAATCTAACTCATTTATTCAAAATAGTTGGACTACCACAAACTTTATTTCTAGATGAAGACACTGAGGTTCTGAAATTAAAGCGACATGTTCAAGGTCACACAATTCGAGGTTCTCAGGCGATTCTGACAGCAAATCTCCTTGAATAGCTTGGCCTTTCCTGCTCTCTCTTAGTGGCAGTGGCCAACTCCCTATGCTGATCAAGCAGCAGAGGCCGATTCGTGATGAAAACTCTGTTCAGAGCTTAAGATGTAGTAGCTTCTGGAGGAGATAGTGTGAATGTCCCCATTGATAAACTGGAATAAATCATTTCCTCAGAGACAGTGCAGAAGGAAAGAAGATATTGCCTGCTTTCGTGAGAAGTATTTAGGTGATTACATGTGTTATAGGTGATTGATCATTCCTTGTAAGTAACAATACTTTACTTGGCTTTTGGGACACAACACTCATTACCTCACTGGCCACTTCTTTTTTTTTTTTTTAATATATTTTTTATTGATTTCAGAGAGGAAGAGGGAGAGAGAGAGAGAAACATCAATGATGAGAAAGAATCATTGACTGGCTGCTTCCTGCATGCCCCCCACTGGGGATCAAGCCTGAAACGCCAGCATGTACCCTTGACCTGAATCGAACCTGGGACCCCTCAGTCCGCAGGCCAACACTGAGCCAAACTGGCTAGGTCATTGGCCACTTCATTACAATCCTTCTTGATAGCTCCTCTCTTGTCAGTATCAGGTCTCAATTCTCAGGCCTCTTATCAACCTAATTAATGAACTCTCAGCCTAAGGGATGTCTTCCAGTCCTGTGTCTTTAAATAGGGTCTACTGCCCTAGCCGGTGTTGCTCAGTGGATAGAGCATCAGGCCACCGGCTGAAAGGTCCCAGGTTTGATCCTGGTTAAGTTGTGAAGTACCTCAATTGCAATCCCCAACCCTTGTCGGGAAATGTGAGGGAGGCAAACAATTGGCATGTCTCTCTCACATTGATGTTTCTCTCTCTCTCTCTCCCTCCTTCCCTTTCACTCTCTCTACAAGTCAATTGAAAAATATCCTTGGACCTGGCTGATTTGGCTCAGTGGATAGAGCACTGGCCTGTGGACTGAAAGGTTCTGGGTTTGTTTCAAATCAAGGCAACATGCCCAGGTTGTAGGGGGTGTGTAGGAGGCAGCCAGTCAATGATTCTCTCATCATTGATGTTTCTCTCCCTGTCTGAAATCAATAAAAATATACTTTTTAAAAGAAGAAAAAGAAAAATATCCTCAAGTGAGGATTAAACAAAACAAAACAAAACAAAAAATAAATACTGTCTACTGATGATGCTTAAATTTCAATATCTTCAGTCTGAAATGAACTTCTGAATTCCGGACTAATATATTCGACTGCCTACTTGATATCTCCACTTGGATGTTTAAATAGACATTTCGAACTTAATTTGTCCCAAGCACCTGGTCTTTTTAAAAGCAGAATCTGATAATTTTCACTATAGCCACTCTACCACTCAGTGTGAACCACTAACATTTCTTAGACTAGATCACTCCAAATGTGTCTTAGCTCATCCTCCTTGTCCCTCTCTCTCCACCCTCCAGTCTAACAGCCACAAAACAGTGGAGCCATACTTTAAAAATATAACCCAATTCTTAAGTCATTCTCCTGCTCCAACACTCCAATGAGCTCACAAGGCAGTTTAAATAAAATCAACCAGTGCAATCTTCCTCCAACCTCTTCTCCTCTTACCTTTCCAGCCAGTGACCTCTTTGTTTTTAGAATCCACTCATCCCATTCCTGTCTCAGGACCACTAACCAGATACCTTCATGGCTGCTTCCTTATTTTCTACTAGAGGCCCAGTGCACGAATTCGGGCACAAGTTGGGTCCCTTGGCCTCGCTGGCAATCATGTTGTCTTGCCCAGTCCTGATGGGGGCCGATGGGGGCTGGCCAGCTGGGGAGGGACCACAGGAGGCCTCCAGGGCTTGTCTGGCCCTCCTGCCCAGTCCTAATGGGCCAGACCCCAGCAGCAAGCTAACCTACCAGTTGTAGCATCTGCTTCTGGTGGTCAGTTCGCATCATAGCAATCGGTCAAGCGGTCACTCAAATGGTCGACCAATAGGTCAGACACTTAGCCTATTACACTTTTATTATATAGGATAAGTCTCTGCTAAATGTCACCTTCTCAGAGTGGGATGTCCCCTGACCACTCTCTAAAGTATATCTGTCCAGGCGCAGAAAACTGCATAAAGAGGCTATCCTTTATGTAAAAGAGAGGGGGTGAATTAAGATTAAATTTATAAAATTGAATTGGAAAAAAAAAATTACTGAAAGGATAAATACAGGAAGAGGGCAGCATGATTTCCTCTTTAATTAAAAACAACAAATAAATAAAAACATCTCAACGGTTTCTAGTATCTTGTGTCACCGCTTACCTCCAGCATATTTCATTCATGCAACACTTCTATTTATAAATCTGCAGGCTGCCCTTGGCCACATCCAGTACACGGACAGGATAAAGACATAAGAGGGCTGGCTTGTTCATTCTGCGAACGTCAAAAAGCCAGGAAGGGAAGCTAAACCCTTGGATAACGGAATCGTGATTCAAGAAGACCTCAACAAGTTTTAACGCTGGCTACATTCAAAGAGATGACTTTACAACAGTTAAAGGTAAATAACACTGCTTCAAAATCACCGTGAACTTGTATATACAGACTGGGAGAAAGCTTAACATAAAAAAAGATGCTGGCTTATGTTGATAACATCAGTGGTTTCCAGACAAATTTTTCAAAACACAAAGAGAAACAATATCCAGCTGCCAACTTTTTATTGTTTATTTAAGAATTCTAAGACAAAACCAAGAAATCCAAGACAAATGTCCCAAGAAATTTACCACCCAGCACTATCATTTCATAAAGAAGGGTCATTATAGCATCAGAAAAGGAGAAATCAGAATCGTAAGAAGAAGAAAAAAATCCCTACTCGCACAACTATGACTGGAAAAGCCACGTAACATTTTTTCTCTCACTTTCCTGCTAGTCAAGAGTTAACACAATTTGAGACCGCAAACACAAGTGCACTGCTTAAGCTGAGGAAAGACATAATTTCACTGCACTATATTCAGACCATAACTGCAGAATTAAATAGGGAACCAGATCAGAGAAAGAATAGCTCTGACAAAGCTGACTGCAGTCGACAGATGAGATGGCAAAGGAAGCCACATCACATGAAGTTGCAGGGGTTGTCATATTTAACTTAGAAAAGAGAAGACCTAGCTAGCAAGGACCCAGGCTAGTGAGGAAAAGCTTACCGCATCTCACTCATGAAGACAGAACTGCAAAGTGGGAAGAAGTTACATAATACAGACAGAGCAGGTACTAACTCAACTTCAGTAAGATCTTTCCATACTTTTCAAAAGCTACTTTCTCATGGAAATGGTTTGTGGAGAAGCTGGGTTCAATAACATCTACAGGGATTTAGTAGTCGGCATGGTATTACTTCTAAAATCTCCTCTAAGCCTAAAATGTTATAAATCAGAAAGGAATCAATGTTGCCTTCTGAACCCACTAAAAAAGGTGAGTGGTCAGAATTTTTGCTTTAGTCAAAAAGACATAGGTTGAGTTATGGGTTGTACCACTTAGTAATGTGTGACACAAAACAAAATTATTCACTAACTCTAGGTCTCAAATATTCTCAACTGGAAAATAATACCTTATTTATAGTACTGTTGCATGAATTACACACACACACACACACACACACACACACTCTGCCTAGCACTTACACTGAATGGACAGATTAATATGATCTCTGAATGCATAATAATCTGGCACTTATTACACACACACACACACACACACACACACACATATATGTTAGATATTAGAAGCCTGGTGCATGAATTCGTGCATGGGTAGGGTCTGGCCAGCCTGGTCAAGGGGAAGGGACATAGGTGGCTGGCCAGCCTGCCTGCTGGTTGAGCTCCTGGTTGAGGGGACAATTTGCTTATTAGCCTTTTATTATATAGAATATACACTGAGTGGTCAGATTATTATGCGTTCAGAGATCATAATAATCTGGCCACTCAGTGTAGTAGGTGCTTACTACATAATAGATTATTCATTTATGTAACAAATATCATGCGTGTTCCAAAGAGTAATATTTTCTGTCTTACTTATTAATGATTGTTATACTTAAATGACTTCTCTGCTATGTCTCATTTTTCAAACCTAATGCATGCTTGGGATTCTTTTCCACTTACATATTAGTACAATCCCTATTTGCATGTTAGTACTTTTTGTAAAGCTTTCTTTAACCTCACTTTGGTGGTTTCCTTTCTATTTTTGTTTGACACAAAACTGGGCTTTACTGTCAGTACATATTGGCTGTATCAGTTCACTTTGGCCAAACAATTTCATAATATGCTCTTGAACAATCATTTCAACTAACTGGACTCTATATCCAGTTTCATCAACCTTACCCCAAGACAGAAGATTCCTTATTGTCTTGTATTGCACACATTGGCCAACTCAAGAAATATATGAGTAAGTACATTAAAACCCATTCCACCAAGTGTAATTGATTATTAGAAATCCTGGTCATTAATAAAAGGTTATGGAATAAAGATGATCTCAGATTTCTCCCCGTAAGAGGAAACCCATTTCTTACTGAAGCCCATCAACATGTAATGATCAGTCAACACTATTCCTCCAGGGAGGACTTTCCGATGGTATGCAATTACTCTTTTGTTACACTTACAGTATAATTTGAACTGAACGGGTATTTAAGTTGACAATTTAGTATCATGCTGTGTGTAAGGTATTTATTAGGATAGTTTAACACCGCTCATGTTCGCTATAGAGAAGACAAAAACATTACTCATTAACTGAAATAGCAAAAATTATTTTTCAGGAATAGCTTTTGTTCAGTAAAAAACATGTTGACAACCTTAAACATATACAGCATTCAGGACTAGATGAGTCATATCTGATTACTATCAGATGCAACAATAAAACAAGTAGTTTTTCAGTGTCAAGAGGAAAGACGAAACTGATACTTGGAACAAATAAACCAAATCACCAAGCACAGAATTTTTATAGCACCCTGATGTTTGCATGGATAGGCATAATGTACACTAATTTTCTAGTGCAGTTTTCACTATTCTAATGCTCAAATAAACATGCAGATGGTTATTTATTTCCATACAGGATAATTTTAGAATACCATGAAATGTACCAGTAGAATACATTTCAAGTGTAATTTAATATAATTCCACACACCTAATTTAGTTACAGTCTATTTTTAAGTTGAAATATAAGAGAAATATTGAATTATTTTTAAGTCTATTAAGTGCAAAGTAGAATTTAAGAATAAAAATGAAAAGGACAACAAAAAAGCACTTGATCCAAAAACCAACTCAATAAAAAGCATACATTTAATTTTGGTATAAAAAGTTCAACACAAATCTTTTCTTCAAAAGGTAAATTTTTGCTTAAAATAACGCATTAACTGATGAAAAATGGACTTCACAGGTTCTTGTTATGTGGCAAATTTATAGAGTTGATCATACTATAAAATACTACTGAATATCAGAAAATATTAAAATATGATTACTTGGTAAGTAGCAGGGAAAAATTTTCCCAAGCTTCTGTTTTTATGCAAAACCCATGTTATGGTATCTTTCCCCCACATCAGTAAGTTAATTTCTAAAACCAAAGTTCTATTCCAGTGGAATTACTTTCACGCAACAAAGGATCAGACTAATACAACTGGGGTGACCATGAACTTGACTGTCACAGGCCACGCAGAGGCTGGAGAGCAGCTTTCCATACATGTCCCCACGGGGGGATGTTACTTGCCTTTCATTGGAAGTTGGGGTTTGTCAGACAAGCCAGTCAACTTTTCAAATTTTGGTGTCTTCCTCTGTCAGTCAAGTGCACTTAAGATTCTTGGGATTTAAAACAGCAAAATTGCGCAACAGCTAACCAAGTTAGGAAGCAGGAAAAACAGCCCTGGTGTGACTTAGAAACCGCACACAGGAGGGCAGAAAAATATGCAAGAGGGTTTGTGACTTGCAATGTAGTATTTCCTGGGCTGAATTCCTAAATCTTGGAAGCCTTCCCAGGAAGGATTTCATCAGGAAAGATCTAGATACTGTACCCATACTGTAACCCCTTACACTATCCCCCACCTGCTCCTCCCCATCCTGCCTCATTCTCTTGGGCTTGTTTTAGCTCCAGGACAAGCTCAGAAGCATTGCAAACTCTCAAGGATCAGGCCCTTTGAAAAAAAAAGAGACCTTTGCAATCTGCTGCACCCCATTCCGCTCAAAGGGGAGTGAATGTTCAACATCAAGAGGATAAAAATAAAAATAAACAAATGCAGACAAAGAAATGCACCAGGTCTATTTTTTTATTTGCTTTGATTGCTTTAAAAAAATAAAAAAATAAATAGGCAAGATGTTCATCTATTCGCTTAGCAACGTAGCATGCATTACCCAACCCACCGAAAAAAAAACAATTCTGCATTTCCCAGCTACACAATAGGCCGCCGCCGGCCCTGCCCTGAGCCCGGTCCTCGCCCTTAGAAAGTCCTTTTCCACCCATCGCCTTGGCGGAGCTTGCACGGGCTCCGGCCCGCCGCCTTCCAGGACCTTGCCTTCCTCCGTTTCAGAAAGAAAACTCCCAAGAAAAAAAGAAAAAGAAAACGAGATTCGAGGGAGGACTCGGGGACCCAAACCCCACATCTTCCCGCCCAAGGGTTGGGTCAGCGGCTCCGATCGGTCTTCCCCGGGGGAATCACGTCAGGGCGCCATCCCCCAAACCCCGCATCCGAGTCCTCGGGACAATGAGGCCCACAGGAGGCCCCTGGGTGCTCATCCGGGTCCCCCCAACCGTGTCCCCCACCCCGGGTGCACCGCGGAGGGGGGCCGAGGCCGAGCTCGGGGTGCAATCTCCCGGCGGCGGGGGTGCATGACACCCCGTCTCCCACACCCTTCCCCCCCCCCCCCCGTCACCCCACAGCCCGGAACTGACCCACAAAGAGGGGATCTCAGCGCTGCAGGCGGCTCGGACCCGGGGAGCCCCTTCCCGCCCGGCCCCGCCCGCGCCCCGCGCTCGGCCTGGGCGGAGGGGGAGGATGCACAAAGCCGAGCCGGAGCGCGATGACAGGACTCCATCCCGCGGCGGCTCCGGGCCCCGGATCGCCAGGGGGGTGACGGGGGGCTGGGCTGGGTGCAGGGGCGCCCGGCCAACACCCCCGATCGGGGTGCGTGGGGGGGAGGCGCCGCGCGGAGCATCCGGGAAGCGGCCCCCGGGCCCCCCGCCTTCCCCGCCTTCCCCGCCGCGGGCTGGGGCCGAGGCCGGGACCCGGGCTGCAAAGCCAGGGAGGGAGGAGGATGCGGAGAGCCCCGGCGGCGGCGGCCAAGCCCGGCGAGGGCGCGCATCACTCACCCCTCACCGCGGAGAGAGGCGCCGGTCCGGGAGGCTCCGCACGCCGTGCTCCCCGCACCCTGTGGTCGTCGTCGTCGTCGTCGTCGTGTCGTCGCTGTGGCTGCGATCGAGCTCCCGGCCTCCCGGCCTGTGGGCTCCGCCGCCGCCGGGCGATAACGTTATTCCACACACGCCCCGCACATAGCGGTAACGGCAGGCGCGGCGGCCAGTGCGCATGCGCCTGGCGGAGGGCGAGGAGCCCGGCCCTATCCCCGCTCCGGGCTCCGACCCGGCGAGCGCTCACTGCGCAGGCGCCGGGCGCAGACAATGAAAGGGGTTTGTGCAGAGAGGGTCTCCCGCAGGCTGGTCCCAGGTCGCACTGCGCAAGCGCGCCTCCCAGGCCCGCGGGAACAATGAGGAGGACCCCGGCCTGGGCGGCCGCCGCCGCCACTCGCGCGGACTACACTTCCCAGCGGGCAGTGCGCCAGCTGTGGCAAGGGGAGGTCGGGCGGCTGGGCATGCTCGGATTTGTAGTGTGAGCCACCTTTCCCACACCATCGAGGCTCTTTTGGAAGGATTTAAGAGCTGCTTTCACTTGAGAATGTATTTGGCCCGTTTTTTGACAAACGTCGTGAGGAGTGTCGAGCTTGTTATTATTTGCGTCTTTGAGAAGCTTGCAGGGTCGGACGCTTCCTGGCACAGGCAGAAGGGTCCAGGCCTTGCAGGGAGACCTTGCTGTCAGTAGGGTGGTCCAACAGCAGGATGGAACGAAGGCAGGACTAAGACCAGGAAAAGGGCGGAGCCTCCGAACAGTCCCCATGGCAACCGGATCTGGCAACCCAACCGTTGCAGCCTCGGTTCGGGCCGCCGCGGTGCCCTCTGGGAATTGTAGTGTCGTTGGACTTTGCTCTCGGGGAAGTCGAGACTGCAAGGCCTCAGCCTGTGAACCACAAGTCCCGTCATCCCCCAGGAGGCCCGGTGGGTGGGAAGGCTGAGAGACCCTCTGAGTGGGGTTCCAGGCTCCCCGTTGACAGCCGAGGCGGGAAGCAGGCGGGTCCTGTCGGGGCGCCCAGGCTTCCTGTGCTCGGAGGGGAGATTACTGGACACTGTCCCACCTCACTCACTCCCATTTCTGGACCCCGAGTCTGCGCATGGAGGAGCCCCTGGAGAGCTCTACCCTGGAGGAGGCTCTGGGGCAATTACAGCGGAGTCTCCGGGGTGAGTTGCCCCCGAATCCTGCACCTCACCCTCTGGGGACCAGGGCCTGGTGGGCGGGAGCTGGCCATGTACCTTGCCCCACACCCCAATCGGCCCCACTCCAGCCAGGACTCGGAGGAAGAAGATGAGTGTTGCTGTGATTTTTGAGGACAGGAGAAAGTTTGCTTTTACTGTTAACCTGTGGTGTTTCCCTTGATCCCCTTGGTCACCTGTCCAACTCTCTGATCTTGACTCAGGCACCTAGCTCTCCAGTGCCAGCAGCAACTCTTGCACGGCTCTAGGTCACATTTGCGCGTTTCCCACACTTTGCTCTTTAATCCAGTAAGCTCCTAATTGTACACTTTGTACACTTTGAGAAACATCAATCAGCTGCCTACTGCACACCTCCTACTGGGGATGTGCCTGCAACCAAGGTACATGCCCTTGACCGCAATCGAACCTGGGACCTCTCAGTCTGCAGGCTGAGCCATACCAGTTAGAGTGTGAAAGGGAAGGGGAGAGATGGAGAGAGAAACATCGAGGTGAGGAAGACACATCAGTTGGTTGCCTCCCGCACCTACACCACAAGGCAGATTGAACCTGCCACTGAGCTAAGTGTGCATGCCCGCAATTGGACCTGGGGCCCTTCAAGCCATGGGCTGACGCTCTACCCACTGAGCGAAACTGGCCATGGCATACTGGGTGCTGGGGGAATGCAATAAATAACTAGACAAAGTCCCTGCCCTGTTGGAGCCCCTGGATTAGTGGTGAAGAAAGACAATAAACAAATGAAATAATTACAGATCACTCTGGTAGAAAATAAGGGTAAAGACCAGTGCTTGGAAGCACTCATTAAATATGAGCTGCTGTTTATACTTGGTATTTGCAGCAAAGGGAGGATTTCTCAAGGAGATTAGAAAGTTTATTTTCAAGTGACTGTAAACGTTATGAGAGTTATTAATTATCGTTCCCATCGTCAGCAGCCTTAAGAAACTGTCAGCATTCTCAGTAGCCACACTATAAGGGTCAAAGAATTGGTCTTCGTGAAGGTATTCACCCTCCTCCTGCTTCAAGAACGGTTAGATAACAGAAATAATCATTTCTAACTTTTAAAAAATATTTTTTATTGATTTTTTACAGAGAGAAAGAGAGAAGGATAGAGAGTTAGAAACATCGAGGTGAGAGAAACATCGATCAGCTGCCTCTTGCATAACCCCTACTGGGGATGTGCCCGCAACCAAGGTACACGACCTTGACCAGAATCGAGCCTGGGACCTTTCAGTCCACAGGCTGACGCTCTATCCACTGAGCCAAACCGGTTTCGGCACTTTTTTTTTTTTTTTTTACAATTAATTTCAGACAATAAAGAAGAGGGAAAGAGAGATAGAAACATCAGTGATGAAAAACACTGATCAGCTGCCTCCTGCACGTCCCCCCCTGACTAGCGTCCAAGCTCTCAACCCGGACCCGGGTACTTGCCCCCGCCAGAACTGTGACCTCCAAGTTCATAGGTCGATGCTCAACCATTGAGCTACACCGGCCAGGCTTACGTTTTATTTGAAAGCAAGAAAAATGCAGTGCACAATGATAATGTGAGTGATTTGTTTAATTTTTGAGGTTGGCAAAATAAATTGTATTATAAATGACTCCTAATGTTTCTCCTTCTTCAATCTTACTTTGAATTTTTATGTAAGCATCAGAGGACATTTAATTCAAGCTAATGTTATTGTACTATTTTTAATACTCAAGAGTTTTCATTCAAATGAAATTTAATACATTTTAAAATAAATTTGAAATTTAGTGTGCTAACGGTATAAAAATAGGACATTTGTAATCAAGAGCAGACATAAAGCAAAGAAAAAAGTTAACTTAAAAAAACAACAACAAACTTTAGTCCTGGCTGGTTTGGCTCAGTGGATAGAGTGTCAGCCTGGGGACTGAATGGCCCTGGGTGCGATTCTGATCAAGGACATATGGCTGCATGGGTGTGGCGTTATTCCCCATTAGGGGGCGTGCAGGAGGCAGCCGATCAATGATTCTCATCACTGATGTTTCTATCTCTCTCTCTCTCTTCCTCTCTGTAATCAATTAAAAATATATATTTTTTAAATCCCACACAATAACAACAAAAACACTTTAGCCCGGCTGGTGTGGCTCAGTGGTTGAGCACACCCACCTATGAACCAGAAGGTCACGGTTAGATTCCCAGTCAGGGCACATGTGTGGGTTGCATGCTCCATCCCCAACATGGGGCAAGCAGGAAGCAGCCCATCAGTGATTCTCTCTCATCGATGTTTCTCCCTTTCTCTTGCTCTCTGAAATCAATAGAAGTATTAAAAAAATTAGTGATAGTTTTAACAATGAATCAAGAAGTGGCACCTGATTTTTCATGGATTTTCAGGACTTTGTTATTTAGTAGCATTTTTATGTTGTTGTTTTTTTGTTTTGTTTGGTGTGTGTGTGTGTGTGTGTGTGTGTGTGTGTGTTTCATTTTTATGTTTATGTAGCCTATATAACAATTCATAGAAAGAAAACAAAACTAATTTTGGCACAAAGCATAGTTAGAAGTTCCTCACTTCATACCTATAAATTACCTCTTTTATAGGATCTTCCTTAAAGCCCAAATGTGTGTTTCTGAACAGAGTATGGTGGCATTATTTTATATGGCGAACTTCATGATTTTGAGTGTGTCTGCCTCATAACTTGAAAAGTACGTTACCATTATTCAATCAGATAAAATGCAAGTTCAAGTTCATTATATTGTTTTGCGTTGGTTTTATTGGTTTAGTTTTGTCTATCTGCTGTCACTTCCCCAAAATCTCTCGCCTGGTTCAGGAGCAGGGGGAAAGCTAACCAGCATTCTTGGTCTTTCATCTCAAGTTACTGCTCTGGTTTCTAAATGTCTGTGCCTGCAATCATTACTATCAACTCTTCATTTATAGTCAGCCAGGAAATAACCACATAAAAATACAAAATGTGCTGAAACCAGTTTGGCTCAGTGGATAGAGCGTCAGCCTGCGGACTGAAAGGTCCCAGGTTCGATTCCAGTTAAGGGCATATACCTTTGTTGGGGGCACATCCCCAGTTGGGGGTGTGCAGGAGGCAGCTGGTCGATGATTCTCTCTCATCGATGTTTCTAACTTTCTATCCCTGTCTCTTCCTCTCTGTAAAAAAATCAATAAAATATATATTTTTTTAAATGCAAAATGTTTTCACAATTTTCCATGCTAATTCTTCACCCTTTTCCTTGTTTATTTTCCTTTAAATATAATTTGGGGCCCAGCCAGTTGCTCAGCCGTTGCTCATCGACCTAATCATCTTATGTGCCGACTCCCCCTATTTCATCATCTCGGTGCTTCAGGCTCTAGATTGAACTTGTGGAAGGGTGTGATGTAGTCAGAGGAAGAGAATGTGGAATCAGGAGCCAGGTCACTGACTCTTACTGTTTGCCTGGCTGACAAACATCTGTTCACTTAGGCAAGTTATAGACTGTTCTTAGATTCTTGTTCTTTATCTACAAAATAAAGTTGGGCCTCGTTGGGAATTACAGAATGTGTGAAGCTGCCAGTGGAAGACATCAGGGAATGGTGAGGCTTGTGGCAGAACTGGGCAGTTTATGTTTTTTCTAAAAGCAATCCATTTCTTTCTTGCTTCCTCCTTCTTCCTTTCCTTCCCTTCTTTTTGCTTCTCCCTTCCTCCCACACTGTTCCTTCCAATCAAAACACACTTGAGAGAGCCCAAGCAGCATGACTCAGTGGTTGAGGTCAGGGTTCGATTCCCAGTCAGGGCATTGCAAGAAATTGCAGAGGTTTAATGACATTCCTTGCGGCTCCATCCCCAGTGGGGGACGTGCAAGAGGCAGCCAAACCATGATTCTGTCTCATCATTGATGTTTCTCTCTCCCCCTCTCCCTTTCTCTCTGAAATCGATAAAAATTATCTTTAAAAAAAAAAAAAAAAAAAAAAAAGACCCACACAAAACATATATGAGAGCTGGTTCCCACCCCAGGCATCACTCTCAGACCCCCAGGTCTCTAATGTTCCTTCCATCAACACTGGGTTGGAGCTTCTGACTGATAATGGTTATGTTTCTCTCTAATTAAAATAACAGCGAGGGGTGGAACTAGTTCATAGAAAGTGGAAGTTTGAATATGAAAATAAAGCTGAAACCAGTTTGGATCAGTGGATAGAGCATCGGCCTATGGACTGAAGGGTCCCAGGTTCGATTCCGGTCAAGGGCATGTACCTTGGTTGTGAGCATATCCCCATTAGGGGGTGTGCAGGAGGCAGCTGATCGATGTTTCTCTCTCATCGATGTTTCTACCTCTCTATCCCTCTCCCTTCCTCTCTGTAAAAAAATCAATAAAATATATTAAAAAAAAAAAAGAAAAGAAAATGGAAATAAAATATATAATTTGGGGGAGGGGGGTTTGATTCTTTTTTTTTTTTTTTTTTGTAAATTGATCTGGTTTAGAAAACCGAAGATCATGTGAATGTTCTGTGTTTTACTTGTATGCGATTAGCACATCTCTCCAGAGTCCACAGTGTGTTTCCCTCCCAGGGAGAGCTCACATCTGCAGGAAGCCTGTGCAAACCGGACTAGCCAATAATTTGGTCACTGGATTAGCCCACAATGATATCATCTGGACCTTTGGCAAACTTACAAAAGCATGTGTGTGACTTGGGCGGAAGTTCTTGTTTTTCTCAGTTTTACTCCTCAAACTGGTATTTCTTCTTTTACTTCTTCTTTCCCCCTTCTACCCTTCCTCCTCCTACAACCCCTTCTCTTTTTCTTCTTTTCTGATCTTCTTGACTGTTTTTTTGAGTATTTTTATATTCTGCTCACACACACACATTCTCCACAACTACTAATGCTTGCTTATTTGTTTGTCTTACTATGAGCCTCATTGAGAGCAAGGCAGGCAACAATACAATAAAGCCTCTGAAGCATTCATTCTGAAATGACAAAATTATGTCGATAATTCAGCACAGACTAAATCATCTCTGTTTTCTAAAAATTAAAAGAAAAGGAATGGTTTGGCTGTTAAATAAGGATTAGTCATGCAAATAAAACTTGTAAGCAACTGAGGTCCTTTTTTGCTGATGAAATTTAAATTACATATATTCATTATTATAATTATTTTGCTTTATATACTCACATGACTTTTAGTAATTTTAACTTTTATGGCTACTTTTTTTGTTGTTGTTGTTAACCAGAATAAGAAAAAGGCAGTAAAGTTCCAGTTTTCTTTCCCTCTTACTGAGGAGGTAAAATAGGCAAAGGACAGGACTTAAGAGCGCAAAAAAGTAACTAGAAATCCCTAGCATCACCTGGAATCAAACATGGCACGGTGTAATGAAGTTGTAAGGACATTTGTGCATGTTCTTTCACAGAAAGAAGAGATTGAGTCATTTTCAGGCTATTGAGATACTTAGAATAATTATATATCATCTTGAGATGTTTACAAGACATTCTCTCAGCACTTTGCTGAGGTTTTTAACCTTTCCACTTAGTGATACTCCTTTCAGGGTCAAAAGGTGGAGAAAGAAGCCCTAGCCTGTTTAGCTCAGTGGATAGAGCATTGGCCTGCAGGCTGAAGGTTCCCTGGTTCGATTCCCGGTCAAGAGCACATACTTGTGCATGTGTGAGAGGCAACCAATTGATGTGTCTCTCTCACATCGAAGTTTCTCTCTCTCTCTGTCTCTCCCCCTGCCTAACACACTCTCCAAAAATCAATGGAAAAATATCCTCAGGTGAGGAGTACCAACAAAACAAAACACAATCCAACAGAAAGGTAGAGAAAATAGGTTGACATGCACTTGTGTGCTCACCCAATCACCTTTATGACTGATTTTGATGGTGCTTCATCAGATGCAAGTCTGATGGAAGTCTCTCCTCAAGACTGAACACCTGCTGTCTTATTTGATTGCTCTGAACCAGTAGAGCTCGCCCTAGCCGGTTTGGCTCAGTGGATAGAGCATCAACTTGTGAATCGAAGGGTCTTGGGTTTGATTCCAGTCAAGGCTCCTCCCCAGCCCAGGCCCTGGTTGGGACACATGCAGGAGGCAGCCAATCTATGTGTTCCTCTCACATCCATATTTCTCTCTGACTTTCCCTCTCTTTCCTCTCTCTCTAAAAATCAGTGGGGAAATATCCTCTGGTGAGGATAAAAAATAAAATAAAAAATAAACCAGTAGATCTCAACAGGGGCAATGGTTCTGCCCAGAGGACATTGGGTAGCGTCTCAAGACATTTTTGTTTGTCAAACCTGGGAAGGGCGGATGCTCCCAGCATGCAGTGGGCCAGGGCCAAGGATGCTCTAAACATGTACAACACAGCCCCTCAAACAGGAGTCATCAGGCCCGCTGTCAGTAGCGCCGAGGTTGAGAGACTATGATCTTGAAGGAAAGCTTTACTCACAGCCCTGGCTCAGCCAGCATCGTCCTTGACAGTCATGACCATTAAGGACCCAGATTGCACTGGCTGGTGATTGTGCCCGGGTTCTGCCAGGCTGGCTAGGATTACTTCTCTGTCAATGGAAAGTGACAGGTGCATAAGTCCTCCCAGTCGGTGCCAAAAGGATGCCAGGTGTAGCTCTCACGCCGCATCTAGCCAATCTCCTTGATTTGCCAACATCCATGCATCATTCATGACCTCCCAGACACTGCTTTCTCAGGCTGTTTGCATGCTTGCTCGGGTTATCTTTCCCTCCCTGCGCCAGCCACTTGAGCACATTTGTGGGCTAGTGAGAGTCCTGATGGTAGCATTTTCTTTAGGATTTAAAAAAATATATTTTTTATTGATTTTGTACAGAGAGGAAGGGAGAGAGATAGACAGTTAGAAACATCGATGAGAGAGAGTCATCGATCAGCTGCCTCTTGCACACCCCCTACTGGGGATGTGCCCGCAACCAAGGTACATGCCCTTGACTGGAATCGAACCCGGGACCCTTCAGTCCCCAAGCCGACGCTCTATCCACTGAGCCAAACCGGTTTCGGCTTCTTTGGGATTTTTTAGAAAAAACTTTCCATATACTGCGTTTGATGCCTCTCTATTATCATGGCCATTTACCAAGCTGGCTCTGTCTGGTTCTGGATTAGGCTTTTGTATCTTGGTTTCAGTAGCTGTCAGTCTCTTGGTAAGCGGTGACACCATCTCCCGGCCAGGCAGAGGCCCAGGCAGGGTGGACAGACACTTGTATCTCTTATCTCTCTGCGGTCTCAGTTTCCTGCCTGCCCGCTGAGTCTGAGCTTGTTCTGAGAATTGGGATGCGTCTAATGTCTCCGCCTGGGGCAGTCTGGTCGGTTGCATGCTTTCTCGGAGACAGCTGGGTGTTTCGCAGGATGTGGCCCGCTGTCCCTGTCACCAGGCTAATTCCCCCCCTCATCCCCCGGTGCAGATGGACAGTGTAGAGATTAATAATTCACAGTATGTATACGAGGGCTGGTCCTCGCTAGACGGGGGCACACTTTCCTTTTGTTCAGAAACATCCAATGATGAGCCAGGAGTTAGAAGTAGGGAAACTGGATTAAAAAATAAATAAATAAATAAATAAGCCGAAACCGGTCTGGCTCAGTGGATAGAGCGTCGGCCTGCAGACTGAAAGGTCCCAGGTTCGATTCTGGTCAAGGGCATGTACCTTGGTTGCAGGCACATCCCCAGTAGGGGCTGTACAAGAGGCAGCTGATCGATGATCCTCTCTCATCGATGTTTCTGACTCTATCTCTGTCCCTTCCTCTCTGTAAAAAAATCAATAAAATATATATATTTTTAAAAATGAATAAAACAGGCTTCAGTTGTCAGCAATCAGCAGCTGGCTATAACCTGACCGGTCCTGATGTTTGGATAGTGGACAAGCAGAAATGTTATTCACTTACACTTGTGTTCCTATGATTTTTGTAGTCCTACTGCTGTTTGTATTCATAATTGAGTTGACGTTCAGCCCATGTTAGGTCCTGGGAGGAGAAATCAGGATGTCCCCTGAGGAGAGAAGAGGAAACGAGAGTCCTTTCTTGCTCTCTGGGTTAGAGCAGATTGAGCTGTGCCCATTGGCACCTCCTGTGTCATCTGGTTTCCTTGTGTGTATGCAGGAGGTACCGCATCGGGGGGGAGGAGGTTGTTCCGAATAGGATTTGTGGGGCCTTCAGTTGCAATGGCTCCAGTTGACTAGCAACGGGGTTTCCCTCTGTCCAGGATCATGGGAGCGCTATTACGCCTCAGGATGAGCTCTCTTTGTCCAAGTGCATAACACATGTTTTGAAATGGAGCACTGAAATAACTTTAAACATATCACGTACCCTTTGCTCAGGACTTCACATCATACTTATCTTCATGGTGCCATTTAACACATCATCTTTGACTGTTAGAAATTCTAAAAGATTAAATAAGACTTCTGAGACATTAGAGGAGGGATCAATGAGCTTATCAGATCTGCCATCCTTGTAATCTGATGAAAGAACTCTGCCTCCCGGGACTGTTAACTATGCAAATTTTTTTTTTCTTCAGATTTCCTTTATTTTCCCTAATATGGCGTATTCGCTTTTAGTCAGATTAGGTATAAATAAGTAATTATCCTTTGTCTTGGAGGGGAAGTCATCCGATACCTCCCAGAGGACACTCTTAATGTTAGTCAAACCCCCTGCTCCTGTTCTAATGGAGGCCGTGGAGCTAAGTGCTTTATTCGTAGATCTAAGTGCATAAATCTAAAGCTCTGGGCACCAAATGGCTTATCACGTGACACTTTGACTTCCCTTTCCCATTAACAAGTGTCTTCAGAGCATGTGCAGTTATTGGAAAAACCATTGCTGCTGCTCATTTTGCTCAGGTCAGGAATGCATCGCCTCTGGACTTTTCTTAAATTCCTGATGAGTAACCGGAGGCCAGTCTGGCTTAGTAATGGGCACCCCCTTCCTGTTAGAGAAAGGTCTGTGTGGAAACAGAGTTGGTGTGGAGAGAAAGGTAGTGATAAATTCACCACGTATGTTGTGTAGCTGAGTAATAGCATTTCATCAGATTAGTGTTGCACCTGGACTCAAAGACCAGTCCTCTTAAGTTTAATCCAGGTAGAAAATGAGTTTTTCCGAATGATGAAGCTATATTAGGTATTTTGTAATATAGGGTGTACTTTAGGGTGTATTTCCTTCGATTAAGTTATGGTTATTTTTTCTTTTCCATAATTTGAAATTGATGAGCATGGAGAAAATGGAATCTGTTTCCCAAGGTTCTGGAGAATATATGTTTATGAATATTTTTTTCAGTGATAATGAAAACATGTTTTGTGGCTTTCTTGGGGTTCCCATATAGGAAGCAGGAAGAGGAGCTTTATCTCATGAGGATATAAGAAGAAATAGGTCTACATTGTAAAAGGAGGGCCTGGAACAAAAGATGGCAACCTCATTGCCGTCATTGTTGCAAGTTGCTCTTACTGAGGGAAAGCACCTTCTCCTCTGAAGAACTTAAGAATTGTTTAAATGGAATCCATTTGAAATAGACAGTAGGTGTGCATTAACCTGAGTGGGAATTCATCTTTTTCCAACATAATTATATATACACTAGAGGCCTGGTGCACGAAATTTGTGCACAGATAGAGACCCCAGGCCCGGCCTGCAATCAGGGCTGATTGGAGCCTTGTGGCTGCCAGCTGGGGCCTTCCTTGTGCCACCCCTGGTGTTCAGCGCACATCATAGCAAGCAGTCAACTCCCATTCTCCTGTCCAAACTCCTGAGGGGACACTTTGCATATTAGCCTTTTATATATATAAAATTAATGAGTTAAAAATAATTTTCAAGTACAGATGTCAAAATTTGAAAATGGTGACTGAAATTTAGCCCCCACCTCCAACTTATGAAGAACATTTTTAAAATATACTTATAGTTTTCTGGGTTGAAACCAGCAAATTTAATCATGAGATTAGCAGACATTTAAACCTGAAATCAATGAAATTACCAGTTGGCTGCTTGGTTCTCCATTGATATTCATGTAAAAATACCCACTACAGTAGAGTAGAACTATTAGTCATATATCACTGCTGGTATTAGTATAGTTCCGCTATTAATGTAAGACTTGGATCCTTTGCCGAAAGTGTTTTGGGGCTAGTATTTCCCTGATCGTTATTTCCGTTATCTATTGCTATATAGCAAACCACCCCAAAACTTGAAGGCTGGAAGCAACGGCCCTGGAGGGCCCCTGGGCTTTTAGCAGGCCTGGGCTTCTCTCTTTCCCGAGTGGCCTCTCCTTCCCACGTGGCCTCTTCACAGTGTCCCCAGTGGGGTGGCCAGACTTCCTGCTTGTGGCTTAGGGCTCCCAAAAGCAACCATTCCCAGAGGCATTTTAAAGCCGAGGCCTGGTATGGCATGGTGTCACTTCCACCACATTGTATTGGTGGATGCCTTACAGACCTGATCAATTTCAACAACGTGGGAGAGGAGAAGGGTTTGAGCCTTGGGTCCATTTTTAGAGATAAACTACTATAACAATCTGCCTTAAAATGCTTTGTCTTACTCAGCAATCCCACTTCTAGGACTATATCCCAAGAAATTAGAAACACCAATCAGAAAGGATATAGGCACCCCTATGTTTATAGCAGCACAATTCACCAAAGCTAAGATTTGGAAACAGCCTAAATGCCCATCAGCAGGTGAGTGGATTAGAAAACTGTGGTACATTCACACAATGGAATACAACGCTGCTATAAAAAAAGGAAGGAACTCTTACCATTTGCAGCAGCATGGATGGACCTGGAGAGCATTATGTTAAGTGAAATAAGCCAGGCAATGATGAACAAAAAAGATAGATACAGAGGCAGTAAAGCACCGAACAGACTGTCAAATTACAGCGGGAAGGCTGGGGAGGGTTGGGGAGGGAGAGAAATAGATCAACCGAAGGACTTGTATGCATGCATGTAAGCACACCAATGGATGCAAGACACTGTAGTGGGGATGGGATGAGGTATGCCACAGGAGATAAGGGGGGTTGGAGGGAAGGTCAATGGGGGGGGGGGGAAGGAGATATATGTACTACTATATGTAATATTTTAAACAATAAAAATATTTTTTAAAAATCAAGATAAAAAAATAAAATGTAAAAAAAGAATACTTTGTCTTAAACTTGATGTTAAGTACGTGTTGATGAGTGTGAGCTTGTGTTGGTCATTGCACTGACCAGGACTTTCTACATCAATGTCCTCAGCCAGCAGGACATATGAATGGCTGGTCTGCAGGGGCTGCCACTCAAAGCATCTGGTTCTTCAAATCTTGATTGAAAACTAGGCCAGGCAGTTGGCTGTCTCTTGGGGGGTTCGGGGGGAGGGACGTCGGGTCACAGGGACAAGGAGGCTTCCCTGGGCAGGGCTTGGTGTGGTGGAGTCCCTCTTGTGGATCCTGCCACCCAACCCTGTGTCTCCGGGCGGATTAAGGGAGTCTTTGGCGCTCTGCCTCCTTGGCTAGTGGGTTAGGGAGGAGCTCTCCCGTTCAGTCCTCCTGCTGGAGCACTCTAGGTAGTGAGTATCAACCGCTGAGGTGCCAGTGACCTTAGACACGAAGTCTAATCTTCAGCCACGAACTTAACCTTCCCTCGCTTCCTCCAGCACGTTCCTCAGCGAGCCAGAAACAACTCTGCCTTTGCACGTAAGGTTTCCGAAGGATTGCTTCTCCCTTAGAAACGGCCCTCTGGGGTGTGGGTGCCTGTGTCCGCCCAGACTCCTCCAGCCTCACTCTCGCCGTGTTGTTGCAGAACGCGCGAACAGAAGCCTTCACCAGCTGAGTTGCATCCTGAGAGAAGACAATGCCGCTGGCAGAGACGATGCACTAGAACCTTCTTTTAGCGCCGAAGGAGGAAGCGAGGACCCTGGGACTTCCTGGCACCAGCTACAGCACAGCCATGCCGGTGATTTGAACGCAGCCCTAACCCGGGTGACCCACACACAGTGAATTCTTTGAGCTCCATACAGTAACTACTCCAACCCCTCTCCCCTCTACTGCTGGGATTTTATCCCTGGACCACAAATCAGCTAATACAGTTCCTCATTTACTTTTTTTTCCTTTGACTTCCCAATGCCTCTATAGGCCAGAGTCCAAAATTCTTAGTATATCATAGCAACGTTTCCGTAGATGGCTCCAAGCGACCTTCCCAGCCTCGTTTTTTCTAGCCTCCTTCCAGCCAGCCATCTTGCAAGGCATGCTCTAGTCAGACCAAGCTCCTGGCCAGGCTCCTGTGCTTTTGCACGTGAATGCCTTCTGCTGGAATTTGTCTCACCCTTTTCTGCTGAGCCATCTCCCGTTCCTCCTTTACAGAGCTAACTCCTCTGTGAGAACAGGCACAGTTAGGTGCTTCCTCTTTTCATAGCACTGTCTATGGTTCTGGGTCTACATACAAACCTAATAAAAGAGTAACATGCTAATTGACCGTACCTCCGCGACGCCCACCAGCCAATCAGGAGCGGGCATTCAAATTAACCCGACAAATATGGTGGGTTAATTTGCATATGCAGATGCTCCTGGCCTCTGAGCAGCATAGGAAGGTGGAAAGACGGCCCCTGCCAGAGCAAAGGTGGTGCTGGCAGCCAGGGAAAGGAAGGCCCATTTTGGCACGAATCTCGTGCGTCGGGCTTCTAGTTGTTTTGTATCTATTAGTGTGTCACTCTTGCCCAGTGGATTCTTAGCTCCTAAGAATTTCTCACCTTTTCTTTATACCCCCTGTTCTTTTTTTTTTTTTTTTTTAATATATTTTATTGATTTTGTACAGAGAGGAAGGGAGAGAGATAGAGAGTTAGAAACATCGATGAAAGAGAGTCACCGATCAGCTGCTTCCTGCACACCCCCTACTGGGGATATGCTCGCAACCAAGGGACGTGCCCTTGACCGGAATTGAACCCGGGACCCTTCAGTCCCCAAGCCAACGCTCTATCCATTGAGCCAAAATGGTTTCGGCACATCCCCTGTTCTTGATACTTAATGTGTGTTAAACAATATTGGATGGGAGAGTGAATGGGTGATGATAAACCATGGATCTCTCATCAGGTTACTAAACACATTTATTGCTTCTGCCCTGTAGTTAATCAACTCATAGCCTTGTTGCACCAACATGCAGCTGAGGAAAGTGAGGTGTCTCCATCAAGAAGACAAAAAATAACCCCTTTGGTAAGTATCAACATTTGCAACGCAACGAAGACATTATTTTTCTAACTATGTTTTTCCTGTCAGTGTCATTTTAGTGGCAAATGTGGTAGAGCAATCCTGAGCAGGGTGTTCTGAGTAAATAAACTGTAAGAAGTAATTATTTCCCCTTTGATGGTTTTAACGGCAGAAGAGAGATTGTATATACAGAGGGAATCCTGGTATTTTAATTTATTCTTCACTTGAGAAATGTGAGTGAGGAAATAGTTTAGGGAATTCACTTTGCAACTATTAGCAAATATAAAAAAGGAACAGTATGTGGAAAAGATTAGCCACTTCTTTTTTAGAGGGTTATATCTGTATTTGATCATTTCTTAGAATTTACTTAATTATAATCCCAGCTGTCCTTTGTGATATGCTTTTATTGTGAACGTCAAAGCCAAAGTGTGTAATCTTATTCTACATTTAAAAACACATGGTTATAAAATTGTGTGATACTTGAAGTGAGGCCCTGTATCTTCTGAAGTTGGATTTTATTGCCATTGCTTTGACAGAGTGTATTACTCCTGATTGAAGCAGGGTGATAGGCTACAGGCTAAGTTAGGTGTGAGGGGAGGATTTGCCAGGTTTAAATGGCTGAAATAGTAGTAACAACAGAATTTAACTCATGACACACACTTGGCATCGAACACCCTTCTAAAGAGTCCCTCCTTCAGGGAGCTACTGAAGCCTTAGCTGCCACTCCTCTGCCATGGAGGTTTCTTAAAGGGAGTTGTCCCTTTCTTTCAAAACTAGAGGCCCAGTGCATGAAATTCATGCATGGGTAGGGTCCCTAAGCCTGGTTGGCGAACAGGACTGATCAGGGCCTTCCTTCTGGCTGCTGCCCGGGGCCTCCCTTACCCAGCTGCCAGCTGCTGGCCTGGGCCTTCTTTCATTCCACACGGCCCCTTGGTGGTTAGCGTACATCATAGCGAGCGATCAAACTCCTGGTCTCCCAGTTGAACTCCTGAGGGACAATTTGCATATTAGGCTTTTTTATATATAGTTGGCTCAAACAGACAGTCTATCCATCCCATGCTAACTATACTGCCTGGCATTTTTCCATTTGCCAGGTGCTTTTTATAACCACCATCACTTTCCATCTTTAAAAAAATGTTCATATCCCTGCATCTATTTGTGGAATTTTTAGGATGGAGAAATAAATACTTAGTAGCTGCATGTGATTCAATCTGTGTTTATATGACGTCAGTGCTAAATTGAGTATGCAGATGGTATTTATTGATTCTTTGATAAAACCAAACATTCTTAATTTGTGTGTTTTTTCTTTAGAGGTCATCAGAATGTGAGGAAACCAATATGCCTACTTTTCATAATCTTGTCCCTATCATCAATGATCAGTCCCAATACATTCATCATTTGGAGGCAGAAGTCAAGTTCTGCAAGGTAATTTTCTCATTAAAAACATAAATCTACCTAAATTAAAGTTTATTAATAATGCCTTACGTGAAAATTTGCTATTATTAGTCTTCAAGTTTATAGCAATTATATTGACAATCACCATGCTTATATGATTGGAAAGACTAATGTGTATGAAACTTGGGAATGATACCCTTGACCATGCCATTTCTTTTTAAAAAATATTTTTATTGATTTTTAGAGAGAGAGAGGAAGGGATAAGGAGAGAGAGAGAAACATTGATGTGAAGAAAAAAACATAATTGGATGCTTCCCCCACACCCTCAACTCTGGATCTTGCCCTGATTGGGAACCAATCCAGCAACCAATTGAGCCACACTTACCAGGGCGACCAGGCCATTTCTGGTTGCTCAATTTTCCAGTAGTTCATAACCCAACTGTGTCTAACATTTTGATAATATGATCTGTTGTTTCAGAAGTTTTCTGTCCACTCCCATTACTTTAGCCCAGCTGATTAAAGAGGCTTTGGAATAGTAATCCCAGTCATTCCCCCACATTTGTCAACCTATTGAAGCTGGGGTGCAGCAGGCAGGGATTTAAGCTACTAGACCAAACCTGATCCATTGTCAGTATGAAGGTTCTGACCTTGACTTTGAATGATGGGAATGGCTCATGGGGATACTAGTAACAATGATCAAGAAACCAAATGTGTCACTATGGCTTGAAATAATAGAGTTACCTATTGCTTGACTATATGGAATTTAGTAATGCCATTAATGCATTGGAGCATTTCTGACTTCCCAAACTATGTCTCTTCTCTTTCTGCAATTCCCATTACATGTATGTTACACCTTTTGTAATTGTCCTACAGTTCCTGGATAATCTGTTTTGGTTGTTGTTGTTTTGTTTTGTTTTGTTTTTCATTCTTTGTTTCTCTTTGCATTTAATTTTGAGAAGTTTCTATTGACAATTCTTCAAGCTCATTAGTAATTCTTTCCTTGGATGTGTCCTGTCTATTAATGAGCCCACCAAGGGCACTCTTTCTAGCATTTCCTTTTGATTCTGTTTTAGATATTTAATTTCTCTACTTACATTACCCTTACATTCTTTTTTTTTTAATAATATATATTTTATTGATTTTGTACAGAGAGGAAGGGAGAGAGATAGAGATTTAGAAACATCGATGAGAGAGAGTCATCGATCAGCTGCCTGTTGCATACCCGCTACTGGGGATGTGCCTGCAACCAAGGTACATGCCCTTGACCGGAATCGAACCCGGGACCCGTCAGTCCCCAAGCTGACGCTCTATCCATTGAGCCAAACCGGTTTCGGCTACCCTTACATTCTTATATGTAGTCCACTTTTCCCACTAGACTCCTTAGCATGTTAATGCTAATTATTTGGAGCTCCTAATCTGATCATTCCAACACCTCTGCCATATCCAAATTTGGTTCTGGGCTGGCTTAGTCTCTTTAAACTGAGTTTTAAGTCTTTTAATGCATCTTGTAACTTTTCATTGAATGTTATACATGATGTACTGGGTCAAAGTGTTAACGTAAAAAGCATTCAGACCTGTAAAGAATTTTGTGAGTTTATTTGAGCCAAACTGTCGACATATGCCGGGAAGCAGATCCTCAAGGAATTAAGAAAATGCTCTGGAGAATGAGGAGTTCATACCTTGATTTTTATAAATTTAAAAGGAAAATTTTAAATTTATAAAATTTAGAAAAGTGGATTACATTCAATCCATTGGTGACAGATGAAGGAGGTGGGATAAAGCAAAGCGGGGAAACCTCTGGGATCAGATAAAAAGTGAAATGATGGACATGTGCTTCTTTTACACAGATGGACACAGGATAGTTAACATAGTCAACAGTTGACAATTAACTTGATAACAATAACATTGAGGGACTGTCCTGGTGCTATTTGTTGTGTCCAGAGGGGTCTGGAAAAAGAAAAAGGGAAGTTACAAGTTACCCAGACATTTCACTGATATGTTATCTTAGTGGCAAAATGACAAATGGGCTCAGTAAAGATCTAAGTTGATCTTAGGAAAATACTGGCCTAGGACATGACTGCCCACCATAACCTGTTTGTAGTGTAATATTTAACCGTTCTTTGTGGTTATTTTAGGGCTTTGAGTTTGCACAACCGCCATGCAGGCCTTCCCTGAACTAGTCGGGTTAGCATATGGCCCTTTTCTTCCACAAAAGGAGCAGGGGAAGTGGACTTTTAGTGTGAGCTTTTACGTTTAGTTGGCTGGGAGTTAGGCTGTGTGGACAGTTTTGGCTGTTGCTATAGGTGGCAGAGGCCAACATGGCCTCCAGTCTCTTGCTTTTTGTCTCCTTGATGTCTTAGGGCCTCCCTTGGAGATTCTTCTGGAATATGGTGTAAGATGCACAGTTATTTCAGTACATTCCCCTGCCATTACATAGGGGCCCCTTTGATGTGGTGGTGGACTGGGAGTCTGGGAAGCAGCCTAGGTCCTGTGATTAGGGTTCAGGTTTTTGGTCAGTCTTGCCCCTGGCCATGACTTTCACAAGTGTCCCTCAATCTCCCCCACCCTGCAGTGAGACAGGAAGGCTGGGGACAGTCGGAGATGGGTATCTCCCTTCCCCAGGCCGGTTAGGACCTGAAAAAACCAGCTCGTTAGACTCTGATAAAATAGCTCCTCCTGTGGCAGGCGGTTAGGAAGGACAGATGCTCTGGACATATTTCAAAATGGCTGCGACTCCTCTCTTCCAGGAGGGGATTTTTCTCTAGTCTTTGCTGGAAGAACCTGGTGACCTAGAGATAAAATTCACAGAAGTGTAGGATTCCCCCCAACACCAGGTCCCTCTAGAGCAGGCGTCCTCAAACTTTTTAAAGTGGGGGCCAGATCACGGTCCCTCAGAGAGCTGGAGGGCCGGACTATATGAACTACTAATTCCTACTGTAACACCTCGGCTGCGCTCACTGCCCAAAAAACCTGGCGGGCCGGATCAGACTCCTCTGCGGGCCGCATGTGGCCCGCGGGCCGTAGTTTGAAGATCCCGGGGCTCTAGAGTTTTAACTCGCAGCCTTGTCTACAATGAGCACTTCGTCAACCAAACATTACCTTTCCCTACCCCAGTGTGACGTGGGGTTCGGGGTGAGCAGTCTCTTCTGTGGGGTCTTGTCCTACGAAGTTTGAAGAATAAAATCGGTGGACTAGGCCGAAACCGGTTTGGCTCAGTGAATAGAGCGTCGGCCTGCGGACTAAAGGGTCCCAGGTTCGATTCCGGTCAAGGGCATGTACCTTGGTTGCGGGCACTTCCCCAGTAGGGGGTGTACAAGAGGCAGCTGATCAATGATTTTCTCTCGTTGATGTTTCTAACTCTCTATCCCTCTCTCTTCCTCTCTGTTAAAAAAAAAAAAAATCAATAAAATATAGTTTTAAAAAAATTGGTCGACTAAAAGGTTTTAAATAAAGATGTGGAAGATTATTGGAAGCATATACAAACTCTTCCCAAGGGAGGGGTCCTTAAAGGGGGATCCTCTTGGAGGAGGCCCTACATGGGGAAACCTCTATCTCTCAAAAAAAAACAACAAAAAAAACAAAAACTAGTTCAGTTTCTCTGAGTCTTTTTGTTTCTGGGTTTATAAATGCTGGGAGCTCTTTGTCTCTTCACTGTGCCCCACCCCCTCCCCCGTTATTTGGGGCTATACCTATATTTTTAAATAAAGCTGTTTGGTTGGTGGCTTTTCATGTGCTGCGTGGACACTGGGCGGCTTTATCACAACAGGAGTGTAGATATACAGTCCCTTCCCCACCAGTGAAGGCTGCTGATTGTCAGCATCAAGGAAAACACAGTCCATCCAAGGTGGAGACATACTTTCATCAGGAACTGGCCGTCCACTCATCGGGCTCTGTCCGGAAGGAAGTCAGCCATCCAGAAGATGTCCGGTCCACCCAGTCTAATTAGCATATTACCCTTTTATTAGTATATCTAGATAAAAGCCTGAGCAACCTTTATGACCGGTCCACTGGATGACCGATCGACTGGTCGCTATGACGTGCACTGACCACCAAGGGGCAGACGTTCAACACAGGAGCTGCACCCCTATGCTCCCACAAACAACCTCCCATAGCCAGCCTCCCACAGGCAACCTCCTGTGGCTGGCCAACTTCCCTCAGTCCCTCCCCCCGGCTGGCCCCGATCAGCCCCAATTGCCAGCCAGGTCAAGGAACCCCACTGGTGCACAAATTTGTGCACCCAGCCTCTAGGGAGTAATAATATATCTTACCTTAGTTTTCAGCAGTCTACCTCATTCTTAAAAGTCTTTTAGATAACCCCTTTAATTAAAGCCTTTCTCTAAGCCTTAATCCAGGCGTCCTCAAACTTTTTAAAGTGGGGGCCAGATCACGGTCCCTCAGAGAGCTGGAGGGCCGGACTATATGAACTACTAATTCCTACTGTAACACCTCGGCTGCGCTCACTGCCCAAAAAACCTGGCGGGCCGGATCAGACTCCTCTGCGGGCCGCATGTGGCCCACGGGCCGTAGTTTGAAGACGCCTGCTTAATCCCTTGGAGAAAAAAAATTGTCAGAGACCACACACTTCTCTGAAAAGGCCATTAGCAGGCTCTGTACCACTCACCTCCAGCCTTCTCTTTGTTTGCTGACTAACATTTGTTTGTCTGAATATAATTACAGTACTTCAGAAAACAGGCAGAGAACATAAGTCTTCCATGCTTTACGTCACGTTGGATTGTCTAGTAGTCAACAAATAAAAACGCTTCATGTATTTCATGTCGGTTTCTGCTTTTTTGCAGGAGGAACTTTCCGGAATGAAAAATAGGGTGCAGGTGGTTGTGCTGGAAAATGAGCAGCTCCAACAACAGTTGAAAGCTCGAAGACAAGAGGAAGCGATGAGGGAGCAGACTCTTCTGGATGCTTCTGTGAGCATTTTTAAAAACCACCATTGTATTTTTTTTTTAATTTTTTAATATATATTTTTTTATTGTTTAAAGTATTAACCACCATTATATTTTAGTTTGAAGTTCTCTCCTATCTCCTCCCTGGCCTTCTGAGCTGCTCCAGTTTTCTCTTTGAAATTTGGCAAAAGGATTCTGCATATATTCGCTCGGGGCCTTAAACATTAACTCTCCCTGGTGTGGGATGAAGGCTGGAATGAAATGACGCAGTGATGCCTGCCCTCTACTCCGGTTTCCTCTCTGCGCTTTCCATTTATATTTTTTTCCGTGTGGAAAGAGCAGGGCTGAAAGCAGGAAGTGTGTTATGGGGGAAGGTCCCTGTTAAGTCCAGAAACTGTTCAGGACTGTCACTTAGATCTCTGATATATTTCTCTAAGGTTTTCTTCTTTTTAAAATATATTTTTATTGATTTCAGAGAGGAAGGGAGAGGGAGAAAGAGAGATAGAAACATCAACGATGAGAGAGTCATTGATTGGCTGCCTCCTACACACCCCCTACTGGGGATTGAGCCCACAACCTGGGCACGTGCTCTTGACCGGAATTGAACCTGGGACCTTTCAGTCCGCAGGTCGACACTCTATCCACCGAGCCAAACCAGCCAGTGCTCCAAGTTTTTCTTGAGCTCTGAATTCCCATGGAGTCTAGTTAGCAGCACGGTAAGGCAGAAAAAAAACTGGCCTGAAGGTCCAAGAATCAAACTGGTAATCTTGCCCTTGTCTCCAGCAAACTAGGTGCTTAGCAAATGCTATAATTTTTAAAAATATATATATTTTTTATTGATTTCAGAGAGAAAGGGAGATGGGGGGAGAGAGATAGAAACATCAATGATGAGAGAATCATACCATGATTGGCTGCGGCCCGCACAATCCCCACTGGAGATCGAGGCTGCAACCCAGCCATGTGCTCTGACTGGGAATTGAACCTTGACCTCCTGACTTATAGGTTGACACTCAACCACTGAGCCATGCCAGCCGAGCTGCAGATGCTGTAATTTGAAAGGACTTTCAAATATCACTTTAACCTCATGGGCCCTCTGTTTATTGGCCATTTGAGAAGAATCACGTACATCACCAATTCTTGGTCTTTACTGTGGAAAAAACAATCACTTGGCTTGCTTTTGGGTGGTGTAGATCCTGCGCTCCACACCCTGAGAGTCTGATTCGGTCGGTCTGGGTACAGTCTCCGAGTTAAAATTAACGGAATTTTGACAGGTTGTGTCTTTGAGTTAAAAATAGGAAATTCTAGCCAGAACCAGTTTAGCTCAGTCAGTGGATAGAGCATCGGTCTGCAAACTGAAAAGTCCCAGATTCGATTCTGGTCAGGGGCATGTACTTAGGTTGCACGCATATCCCCAGTGGGGGGTGTGCAAGAGGCAGCTGATCGATGATTCTCTCTCATCAATGTTTCTCTCTATCTCTCTCCTTCCTCTCTGTAAAAAAAAAAAAAAAAAAAAAAAAAAAAATCAATAAAATATATTTTTTTAAAAATAGGAAATTCTGACACGTTGCCGAAGTGGTTCTAATTTCAGAGGGCCACATTTTGAACAACAGTGGGGTGAATGGTCTCTGTCATTCCTGGGATGATATCTAAATAGTGTTTAAACTTCGTATCTCCTTATGAGTTGTCACAGATACTTGTGTCTTGAACATGTTTTCCATTCTTCTCCGGGGTGCCAATAGTCAGAGCTTGTTCTGCTTTTTGAGACACATTCAGCTTTCCATGGGGAAGTTTTGACACTTGCCCGTGGCAGCTTCACTTTGCGAGGGCTTCTGGTGGTTTCGATATAACCGTCGTTAGTCAATTAATTCTGTTAAGAAAAATGATGTCTTAGTGTTTTACCTCGGATCACTCTAGTTCTTGTTTGTGAAGTGTTGGGTTTTTTTTTGTTTTGTTTTGTTTTTTTAAAATCATTTGTTTCCCTGGTCTGAGGTTTCATTTATAATCCTTGACTTCTGCATGTTAGAATTTGCTATTTAGAAGTAGCTGATTGTGTTGACTTTGAATAATGAAGTGAGCTGATAGTAGTATTTCGGGTTATTTTTTATGCAATTGCATTCCAGTTTATGATCAGCAATTTTCTCTCCGTTGTATGTCTTTTTCTAAATAATTACATCATTGTACTGTTAATATAAGTAGTTAAAATTCCATCTCAGTTGATGATTATTTTATTTTTTTTTAAATATATTTTTCTTGATCTCAGAGAGGGAGAGGGAGAAAGAGATAAAAAAACAAACAAAAACAAAAAACAAAAAAACACATCAATGATGAGAGAGAATCATTGATTGCTGCCTTCTGCATGCCCCCTGGGTGTCTAGCCTGCAACCCAGGCACGTGCCATGACCAGGAATCGAACCCTGACCTCCAGGTTCACAGGTTGGAGTTCAACCACTGAGCCACACTGGCCAGACATTTGCCTATTACTTTACTATCAATTTGAAGATGACACAGCCATGCAAAAAAAGCACTTAGAAGTAGCTCTTTTAAATATATGTATAGTTAACAGGTATCTATTGTATATATCCTTTTGCTTTTCTCCCAGATGTGTAGACTTCTGGCAAACAGGGACTCCGTTATTCATGGTTTTCGGTAATTAGAACTTGGCCAGGAAGAGGGAGAAGGGGAAGTGAAGGGAGAAAGGAACTTGGGCAGACAAGTGAATCAGAGGGCAAGAGAAGTGAGTAACGCAGAAGGGGAAGGAAACGAGGGGGAAGCACACGTGCTTGGCCGTATGAGCCAAGGAGACTTGCTGGACCCCGGCTGCAGTGAGCAAGAGAACAAACGCCTGGAGAGGGTTTGTTTTTCTGCACAGTCCATGAGCTACCATGCAATGCAGATGTTGCAGCCATAGTGCACATGTGCCAGGAGATCTATTTAATGTTAGTCATCTGTGTCATCTCATTGTCCCAGGACTGTCACCCTCACTTTTCACTTGTGTACGTGAATTGAAGCATTTCAGCAGCCTTATGCATGCTGAAAATTAAGCAAAGTATGTCACCCAGCCAAGGCGGCTCAGTAGTTGAGCATTAACTTAGGAACCAGGAGATCACGGTTCGCTTCCTGGTCAGGGCACATGTCTGGGTTCCGGGCTCAATCCCCAGTAGGGGGCGTGCAGGAGGCAGCCAAGCAATAATTCTCTCTTACCATTGCTGTTTCTATCTCTTTCTCCTTCTCCTTTTCTCTCTGAAACAATAAAAATATATTCAAAAGAAGAAAAATATGTTGTAATATAAAGGATGCTTTTTAGAGCATCTATAAACAGATCAAAAGATAAGAGCTTCTTTTTTTTCCTCTGAATTCTTTTTAATGCGTCTATTGCCATGTACATGGTAGATCTTGCCAAAGCCCTTAGTGGTAGATTGGAATATAGATTTTCAGTGCTTCTTAAGGCCTTCCTTTGAAGAATAATTTAAATGGTTATGAAGCAGTAATTAATATTTATTGATGACTGCATGGTTCTGATGCCCAAGTACTATAGCAAGCACTTTATTTACATTACCAGTGGCCCGCTGCACGAAATTCATGCACGTTAAAAGGGAATTAACTAGAGGAAATAATTTAATGTTGCTATTTGCCCTTCCTCTATAATAGAAGTGTCAGATGAAAGAAAATTAGTAAAACGCATATGAAAGTCTCCCTCCTGTCAGAGTCTGGGTGCACTGCGGGACCCAGAGTCAAGTGTCCGCCTACCCGCAAGCGCCTCACAATCACAGGAGACCCAGACCCAGCTGGCCCCTCCGGGCAGGGGCGCACAGCCTTAAGCCCCCCAGTGCAGCCTCAGGACCCTTGGCCCAGCGCCAGGGCAGGGGTGCAGCCTCAGATCCCCCGCCAGGCCTCAGGTCCCCTGGCCCCAGCATGAGGGCGCGAGGGCATGACGACCATTTGCATATTAGTTCTTTATTATATAGGATATTATTTCAGTTTGACATTAGCCACCCAGACACTGTCATTATGTCTATTTTCAGATGAGTCCACTAAGGTACACAGTGGTTCAGTAACAAAGTGACCGGTCTAATGTCACAAAGCTTGAAAACAGCAAAGCTAGGGCTCAAACATGTCCCCAAATCTGTCCGCCTGGCCTGGACGTGTTCTACCTGTTTGCAGAAAGTAGGAGCAGCTTTTCAATATCGAACCGAGCCATCTGAGCTCTCAGCACAGTGTGTGGACATGTGGGTATAACCCGGAAATGTGTGCAGTCATCTCCCCTTCCGGGAGAGCATGGGAGAGAATCTCAGAATTCTACTTTGCGGGAATGCCGTTTGGCCGCATTCTAGCATGATCGGACACGGCAGCGTGGTTCTGTGTGTGGGTCCACCGTATTCCCTGGCCCCTGGCAGGAGTTCAGTTATCATTTGTTGGGTTCATACTGTAACACACATTAAGTCAGGCAGATCTGAGGGCCGCTGATGTCACTGACTGTGAGAGGGGACTGGAGGTGGAAGACTGACGAGATGCCATGGGTACACCTGTTTTGTTTCTTTGATTAACGTTGAGCCAATATTTAACAATGTTTCAAATGAAAAGCCAGGTATCTGACTCATTTTTAAAAAAATATATTTTATTGATTTTTTACAGAGAGGAAGGGAGAGAGACAGAGAGCTAGAAACATTGATGAGAGAGAAACATCAATCAGCTGCCTCTTGCATACCCCCCACTGGGGATGTGCCCACAACCAAGGTACATGCCCTTGACCGGAATCGAACCTGGGACCCTTCAGTCCACAGGCCGACGCTCTATCCACTGAGCCAAACCAGATTCGACCTGACTTATTTTTTTTTTAATACATTTTTATTGATTTCAGAGAGAAAGGGAGAGGGAGAGAGGGATAGAAATATCAATGATGAGAGAAAATATCATGGATCGGCTGCCTCCTGCACACCCCACACTGGGGATTGAGCGCACAGCCCAGGCATGTGCCCTGGCCGGGAATGGAACTGTGACCTCTTGGTTCATAGGTCTACGCTCAACCACTGAGCAATACTGGCCGGGCTGGCTTTTTTTAAAAATTATAATATATATATATTTTTTTAATATGAGTTTGCATTCACACATGGTATCAATTGACTGGCACTGGTGGTGGCTGCTTCATTTGCAGGGTTTGTCATGGTCCCTACCACCCCTTTGTATGCCAGACACGCAGGCTACATGTCAGTTCTGTCTTACTTATCGAAGGTAAGTACTTTTTTTCTGAAAAGGCAGAAGAGCATAGTGGTGTAGGGCATGGACTCTGGAGCCAGATGGCCAGGGTTCAGATCCTGCCTATGCCACATGTTAGCTACTTCCTGCCTCTGAAAGTCTTAGAATGTTACTCTATGTGACTCAGTTTCCTCACCTATAAAATGAAAATAATCATGACACTTGTAGGATTGTCATAATGATGAAATGAGTTACTACACGCGAAGCACATAAACATTGTCAGGCACATAGTAAACACCATATGATCTAACAACTATTGTTAGTCATGCCTTTGAGTGATGTGGAAAGTGAAAGGCAAAGTGAAGAGGGCTGTGTCTCAAGAGTAAACCCATCCGTTGACTGCCCTGACACCCTCCCCACCCCCCTCGCTGCTCATGTACGTTACTGCCTGTACCTGTAGGAACTTGACCTTGGGGAGCTTGTTGTGGAATATGACCCTGCTAGCCTGAAGACGTAATGTGATTATTGATTTGTAGTGGAGAAGCATCTGCTCTTCAAGTTCTTTCATCACAGATAAGAATCAGCATTCCGCCCTAGCTGGTGTGGCTCAGTGGCTAGAGCGTCAGCCTGCAGACCAAAGAAAGGGTCCCAGGTTCCATTCTGGCCAAGGGCGTGTACCTTGGTTGTAGGCTCCCCCTTGGCCCCGGGCCCTGGACAGGGTTCATGCAGGAGGCAACCAATCGATGTGTTTTTCTCACATCCATGTTTCTTTCTGTCTTTCCTTCTCTCTTCCCCCTCTCCCTACAAATCAATGGGGGAAAATTCTCAGGTGAGGATTAACAAAAAAAATAAAAAATAAAAAAAGAATTAGTATTCCATTGCTAAAGCATGCGTGTTCATGTAAAGGGCAGTGTTGATTGCAATTATTGGCACATTTTATTTTAGGGAAACATGCAGAATTCTTGGATGACAAGAGGTGAGGATTCAGGAGTTCAGGAAGCTGTCAAATCATATTCCCATGGCGATGCAGACATGACCAAGGTCTCCTCTGCTCATGAGGCTGAGAAATGGAAGCTAGAACTGGTGAGTATTTGGAGCTTTTCTGTTTATGCATCTACTTTTTTGTAGTCTTTTATTCTGGAAAATAGACAAAACCTAAAATCTAGCATTTTGATACTTTAAAATTTACCATTTTAACTGTACAGCTCATTTGCATTAAGTACATTCAGTGTTGTGCAACCATGGACACTATTTTCAGAACTTTTTCATCATCCCTCACTCCCCGAAAGCTAATCAGTATCTTGATTTTTACGAAAATTGCCTAAGCATGATCCTTAAACATTCCAGTTGATTTTTGCCTCTTTTTTTAAACATTATGTAAATGGGGTCAAAGAGTATATATATTTTTTTGTGTCAGGCTTATTTTATTCAGCATTATGTTTGTTAGGTTCATGCAAGCTGAATGTGTGGAAGTTTGTTCATTTTCATTGGGGGGTGGTCTAGTGTATGAATACACTACAGTCATTCATCCATTCAACTGTTGATGGATCTTTGTATTGTTCCCAGTTTGGGGCTATTGTGAAAATCACTGCTATGAACATTGCAGCTATGACAAAAAAAACTTTTTGTCAGTAATTACCATTTTATGACTCAGTGATATGCATTGCACACATTTATGTTGGGAATGCACCATTAAGTGGAACTGTTGGTCTTAAGGTATGTGTGTATACGTTCAAATTGAGATTAGGGATAACTTTTTCAAGGTGGCTTTTATCAGTTTAGACTTCTACCAGCAGCATATGAGTGATACTGTTGCTCAGATTCGTGCCAACACATTATATTGTCATCAAGAGTTTTCAGCATGCAGAGACTACGTGAGCCGTCTAAATGAAGGTCTTACTGCTTTTATATTGTCCGTGGCCTACCTACTGTGCAGCCATCTCTATACACTCTCCACCTAGTGTCTCACATCTCTAGCCCCTGTGCCTTTCGCTCTATAGGAAATGAGGCTTTTGTGTCATGAAGTTTCCGCTGCGTCTCTTTGCTTGAATTTCAGATTCCTGTAATTTTACCTTCTGTATGCCTCGCTAGCATTAATTACATGCAAGTATAATTGAATGCACATCTGTCTTTCTGTTCCTTCCTAGACTCTAAGTTTCTTGGAGTTAGAGGGGTCTTCATCTTAGATACCCAAAATATATTTGTTGGATGAAAGAATTACAAGCAGGGGCTTGTAGAGTTTGATTGATCATCCTGGGATTCACAACTTGCCCCCATCATTCATCCAGTTGTCTGTCATGCACACATATCTAATCTATGCATATTTATTGTATGTGAAATATATAGCAAACTCAATAGGGGATTCCAGTAGGATTGGATCTTTGTCCTCATTGACCTTGTTGGTTATAATTAGTTTTTTCCAGCATCACAATTAATATATATGTTACATATATATATATATATATATATATAATATATATATATTATATATATATAACATTTATTTCAGATAGGGGAGAGAGTGAGATAGAAACAATGATGAGAGAGTCATTGATTGGCTGTCTCCTGCACACCCCACATTGGGGAGCAAGCCCACAACCTGGGCATGTGCCCTGACTGGTTATCCAATAGTCATCTACTAGTTGATAGGTCAATGCTCAACCACTGAGCCACACTGGCCGGGCCCAGGGTCACACTCTTTAAAGAAAGACCCGATTTATGCAACTTTGAAAAAAACTTTTTGTCAGTAATTACCATTTTATGACTCAGTAGTTCTGTGCAGGTATCCATTCAATACACTGAGTGGCCAGATTATTATGATCTCTGTACTCATAATAATCTGGCCACTCAGTGTATATCCTATATAATACAAGGCTAATATACAAATTGTCCCCTTGACCAAGAGTTCGACCAATAGGCAGGCTGGCCAGTCGCCCATGGCCCTTCCCCCTGGCCAGGCTGGCTGGATCCCACCCATGCATGAATTCATGCACCGGGCTTCTAAAATATGTATATATGTGTGTATATATATATATGTGTGTGTGTGTGTGTGTGTGTGTGTGTGTGTGTGTTCTCCTGAGAGAACATATTCTTTTTCCTCCTGGGAAACATATTGAGTTTAATATTAGTAATTAAAATTTGCTTACAAAACACAGAATACAGAAGAAATGTACTTTTTTCTTTTCTTTTCTAAAGGAGAGGCTGAAACTTACTTATGAGCAAAAGTGTGAAATCCTGGAATCTCAACTGAGGGTTTTGAGGTAAAGTATCATCATCCATGGAAAGACATAGCAAAAACGTAATGAGCTTGAAATATATTGGAGTGTTTGCTGAAATCCCAGTTTAGTCACTATAAGAAGTATTTGACGCCATTTTGCTTGCAATACAAGACATTTTCTCACATTGTTAAAGGGTAAGGGGAAATAAATCTGTGAAGTCCTTTTTCAAATGTTATTTCAAATCACTGGGAACTAAATTATCAGTTTTGTTCTTTCATCAGTTGTAAAATATTACAACTATTTCACTAAGATATTAGTGAAATAAGAATCACTAGCTGCTCTTATAGAAATTAAGCTTTCAAGATAGTAAAAATAAATCACTCCAGTTTTCAAATTACATGTAAGAGAAAAATTTTTTGTTATCTACGTTTCTTCATTTAATTTTAGCATTTCAACAATACTATAATAGCTTGAGTATTTTTGTATACATGATGAATTTGTAATATATAATGAGTTTTCATTTATTTTTTATATGTTTTCAAAAATCCTAATAAAACCTATATATTATATATTAACCATTATTGATTTATTAAATATTTATTGTCCAAGAACTTAAGTGCAATGCTCTTTCTTTTAAGCTAGAAAATTGTTTCTTATACAAAAAGATACCAGGAATTATTTTTTCTATGTTAAATATTATTTTAAACAAGAGTAATGAAATATTTTCAAATCAAAGGAACTTTAAAACACTAATACTTTTATTTATTAAATTACTTTTAATGAATTAATTATTCTAATAGTCCAATTTGAAATAAAATTTTAAGTCTTGCGTCCCGGTATTGTCTAAGACGAAACTGGAGTAATACTAAGAACCAGGCTTTCCCTGTACATGTCATTGTTCACTTATCTTTAAAAATATATATTTTTATTGATTTCAGAGAGAAAGGAAGAGGGAGAGAGAGATAGAAACATCAATGATAAGACTCATCGATCAGCTGCCTCCTGCACACCCCCTACTGGAGATTGAACTGGCAACCCAGGCCTGACCAGAATCGAACGGTGGCTTCCTGGTTCATAGGTGGCTGCTCAATCACCGAGCCATGCCAGCTGGACTTGTTCACTTATCTTAACATAATTGTATGCTTTCCATTCCTTATTCTTTATTGATGATCTCTGCAGATTTTTACTTTTTCATGAAGAAACCTAATGTTTAAGTTATGGTCTCATTTTGCCTTTCATCTTTGTTATAGTTTCATATATTGTGTTTTGAGTCTTTAATTTTTTAAATTATTCATTTCTAACTCATTATATTTATGGTAATGTGATTCATTTGGTCTCATTAGAATTCAAATATGCTCTTTTTAATTCCATTAATACACCACCTTACTCTGAACTCCACTCTGCTCCCTGCACCCTTCTGTTTCTTTATTTTCTTTTGTAATAATATTTAAGATTATTAATAGACGCATTTTCTCAAAGAAAGAAAGAAAGTCGCTGCTCTCAGGAACTCTGGCTTTACGGGAATTGTTTCATTTTACACTCGTTCCTTGCCGTTCTGAGTAACCAGAACCACGTGAGTGCCCTGAACTTGCACCTGTCACAGTCAGCGAGGCCCTGTTCCTTCGGCTTTTTCTCAAAGCCTTTGGAAGTCAGACTTTCTCTTCTGGACACATAGCAGGAAACATGCCGAGACAGTATAATCTTGGGAATAGGGCAAGACCAGCTCCATTTATTTTCTGATTTCAGACCTTGTGAGATTAGCTTTTCCAGTCCCTGAAGTGAGCACGTTGGGACAGCTATCGGTCCCTGAATATAATACAAACTGGCAACATAAAGTAGACTAAGCCAGCCCAGCCAGTGTGGCTCAGTGGTCGAGCACTGACCTATGAACGAGGAGGTCCTGGCTCAATTCCCAGGTCAGGGCACATGCCCAGGTTGTGGGCTCGATCCCCAGTAGGGGGCGTGCAGGAGGCAGCCGATCAATGATTCTCTCTCATCATGGATGTTTCCATCTCTTTCTCCCTTCTTCTCTGAAATCAATAAAAAATATATATATATATTTTTTTTTTTTTTTTTAAAAGAGAAAAAAAAGTAGACAAAGCCAGAGAGAGAGGGAGGGAGAGGGCAGCGTTCTCCTTCCTGAGCTAGGAAGTTTCTTTTTATTCACCGGGAAGCTCAGTCCGCCCAAGGTGACTTTGCAAAACTTGGAGAAAAACATCATCCAAGGATAATCCCTTCAGGTCAAAACAAACAGCCCCCCGATTTCTCAGGCCCCCCCCCCTTCATTAGCAAGCTGCCTATAATATTTCCAGCTAGTGCCTGCCGTTTATGAAACCCTAATCCTGGCAGGTTCCACATAGCTTTCCCCCATGGTCCCCTGTCTCTCAAACTGCTCTTTGTAGAGCTTTGCAGTTAGAAAACTTTTCCGTGTGAACAAACATGGACAGTAATAGGATTCACACTTGAAATGGGCGCCCTAACCGGTGTGGCTAAGTGGATAGAGCGTCGGCCTGCGGACTGAAAGGTCCCGGGTTCGATTCCGGGCAAGGGCATGTACCTGGGTTGCGGGCGCATCCCCAGGGTGTGCAAGAGGCAGCTGATCGATGATTCTCTCTCATCGATGTTTCTAACTCTCTATCCCTCTCCCTTCCTCTCTGTAAAAAAAAAAATCAATAAAATATATATATTTTTTTTTAAAAAAAAAAGAAAGAAATGGGCTATTTCCCTCAATTCAAGGGTGTTGTGTTAAGTCACCCCACCCCTCTATTAGACGAAACTATTTAGAATTTGTATTTGTGGTTTTACGTTTGTTCTGTGGTTCATATAATGTAATAGATCCTAAGAAAGGAGAGCCAGTATCACCCGCAGACTAATTTTACGAGAACTTTGGCTAATTATTTAATATATTCAAGTCTCATTTTATTCAGAGGGCCAATTAGGATGATCACGCCTCGGATTCCAGGTTGTGGTGAGAATTCATATGCAAAGCAACCTCAAAGGTTCACACGCATGAATAACAGGAATGGTTGTGACTCTGCTGATGCATCGGGAAGTCCTGTAACCACTTACGGAATTCTCCTCCCCTTCTCTTTAGGAAAAATTTAGCCGAAAGTCAGAGAAACTGTGAAGATCTTAAAGTGCGACTAAAGCACAAAGAGTCCGTCCTGGCTGCCCAGGCGTCTAACCCTAACCGCGTGGGCGGCCTGTGTGTGAAGTGCGCTCAGCACGAGGCTGTCCTCTCCCAGACGCACAGCAACGTCCACGTGCAGACCATAGAGCGGCTGACCAAGTAAGTGTGCCGCCCCCTGCGGAACCTTCTGGAACACGGAGCACTGTCTTTTCCAGGGGCATCGATTCTTCTCTCCTGGGCTAAATCCCTCACCTGTGGTTCATGCAAAGCTTCAGGTCAAATGTTTTTGTTTTTGTTTTTTAATATATTTTATTGATTTTTTTTTACAGAGAGGAAGAGAGAGGGATAGAGAGGTAGAAACATCGATGAGAGAGAATCGTCGACCAGCTGCCTCTTGCACACCCCCTACTAGGGATGTACCCGCAGCCAAGGTACATGCCCTTGACCGGAATCGAACCTGGGACCTTTCAGTCCGCAGGCTGGCGCTCTATCCACTGAGCCACACTGGTTTCGGCATCAAATGGGTTTTAAAGGGTCCTTCAGCCCTGGCTGGTGTGGCTCAATGGGTTGGTTGTCCCATGCACTGAGAAGTTGCTGGTTCAGGGTTCAATCTTCAGTAGGATGGATGTGTGTGTGTGTGTGTTTGTGTGTGTGTGTGTGCGCGCGCACACGCATGTGTACACACACACACACACATACACACACATACATGTGCAGGAGGCAGCTGATAGATGTTGATGTTTCTCATTGATGCTTCTCTCTTCCTCTCCCTTCCTAGCTCTCTCAAAAATCAACAAAAACACATTTAAAATAAAAACTAAGAAGAAAAGGTTCCTTCACGGAGCTTTCTTGAAAACAGAATAAATGAGTTCAGCCAACTGTAGGTAACATGGACAAATCATTTTCTCCCTCTAGGTTTCAGTCTCATTTCGAGGTGAGAAAATTGCAGCAGAGGGCCAGCACATTTCTGTTCATTTCTCTGGCTCTGTAATTGCAAATCCAGCACTCCTCAGGACAACACTGAGCTTGGGAGGCGCCTCATTCCAGGCCAGGGCACATGCCTGGGTTGTAGGCTCGATCCCCACAGTGTGGGGTGTGCAGGCAGCAGCCGATCAAAGTGGCTCTCGCACATCGATGCTTCTCTCTGTGTGTCTCTTCCGCTCCCTTTTACTCTCTAAAAATCAATGAAAAATATCCTCGGGTGAGGATTAACACAGAAAAATTTAAAAAAAGGCAGAAACCACTAACAGGCAAAAACCCACCAACCAACAACAACAACAAAAACCCGCATGGGTTTTTTTCCTTCTTATATTGCCTTTGACATTGACCTTGAAGATCATGGAGGCAACAGTATGTACCCTGATTCCAAGCCTGGCAGTCACTTGGGAATTAGATTCCTGCTCGGCCGTGCAGCCCATTGTCTATTCTTACATCTCAGCGCTCAGCCTGTTAACATAAGTGTCAGCCTCCTCAGTTCAGTTTTCTGCTTTGTCAGCATGTCAGGGCTCATGTCCTCCTTTGATAAGGAACTCGGTGGAAGGTCTTTGCTTGTGTGGTCAGTGAAAACCTTTGTCTGTCTGTCCCACCCCCTGGCCTCAGCGGGGGTTCAGCTTCTTTTGCTTCTTCATGCGGAACTTGGGGTTTATTCTGCCTTTGAAGTTGGAGTTCTGTCTTTAAGCAGAACGGGAAGCATGACCCCTCCCTCCGTGAGCTGTATTTCCTGCAAGGCTTTAACATGACGTTTGAAAACTCATATCCCAGCTGAACCCGGTTTGGCTCAGTGGATAGAGCATCAGGACCTGCGGACCGAAGGGTCCCGGATTCGATTCCGGTCAAGGGCATGTACCTTGGTTGCGGGAGCGTCCCCAGTAGGGGGCGTGCAAGAAGCAGCTGGTCGATGACTCTCTCTCAGTGATGTTTCTAACTCTCTCTCTCTCTCCCTTCCTCTCTGTAAAAAATCAATAAAATATATTTTAAAAAATCAATAAAATATATTTTTTTAAAAAGGAAAAAGAAAAGAAGAATCATATCCCACCAGGGACAAATCGAGAGTCTCCCAGCCTCTGGAGACGTGGTCTAGGGACAGCAGCTTCCAGCGGCTGGGCTGATCTATTAAGCACGTAGTGAAGTGAGTTTATGACACAGAAGTGACATGAGCACTTGACATGGAGAGCAGCCCACCTGTGTGTTTGTGGTGTTCTGTGAGGGATTCGGGGACTTTCAGAGGAGTGTACTCAGCTGCCGAAAACCCCGGATTTATTTGAAATGTTGACCAAAGTCCTGGTGTTTCTGAGCGTCTGCCTTTCATTATGCCACAAGGAAGGTCAGAGCAACAGTCATCTCTTTTTCCTGCTTCACCACCAAAACGCCTTTCCCATCAGGATGGAGCTGCTGGGATTACATTTATTTATTTTTTATTTATTTTTTTTAATGTATTCTATTGATTTTTTTTTTTACAGAGAGGAAGGGAGAGGGATAGAGAGCTAGAAACATTGATGATGGGACCAGCTGCCTCCTGCACACCCCCTACTGGGGATTCGCCTGCAACCAATGTACATGCCCTTGACCGGAATCAAACCTGGGACCTTTCAGCCCATAAGCCGATGCTCTAACCACTGAGAAAACAGGATTCGGCTGGGATTACATTTCTTGCTGCTGCTCCTGCCGCCGTGGAGAAGTTTCACTGCTCAGAGAGAAGAAGTGATCACCACTGCTCCATCCTGGGCCTCTTGTCCAGCTCATGATTTGGGGGTGGGTCGTCCACAGTGTTCTGTAAACTTGGCTTTGAAAGACCCTGGCAGGGACTTCCCAGAAATGAGGAACAAGGAAATGTTGAAGTCAGCCTTCCGGACTTGCTTTTGGGAAGCAGTGATGATACTTATTAATGATGCTTTATAATGCGTTAAACCAGCAGTAGCTGTGGCCTAACTTGCTTGGGCATTCAAGGCATTTCTTAGGCACTCCTTCGTTCAGGATGAAGCTCATATATATATCTATACGTATATATCATACAAAGTCTCTCTCTTCCTTATGTCAAACATTTGGTCCAGATTATTCATGGTCTTGCTCAGTCCTGTTTGCCGAGCCCCTTAAATAGGACATGCGCATTAATCGGGCACAGAACTGACCCCCATGCTCCTTCTTTTTTAAATTGATTTCAGAGAGGAAGGGAGAGGGAGAGAGATGGAAACGTCAATGATGAGAATCATTGATCAGCTGCCTCCTGCAAAGCCCACACTGGGGATCAGGCCCTCAGCCCAGCCATGTGCCCTGACCAGGAGTCGAACCCTGACTTCCTGGGTCATAGGTCAATGCTCAACTACTGAGCCATGCTGACTGGGCTCAAAATTCTTTGAACCAGAGCAACTCAATCATTTATCTTCCAGTTCTAAATGAGTCTGTTGACATTTTAAATTTGGGTCATACAATAGGAGAACTAAGAGGGAGTTTTAGGTCAGCTCTTACAGTGCCCTCCTGTGGCCAGATCATGAGTCATTCATTTGTTCTTTTGTTGTTTATTTCCTTGAGCATCTCGCGTGGCCAACCACTCAGCAGAGGATATACTGAAAAGAGGTTAAATGTATGAAGCACAAGACGCCAATCTGTTAGGTGTTGATCCTGTTGTGATATGTACAAACCCTGGGCTTTTTGTTAATCCTTTCTGTTTGGAACCTTGGCCTTCATGCCCCCGTGGTGTCAGGAACAGGTCAGGGGGCCGGCGAGCAGCTGCTGGACTTCCAGCGGGTGGTAGACCTGCTGGCCTTAAGAGTGACCTTGTGATTCTTCTAGAACAGTGGTTCTCAACCTTCTTAATGCCGCGAACCTTTAATACAGTTCCTCATGTTGTGGTGACCCCCAACCAACCATAGAATTATTTTCGTTGCTATTTCATAACTATAATTTTGCTACTGTTATGAATCATAATGTAAATTATCTGTGTTTTCCGATGGTCTTAGGTGACCCTGCTAATGGTTCTCAAACTGACCCACAGGTTGAGAACCGCTGCTGTAGAGCCTAAGACCACTGGAAAACACAGATACTCACATTATGATTCATAATAGTAGCATAATTACAGTTGTGAAGTAGCAACAAAAATAATTCTATGGTTGGGGGTCACCACAACATGAGGAGCTGTATTAAAGGGTCGCGGTATTAGGAAGGTTGAGAACCACTGTTCTAGAAGGAGGGGGTTTCCGTGGATTGTGTATTCTCAGTGAGGCCATTGGTGTTGGCGCTCGTTTAGAACTGTAAATAGCCGGAATCGGTGTGGCTCAGTGGATAGAGCATTGGCTTTCGGATTGAAGGGTCCCAGGTTCGATTCTGGTCAAGGCTATGTACCCAGTTGCGGGCACACCCCCAATAGGGGGTGTGCAAAAGGCAGCTGATCGATGATTCTCTCTCATCGATGTTTCTAACTCTCTATCTCTCTCTTCTTCTCTGTAAAAAATCAATAAAATATCTTTTTTTTAAACAAGTGTAAATAAATATACATTCAGTTGTGCTTGCATTTAATTTAGTTATCACATAACTAGAATAATTTGCTTTGACTCCCACTTTTTCACATCATCATCGTGTTTAAATATATTTTCTAAAAAGAAGTAACTTGTTTCATTTTCTTTAGAACAAAAGCATGACAGTGAGTTTTATTTCTCAACTTAAACACATCAGGGAATCTAAAATAAGGTTACCGTGCTCTCATGAATTTTATGGTATCTGCAGCAATCTATTCTTTTTTTTTTTCACAAAAGGAGCCTTTATGAAGCTTAATAATTGTAACTTTGTTCAGCGTTACACATTTCTTAAAATATGGCTGTTTTCCAAATACCACAAATAGTTTAAATCACTGTCTCTGTGAGAGATCTCTTTAGATGGAGTCCCTGGTTAATTCTGAAAGCAGCTCACACCCAGAGTTTATCATCTTTTCAATCATGACTCGAAAGTTTGCAAAATTAAAAAGAAAATCACAGTTGGCTGTTTTCTGCTGGTTTAGAACTTGGCAGTGGGAAGGACATGGCAAGCAGTGACTTCAGCCGAACTTGAAACCATAGTTGAAAAACGAGCTCTTTGACAAAGCACTCAGCACTGCACCTTCCAGGTTTTTAACTCTGTGTGTGCGCAAAGTTTCCACCTCGCCTTCTCTCTGGCCTGCCGGCCACTTTAACCCCCCAGATAAGTCCCAAATGTGCCAATCCTTTCCTGTGGGATTCACTGAGCTCGTAAGAATGGATCCTGGCTGTTTCATACGCCAAGGCACTTGGCATTCCCCTCGCTTCTCTCTCTGAGAAACAGCCTGGCTCCGGCCCTTCTGAGAACGGCTGCGGATGGGGGAGAGGAGAGGAGGGGCGAGGCCATGAGGAGAGCCAGCGGGATGAGATTATCGCCTCCTGGGTATTACACGGGTGACCAGGGCATCTGAGGAGTCCAACAGGACTTATCCACTGAGAGGAGAAAAGTGTTCCTATGTAGGGGAAAGAATTTAACTAGAAGAAGAGAGTGAAAAAGAGGACTGGGGAGGCAGATACAAAGGAAAAGACATAGCCTGGCTGGTGTGGCTCAATGGTTAAGCATCGGCTTATGACCTGGGAGGGCACGGTTTGATTCCAGGTGTGGGGCGTGCAGGAGGCAGCCGATCAATGATCCTCTCTCATCACTGATGTTTCTCTCTCCCTCTCTCTCCCTCTCCTTTACTCTCTGAAGTCAATAAAAACATAGTTTAAAAAAAGGGAAAGGACTTATATTCGTCCAAGTAGATGAGAGAACTGGCAGTTGTCCCTTCTTCATATGTTTACCTCTGCTTTGGGGTTCATCCCCCAGCTTCTCTACCTTGTTGCTTTGTTTCCTTTTTAAACGAATCTCCCCTTTTCTGGGCCTTTGTCTGCACCCCTCAGGGTGCCAGTGTCTCCACCATGGTCCATGACCAGTGGATGCCGTCCAGCCCGGTACCTCCGTCTCCCTACTGCCCTGCCACCCGTGGGCGAGAACAGAGGATCTTTCTCTGCCCTTGCATGCTGTGTGCGGGGCAGCCCGCCGCTCTCTTCCGAGGTGTCCTCAGGCTTGTTCCTTCCTTTTTTTTTTTAATATATTTTATTGATTTTTTTACAGAGAGGAAGGGAGAGAGATAGAGAGTTAGAAACATAGATGAGAGAGAGAGTCATGGATCAGCTGCCTCTTGCACGTCCCCTGCTGGGGATGTGCCTGCAACCAAGGTACATGCCCTTGGCCGGAATTGAACCTGGGACCTTTCAGTCTGCAGGCCGACGCTCTGTCCACTGAGTTTCGCTAAGCTTGTTCCTTCCTGACCTCGGAATGCACGACCGTTTGCTCCTCTTTGGCTTTCAATGCCCTTTCTGTGCCGACAGGGAGAGGGATGACCTCATGGCCGCGCTGGTGTCCGCGAGGAGCAGCTTGGCGGACGTGCAGCTGAGGGAGGCGGGCGCCTACGAGCAGGTGAAGTGCGCCATGCAGATGACGGAGGAGGCCAACCTCGAGAAAACCAAGGCAAGTCCGGCAGGGCCAGGGCCAGGCCGGCCATCGTGGTCCCGTTGGCCCCCCTGAGGATGTCTTCCCTCACCCTCCCATAGCTAAACTCTTCTTTCCAAACACGCAACGTGAGTGCTAATCTGTTATGTTGACTTTGCTGAATTAAACCAGTTTCCGTTTGGAGAGTTCTTACTCCTCTGCAGATGCTCTTCTATCGCTGCCCAGAGGACACGACACATTGCGGTCAAGGACTTTGAGAGGCTCGTATGCTCGATCTTTGTATTTGATGACTAGAGGCCCGGTGCACGGATTCGTGCACCGGTGTGGTCCCTTGGCCTGGCCTGTGCCCTTTCACAATCTGGGACCCGTTGGGGGATGTTGGAGGCCCAGTGCATGGATTTGGCCCGATCCCTGCAAGCCAGGCCAAGGGACTCCACTGGTGCATGAATTCTTGCACGGGGCCTCTAGTATGCATATAAGATCTTTGGTCAATCTCTCCTCACCCTCCCTCCTCCCCACTTCCCCTTCGCTCTGAGATTCATCAGTCTGTTTCATGTTTCTATGCCTGTGCGTTGCATTGAGCATCTGTCCCATGGTGGTCAGTACGCATCATAGCTACCATAGTCAAACAGTCTAACAGTAGCTTAGGCATACATATATATATATATATATATATCCTGTTTCCCCGAAAATAAGACACTGTCTTATATTAATTTTTGCTCCCAAAGATGCACTAGGTCTTATTTTCAGGGGATGTCTTATTTTTCCATGAAGAAGAATACGGTACACATTTATTGTGAAATGAAAATAAAGGGAATTTATTACCTGTATACGGTACCGTAGTATGGTAGTTGTCAACACAAACCAGACAAACTGTGAATCCTACAGTATCAAGAATTTACTCGTTTATTCAATGACAATCATGTCATCATCTTCTGGAACATCATCATAACAATCCAATTCCTGAATTTCCTGGTGAATTTCTTGTGACTCCATTTCTTTCAGAATCAGTGGACCAAATCTCTCATGTTTAGCCTAGGAGGGCCTTATTTTCGGGGGGATGCCTTATATTTCACTCAGAAGGAAACCTGTAAGTAGGTCTTATTTTCGGAGGATGTCTTATTTTCGGGGAAACATGGTATATATTTCAATGGTGCAAAAATCTTGACACCCAAAAGTACATGTTCATGTATAACTAAAGATAAATGTGTTTTTTCCCTGTACACAGGGAATATGAATATATATATATATATATATATATATATATATATATATATTGATTTATTGATTTCAGAGAGGAAGGGAGAGGGAGATAGAAACATCAATGATGACAGAGAATCATTGATCGGCTGCCTCCTGCACACCCCCTACTGGGGAGCAAGCCCACAACCCAGGCCTGTGCCCTTGACCAGAATTGAACCTGGAGCCCTTCAGTTCACGGGCTGAGGTTCTATCCACTGAGCCAAGCTGGCTAGGGCTGTCCACAGGGAATTTTGAGAATATCCAAGTATGCCACAGAGAATAATATATGTGTACTAGAGGCCCGGTGCACGAAATTTGTGCATGGAGTGAGGGGGTGGGGGGTTGTCCCTCAGCCCAGCCTACACCCTCTCCAATCTGGGACCCCCTCGAGGGATATCCGACTGCCTGTTTAGGCCAGAGATAACAGTATATGTGAATATTATAGCATCCTTAGCTATGAGTCTAGATCCATGGTGTGTACTAAATCAAGCATGTTCACAGATAATGATGACGACAGTAAGAATTCTCACTTAGTGACCGGTAGTGCTGTAGGAGCTTTGAATAATAGGAGTTTCGGCTGGGTCATTGCTATTTGGTGGCTCCCCATCCATTAGAGTCACTCTGTATTTCCCTACACACGGTGGCCACACGTAGCTGTGGTGACTGTATCAGATAGCCCCCCTCCTGACACCAGCACATTGGAGGGTGGGGGTGAACATGTGGGCTTTGGAGGGGCGAGAGCTATTCCTTCTGCAGCATCACCCTCTTCTCTCATCAGCCTCAAAGGTTTCAGTGTCCATGTGGTAACGTATGGACACCTGGTCCCTACATGGCCCGCACACTTTGGCTTCCTTGCCCCCGGCCCCCCTGTCCTACTGTAACTCCCCGGTTAACCGAAGCGTCCCTAAGGACCCCGATTCTTTTTTTTTTCTTTTTTTTAACTTTTAAAAAAATATATATTTTATTGGTTTTTCACAGAGAGGAAGGGAGAGGGATAGAGAGCCAGAAACATCGATGAGAGAGAAACATCTACCAGCTGCCTCCTGCACACCCCCTACCAGGAATGTGCCCGCAACCAATGTACATGCCCCTGACCGGAATCGAACCTGGGACCTTTCAGTCTACAGACCTGCGCTCTATCCACTGAGCCACACCGGTTTCGGCCGGACCCCGATTCTGAGCCTGCTCTCTCTGACCCATCTTTTGCTCCCCAATCCGTTAATTAAACCTCCTCGGTGTCCTCATTGTTGCCTTTAGCTGCTCAGCCTCCTCTCACCTCTCATTGCATCTGCCGTCTCAGGCCCATCCTCTTCCCTCTCCCTGTCAGTGTGCATTTCACAGTCCAGACCGAGCTCACAGTCACCGCCCCCAGCTGCTGTGTCCCCCCCAGCTGCTGTGTCCCGGCCTCTGAATGGCACCCTTGTTTGGGGACAGGCCCTGCAGGAGGCCTGGAGGGCAGCCTCCCCGCCCTCAGGCCTCCAGCCAATCACGGCTCTGATCTAGGAATTCCTTCCTCCCTGTCCCCTTTCTTGTGATCTCTGGGGTGAGGAGCCATGAAAGCCTCCTGGCCCCCCTCTCCACCCCGCTCCACTGCAGCCGGATGGGGTCTTTCTTAGCAGATGCGGTCATGTGACCGTCCTTCCGGGATCCCCACCACCCTCTTTGTGTGAGGCCTGTCATAGTGCTTCCCTGTGCCCTCCAGGGCCACTTCCTGTCACTCCCCTCTCACACCCCGGCCTCCACAGGCACAGCACCTTGTAAGCTTTTAAAAAAAAAAAAAAAATTCTTTATTGATTTTAGAGAGAATGGGAGAGGGAGAAAGAGAGAAACATCAATGATGAGAGAGAATCCGCTGCCTCCTGCACGCCCCACTCTGGGGATGGAGCCCACAACCCAGGCATGTGCCCTGACCGGGAATCGAACTTGGGACCCTTTAGTCCGCAGGCCGATGCTCTATCCGCTGAGCCAAACCACCGGCTAGGGCTCTACAGCATATTTTACTGAATTATTAATAATGCAAGGTTTGATTTCTAAGCAGTTTACAAAATGCAGTGCAAGTCTACTGATTTTTTTCTCTATGCTATGTTACAACACATTCGTAGTTTTGCTTTCTGAGAATAAAAACAGACAACATTCATATTTTAATTTTGAAGCCAACTAAATACTTTGTTAGTGAGCTATGAAATGGTACTTTGTTCTGATAGTTCCTTGATATTTGGTGCCACCTAGTGTTCGACTTTGCATAACGCATGCAAGTGAGTTAAAAAAAAAAACAGTAATTTTATATTATGTGTGTACATTGATAGTGGCAGTGAAAACACCTGAGAAATTTATAAGACACCAAATTTATTTACCAAAGAGAAAATTACAGTTCTGTGCCTGTAGGTTCCATGTAGAACTACTTTGGATTGGGTTTTACCTGCCGCTTTCTGGGTTTTTATCTTGAACAAGCTACTTACTAGCTCCAAGCTCAATTTCTTCAACTGAATAAGAACCAATTAAAACTTGGTGAGGGGGTTAAATCAACTAATCCACACAGAAGCCATTTAGCAAAGTGCCTGGTTCATAGTTACTGCTCAACAGATGTTTTTGTTTTCCTTTGAAAATTGCAAATCATTATAGTGGAGATAACCTTAAAAGAGGAAAAAAAAAAAAAAAAAAAAAATCAACCTGGGCCCTGACTGATGTGGCTCAGTGGATAGAGCGTGTGCCTGTGGACTGAAGGGGCCCGGGTTCGATTCCGGTCAAGGGCATGTACCTTGGTTGCGGGAACATCCCCAGTAGGGGTATGCGGGAGGCCGCTGATCAATGTTTCTTTCTCATCGATGTTCCTAACCCTTTATTCCTCTCCCTTCCTCTCTGTAAAAAAATCAATAAGATATATTTTAAAAAATTAACCTGGGACTAAATGAGGGTGAACAAGCAGAGGCTTTTCAGTGATGCCTGGGAGAGCTACCAATGAGAGGGTGGTCCGCCCAGTGAAGACCAGCCTGCTTCTCTCCGAAGGGCAGCTGTAGACCTCGGTGTGACATTACCATACGCTTATATGAATGGCATAACCATGCCAAGAAGGATTTTTCCCCCCAAAAAAATACCAACACAGTAGGTTGAATAAATACTCCCAGCTCCCAAACCTTTTTCTTTTTTTCTCCTTTTAAAGGACCCAAATAATTTTTTTTTTTTTCCTGGACTGAGGCAGAATCAGAAAGGCAAGAATGAGAAATCTGAATTTTAAAAAAAAGCAATCACAAAAGCATTGAATATTTGACTGTATTCACAGGCGTAGAAAATGATTATTCTGAATACTTAACATTATCTTCCACAAACCAAACAAATGCTAAGTATCTTGAACATGGGAGGTAGGGGTAAGGCTGGCTGAGAGGTTTCTGGTAAGCAAGCATTTATAAATGAAATAGCAGTATTGATGCCATTCATACGTTACATGCTTAAGGCATGCTGGTAACCATTTTTGTTTTGTGGGCTTCATTTCATAACAAATAAAACGATTTTCATATGTTTTAAAGGTTACATTCTTAAGTGAAAACTGTACCTTTCATTAGATCTTTAATTCTTTAATGATGAATTCTATCAGGATTTCTAGGAGCCTGACCCTGGCAGTTGGGAAGGACTTTTTTTTATATCAATAGGTTGCCTATTTTAAAAATGGAGTCAACTGCCCAGCTAGTGTGGCTCAGTGGTTGAGCATCGACCTGTGAACCAGGAGGTCCTGGTTTGATTCTGGTCAGGGCACATGCCCGGGTTGTGGGCTCGATCCTCAGTGTGGGGTGTGCAGGAGGCGGCCGGTCAATGATTGTCTTTCATCATTGCTGTTTCTGTCTCTCTCACTCTCCCTTCTCCCTTCCTCTCTGAACTCAATAAAAATACGTTTAAAAATAAATAAATAAAAATGGAGTTACCTAGATAGACATTTCTTTTAGAAAATGTTCCATTAAGATAAGTAACGCATACTCTTTGGTTTAGTAGACCAGGACTGGGAACGTCAAGCATGAGCACAGATGAAGGACTTTCCAGGAGAGAAGTCCCTGAGGACTGAGTGTTCTGGGTGGGGAAGCACAATGCCCAGCTCCTCAGACCTGCGGCCATTTCTACCATTTCCACAGGTTGCTGGGTGGAGGGGGCAGTCACCCCCTTGGCCACGTGCTTTTAAAATGTCTCTTTTTAATTAAAATCTAATTTAAAAAAAAAAATTTTTTTAAACATTCTCAACTTGAATTGGAGTTGGGACTAGTTCTGTGGAAGAGTCATTGTTTAGTAACTGCAGCTACTTACAACCAAACTTCTTTAACTATAACTAAGATCAGACTTAGTTCACTGCCCTTACACCTAAAACTACAGTAAAAATTAGATAGTAATCAAAAGTTAAGATAAGGCAAGACCAAAAACATCTTATTTGTTTTATAAAATGAGAATTGCCATCTTCCATTTCTAGTTATTTAAAAATCCGTAACTGTCCATTAGTTTAAATTCCCCACTCTGCAATTCCAGAAGTAAAAATCTGAGACAATTTAACTTCATCTGGGCGTACAGAACTTTCCAGAAGTGTCAGGAAGACATTAGTAGTGTAATACTTCCCAGCTGAGGACAGAAAGCTCACATGTCCTAGACATTTACTGTATTTACTGTAGTGCTCAGCAGAGGGAAGCAGAGATATGTGTAACCACACTGACTGCTCACGGAGACCATTCGTCTCCATTCACAGCAAATGTGACCGTGAGACTTAAGACCACACAGTATGGGAGTCACATGACACGTGGGTCTCTATCTTCTGGGGAAATAGAGGATGGACCAGGTGATATCGTAAGCCTGGGCCACTGGACTAAAACTAAAGAGTCCTTAAGATGACTCTGATCTTCTCTGTGAAGCAACTTAATTTTATAGGAATTTTTAAAAATTGGGATTTTGAAGTCATCATTTATTATTGAGTATTATATATACACATAAGATGAATATAACCAAGAGGAAGTTAAAGAATTTTTACTTCTGGAATTGCAGAGTGGGGAATTTAAACTAATGGACAGTTACGGATTTTTAAATAACTAGAAGTGGAAGATGGCAATTCTCATTTTATAAAACAAATAAGATGTTTTTGGTCTTGCCTTATCTTAACTTTTGATTACTATCTAATTTTTACTGTAGTTATAGGTGTAAGGGGAGTGAACTAAGTCTGATCTTAATTATATTTAAAGAAACTTGGTTGTTATCTTTCTATCTATCAATCTAAAAGCCTAATATGCAAATTGTCCCTGTGCGAGTTTGATTGGGAGACTGATCACTCTCCATGACGTGCCCTGACCACCAGAGGGCAGCATGGAACAAAGGAAGGCTCTGGCTGGCAGCTGGCAGCAGGGAGGCCCAGACTAGCCCTGATGGCTGGGCAGGCCTAAGGACCCTCCCATGCATGAATTCCGTGCACTGGGCTTCTAGTATAATGATAAAACAAACAAACAAACAAATAAAAACAGATGCTTGTATCTAATAAATAAACTCAACATCTTTTAAAAAATTTTTCATGTTTAACATTTAAAATATTCAAATTAACCATGAGAAAATGAAAAATCAGTTAAAATGGATACTTTCATATTTCTTGTAATATTAACATGGTTTATAATCAAAAGTACTAGGACATTTTATTTTTCTGATCCCCCTTTCAGGATTCTCACTCATTCGTGGCCTTCATCAAGGCCCGGTTCCTGAATTTTGTTGATAAAAGTTAATGTAGCCTTGATAATGCGAATCGAAATAAATGTAATGCTCGAAAACTGTTACATTAGTAAGTGTACAAATTGTCTATTTGACTTTATAGTGTGTCTTTTTAAAAATATATATTTTTATTGATTTCAAAGAGAAAGAGAGAGATATAAACAATGATGGCAGTCACTGATTGGCTGCCTCTTGCACGCCCCCTACTGGAAAATCAAGCCCGAAACCTGTCACGTGCCCTTGACCAGAATCGAACCCGAAACCATTCAGTCGACAGGCCAGCGCGCTGTCCACTGAGCCAAACCGGCTAGGGCTGTAGTGCGTTTTAAGTATTTCAAATAAAAAAGACAGCTTCACCGTCTCATTTCCTCCTTATCTTTCTAAATCCCCAGCTCCCATGCACTGTCTTCTCCCGCAGGCTCTGATCCAGTGTGAGCAGCTGAGGAGCGAGCTGGAGAGGCAGGCGGAGCGGCTGGAGAGGGAGCTGGCCACGCAGCAGGAGAAGCGGGCCTGCGACAAAGAGATGATGAAGAAGGAGCTGACGCAGGAGCGGGAGGACTCGGGATCCAAGGTACTCCCGCTCCCCGCTCAGCATCCACATCGCGCGAGTGTTGGTGGCGATGTCTCCCATGGCTTATAGGCTGAAACTCTTCTCTTTTTCATGTATTTTTATTTATTTCAGAGAGGAGGGGAGAGGGAGGAAGAGATGGAAGCATCAGTGATGAAAGAGAATCATGGATTGGCTGCCTCCTGCACACCCCACCCTAGGGATGGAGCCCATAATCCGGGCATGTGCCCTTGACAGAACTGAACCCGGGACCCTTCAGCCCGCAGGCCGACACTCCATCCACTGAGTCAAACCGGCTAGGGACACGCTATCTTTTTATTTCAGGGTTTTGCTTGTGCTTTGCCCCCTGCCTGGAGGAATCTCCCTCTGCCCACTCCAATGGATGCTTCAAAGTCCTTCTTGGTACCACCTCCTCTCACAGCCTCCCAGGGATGAACTCAATTTATTCCAAGTTCTTGTTGAATTGTTTGTCTCCCCTCATTTACTAGGAGTTCCCTGATTGTATGGCCTCTTAACACCTTCATAGCTTGGGACATTCCTCTCCCATAAAATGTGCTCCATATATTGTTGTTGAATTGGAAAGCTATGAATGAAATGCTGAGAATCCAGAGGATCAGAATCCCTGTATGCAAGAGATCATGGAAGGCTTCTCGGAGAAGGCGGCATCTCAGCTAAGCTTCAGAGAATAGGGAGGATTTTAGAAATGCAGAGTGTGGGAAGGAATACTGGCCATACCAGCATGACTAAGGCTTGGGGGAGGTAAAACCGTGAGCGGAGAGAAAATGGTATCAACTGCAAAAACCGGCAACTGTTCACACCTAGGAGATTTTTTTTTGTTTTGTTTTCTGGTTGTTTGGTGGAAACTTTTGCCTCGCTGAGTAGTTCTACTGTGTAAAATATCTTGATGAGAATGCTTGCTAAGAAAGGACATGAGAGGGCTGAATGCACCAGGCACTATTCCAGGTGCTGGCACAGGTAACAGAGCCTCTTTCTTATGCTGACAATTCTTTGCTGAATAGAGGTGACGACAGAGATGTAATGTATCTGAGGCTGAGTCATCTGTCTTGCCCTTGGTGAGGACTGGTTGGCATTGGATCTCGAGGCCCTGCCCTCAGTGCAGGTGCAGAAATAAAGGCTGAAAATGGTCCCAGCGCTGGTGAGGGCTGTCACCAGCAAATGGCAGAAAGTGGCGTTGGAGTAAGTCTTAGGGTTGAATCTAAATTGACCTCACTGTGACCTTAAAGGGTTGTACCTCTCTAAATTTCAAGAATAGCGGGAACCAGTTTTCCTCAGTGGATAGAGCATCGGCCTGTGGCCTGAAAGATCCTGAGTTCAATTCCAGTCAAGGGCATGTACCTCGGTGGCAGGCACATCCCCAGTAGGGGGTGTGCAAGAGGCAGCAATCGATGATTCTCTCATCGATGTTTCTAACTCTCTATCCCTCTCTCTTGGTCTCTGTAAAAAATCAATAAAATATATATTTAAATTTCGAGAGTAAGTAATGGAGCTGATCTACTCCATGGATTGATTGAATTCGATGAGATAATGTTTTGAAAGTATCTAACACAATACCTAACTTAGCGTGGGCATTTCATACATTTTGGCTTCTGGCTTATTAGATAGATTTCTTGGGTCTTCCTGTGAGTAAAAGCAGACAGATCTGAATATAAAGCCTAGCTCTGCTTTTTCTTTAGTAGCTTGAATGAACTTGGGCACATGACTTCATTTACCGAATCTCACTTTTTTCAATGGGAAATTAATCCAATACCATGCTTCCTCCGGGGGATTCAGAGAGAATGTGTATCACACCGCCTCGCTCAGGCAGTTAATTGGGGAGGGAGCTGGATCAATGAATTAGGATGTTGTAAATGTCCTTAGTCACTGCCAGAGCTGGCTTCCCGCCTTCCAGCAGCGAGACGTGCTCGCTTGTACCTTTAGATCTTCTTTCTTTCTTTTTGTTAGTATTTGCCTCCTCTCTCCTTTATTTTAATTTAACAATCCCATGTGTGTGGGCATCTCTAGGGGCACAGATGCCTTCTGCCTGGAGAGCTTTTTAATCATTGCCCCACGCAAAGTCCTCACTGTGTGTGTTTGTTGTCTTAAGAGATGGTCTTTGGGCCCTAAACGGTGTAGCTCAGTGGATAGGGTGTCGGCCTGTGAACTGAAAGGTCCCAGGTTTGATTCTGGTCTAGGGCATGTGCCTTGGTTGCAGGCACATCCCTATTAGGGGCTGTGCAGGAGGCAGTTGATCAATGTTTCTCTCTCATGTTTCTGACTCTCTATCCCTCTCCCTTCTTTTCTGTAAAAAAATTAATAAAAATATATTTTAAAAAAGAGAGAGAGAGATGGTCTTTGGTGGCACTGAGCTCCTTGGGCTTGTGCGTCGAGTCAGTCGTTCCTCATCTGGGTATGGAGCTCCCTCTGTGGTCCATGCATTTCCTGACCTGGTTTCCTGGCAGGAACCCTGTGCCGAGTCGAGTCCTTCATTCTGTGCCTCTGGCGGCGGGAGGCCCGCTGTACCCCGTGCCCAGCACACCGGGGGCCGTGTCAGGGCAGAGTTTTCTGCCAGGCTCTCCCGACCCGGGCGTCCTTGTCTCCGCTCGCCCTGTCAGAGCAGAGAGGACTTACCTGCTGCCGCCGCCCCGGACACCACAGGGTCGCAGCTGTCCGCTTCCTGCGACAGATGTGGATGGAGAGGCTCCCGCAGAGAGATGCTGGCTTCCAGATGGTGGGCGTGGGGCGGAGAAGGCGTGACTCGGAGGGGAGGCCCGGGGTGGGTGACAGGAGGGAGCAGACAGGTAACGGGCAGAGGGGAGAAGTGGCAGGCGGCAGAGGGAGGGGCCGAAGGGATGGAGTGTGATGCGTTACACGCCTTGTCATGCAAACGGACTCAGTATTTACAAGGAGAGCTTCTGCGAACACGTCTAGCAGTTACTTCAAAAAAAACAAAAACACACAGTGATCTTATGCTTACCATACATAGCTCCACAGAAGTCAAGATGGTTTTTAGGAGCTGGTCATTAAAGTTTGGTTTATGGTTGCTGTACTTTTCCAGAGAAGCTATCATGCATGACACATTCAGGATGTGGATATTCATGAACTTGAATTTTTTTTTTATTAAGGGACTTAAATGAATGTTTCTGATTGTTACATTGAGCTTCTTTTGACATTTAGGTTTGAACTGGAATGTGTGTAAGGGTGGTTTGTAGCTTGGTATTAGTAAAGATAATTTTATGTACAAACTAGAGGCTTGGTGCTCAAAATTTGTGCATGGGGGGGGGGTCCCTCAGCCCAGCCTGCACCCTCTCCAATCCGGGACCCCTCAGAGGATATCTGACTGCCTGGTACCCATAAAGTCCCTCAGAAAAGCCATTTATTCTGGTTTTCCAATGCATTTACCAAACATTCGGTGCCTCTCGAGGAGCGTGCCCTTGAAGATTGTAGAAGTTCTGGTGAGGAAACAGACGCTGAACACAGTGTGAGAAGTGCAGAGGCTGGGGTGCCATAGGGTAGACAGAGGTGGTAGTGGGAATACTTCAGCACCAAGACTGCATGGACAGCAGCCAATGAGAATGCGCGGAGGCTGCAAACAGCAGGAAGGACCACCCAGTGCATGTTCACTGAGGAGCAACCCTGAGTATATGAAGGTGCTTCTGTTTGTGCTGGGAGCTGAGGGCCAGAGAGGAAATGTGGCTGAGGGGATTCCCACAGGAGGAATGGACCAGGAGGTCATGGGAAGGCTGGGGAACCTCGGAGAGCCTCCTCCGGTGACGATGGGGAAGCGAAGGCGTTTCAGAGACCACCAGTAGCTCTCTCTGAAGTGCCGGCCCCTCCAGCTCTCCCATTCGATCAATTCTCTATGCTAGGGGTGTCGAACTCAATCAGAGAAAGGGCCAAAATCTAAAATCCAGCCTAAATCGCGGGCCGAATGGTTTACTGAACAGTCATAAACTGTCATTGTGATGGAAACGCAGCGGAGTGCAGTGATGACAGCGCGGTGCGGGCCACATTGCAAGGCCTGGCAAGACGGATTTGGCCCACGGGCCTTGTGTTTGACACATGTGCTCTATGCCCTGTGTGTGGAGAGGGGTTCAAGAATTGTCTGATTCCTTGACACAAGCTCTGAAATGTAGTCATGTCCATCACTCCTGCAGCCTAGGTGTCTGCTATCTGTTACCTTAGAGTTTCAACCAACACTTGGATTTTCTCATCGTGTCATATGTTTTCCGCGATGACGAGAGAGACCAGGGAAGTACATGCTTACGTCATGGGGGGGTAGATGGGTTGAAGAGGCAGAGAAATGGACATACCAATCCACAGAGAGAGGGCTTTCAGAGGGCTCGGTGGCTGAGGCTCTGTGAACTCAGTATTTACTTCTCAGCTGTCAAATGACGTTATCACTTAGGACTCCGACTTCCTCTTTCAGATGTTGGCTCTGTCTCAGAACCTGGCCCACCTGGAGGCCCAGCTGGAAAAGGCCACAAGGGAGAAGGTTTCAGCTGTGAACCAACTCGAAGAAATTCAGAACCAGCTTGCTTCCCGGGAAGCGGATGCCACCAAGGTACAAAGCCACATTTTAGTTTAATCATTACTTACATATTTTCCTTGAAGCATCTTGTCCTAATGAACAAGGCTCAGAAAGAAGTGTGGAGTGGAGAAGTTTAGTTATTTCAAGATAATAAAGGTCCACCTAATTGTCACTCACATACAGTTCATACTGTTGGCTGGATGCTGCAAATACTGTACAAAGATGAATTAGACACAAATCATATTCTCAGAGAGCTTAAGAGATCAGTGGCTGAGACAGACTCATAAATAAGCAAGCTTTATTTAATTATGGAATATTTGACAACAGTTGCTTTTAAAAAAAAAACAACTTGCTAATTATAAGTAATTTTTGCCAGATACAGCATAGGTTTGACCATCTGATCTTCATAATAATGCCAAAAGACATATATTTACAATATGAGGCATGTACTTAACATGAAATCTGCAGGGTTGATCTCTTTTTCAGACTTGGTCTCTGAAGTCAAGGTTCTACTGCTACAGCTAATTATTTTATTGGTCTTTAAATTTATACTTTAAAAGTCATATTTTTTGCTGTCAAAGTTGTGAACTTAGTACTAAAATGTTTAATAGTCTTAACTGGCTGATGTAAGGTACGTATTTAAGAAACACTAGAGGTCCATGTAGATTTCAGTAATCAATTGCTTTAACACTAAGAAACTAAATAATGGCATGCATGATGTAATAAGTTAAATGAATTCTTTTAATCAATATATTCACAGGTTATTTTATTTATTTATATTTTTAAAATATATTTTATTGATTTTTTACAGAGAGGAAGGGAGAGAGATAGCTAGAAACGTCAATGAGAGAGAAACATCAACCAGTTGCCTCCTGCACACCCCAACTGGGGATGTGCCCGCAACCAACGCACATGCCCCCGACCGGAATCGAACCCGGAACCCTTCAGTCCGCAGACCGACGCTCTACCACTGAGCCAAACCGGTTTTGGCATCACAGGTTATTTTAAAACTCATAACCTTTTGATATTGAATTTTGTTTCTCACTATATTTTCCTAAATTTTGACCTATTGTATTCCATTGTTGTTTTAGAATTTAGTAATTCAAATGAAGTTTAAAGTGAACTTTAACCTACAGTAGGAAAGGGAGCCTAATTTTTCTTTCTCTTCCCTGAATTTAATCAACCTAGCAAATGTAGATGTTTAAATATATCATATAGCCGGGACCAGTTTGGCTAAGTGGATAGAGCATCAGCCTGCAGACTTAAAGGTCCCGGGTTTGATTCCGGGCAAGAGCATGTACCTTGGTTGCGGGCACATCCCCGGTGGAGGGTGTGCAAGAGGCAGCTGATCGATGATTCTCTCTCATCGATGTTTCTAACTCTCTATTCCTCTTTCTTCCTCTCTGTGAAAAATCAATAAAATATATTTTAATAAATAAATAAATAAAATAAAATAAAAATATCATATTTACCCACATAGTAAATGCGTTTGTGTGCAGAGAGGGGCAGAAGTAGGAGAACTGATGCAGAGGCATGAACATGGTTAATCTAATTTATGGATGAAAGCTATGGCCGGAGTTCTCAGCTCATCGTAGGCAGAGAACTTTCTGTTGAAATCTGTGCAGTAAAGAATGAGCATAATTTGTCCTTAGAATTTTCCAGAGGGACTCAGGCATTAGAGGAGTGCATTGAGGTTGCTTCCAACCAAAAGATGATATAATTCTAGTCCAATTTATTTTAGATAGAGTTTCAATGTTATGGATAAACTCACAAATGCTAAACTGAAAGTAGTAAGGCAAGGGAATTTTAAAAAGAAAATAAAGGGATAAAATAATTTTCAATAAGACCTAATGCTTAGACACTTGTTACATGTAATAATTTTGTGTTGGTGTTGGGTTTTAAACACCGTGATTGTATAATTGTTGTATAATTATTATTTTCTGGTATTATCAAGTTGGATATTTTCATTTCATTCATGAGGGTAAATCAAATAGATTGAAACAGTGAAGAACTAAGAAATAAAGTAAATTAGGGACCCTCTATTTTTTTCTGGCACTCTTAACTTTTAAATGTTCTTTAGCTTTAAAAGTAATGCCTTTATGTAAATTACTAATTTTTTGAAATGAGAAAGATCAACTTACACGCTGAAAGCATTTGAATTTCAAAAAGAATTTTTAGTAATTTTACTATTTTTCTAGCTTTTGTGGGCCACTGGGGGAAAGCTTATTGGCTTTTTTCTGTCTTGTCACTATATCTTTGGAGCACAAAATAGTTTATTTTTTAAGATATGTTTTATTTGAACATAGGAAATGCATACAGGTTTTCTAAGATTCTAGTACCTCAATATTGATGGTACTAATTTTCAAAGTTCTAATCATCCTTTTTGGAGAAATACCGAATTTGACAAGTGATTTTTAAAACTTGTCTTGGTCCATTAGAGGCTGACGGAGCAGAACCTTATATTCATTCATCGCTCTATAAGTCTTCCGTTCTCCCCGAGGCTTATCACTTCTTTACATAAATTTATCTACTAATTGCATTTTCCAAATATAGTCATGTCTGTAGAGACGACAGATTGAAAACAAAACTGTAGAAAAGACTTTTAAGACATGATGTGGGTTCATTATTTAATGATACATTAGCATTATTTCACTTAAATGTACATTTTCCTTTTTGCTAAATCTATAGTTACAAATGCAGAATGTGCTTAGATCCAGCCCATGACCTTTACCAGGCAATCTTTCTTTAGTTGAAATACGTTGTTGTGCATGATGAGATTGGCATTGTCTAAAGAGCTTATAGTTAATATGGCTACTACACCTAGATATCAATAATATAGTCTAATAGCAGAGACAAAAACTTCTTTATAAATTTTCTAAAATAAAAGCGTACTTCATAAAATCTTTAAAAGAAGGTCTTATAATACAGAGTGTCTATTTAACCATAAGAATTTAAATGAATAATACCATAGCTTAATATTTTCATTAATAATTTTACCTACTTAAAATTGAGATGACAGTGCATTTTGGATGGTAATATGCAATTGAAACTATGATTTTACAGAAGAAATCATGAAACATTACTTAAATTCCTTAGTATGCATTTCTTTATCTATAGTTTGAAATTGTTATATTCAGCAATACCTGGTGTTGGCTCCACATCTTAACAGAATATTATATTGGATAGTCTAATAGGAAAAGTGCCATTCTTAGAAAAGTTGTGCTGTTTTTTATTTACATGCCCTCTAGAGGGCACCAAAAGATCTAATTGCAGGCATTGGCTGGTGGATTCCAGCAGCTACTAGCATTGATCTAGTTTTTGTCATCTAACAGGTGTGTGGGGAATTGCACTATCAATTGAATAAAACCAAAATGGAGAAGGAGGAGGCAGAAAAGGAGCTCAGAGAGTACAGAGCCAAAGCTAAAAGGGACCTTGACCTGAAAGATCAGGTAAGCCATGGCACAGTGAGCACATGAACACTCTGTCTGAAGCTGAGGTGGTTTCATTCCTAAGTCATTCATCTCTATTTTATTGGTTCTAATGGAACGATTCAGTTCATACTATTAAAAGAATTTTACTTGTAGTTGCCTAAAATTACCACCTTTCACATGAAGTGGTGAGGGTACAACTGCATGCATATGAATTTCCATTCTGACAGGTCATAAATATACATTTGGATATGTGTATCTATTACTTACAAAAGTTTTTAAAAAAATGCTCTAATGCACAGTTTGAACCTAAAATATACGTACACGAAGTTCTCGAAAGATGCCAACTTGAATCCAATTTTAAGTGAAAAAGTTTAAAATTTGTACGATGAGATGAGTTGATATGTAAATATGTCAATCAAATTGATTGTTGGCAGAGTGAAGCCAGTTTTAACTAAGATAACCATGAAGACGTTTGCTCGGGTTGCCTAAAAACAGCAAAATTAGAAATGTTCCAGAAAATTCTGCTTATTCAATTCCAGTTTGCGCAGATGTGTTTTTTATCTTCTATTTGGTTGAGATCATATAGATGCCCTGATTTTAATCGACAAAGTGGACAAAACGTGGAGGAAAGCAGTTCTAATAGGCTGATTTGGGTTTTCTGTTCTTATGTTATAATTCAAGGAAAGCAGGATGATAAATTTGTTCAATTAAGACAAAAATTTCTCTATAAATTTTCTAAAAGTAAAAGCCTACCTCATAAAGTCTTTAAAAGAAGATTTTATAATACAGAGTGTCCATTTAACCATAAGAATTTAAATAAATAAAAATAATAAGATACTGAGGTCTTACTATCAGTATTTTGGAGAAATTGCTGCAATGTAAAAGTAGGTAGCCCTCAGTAAATAAAAAACAAACAAACATGTTTCCAGTTCAAAGCTTTTTGTCCTATTCACCAACAGTATTTTCCCTTCCAACCCGATCAGGTCTCTAAGACACAAACACAATTAGGCAAGAGATTGAAAATGAAAGTAATAATGAAACTTAGTATAAAACGTTTTTCAAGTCAAAATGGAAATCCCTGGCACTAAATGAAAATCTAAACAAACAAAAGCAAATCCTGCTTTTGTACCGCGGTAGTCAGAGTGTTACAGCATTCTAAATGCTCAGAAGAATTTTCGTGATTAACGTGTACAAATAACGGGACTATTTTGGTCCGTCCAGTTGGGGGCGTGCCTGATAATGGAATTGACAATCCTTTTTTTATCAGGGACTGAAGGTTAGGACTTCCAGACCTAACACGGAGTTTTCCTAGGCTGATGTATTATGACTTTCTAAAAAGTATCCTTTCTAGAATAGTCGCTGGCACTGTTCTATACCTTTTGTGTTATTCTCTAGCATCTGCCAGCATAATGTGTTGGGCTAACTGGAAAAATCTAGCAAAGAAGAGTTCCAGAGTTATTTAAAATCCACATTCTAATCTTCTAGAAAGAAGAAGAAAAAAAAAAAAAGAAAAAGAAAAAAAAACACTGCAGGAACAATAGCATTATGATATCACTTGTAAATGAAAAACATGCGAATGAGTCTTTGTCATGTTAATCCTTTACCGTTATTTCTCACGTCTCATTGCAATGAACCAGAGATAGTGTGGAGGTTAAAGGCGCAGGATTTTGAAGGGATCAGCTTTCATTTGTAAACGGTTCCTGGTAGATATGAAACCCTAACAGCTTTACGAGGATTCTCAGCGTTGTTTTATTTTTAATTTTTTATTCTTTATTGTTTAAAGTATTGCCTACAGTATTGCCTGTGTCTCCTTTCCCCCACTGACCTCTCATAAATTTTCTAAAATAAAAGCCTACCTCAAAGTCTTTAAAAAAGAAGGTTTTATAGGATAGAGTGTCCATTTGATTTTCAGTGTTGATTTAGATAGAGATGTGCATTTTTCGGGGGTCAGAGAGTTGGGAAATAAGACCTCCGACAGCCCCGTGATTGTCTGTGATGTCCCTGTGACCCTTTTTCCCGGGACAGAGCTTGAGGACATCTCCTCCTCGGCAGCCCTCGCCACTGTTTTGTCTGCACAGACAGTCTCCGCGAACAGAGGGGCGGTGTCTTGGTCCAGGGTGACCCGGGGCAGCCGGGCGGCGATTGTTCTCGGGTCTCTCAGCCATGACCTGACCTTCTGTCTGCAAGGCCCGCGCGCTCCTTGGCCTGCCCGCCATCTGCGCCGGGGAGAGAAATTTCCATTTGACTTCTAGCAGCTGGGCCCACAGAGCATTTATCTGCAATACCTCCACAAACACCGAGTGCGTTTAACTTCTTCAGTGTCGCACGCCGGGCCATGCACAGTAACAAGACGGCCCTCTCTGGGTGCCCCGGCGGGGCGATCCTCGCAATAGAGTCATCTCATTCATGTGTGTGCTAATCTGAGCACTCGGGACATTTCCCAAGTAGGTGGGAGGCTGAGCTTGGAATGTGCTGAGAACAAGGGCTTTTTGATGTTCACAAACCGGAGCAAATGGTCGGCCACCGAGTCATTCTCCCCGTGACCCCGAGCCCTGGCCGCGGCATCATCATCGGGGAGAAGGGTCAGGAGAGCAACAATGCCATCTCGCCCTCCTCTCTCTACTTTTAAAGCATACATTGTGCCAGGAATCCATGGGCGGATTCTCCTTCCCATCAGCTCCTTTGTACTCTTCAGCGCGGAGCGCTCCTGTCAGCCTCACAGGATGCTTCCTTTTGCACATAAAAAAAAAAAAAAAAAAAAAAAAAATAGAGGGAATAAAGACATTTGGTAGAGAAGACAATGAGAAATCTGCATCTTTAATTTTATTAGAAAATTTTTGTAGGCTATAAGCACGCTCGCATACACACACACACACACACACACACACCCTTAGGGGAATTTAAAAACACATATGGGGATAAAGAGAATATTATAATGAATTCCCTCGTTTTCGCAGCATCGTCATTTTGCCAGTCTTTTTCCCTCTGTCTCCCATCTTTTCTCTCCTTCCTCTGCCTTCATTATCTCCAGCCTTGTCTTCCCATCTTCTCTGTCTTCCTCTCTCTCTCGTTGTCTTCTTCCTCCAGCTCTTCTTTTGTTTAAGACAGATCTCAGTCCCATTTACCCATCAGCACTTCCGTGTACATCCGAGAAATACTTGTTCTCATGATCACCAGGTCATTATCACACCTAAGACTATTCACGCCAATTCTTTATTGTCATCTAATTCCCAACCCATATTCAACTATCTTTCTCCAGCTCCACAATATTAGCTTTACAGTTGGTTTATCCAAACCAGGAGAGTAGGGATGTTAGAATATGATAGCATTACCTTCTTTAATGGGAAAGAAGAGGAAATATCACAAAATTTCAACTTTCTTTGCCTCTTGTTTCATTAAACTTCATGCACAGTGATTTGATTGTGCTCTCTATCTATAAGGTGCCCTCATTTGAAAGAAATATGAATCGGTCTGTGGGAAACTAGGGTAGGGGGCTGACTGCCCCGCAGTAGCCCCTCGCCATGTCCTACTGGAGCCCATTGGTGCCTAAAAGCCATCACAAGGGAATTTGGAGTCTTAGATAGGAGATCGAGGCATGCGCAGGAAGCTCTTACTCCCTCACGTGGCAAGGCAAGGTCACTGACTCCGAGCTGAGAGGGATTTCCTTAGTCAGCTTCCGTCGTGGTGGATGAATCTCAGAAGAGGATTCTTTTATTTTATTATTGATTTTTTTACAGAGAGGAAGAGAGAGGAATAGAGAGTCAGAAACATCAATGAGAGAGACACATCGATCAGCTGCCTCCTGCACACTCCCTACTGAAGATGTGCCCGCAACCAAGGTACATTCCCTTGACCGGAATCGAACCCGGGACCCTTCAGTCCGCAGGCCGACGCTCTATCCACTGAGCCACACTGGCTTCGGCAGAAGAGGATTCTTTACAGCCCCCGAGCTTCGATCCAGGGAAAGAGGGGGGTTCCAGGTGCGAAAGATGCAGCATTTTCTTTCCTCTGCCGTCTCCCTCTCACTGCCCTGCCAAGGCGTTTTCTGTTTGCTACTCAAGGTCGTGGTCCCTCCAGCCCAGGGATGCTCGTGGGAGGTGAGGGGGTGCAGGCCACACACACCTCCCCTGACTGAGCCTGCACATGCGCCATGGCTTCTGGGTGCTCCCCGCCAGCAGCTGAGGACCCCCATAAGCCCCCTGTGGGGGCAGGGGGAGGGTCATCCTTCCCATCCCAAGGGGTTCAGATGCTCGACCCCTAGCGATTGCAACCGCCAATGAGGACACACTTGGTACCTGGATCTCGGGGACCCGGCGGTCCGCACTGAGTCCCCGAGTAGATGGTCACCTCCATGTCCTGCCCTGAGATGCCAGGAGCTACACATTCAACCAACCTTCCCGCCTCACCGCCGGGCTCCTGCCCGGGGAAGGGGCAGGGGGCAGCAGCAGAGCACACGCCCCCGGGGAGGACAGCAGGTCCCAGGGCGGGGCTGGGGGAAGAAGATGGGGGCACAGGGTCTGAGTACTGCCGGGGCCGGGGGGAGACAGGGGAGAAACCAGAGCGCACAGAGCCGGGGACATTGTTGAAGAGATTCTCGTAGAAACCCAGTTCCACCTCAAGTCCTGAGGATGTCGTCCACAGAGCATTGAACTGCCAGCTCTGCTCTCACGCCCCAGAAGCCACCGAGGCCGGGGGCGGGCAGGCGGGCGGGCAGGCAGAGTGGGTGCCTGATGCACATGTATGTTCCCATTGCACATGCAAACGTGTTGGCCACCTGTAGCCACGGGCCCTGCTGCCTGTTTGTACGGTCAAGCTGTCCCAGAGCCCAGCCCCATGCACGTGTCCACCTGCTGCCTACGGCAGAGTGGAGGGGTCTCGACAGAGACCACGTCGCCCACGAAGACGAGGATGGTTACTGTCTGACCCTTCCCAGGAAGCTTGTCAGTCCTGCCTGGAGGAGGAGCCACAGCTGTGAGAGCTCCCGGTGCCCTGTGAGAGCTGGAGCGCAATGCAGCACAGACATGTGCACTGGGAACCCGTCTGGTCCTGTTAACCAACGCCACCCCAGAAAACTTAATGTTTTAAAAAATATATTTTATTGAATTTTTTACAGAGAGGAAGGGAGACAGATAGAGAGTTAGAAACACCGGCGGGAGAGAGAATCATCCATCAGCTGCCTCCTGCACACCCCCTACTGGGGATGTGCCTGCAACCAAGGTACATGCCCTTGATTGGAATCGAACCTGGGACCTTTCAATCCACAGGCCGACGCTCTATCCGCTGAGCCACACCGGTTTGGGCAGAAAATTTAATTTTTTTTTTTTTTTAAAAAGTGGAGCTTTGGGTTAGGAGACTCAGTGATCTGAAATGAGAACTGGGTGGCTTTTCAGTGTTTAAGGCACAGCAGCTCGGCCACATGCCCGGGTCTTAATCCTTGGGTGGCATCACCACGTGGGCGAAGGGCTCGTTATAGTGCCGTTATCTGAGTGGTTGCTAACAGTGGCTTCCATGGGCGTATACATCTAAAATGTTACACGTGCAATTTTGGTTTTAGATTGGTATTAAAAAAAATTCTAGAGATAAGACATTCTTACTAGCATTGTGAAGGTTATAACTTGGGAGTTGTGACTACTGTTGAGTAGGAAGCATTGAAGTTCAGAATTACCCGAGTGACGTAAGGAAATCGGGTATTTAAGGGTAGAAATCCATTGGAAAATTCTGGCCAGAAACTTTAGGGCAAGAGGTTTGCTCACAGCTGCAGGAGCATGACTCAGCGCTTTCATGCCGACTTTGCACACGGATTGTATCAGCACAGGAGTAATCTCCTGCTTCCGCTGAGTGAATGAGTCTGTGTTGTTTGGCTTTGTGTAAAGATGAGAGGACGCCTGGAAAGTCCGAGGTAAAGCCAGAGAAATAAAAGCCATCAAGCAAAGTCAACAAACTACCTTTTTTTTTTTTTTAAGATTATTATTTTTTATTTTTTTTAATATATTTTATTGTGGTTTTTTTTTTTTTTTTTTTTCTTACAAAGAGGAAGGGAGAGGAATAGAGAGTTAGAAACATCGATGAGAGAGAAACATGGATCAGCTGCCTCCTGCACACCTCCTACTGGGGATGTGCCCGCAACCAAGGCACATGTCCTTGACCAGAATTGAACCTGGGACCCTTCAGTCTGCAGGCCAACACACTATCCATTGAGCCACACTGGCTAGGGCAGACAGACTACCTTTTTAACAGAGAGAAGACTGGACTATCACACACCATCCTCAAGGACTTGACCGAATCTTTCTGGGAGAAAGCGACACACCTGGAAATGGAAAGGATAAGAACAAAGGGATTTAATCACAGAACTGGCCACACCATGGCCAGAAATAGGAAGGTTCTGGCCGTAGGAAGATGGGAAGAGATGGTTGCAATGGGAATGGGGCTTTCTGAAGACCCGCCGAGGCCCGCTGCCTTCTGTTGGATTCTGCAAACATCCCTGAATCGGCTCAGTGTACCTGTGACAGGGCTGGTGGTGCATCAGCATCCTCCAGTTGTACCTTGTTTCCCCAAAAATAAGACAGTGCCTTATATTAATTTTTGCTCCCAAAGATGCACTAGGTCTTATTTTCAGGGGATGTCTTATTTTTCCATGAAGAAGAATACGGCACACATTTATTGTGAAATGAAAATAAAGGAAATGTATTACCTGTATACGGTACAGTGGTATGGTAGTTGTCAACACAAACCAGACAAACTGTGAATCCTACAGTATCAAGAATGTACTCATTTATTCAATGACAATCATGTCATCATCTTCTGGAACATCATCATAACAATCCAATTCCTGAATTTCCTGGTGAATTTCTTGTGACTCTATTTCTTTCAGAATCAGTGGACCAAATCTCTCATGTTTAGCCTAGGGGGGCCTTATTTTCGGGGGGATGCCTTATATTTCACTCAGAAGGAAACTGTAAGTAGGTCTTATTTTCGGAGGATGTCTTATTTTGGGGGAAACACGGTAGCACCCACAGATACAGCAAACGGCCCTCAGCTCCGCTCCCTGCTGTGTCTGCTTCTGCACCCTCTCTCTGCAAGGCTTTGGGGAGCAGGGAGAGGCAATCGATGGCTTTCTGAGCACTGGGCTCCCGAGCCTGCAGCTGCCACCTGCCGTGGCGCTTCTGTGTCTCAGAAATGGCTGGGACAGGGGCCACTTGGGCCTGTCGCTCGCACATGCAATCACTGGGCCCTGGTGAGGACAGAGGCTCTCTCCGGCATCTGCATGCTCCACTCTCTCTCCTTGCTGGAGGCTCCTCACCAGGCACCTGTCCTTCCCCAGGCCCGGCCTGCCCAGGACCCCGGGGGGTGGTCACCAGGAGCCCCGGGCCCTGCCCTGAGGGAGTTTCTATTCTAGATGAGGAGACGGAGCACACGTTTGAACATGCCTTAAAAATACTTGCAAAGCAGCCGATCGACAAGTGCAAATTAATGGAGTGTGAACTTCATGCTGGCTCCCGCCCATGAGAGGAGGAATCTGGTCCCAAGTGTGATGCAAGCATGCCTCTTTTTTACAGCATCGGCCCTAAGCACGCCCCGAAGCATTTTGCGGTGGCTTAGGGAGGCCTGTGTACTTCTCGCAGCCCGGCCAGGAATCCTGAGAAAATCCCACAGCCCGGCGTCTGTCTAATCGCCGAGCCCCTTTTGTTCTGGCCCGAGTGAGGCTGGAATGGGCCAAACAGGATTATGGGAAGAACTCAAAACAACTCCGTTTACTAAAAGACAATTATTGCACTTACTGTTTTTCTAAAACGCCATGTGAAGTTCATGTCTTTATTTTAAATCATAGTTTTGTTGGGACGGTCGCAACATGAGCAGGAAGAAAGTGCGTTTAATTGTGTGTGTGTTTGTGTGTGTGTATGTGTGTGTGTGTGTGTCCCCAAAGGGGCAGGCAGTGGGACCAGATCCTCCCAGTGCTTCACCCCGAGTGGGAGTCCTTGGGGATCTGGCGCTGAGTCACCGTGTCCGTGGTGCGAACCTGGATCATACATGCACTTCATGTGCTCCGCAGAGAAGCACTTGTGTCCAGGCAGAGACGATAATGCCGTTTCCCATAGTAACGTAGTTGTAAAAGTCAAACGAATAAGCCAAACCTTTATCTGCAGATCGCAGTTTAAGGCTGTTTAAGAGAAGAGGGCACAGGTAGAAAACAAAACACGCCCAATGGACCTAACATTTTTATACAGATTTGCCTCAGGTAGGAATGTAAAACTGTAAGCTGAACTCAAGGAATTAATATATATATATATTAATTGATTTGAGAGAAAGGAAGGGAGAGCGAGAGAGAAATGGAAACATCAATGATGAGAGAGAACCATTGATCGGCTGACTCCTGCACAACCCCCTCTGGAGATCGAGCCCAGAGCCCTGGCATGTGCCCTGATCAGGAATCGAACCTGGAACCTCCCAGTTCATAGGTCGATGCTCAACCACTGAGCAACACTGGCCAGGTCTCAAGGAATATTTTTTCCAATATATATTTAATTGATTTTTTAAAGAAAAGAAGGGAGAGATAGCTAGAAACATCCATGAGAGAGAAACATAGATCAGCTGCCTCCTGCACACCCCCTACTGGGATGTGCCTGCAACCAAGATACATGCCCTTGACCGGAATCGAACCTGGGACCTTTGAGTCCACAGGCCGACGCTCTGTCCACTGAGCCAAACCGGTTAGGGCTCAAGGACTATTTTTATGGAAGACATAAGATTTGTCAACAACTGGCCCTAAAACATATTTTTTCCTATATTTTCAATTTCATTGGATGATACATATTTTGTTCCTTAAAAAAAAAAGCGCTAACTTTGACTTAAAAAGAAATTGGACTTACAAGGCCAACAGGCTCATCTGGCAGATCCTCCCCTCAGGTCCCACGTCTGTGTTTCCTTGAGCGAGTGTCCCTGCGACCCTCAAGCCGAGAGGCGTTACACAGAGGACAGTACACATGCCTTTTTTTCACAGCCCGGAAATATTAGTACCGATATCCAGGGAACATATTACTAATTACCGCATATGTACATACTTAAAACAATATTTGTCGTATGAACATACGTACACTCACAGAAGCCAATAATTTGCATCACCCAGTAGAGCAAATTGTTTTCATGTCTCTGTTTTACCTTCCACTTTTTGTCCATATGCATATATGATATTTGCAGGCAGTAAACATAGCCTAGATATCATTTTGGTCTTTCCCTTTTTTCACTCAGCCGTTTCTGGAGCATCTTCGTGTGGTGCTGCCTGTTCCTCGCAGTGATCGCTTTAAGATGACCGTTTACACGCACTTTAAAGTGAGGAGAGCAGACACTGTTACAAATTTAGAATCCAAATTTAGAGTCCCTTTGCCCTAAATTTGACTTGTTGCTTTAATTCAACAACCAGATACTGCAGGCACTAGGCTGGCCTAGAATGAATCTCTGTTCTTAAAGAAGGGACTCTGTAACACAGATATGCAAATAATTATGTCAAAGAGAACATGGTAACTATCATCAGCAAACTACAAAAGGGTGTGGGAGCCCAGCTGGCGTAGCTCAGTGGTTGAGTGTCAACCCATGAACCAGGAGGTCACGGTTCGATTCCCTGTCAGGGCACATGCCCGGATTGCAGGCTCAATTCCCAGTGTGGGGCGTGCAGGAGGCAACTGATCAATGATTCTCTCTCATCATTTACGCTTTTATATCTTCCTCTCCCTTTCTCTCTGAAATCAATAAAAAATATATTTAAAAAGAATTAAGGAATCCATGCGAGCGTAAATAAAGAAAATGGGGCCCTGACTGGTTTGGCTCAGTGGATAGAGAGCATCAGCCTGTGAACTCAAGGGTCCCGGGTTCGATTTCTGTCAAGGGCATGTGCCTTGGTTGTGGGCACATCCCTGGTGGGGAGTGTGCAGGAGGCAGCTGATGGATGTTTCTCTCTCATCGATGTTTCTAGCTCTCGATCCATCTCCTTTCCTCTCTGTAAAAAAAACACACACAAAAAACACACCAAACAAACAAAAAACCCACAATAAAATATATTTTTAAAAAGATTAAAAAGGGGGGGAGGGCAGCTGGCATGGCTTAGTGGTTGAGTGCCATCAACCCATGAGCCAGGAGGTCATGGTTCAATTCCCGGTCAGGGCACATGCCCGGCTTGGTCCCCAATCAGGGCAGGGTGTGCAAGAGGCAGCCAATCAGTGATTCTCTCTCATCATTGATGTTTCTTTCTATTTCTCCTCTCTGAAATCAATAAAAAGCATATGAAAAGTGGCTTAAGAAAAGGGTGTGGTGGTTTAGAAGAGGGAGAGTTGAGCTCTTTGAAGGACGTTCAGGTGTTGCCCAGCATAGGTGGGGGAGGAAGGCAATTTCGTTTCAAGCTCCCACCCCCATCCCCCACCCCCCCACCCCCCGTGCAGCTGGGAGGAGGAGGGGCTAAGGTGGGGCAGGGAAGGAGGATGCATTCAAGGAACGTGTGTGTCTTTAAAAATATATATATATTTTATTGATTTTTTACAGAGAGGAAGAGAGAGCTAGAAACATCCATGAGAGAGAAACATCGATCAGCTGCCTCTTGCACACCCCTTACTGGGGATGTGCCCGCAACCAAGGTACATGCCCTTGACCGGAATCAAACCTGGGACCTTTCAGTCCGTAGGCCGACGCTCTATCCACTGAGCCAAACCAGTTTTGGCAGGAATGTGCGTATCTTTTGACTGCATAGTGAACTGTATAAATAACCTCAGGATCTCGAGTGCCACGTCTGTCATAAAAGATTCCCTAGGACATGGGCTCCCATGAGCTCCAGAATCCCATGTAATTGCCTGTTCTTAACCTGTTGCACACCCTGCAGTCAGGCACAGAGTCATATTTTGGGGACATTTGCACGGTTTGTATTTCCTTTGCAGTATTCTCTACGTAGTGGAACAATGTTAGGATTTTCAAATTCCGGATAACCCACTACTCTAAAATCTCATTTTGTTGTCAGTGTGAGAATCGAGTGGGGTTAGCTCCTTAGGATGAAGAATTGGCGGTGGCTTTAATGGTTTGTAGGAGACTCCACACTGATGGGCAGGCGGACACGGATACACGGGGCAGGACTGGAGCTACGGACGCTGAGTCCGAAGCCCCGGGGCCTCAATCTGGCTGGTCAGCTGACTTCCCGAACGAACCCTGAGAGCCACCCTCGCTGCCAGTGAGTGAGGAGCTGGGCTGAGTGGTGGCTGAGGTTTTCTCTGTATCCACACCCCCAAGCTTCTAGAAACACAGAGAACTTTCCTCCTCGTTTCATAGTATTCATAAAACCATTGAAAAAACCATGCAGCCTTTTGGCCCCTTGAGTGTGGCTCATCCACAAAATACCATGGCCTGGGTGAGTCTATGTTGAAGAAATGGCGTTAGAAGAAGGTTAAGTTTAAAAAATGTGGCTCTCAAAGGAAATGTCAATTCTTGTCCTGTTGATATTTGGGGCTTTGTGGACTAATGTGTTTCCCAACCACTGGCCTTAGACTCACCTCCTCAGCTAGGAGAGAAAGAAGGGCCTCACTGCTGTTCCAGCTACAAAAGCAGGAAGAGCAGAGGAAAAGGGGGGCGGGGAGACGAGGAAAAATGAGAGAAGACATTTACCCTGAGAACATTGGGCTTTTCCTCTGCTTATGCTGCCTCCCGTCTAACCGTGACTCAGAGGAGGCAGCAGGACCACAGGCCCATCGTGTTTTCGGGAGGATCCACACTAATGGATTTTTAAAGCTGTAATTGCTATGACAACCTCCCACAGCCCCCACCCCCGCCCCCGACTGCTGCGGGTGGTTGAGAGTAATTTCACTTGGCATTTTTTGGAAGATGCTTTTTAACCCCGTAGAAATAAAACCCGTGACGGTGATTTTTATCTTCAGTCTCTCTTCTTTGAGTGGCCACATGTGAAGGACCAAAGAGAGGACCTCAGGCAGCAAAGAGCAATGGCTTGGTGGGGACTGAGAGCCACAAAAGGCCTTAGTGACTCCATCCGTCCCCTTGGTTTTGTAGATGATTTGACAGTGAGCGAGCTGAGTGTTACTTCATTTTTATGCATTGATTTATTTATTAACTAGAGGCCCAGTGCACAAAATTTGTGCACTCAGGGTGGGGCAGAGGGTGTCCCTCAGCCCAGCCTGCTCCCTCTCGCAGTCCGGGAGCCCTCAACAGTTAGACATCCTCAGAGAGGCTCCCACCACTGCCACGGCGCTCGCCAGCCATGAGCTTGGCTTCTGGAGTGTTGAGCGTCTGCCCCCTGGTGGTTAGTGTGCATCATAGCAACCGGTTGTTTTGCTGTTCAGTCGATGTGCATAGTAGCCTTTTATTATAGAGGATACTTACTGATAACCTATGCGTGTAATACATGTGTGGGAGTGCATGTCACTCACAAATAGGCACAGCGATTGCAATGAGAAATAAAATATATTTATTGCCCAGACAACTCCTAGTCGGATAATGAAAGTTAAACGTGATAAAAGAAGGATGCGTTAGAAGGGGTGACTCACTGTGATGGGAAGGAGTCACCAGGATTCTACTCAGCAGTCAGTCAGTTTTCCACAAAGATAACAAGGTGTTTTTGAAATGACCTGACCAACCTAGACATGGAGCTGTCCTCTAAGCATCTATTCATCTAACTTCAGATCCAGTTCCCACTGGTTATGTGGTTACCGAACATCTCAAGGTGAACTCTTCCTGAGCCTTAAATTCAATGAAGACCTCAAATAGCACCCTGTCTGCTGCCCTACAGTTGGGCAATAAACACGTATTTTCAGCCGAAACCCGTTTGGCTCGGTGGATAGAGCGTCAGCCTGCAGACTGAAAGGTCCCAGGTTCGATTCCAGTCAAGGGCATGTACTCTGGTTGCAGGCATATCCCCAGTAGGGGGTGTGCAGGAGGCAGCTGATGTTTCTAACTCTCTATCCCTTTCTCTTTCTCTCTAAAAAATCAATAAGATATATTTTTTAAAAATAGGTATTTTCATTTGTCTCTCTGAAACGTGATCATTTGAGTTTGGACCTACAATTGCCTGAACTCTTTTGGATTTTGTCTTCGACGTCTTACTGTAACAAATGACTCCTCTCAGGTTTATGTCAAGCAAATTTGATCAACACATCATTAACGTTCTCATTAAAATCAGTGGTTTACAGAGTACAGCCACGCCCACTATAGCTTGATATTTTCTATCTTTCTATCTTCTGTGTTGGTTTTTTTTTTTTTTTTTTTTAACTGATGTGTTTGTTTTCCTGTTAAAGAACGAGACCACTTACCTTCTTCCAAATGATTCCAGTCAAATCAAATGACACTTACTTTTGTACCTACTATGTACAAGTAGTGTGCTCAAGTAGCACCGAGCCACATGCCAGAAGATTACACTGGTGGCAGATAGTTGTGGGAATTAGGCATGAATTCGGAGGGCTTTTGTCAAGATTGAGTAGATCCGTAGTTGGCAGGATCGAAACCTGTGTTGGGAATCTCCACATAGAAGGGGAATGGGCCTGCCTGCAATTTCAAGTGGTTTCTTTTTTTTTCAACTAAACCTGGATAAGTGGACTAAATTGGAAATTTGAGGAATTAGAATCTGTAAAATTATTTTTTGAGGTTTCCTTGATTCCTTCTATTGCATGAATCCTTTTAAAAGTGTTCTGTCCATACACTACTGTTTAAATAATTATCTTGTACCAATATGATAGGTCAGTTATATCTCAAAAAAAAAAAAAAAAGCGTTCTATCCCAGTCATTATTCCTGTATTTATCTATTCTACACCTATTTTATTTTTTTTATTTTTGGAAATGAGTGAAAACAGAAATGATCTTAGTTTTCTAACTGTCACAGCATATAAATTCAGTAATGCCCATGACAGTGTTTGCTAAACTATGAAATGCTGTTTACACACATAGAACTGTTATGATTGAATAGGTGCTCAATAAACTAATAGGTGTATTTACTTCTTTGTATGTGGATGCTGTTAATTTAAAAGGATTATACTCAAAATATTTATTAACTGAAGCATCTTCTTTACTCTGGATGCTTCTCTCCACAATTAGCTAGGTTATTTTTGAGTGAAAGCAAAGTTTGATGAATTTCTAAGTTCCACAAATAGAATGCCACAGAAATATTTATATAACCCACAGCGAAAGGGAGTTTTCTAAAAACTCCCCATAAGGTGAGATCACGTACACCATGCCTCAGTGCAGAAGGATTTATTTTTTCCCCCAATCGGTTAGGTCTCTAAAAATAAACCCAGTTTTGTTGTTAAAATTTGCTGTTTCCTCTCCACATAAGAACATCTCATTAATTGAGGTGCACACCTTCCACCAAGATAAGGTTCAACGGTTCAGTTCTCCAATGGGGGAGAGGATCCATGTGTCTCCTATAACAGGATGGCGGCTGAGAGGTGAGTTGAGCAGACAAGCTGTTTTGATGGTCAGATGTTTTGAATGGAAGCATCCCACAGCCTGTAGGTCTGAATGTTCAAGCTGTGCATTCAGTCATATCCTGCTTCTTGTGCTGACTGAAAGGTCCCAAGTTCGAGTCGGTCAAGAGCATGTAGGAGGTGAAAGATCAATGATGTTGATCTCTGTAACCAGAGACGATAGGGGGTCAGACCCTGGGTAGGCGGGAAGAGCGGGGACCTCACTGGTGCAGTGTCTTTGTCTGGGAAGCACCGTGTTCCATTGTCTGCACTGCTAAGAGGTCAAGGCTAGGTGGATAGGGGTCTCTTTTTCCCAGTCATTAGAAGCTGATGTAGAGAAAAATTAAAATACTGCTTCTTATAAAATAAAGTTATTCCATTAGAAGTTAAAGGCTGGGATTTTTTTTAATATCTTTATTGATTAAGGTATTAGATATGTGTCCTTATTCCTCCATTACCACCCACCTCCCACTTATGCCCCCACCCCCTGGTGTCTGTGTCCATTGGTTAGGCTTATGTGCATGCATACAAGTCCTTTGGTTGATCTCTCCCCACTTACTCCCACCCTCCCTTACCTTCCCTGAGGTTTGACGTTCAGATTGATGTTTCTCTGTCTCTGGATTTATTTTTGTTCATCAGTTTATGTTGTTCATCGTATTCCACAAATGAGTGAGATCATGAGTTGGGTCTAAATGTTTGAGCTTCTTTGGTCTGAGAGAAAAGAAAGAGTTGATTTGCCCCACATCTGTACTGACCAGGCATACTGGTAAAAGTAAAAGTAAAATCGAATAAAAGATTTTTTCCCTCTAAATTAAGAACTGACGTGTATAGTCTTGGAAAAGCCAGTTTCTCAGAAAGGGGGTCTGAGCCTGACATGTGTTCTGATTGTCAGAGATTGACAGGATTTAATGAGAGAAGACGCAGAGCAGGGAGCAAAACTTATTGTTGAGTAACAGTTGTCAGAGGAGAAACAGATGATGTGTTTTCTTGATTGCATTTTAAAAAATTAATTATTGCCAATAGAAGCTTGTTTGTGCTCGTAACCGAGTTAGCGTTGTAGTTTGGCATTTATCCACACGCGGAGGGAAGCGGGGTGAGCGGAGAATCCGAAACCTGGGTTCCGGTCCGGTCAGTGCATTTCAAGGGGTCGTTTCACCCCTGGACCCATGCTCTCCTCTGCAAAGGGCGGGGGTAGATGGAGATGCTGACTGAGGGGTCTTCTGTCTCTAACTATATCTTTTTTTTTTTTTAAAGGTCTGTGTTTTTATTAAACAAAATCTTGATGTAAACAGGGGAGTTAACTCCCAAATGCTTTGGTCTGAGCACATTCCTATATTTGTTGAATATAGGAAATTGTTGAAATCCACATTGCAATGACCTTTATGGCTGCAAGTCATTCAAGGTAAAATACTGTCAATTTTTTTGGGGGAAAAAACCCATTAAAAATTAGCTATACTTTAGGATTATAAATGATATTGTTGATGTATTTGAAGTATTTTTAGTCTCACAATGAGAACCCAAAGGCATTGTAGATACATTTAATAACAAAAGGGTCTTTTCTAAATCATAAATGGTCAGCACAGTATGATAGGAGAGGAATTACATTTGTTAAATTAAAAACGGACATTGACGTCTTGAAAGTTAGATGCAAAATATCCCCCAAACTTTCTTGTACGTTCCCTTTAGAAAACATAACATTTAACTGACATATTTCTGCTAACTCCTAAAAAAAAGTAGCTTTGAGTATAAGAGTTTCAATTTGCTCTGGTTGAAACATAATAAAAACGGGTGTTTTATCTAAGAGATGAATTTGCTTTGTGGGTAAGAATAAATAGGCCAAGTTATTTTACACAGTTTTTAATAGGTGATACCACAACTGAAAAACATGTTTATTATTGGAATATTACCAGAATTATTTATTAGTTTTCTTAAGAAATTATGTTCTTGTAGTTGTCAGTACTCTTATACCTACTATATATATATATATATATATATATATATATATATATATATATATATATTTTTTACTTTTTTAAAAGCATACTTAAATATTATATAGGTACGTATGTAATTATAGTATCTGAAAAAATAAGACATTGGAAATATAGGAAATCGTTGAAATCTACATTGCAATGACCTTTATGCTGTAAGTCATTCAAGGTAAAATAGTGTCAATTTTGAAAAAAAAAGTTAAGCCGAAACCGGTTTGGCTCAGTGGATAGAGCGTCTGTCTGCAGACTGAAAAAAAAAGTTAAAAAATAGCTATAGTTTAGAATTATAAATGATATTCTTGATATACCTTAAGTATCTTTAGTCTCACAATGAGAACCTGAAGGCATTGTAGATACATTTAATAATAAAAAGGTCTTTTCTAAATCATAAATAGGTAATGAACTTCACATATTTAAATTAGCTGAGAAGGTTTTTCCTGTGACATAATCAGATGTAACTTCAGAAATAGCATTACTTCAGTTCATTGACACTTACCTTTATAGATAGGAAAACACCCTTATCTTTCATTCTCTTGTTTATTGAAATTGTTTTCAGGTGGTTTTCGATTTATTCTTATTTTTTATTCCTGTTTAGTCATAATTCTATACACAGGGAATATCATGATAACAACAATATGTAAATAGTCATGGGCAATACTACTAAAATTATTTTAATCATATATTTCAATGTATGTTCAATTGAATTGTTCTATTGAAAAATATTAATAACTTTAATATACAGAGATAGAAGGAACAAAATTATCCCAAATATGGTAATATAATGTGAAAATTATGGTTAAACTTTATTTAACATGAACCCTGAAGCCTTACTATTACTGCTGAGAAGACATTGGCTGCTATCAATTTTTATAACTAAAGAAATGTATTGTGATCATTGTGATAATTTTGTTACTTATTATAGCCCAAATAATTGTGTATTTGAGGAGGAAATGATACGAGAAATGAGATGTTTCATTGGGTTTGCTTTTTTTTAGCAAAATGGTAGGGATATAGTGTATATTTTAATAGTTGTGAAGGACAATAAAGACAGTGAGGTGAAGAGTGGACAGACTGGAGATATATGTGTAATTGGCCATCTGGATTATATATATAACATAACACGCAGACTGTACAATGTCAGGCACAGTAGGCACACCGCAGGAACTCAAAAATATTTACTGTATTGTACTGAGGGCTTGGGAAGGGATTGTCTAAGGGAATAAATTAGCCATTTATTTTCCTAAGTTGAAATTATGTTATGTTTGCTTAGGGTGATTCTCTCAATAGGTAATTAAATAATTTTCAAATAGTGATAAAAGTCAACAGTTATAATGAACACTTGAGTTTGGAGTAACTATTTATAGATTTTTTTTTCTGTATTAATTCTTTTATCTCCCAGCTTTTGTACTTGTTTTCACTAGAGAGAAAAACCTATGAAACTTTTGTGATAGCCTTTGAAAAGACCAACCTTTTTACATGAGGCTATCCCCTCAGAAGAGAAATCTTCCTGTTTTTATGGTAGTTCATTTTGCAAGAAACAATTCCAGATTTATTTTACTTTAAAAAAATAAAATGTGCCAAAACCGGTTTGGCTCAATGGATAAAGCGTCGGCCTGCGGACTGAAAGGTCCCGGGTTCGATTCCGGTCAAGGGCTTGTACCTTGGTTGCGGGCACATCCCCAGAAGGGGGTGTGCAAGAGGCAGCTGATCGATGATTCTCTCTCATTGATGTTTCTAACTATCTATCCCTTTCTCTTCCTCTCTGTAAAAAAATCAATAAAATATATTTTTTTAAAATAAATAAAAAAATAAAATGTATTGGTTGATGTTCTGATTTCAGTTTGAAGGATAAATATTCTGAATGGTTGAAATTAATTTTGAAATTCTCATAAATCGCTCATCATTTACAGAATCTGTACATAATACACATATGTACTTGTATGTGTTTAGAGCCGTATATTCCTAGCACAATGGAAACATTCATGTCCTTTCTCTATAATGTTAATTCATTGTCTTACTTCGCTTGTTGGAACAGATGGTGAGCACTCCAATACGATAGCTGACATGAGTGTCACCATTAGGCCCGCACTGGAAACGTATTAAATCTCCGCCGTGTGCCCTCATAAGGATACCACGAGCAGAACTTGTAGAATGGCATCAGCAGAGGACACAGCTCCTTCTGTTCCTCCCTAACATGACTTATAACCGCCTATAATGTCCTTTTAGTCTCACAGGATGGTTTTCCAGGGGTCTAGTTTGGAGAGTGAGTCTGAGAAATCAAGTTTGCTTATCCTAAACCAGTGCTACCCAACAGAAGTCCCTGGGAGGATGGAAATACTTGATACCTGCATTGTACGATATGGCAGCCATGATCCGTATGCGGCTGTTGAGTACTTATCACTTGATTAATACAACTGAGGAACTCGATTTTTTTATTATAATGAACTTGAATAGCCACAGGTGGTTAGTGTAGCACCAGACAAATTCTTATTAGTGATTTGGTAAAATCGTTCTTAACATCTATGGGTTACTAAAAGTGCCAGCTGCCTGGCCATGGGTTTATGGGTGATGAATTCACATGGTCCAAGTTGTCAGTTTCCAAGGCACAGGTTCCTTCCCTTCTCTGTGCAAGGACTTCGGATTCCAGTCTTCTTACTCGTCTGTATTGTTTTATTTTCTCCCACTCTCTCGTTCATGTACACAAATAAATTACTGCATACTAAAGATTATTAAAAGATTTTAAAAATATATATATTTTATTGATTTTTTACAGAGAGGAAGGGAGAGAGATAGAGAGTTAGAAACATCGATGAGAGTCATCGATCAGCTGCCTCTTGCACACCCCCTACCGGGGATATGCCCGCAACCAAGGTACATGCCCTTGACCGGAATCGAACCCGGGACCTTTCAGTCCCCAAGCCGACGCTCTATCCATTGAGCCAAACCGGTCCCGGCTAAAAGATTTTTTTAAGTAACATAATCTCTAGTAGCAAGGATAAATCACTATCACTGGGGTACAATGGTTCCTTTTTGCTATTTTATCTTTCAGGGTAAAGTTTATATTTCTTTATAATTAAGGCGATATATAATTTTTAGTGGGTTTTACATTCATTTCTTCAGATAGCTTTGCTTGGGAAAGCAGAAGAAATGTATACTAGAACTTCTTTCCATGAGACTATTATTTGGTTTTACTAAACTTATGTAAAAATTATTTTTAAGTTATCAAATGTCTACAGTGCTTTTTGAGTGGCAAGCTCATGAAGTCAGTTTTATAAGAAGAAATCAGATGATTTTTTTTAAAGTGGTAGAATGGAATAAGAAGGAATAGGACACATCTGAGTATTTCACACACAATGAAGATGGTTTGCTGAAATGCTAGTTCCATTTGCACATGTGTGAGAGGGTGTGAACATTTCTGAATTGTGAGGTAAAATGGACTTCTTTCTATGGATCTTGGTCAAAAGGAAAAAAAAAAAAGAGAGAGAGAGAGAGAGATGGAAAGCCATTGTCTAACACACGGCTGGTGTGGAGTCGGTGATGTCGGATCTGGCTTGAGGCCTAGCTTTACTTCTGTGGACAGCCATTCAATGTCTGACCCTCAATTATATTTTTGAATAGATCATGACTGCCTTGTATGCTTCTTATGGCTGTTTCAAAGATCAAATAAAAGGTTAAGGTGATCTGCAGCTAAGGTGCTCCTTATACATTGGAAGGGTTTTGTCAGTTATTTCATAGTGGAAAACCTCACGGCTCACAACTGTGCCCATGTTGATGCTTCTGGTCGGCTGAGGTCTGGCTGCTCCATGCTGCCTTTGACCGCTGGCTCTGCTTCAGGCTGTGGTTGTAGGTTGTCTGGGCTGCGGTTTAGGCTTTGTTTTGCTCCACATGCATGTGTTCTGTGATCCAGGCCAAAGGGGGCCAGCTCTCAAGGGCACGCTCTTCTCCTGGAGAATCACCAGAACACAGGAGCAGGGCCAAACCACACAAACAGGCTATGGCTTCTGCTGTCACCGTGGCCATGGAAAGCTCCCTGGCCAACGGAAATCAAGTGGCCGAGCCCAGAGTCACTGGGGAGAGAGAGTGTATTCCACTCCCAGTTGAAGGAAGATAGAAGTGAGTGTTTGCTGACCAGTAATCTAAATTATCCTCTTACCCAAAAACCATTGCAGCCAAACGTTTGTTAACAATTTTATCTAAAATATGATGAAGTACCACTATGTATTTGAAGAAAGCCTCTGACATTAAAACAGACACACAGAAAAAGGGACCTGGGACTATTTATAATGAGCAGTGAAGGACATTTGAAATACTATAATATTCTAATAGATAGGAGATTATACCAGTAAAATAAAAATAGCATGCTATGTAAAACAATGAAAACAAGAAGCAGCTCATGGGAATGAGAAGTGTGGTGGAAATCTTCTCTTAAATTTAGTAAAAGTTTTGGGAGATGAAGTCAAGAGAATCTTCCAAGATGAAGAGATAGAAAATACAAGAAAATTAGATGATCAATCCAACAGAAGCAAAAACCAATGGCCAGGAGTTCCAGGAAGAGGAAATATTGAAATGTATGGCATCAAAATATTTTAACATAATAATACAAGAAAACTTCTCTAAGCTAAAGAAAATAAACCTCCTGATTTAAAAGAGTCCACACAGCACAAAATGTGAAGAAAGGCCTATTTCATTTCCCAACATTGTAAAGCTTCAAAGTGCCACGGGAAAAATGACCATGAAAGCATTAACATACAAAAAGAGCAAATTATAGACCAAGTATTAGGAATCAGAATGGCATAGGGCTTTTCAGTTGTGATATCAGAATCTTGAAGACAGTGGATTAGCCCCTTAAAAAATCCTGAATGAAATTTAATTTGAGCATCGATTTTGATACCCAGCCAAACTAACAAGTGTATGCATGTAATAACAGCATTTTCAGCCATTCAGGTACTTTAAAAATGTATTAATTCATATATCCTTTCTCATGAAAGTTACCTGGAGAATAAACTTCCACCAAAAAGAGAATAAATCTAAAAGCAGGATGACTTACAGCCAGAAAACATGGAACTCTAATAGGAGCATGGATAAGGACTGGCACAATAAAACCAGCAACCAGGCCAGCCATAAGAAACCAAAAGGATATATCAAGGGGGAAAAATTTTTTAAAGGAACTGATCATTTTTCTGATGTGTTCCATTATTTGGAAAAATATTATTGATGGGTATTTGACAAATCTGTTTGATCATTTGTGGGCAGGGTAGAGAGGGGAAATGTCAGTTATTTAGAAAAATAAACTATTAATAACATGGCAATTAATTCCAAGAATAATAGAATATTGTACAAGAAAATGAATTTGAGCAAAATAATTCAAGTCTCTGTAGTGAAATTTATTTCTATAGTCATTATAATCTAAATGGACGACTGACTAATGATTTAACCAAATTTTTTACAGGGGAGGTTGAGGAGAGGGTATTGGGTGGGTGGTATAAGAGATGTAGATCATTACCTGTTTTATCACAGGAGTTCGATAGAAAATGTCTAATACTGCCAAAATCAAGAAATAGCCTTACGAGTATGTCACTGAACAATATGAAGGTAAAATCAGAAGAGGGCATAGTGTGTGCCTTTGAAAATCAGGCTTGGAGATGGTAAGGGGTAACGGGCAGTACCCTTTTTTGTGTTGAGCAATTGAGTGCTATTTAACACAAACTACTCATATTGGGGGTTTTTTGTTGGTTTTTTAAAAATATACTTTATTGAGTTTTTACAGAGAGGAAGGGAGAGGGATAGAGACTTAGAAACATCGATGACAGAGAAACATCCATCAGCTGCCTCTTGCACACCTTCTACTGGGGATGTCCCCGCAACCAAGGTACATGCCCTTGACCGAAATCAAACCTGGGACCTTTCAGTCCGCAGGCCAATGCTCTATCTATCCACTGAGCCAAACCGGTTTTGGCTTAGTCATATTATTTTGATAAGAAAATTCAACTGATCATAAAAATAAAGCTTCTATGTCCCCGATTGAGGAAAGCACGTCCCAGGGTGTAGATTACAAATGAACAGCAAGCAGTGAGTCCTCCCTGCTCCGTCTCCTGACCCTGGGACTCCCCGTTGTCCGGACAGCTGCATTCCTGGCTGGAGGCGGGCTGTACCTTTTGGTGAAGTGCAAAGCAATCTGGACTTTTCAACGGCACAGCAGGCACTGCGGGTTAGCAGGGCCCTTTAAGAGGAATGTGCTTTTGGCCTTTGACTGTCCTTGGTCTTTGGTTCCCGAGCCTCTGCCTACAGCAAGGCATCGGCCCTGACCTAGTTGGGCGAGGCAGAGGCTCACCCTGCCAGTGGGGGCATGGCATTGCCGGGAAGCGATTCCCCTCCTGACTGTTGGAGTTGGTGCCATGGCGGCTCTTCCTAATGCGGGGAGAGGCGCTGAGCTCCAGCCCAGCTGGGTGGATATTATTTGTTGGGTTTGATGATCTGCACCAATAAGCTCCTTTTCTGGCCCAGATCCCTGGAGGCAGGCGGGGACTTTCCATCTTCCCGACAAAATGCTTTTTGCAGTTGGAAATGATAATAAAGTTTTATTCCGATTTCATCAAAATAGCGCTTGATGGGGGAAACATTACTAAATGAAATCAAGAGCTTTTTAGTCCTCGGTGATAACCATGTATCTTCAGGAAGGTCATTCGTCTGCTAGTTTCCTATTGCCTTCCTGTGTAAACCATTAATGCCTCCTCATTATATATAAGAATAGTACAGTTTTATTCATTTCCTGGTAGAATTCCAGACCTTTCATAATGTGGTCTAATCTGGCATTCTCTGATTCTCTGTTCCCTTATCTGCTTTCCCACTTTCTTGCCCATGCTAATATATTTCTTAAAACACAGATTTTCTCTAATACTCACTTGTTGTTGTGTTTCATATGCTTTGTATTTGATCGTGTGTGTGTGTGTGTGTGTGTGTGTGTGTGTCTTTGCTGTTCTTGAGAGATGAAGAAGAAATCAGAAATGATAATGAGGCTGCCATCTTTAATTCAGCTCTCACTATGTGCCAGACAATTGCTAAGTGCTCAGCCTCTGATTGAATCTTCATGGTCATTTTAGGAACATGCTCCAGTTAGCACTCCCACTGCAGACCGAGGAAACCCAGGGTCATGTCCATGGTCACAGAGCCGAAAGGTGCCAGGGCTGTGTCTGAACCCCTGACTTGCGTAGACTCTTGGGTCTCTCGTCTCAATCCCGGTGTTTGCATGGCTCCCAGGGAAGCCTCTGGGTTCTTGTTACATGAGATTAAGAAAGCAGATGAGCCGAAACTGGTTTGGCTCAGTGAATAGAGCATCGGCCTGCAGAATGAAGGGTCCCGGGTTCAATTCCCGTCAAGGTCATGTACCTTGGTTGTAGGCATATTCCCAGTTGGGGGTGTGCAGGGGGCAGCTGATCGATGTTTCTCTCTCATCGATGTTTCTAACTGTCTATCCCTCTCTTCCTCTCTGTGAAAAATCAATTATATATATATATATATATATATATATATATATATATATATATGAAAGCAGATGATTTATACTTAAAAACTCATTATCAGCATCAGGTTTCCTATGTTGTCATTGTATATTGCTTATTAAAATCTCTCATCTTTTCTTTTTAAGAGAGTTTGGAATCTTTTACATTTTCTGTTCTGTCATTCTTTTCTTCAGTTCAAAATTCTGGAGTCATCTTTGATGTCTCTTGATCTCTCTCCTTTAATTTCCATAAACTCACATGTCCTCTTTGTATTTCTGTCTTTAGTGTATATTTTAATATGTCTCTGCTCCTCCTGTCTGTAATATTTCCACTGTGTGTGATCTCCCTGCTGGTGGTCTCCGCCATCTCAAATTGATCTCACACATCGATCCAGTTTATTTTTTAAGCTCAGTTTCTCTCATTGCATATCTGTTTAAACTAGGGGTGTCGAACTCAATCAGAGAAGGGGCCAAAATCTAAAATCCAGCCTAAATCGCGGGCCGAATGGTTTACTGAACAGTCATAAACTGTCATTGTGATGGAAACGCAGCGGAGTGCAGTGATGACAGCGCGGTGCGGGCCACATTGCAAGGCCTGGCGGGACGGATTTGGCCCGAGGGCCTTGTGTTTGACACATGCGGTTTAAACCATTAATATCTCCTCATTCTATATGATAAAAATACAGTTCTATTTGTCTAGGATACAAGGCCTTTCAGAATGTGGTCTAATGTATCATCCACAGACTAATGTGCCCTTATCTGCATTCCCACTGTCTTGCCAATGCTGATATTTTCCTAATCTGGCCTTTTAAAGCACAGGTTTTCTCTAATACTCCTTTGTTTTTACTTATTACATGCTTTGTATTCTACTAGTCTTTGTGTATGTGTGTGTCTCATTTTTACCCAACTGAATAGTTAAATTCTGTGTAGAAGAGATGGAAACTGAATTCAACATAATGCAGTGTCTTATGTATAGCACTGTGTTAAAAAAGAAAAAGGAAAGAAAAAAAAGAATGAATGGGTTTTTAAAGTTTCAAAGTCAATATATAATTTAAATTCTGTATTTCTTTGCTTTTGTTTATTTCACAATGTTGCACAAAGCATTAGATTTTTCTGTTATTTTTTTCATCTATTTAATTATGAGATGAAATATATTGGTATAACTTGAGCAGTTGAAAATATTTTTAAAAGAAACAAGTTTTATTCATATTCTAACCTGAAAGATCCAGAAAATGTACTCCAAATGAAAATGATATTCTCATTATTACATAGGTTTTTAAAGTTAAAACAATACTTGAGTACTTGTAAGAAGCTGTTTTATTATATTGCTAGTAATATGTGGTTTTGATAGGGGTAAACTGAATACTTATAGTGAAATAAATGTTACAGAAAGAACTATTTAGTTTTTCCTACCTGATGTATTAAATATAGTTGTAAATTGTTCTGAATACTAATTAATGATGTGAGGAAATTTGAAATGTACTTAAATATGAAGTTTAAAGTAATCTGCCTGGGTAGGGTTTTGTTTTTTTAAAAAGGGTTGCATTTTTTGAAATTGTTTCTTGCTTTCTGCTGAATTTAAAAATGTTTCTCCTTTTTTTTTCCTTCTTGTTTTAATAGCATGAATATTTGTAGCTTTAAAAATTTTTATAGGTGTTCTATAATAAATAAATGTTTCTACTGTAATGTATAAATTATTTAAAACTATGTTCTATGTAAGCATTTTTGCTTTGAAATATTTGAGTTTCAGCAAGATAAAGATAACTTCATCCCAAGACTAAGAAATTAACCAACATAAATGTTCCCATATTTTAGATGTTTATATTTATTAACTGAGAGTTCTTTTGTTGCTTTTTTATAATGCAACTTTAATGTAACGTTATTTTAGCTGAGAAATCTTATACACTCTCACGCTGTATTTTTTTTTTCCTAAATCATTTTTTTCTAAATAATACTTAGCATCATCATGATACCTCCTTTTGTACCTTTTTTCTAAAAGATGTCTTAAATTATAGTACCCTTTCATTTGGTTTTCAAAATATTCAAATAAAACCCACAAGTGCATCTTTCGGGAGGGAGCCACATATTGATGTAATCCTGGCATGTATGTGATGTGCTCTCACCGACAGGAACGCTGCATTGTAAAAGCAGTGACATTTGAAGTTCAGATTATTTTTAAGGAAACTGAGCCTGCGCATGGAAGTACAGATTACCCATTTTGACTCCTCTCATTTAATCATTTCATCTTTCAAATTAGACTTCATCTGTGGTCCAAAAAAAAACCAAAAAAAACCCAAAAAAAAACCAAAACAGAAACAAAAACCACAAAACTCCTTACTAATGTGCATTTTTGGCTTTGCTAATTCCCTTTGTCATCAGATGGGCGCTAGCTAGCCTACATTTCCTAATAATTTCTTATCCCGTTGAAATCCGTAGCAAAATGCAGTTTTGCGATCCAGTGCCTGTGTCTCATCCGGATGCTTTCTCCCTGCCCCTCCCCCGAAGGAGATAGAGCGGCTGACGCTGGAGCTGAGCGAGAGCAAGCAGCACGTGGAGCGGGAGCAGCAGAAGGCGGCCGGGGCCGGAGAGCAGCTCCTGACACTGACGCAGCGGCTGGGGGAGACCGAGCGCCAGCTGCACCGCACCAGGTACCCCGAGACCCGCTCCGCACCCCCTGCCCCCCTGACCCCCTTCCCCGCCGGGGCCCCCATCTCAGCCCTCCGCGGGCTGCCACGGGCTTCCAAGCAGTTGTTGGGGGTAAAGTCTCATGCACAGAAGCAAAACACGCAGACATGTGAGTGATGAGTGTGGCAGGGAGTGACTGATCTGTCCCAAAAGATGCTCAAATATTTAGGCGATTCTCCATCAATACAAGCAACCTGACATGTTTCTCCTACCACCCCCTGGCGTGTTAATCCCGTGTCTAATAAGAATGCTGCTCTGAAGGATCCCGGGGAAATATATGTAAGAAAGTAATCAGAGGCTGTCAGTGGCACAAGAGGCAAAATCAAGAGGCAAAAATCAAATCCTGTGATGCAAATTGAGGCGGAACCATTACTAACGAGGAGTCCGGGTCGTAAGGAGGTGTAAGGTGTTGTTATGAAATAGATTGCACTGTTGACATGTAAAGCAATGTTATAACCAGGCTCGCACCATCCTGGTCTTGCTGTCTATTGTTTCTGTCATGGGGTATTGTGTTATGAGAGTATCATTGTCCTAAAACGTCAGTAACCACATAACTCAACCCCAAATGACAATAAGGTATTTTTGGTAGCAAACATCGTGTAATCTGCTACATTGAACTCACACACACACACAGAGAGACACAGAAATACAGCAGAGAAAAAGTCGAGCTGTGATTGTAGGCATTCCTCATTATCCTGTAAGCGCTTGCTTCTCACTTTCAGTTTTCGTATAATTTCCCATTTTCAGGTCAAGCCTCCGGGTGTCTTCAGTTTGGGGAGTTTTTCAGCTTTTGGGTAGAACTTTGTCTAAATACACATGTCGATTTGTAAGAGCTGGTTTGGTTCTTCGTTTAGAAAAAACACTGGTCTTCTAATCATAGTAATATGTTGAATTTCAACTCCGAAAGGGGACTGATCTCTTTTCCATTAAATATGAGCATGTAATTCTGAGCACGGTAGGATAACAGATGGAGAGAAACACCACTTGAACAGCCTGCTTTTGGGGAGAAAAAAAAAATATTCTGGAGGTTGGTGAACCTCCCAAAGTTTTAGGCTAGTGTCAAGATGTCTCTCGTTCTGTTAAAAATCAAACTTTGTTAAAAAAAAAAAAAAAAAATCCACATTTTGCTACAATAATATTCCAAATGGAATATTGCCAACTTCTCCTTTAAACAATGAAAGAAAAGGAGAGAGAGAAGGAAAGAAAGTACATCATTTCTACATGTGTGATATCTGGGGGGGGGGGGGGGGGGAATCCCAATAGATAAAGCACTTTTATGACAAAGACAATTGCTTAATGCTGCAGAACAGTAACTGCGCTTTGGATGCCCGCGTAAAACGTCCTTCTGCAGAGCTGAGAAGGCACGCGAACAGAGTCCCCATGGTGATGTCAGCATCCCCGCTTCGGAATCCAGTCCCATCACGATGGCGAACAGCCCTCCTTGTCAGATTTCTATTGAAAAGCAGCCATTTGTGTGCTCGGCACCGCCAAACCCCAGAAATAGGACCGCACTGCATGCCTCCCTGTAAATAAATATTAATCCCGGCTCTGCCCCTTGGCCAGGCCCCTGTCTCACTCTGAGAGTTTCTGAAGTCGTAGTTTGCGGAGAGTTTTCCTGCGAGATGCCCGTTTGTTCCATCTGACAAGATCTGTTTCTTGCAAGGAGAGCATATTATGAGATACAGCAACTCTGCAAGTGGCTAGTGGTAACGAATTCTTTTGTTCTTAAGGAAAAACAGTTTTGCTGGCTTCTGTAGAAAGCTATTTCTACTGAGTTTTATGAGTTTCCATTTAACCCCTCGAGTTTACAGGAAATACAGTGTGATTCCCTGTTTTCTAGGTGTGCTGCTGTTTTGTAAGCATTTTAGGCTTCTGTATTTTACAAAGCCCAGCAATGCAAAGGTGGCAAAAAAACGTGTAAGGGACTGTATATCTCTCTTTCGCACTGCAAATGTGACTTGGTTGTGAGGTTAAATATTGCTGATGCACTTTTTGAGGGATTTTTTTTTTTTAGAGTTTACTTCCCCTTATCATTCTTTATTGATTCAGTATTTCAAGTGTCTGGGAAACATGGGTGTCTCTCCCTTCCATATATTTCAGCTCAAAGAAATAAATCCCATACAGATAGCTCTTCATTTATTCTTAACACAAACATTTTTAGATGTCATATTCTGAGCAAAGTTTAACATTGAATGTGAAAACTCTGTTATAAAGTAATAATGAAATAAGAATCCAAATCTTCCAGGCAACTGAAATTTAAAAATTGGAGTAGAACTCTGTAGATCAGTCTGAAAGGACAATAATCTATCACTTTTTTTTTTGTATCTCCCTTTATTGATTAACTGGACTTTAAAAAAAAATAGAAATTCAATAGTTATTGAAAATCCCAACAGTAAGTATGACATTCACTTATTTAACAGATAATTAATTGAGCACTTACTATCTTTTACTACATTGCTTGGCCCTTGGCATAGAGGAAGGAGACTGGAGTTTGGTCTATTCTGAGGGTGATTCTACCAATCCATGAGCATGGTATGTTCTTCCATCTGTTTACATCTTCCTCTATCTCTTTTTTTCAGTGTCGTGTAGTTTTCCGTGTATAGGTCTTTTACCTCCTTAGTTAAGTTTATTCCTAGGTATCTTAATATTTTTGGTGCGACGATAAATGGGATTGCTTTTTTAGTCTCTGTTTCTGTAAGTTCACTATTGGTGAGGGTGATGAGCTACTCTCCTATGGTCGGCAGGGCTCCCCACGTGATCAGCTTGTGGTGGGATGCTGACCCAATCAGCAGTGTGGAGAGGGAACTTGTGGAGTTCATGTGGAAACAGGAAGACCGGTTAGGACAGAGGCAGGTACCACAGCCCAAGTCTGACCCGTCTTCTGTGTTTGTATGAGCCCTGAGCTAAGAATGGCTTTTTGCTCTTGGAGTGTTGTGGGGAGAAGGGAAAATCATAATTGGTGACACATAAAAGTCACACATAAAAGCCATTATAAAGTTTTAGTGGGCACAGCTTCCGTGATGTTGCTGCCTATGGCACTACCAGGGCAGAACTGAGTATGGTTCCAATGCCTAACGTATTTACAAAGGCCCAGGAGGCTGTTGAATGCAAGAAGTCAAGAGAGCTTGAACTACAATGGGTTCAGATGCCTTTGAAAGGCAATTAAAAGACACCGTGAAACCAGCCGGTGTGGCTCAGTGGTTGAGTGTCGACCTGTGAACCAGGAGGTCATGATTCAATTCCTGGTCGGGACACAGGCCTGGGTTGCAGGCTGGATCCCCAGAGTGGGGGCCTGCAGGAGCCAGCCGATCAATGACTCTCTCTCCTCATTGATGCTTCTCTCTCTCTCCCTCTTTCTTCCTCTCTGAATCAATAGAAAATATATTGTTAAAAATAAAAAGTCACTGTGGAAACACGTTGGTTAAGGAGGAGAGGATGGCTAGCAACCCATTTAGAACATAAGCACCAATCGTAGTCCTGGGCAGGGATGGCGTCAGTCAAACAGAGCGGAAAGGCCTCTTCAGGAAGCACTGGGGTAGCGAGGGAGAGAGGCTGCGGTTAACGGTACACAGAGCTCCCAGCCCGCATCCACTGGGTGCCCGTTACCAGACGGAGTCGCCCAGGGAAGTGACTTCTCTATTTGCCCAGTGCAGGTGCAGTGTGAGGAGGAAGGTGGTCCAGGATGCTGGGCCCCAGATGCTTTTGCTGGAAGTGTCAGCTCCGCGGAGGATGGAGCAGACACCCAGTGAGGACCAGGATGTTAGGGGCCGTGGGGAAGACTGACGGGCGTGCAGTGGATCAGCAAAGGCTACAGAAGGCATCGGGGCGGCTTTAGTGAGACAATGACAATCACACACTATTCTTAGGGGAGCCCCCCGCACCCCAAGATTGAGGGCACTGGGCTTTAGCATCTCCCTCCCGCACTCACTGTCTTTGCAACTTTTGACAAATTGCTTAATTCTTTGAACCTGCTTGCTTCCCTATAAACCGAGATTAAGCTCTAACCAGTTTGGCTCAGTGGATAGAGCATTAGCCTGTGGACTGAAGGGTCCCAGGTTTGATTCCGGTCAAGGGCATGGACCTTGGTTGCGGGCACATCCCCAGTGGGAGGTGTGCAGGAGGCAGCTGATCAATGTTTCTCTCTCATCGATGTTTCTAGCTCTCTCTCCCTTTCCCTTCCTCTCTGTAAAAAAATCAATTAAAAAAATATATATTTTTTAAAAATTAGGTTAGATTACATGATTTCTAGGTTTCCTTTGGCTCCGGTCGTCAATCACTCCAACAATGATTTAACACGGTGTATCGTGCAGTTCCGCTTTCCAGGTGTTAGGCATTTAAATTGCGTGGAGTGCCCTTTGTCTAAGATGCATCCTGAGGTTGAAGGACATTGACTGACCTCCATGCCCACCATTTGCATTCCTCACGGTCCAGGCTGACCTCCATGGGGTATGAAAACAGTCCCTCACGATCTTCCCGTCTGCTCCGCCAACCACTGCCGAGTGAGTACTCCTTGTCTCGTCACCTGCTCTCAGGCCCTCCCGTGGTGCCCAGCGGACTGTTCCGGATGTCCCGGCCACTCAGCATGGCAGGCTCCCGGTGTCATTTCATCGCCACCATTTCCATCTCCTCCCGGGCTGACTTCCGGCCAGACGTAAGCAGATGCAGCGCCCTTGAACTTTTGGACTCGCCTCCCCTTTTGCTGCTCTGCACGCCTAACATACCCCCCAGCCTCCTCTAGCCTGTGGCAACCCCACCTTCTTTTGCAGGGCCAGCCCCGCTCACACCCACCAAAGGCGCCATGCGATGGGGGCCTCACTGGCAGCGGTGCAAGAGGCGGCTGCTGCCCCTATCTCCCCTCAGGAGCAGGGGGAGGCGGAGAAGCCCTAGGGGCAGCTTGGGCCACCGCTCACACCCCCTGAGGGCACCGAGTGACCAGGGCCAGCACCGGGCGATGGCAGCGGGTGCGAGCACCGCACCGGGGTGGGGGTGAGGGGGTGTTGCATGGGAACAGAGAATTTTTAGTAACCACCAGGGGCTTACCCCGATGACAGTGACTGGCGCCCCACCTTGGTCTGGTGCCCCTGCTCACCTGTTCCACCATCACACCGCAGCCAGCACCCGCCATGTTCCACGCATGCCCCCCGGTGGTCACCACACGTCATAGTGACCTGTTATTCCACCGTTCTGTCTATTTGCACATTAGCCTTCGCTAATGTGCAAATAGAGCAATGGGCGGAAAGACTGGTCACTATGACGTGCACTGACCACCAGGGGGCAGACATTTAACGTCAGGAGCTGCCCCTGGTGGTCAGTGTGCTCCCACAGCGGGAGCACCACTCAGCCAGAAGCCCTGAGCTAGGCTCACGCTGGCCAGTGCAGTGGTGATGGAGTGAGTGTCTCCCTCCTCTGCGCAGCACTAAGGATGTCCGACTGCCAGCTTAGGCCCGCTCCCCACGAGCATAGGCCAGGCTGAGGGACAACCCCTTCTCTCCCCGCCCCCCCAAGTGCATGAATTTCATGCACCGGGCCTCCAGTAGTAAGACAAATGATAAGATCCAGAAGGGAGATAGGGAGATCCAGGTCAGGTGTTAGAGGGACAGAGGAACAGAGGGATGGATAACTTCTTACTGACCCTGGCAGCACTGGGATTCAGGAAAATGAGAATGAAGGACACTCCATAGGAAATTGCAGAGGGCAATGGCATTTGGGATGTTCATGTGTATGTACAAGAGTAAGTTAAATACAGCCTACCCTTTAAATATCTAAATGCATCCTTGTCTGGGGTTAAGGATACATGCAGCTTAGGGCCTGCCTGGTGCCTGGGACGTACAGTAGCTCTTTAAAGAGAAATAATAGCCAAAACTGGTTTGGCTCAGTGGTAAAGCATCAGTCTGCGGACTGAAAGGTCCCAGGTTCGATTCCAGTCAGGGGCACGTACGTTGGTTGCAGGCACATCCCCGGTAGGGGGTGGGCAAGAGGCAGTTGGTTGGTGTTTCTCTCTCGTCGATGTTTCTAGCTCTCTATCTCTCTCCCTTCCTCTCTGTAAAAAATCAATAAAAATATATTTAAAAAAAAAAAAAAAGAGCAATAATAGACCAGCTTTCCCCTGTTTTACAGCAAGGGCATCTGAGCCCCAGAGAACTAAGATGGTTCATCTAGGGTCACGTGGCAATCTGCCTCCAGAGCCTGTGCTGTCAGCCATCGGCCGTAACGCAGTGCGGACCGGTAGGGAGGGAATCATGCAACTGGTCCCCACATCCAACCGAGAGTCAGTCACACACGTTTACCATAGAAATACGCGCTGGCTGCTCCCGGCGCTGGTATAAATAGGCCAGCGAGGCGCGGTCTTGGCGTGGGCTTCTCCTCCGAAACTGTCCTTTGGCTGATCACTTGCCACAGTCGCTTCACATATTACAGAGCAACTGTCACTCCCCTCCGCTTCCTCCCCGCATTTCCATAAAGCGGCGGGAGCGCCGTCCTGTGTGTGTGTGTGTGTGTGTGTGTGTGTGTGTGTGACATGTTCTCCGAGCTCTGAAGAGCCACGGGATTTAAATTCCTCTCCCGAGACTCCTGTTTCCATCCGTGCGGGCCGATCGCTCTGCGGACGCCTTTGACAACAGGCCGCTGTGGACGGCTGTGATGGTCACTGGCGGCTCACTGAGGCAGGCCCGCCTCTCCGCACCGACCTGCGTCGGAACACACGCCTCCGAGTCTGCGTCCTTTTCTCAGACCGCTGTGGACGGAGGACCACGCCCTCCGAAAGCCAGACCATCTAAAAAGGCCAGGCGCGGCTGGCCTGAGTGTTTTCTGGTCCAGGGATGCGGGGAGACGCCCGTTTGCGTCTTTTTCTAACTGTCATGTCAGGGACTGACTTCTGTTGCAGGTTGGTTCATTCTGTCAGGTTCTCCCATATCACGGAGCCGCCTGAATGGAAGACAAAGGAGATACCCTTCATATATATATATATGTATGTGTGTTACATGTTACATGTTACACATTACATGTTATATATGTGCGTGTGCATGCAATATACATATGTACATCTGTATATGTATATTGTATACACATATATATAATATATAATCAATAAAATTATATGTTATATTATATTCTATACATGTATACAATATACATATACACATCTGTATGTGTACATGAACCAGCCTGTCAAAGTGATATCTATATATGTATATTGTGTACATGTAATATAATGTAATATATATATATATAATTTTATTGATTTTAGAGAGGAAGAGAGAGGAGATAGAGGTAGAACATCAATGAGCGAGAATCTCTGATCGGCTGCCTCTTGCACGCCCTCTCCTGGGGATCAAACCCACAGCGCAGGCACGTGCCCTTGACTGGAATCGAACCCAGGGCACTTCAGTCTGCAGTCCGGCGCTCCGTCCACTGAGCCAAAGCACTAGGGCAAGGAAATGCCCTCGATCTCAGACTGTAAGGAAGTGACTGCACTTCCAGTTTCAAAAGCTGCAGTTCAGATTTCCAAACAGAGTCATGTGCACGCACCGCCTCTGGGAGCCTCCCTGAACCCCAGGAGGAAGGGGAAGGCTTCGGGGTGCTGGGGGGTAAAACAGCAGCGGCGCCTCCGCTGCCTCTGGTCTGTTAAATGAAGCCTCCGGTGTTCCCTGCGGAATGGCTTAAGAGGAAGGAGGGAAGATTAGATCTGCTCCGCTGGTTTGAGAGAGAGGGTCTCCATTGTGTCCAGTCCCGAGGGGCGTGGCCAGCTCTCCCAGGCTTTGGGGTGCTGTTCAGAGCACCCTCAGAACGTGGAGAGAGAAGAAAGGGTGTGTGCATGAGCGCCAGCACGGGCCCAGCCCTGGGCTGGGCTGTGACCTGGTCTGCCACAAGATGCCTACAAAAACTGAGAGTATCTGGAAACTGTTATTACACTCCTAAACTGCCACATATCCGAGTGCATGGTCACAGGGCTGTTTTGGCCCTCTTAAATTTTTTCTAGTAATTCATTTTTTTTAAACATATTTTCTGATTACAGCTGAAATACAATGCAGTGTTATGTTAGGTTAAACAAATAGTCAATTATTCTATTAGTGTGCCACTTTGAAAGTAGATGCTCATATATAAACTTATGAAGTGTCACCTCATATAAGTACCCATCTGACACCACACTTAGTTATGACAGTATTATTGACTTTTTATTTCATTTTACAAAGCTAATGCTTTGCCAAGGACCAGAAGTGTGGTTTGTTTTTTTTAAGAAGATATTTTACGCAGAAGATGGAGACTCCCTGTCTTCTCAACCCCTCCAAGAACATGGGGGTCAGGGGGGGGGGGTGAGGTGCAACGTCACACAGCCCGTGACATCACACAGCCCGTGACGTCACACAACCCGTGATGTCACACAACCCGTGACGTCACACAACCCGTGATGTCACACAGCTCGTGACATGACACAGCCCGGAAGGAGGGAGGAGTAGAGGAGGCGGGTCGAACCGGGTCCCTCTGACTTCAGATCCCCTGCTCACAGCTCCTCCTCAGAAATAAGCACAAAACAGCTTTCAGAGGGAATCAGGAATTCTTCCATGGCTCACGAGCCTCCGTTCATGGGCCTCTGTCATCTCCCCGTCTCCTTCCCTCGTTGGCAGCGGGGGAGTCTAGCATGTTCTCCTAAAAGGACAAGTTTCCCTCTCCTCCTCGTTGTAGGAGAGTTAAGGAGGAAATGCACTCGTCTTCAAGTGACAGCTCGGGTGAGCCAAGTGGTGGTGGTAGGGGGCATCTGTAAAACTGTCAACAATAAAAATTAATTTCAGAAGTGAAACAAAGACCAGCCCGGCCGGTGTGGCTCAGTGGTCGAGCTTCGACCTATGAACCAGGAGGTCACATTCCATTCCCGGTCAAGGGCACACGCCTGGGTTGTGGGCTCCATTCCCCTGTGTGGGGTGTGCAGGAGGCAGCCGATCAATGATTCTCATCATTGTTGTTTCTATCTCTCTTCCTTCCTCTCTGAAATCAATAAAAATATATATTTAAAAAAATAAAATAAAGACCATACTTGCGGTCCATTTTCACTGGTACGGCATAGTATATCAGGGGACTTGATCTTTTATTTTTTTCCCCCCTTCTGCATTTATTGAAGAATTTTTAGTCTAAAGTTCCCTTTAAAAGTTAAACTCGCAGTTTTTGTGTGTGTGTGTTTTTTTCTTGTTCTCCTCACATGAATAAATTAGGCAGAGAACATGTCAAAAATAATCTTAAGTGGATATATGTGCAACCAACATCCTCGAGTCTCAAAATAGATGGCCTGGGGCCTGTTTTAAGTGGCGTCCTCTTTTCCTCGCCTCACCCCTATCCAGAGCGAGCCGGCTGTCGCCACCCGGGGGGGGGGGGGGGGGGGGGGCTGGGCGGGGGGGTTGTTTCGTGTTGTCTGATGGGCACCCCGTGGCCGGTGCCTGCACCCCTCTGCCCGTTTTAAGGGCTAGGCACCCCAGTCCCCACGTGGCCGGGGCGGGAGGCCAGATCCCAGGCTGCCAGGCTGCGTCTCCGCGGGCTCTGCCCAATGTCCCTGCCTCTCCCCCCACCCCAGGCCTGGAGCCCCAATGTGTGTGCAGCGAGTCCCCCCACCCCACCCCTGCCGCCCAGGCCCACAGCCTGGCACGTGGTGGGTGCCCAGAGGCGATGGAGAAGGCGCTGCCCGCTCCCCGGGCCTGACTCACAGTGAGCACCTCGTTCAGCGAAAACAGGAGCCAAAACCAAGCCTGAGGTTGGGTCCTTACGGAAAGCTCTGATCTGCAGCACGAACTCGAGGGGAAGGACGTATAGAAACACCACCCTGTGATGATGGTCAGTCCCTTCTCAGGCACCTCCTCCTCACGGGGGTGTCGGTGAGACCAATGGTTAGGGTCACTCCCTTGTTACTATTTCCCTGAGGTCTTAAGGGGGTGAGGCAGCGGCTCCGCTCATCGGCTGGTACATCCGGCATCAGAGCTGATGTTCAGGAACCCGAGGACAAAGAAGAGGCCTGGAGACACCCCAGGATCAGGGCCGGTCGTGGGCAGTGTCCCTGGAGGCCGGTCCCCATCCCAGTGGACACACTGGTACGGAGCTACTGTCTGGGGGCTTGGCCAGAGCACAGTCTGGGGGTCTCAGGGTAGGCACCCCGTGGCCCAGAGACATTCGGGACCCGCTGCAGAGCCAGTGTCCACTGAGGGGAAGGCTGCCCACCTCCACTCCAGTGCCCTCTGCCAGCCGCCGAGGGCCCTGTGGAGGGCAGAGCGTGCCCCTGACTGGTGGTGGGGAAGGTGGGGCTGAGGGAGAGGAGAAACAGGCATGGCACCAAAAACATTCCCCCCGAGGGTACCCGCATCCCTCAGCGCCTGCACCCTGTCTCCTCCAAGGACCTGTTTCTGGCCTGGGGTATGGGGGGTATGAAAACAATGCTCCCCCCCCCCCCGAGTGGAGGGAGTCCTTATGATCAATATGACTCCACCAGCAAAGGAAGTCTGTGGAAGTGGCAAGCCACTGCTGGGATGCCCACAAGGATGGGGGTGGGTGTTGAGGATGAGGCATTAGAGTGGGGGGCAGTCTGCGAGAGCGGCTGGACTTCTGGATGCTCGTCTGGGGTGAGGCCCCCAGGCCGGGCGTCGCCGGATCTGTCACGGGTCCTGGTGGCTTCTGATTCTCCCGTCCCCGTGGGGACAGCGCCCTCCTGCACCTCACTCCCTCCGTGTCTTTTTTTTTATTTTTATTATTGATTTCTTACAGAGAGGAAGAGGGACGGATAGAGAGTTAGAAACACCGATGAGAGAGAATCATCCATCAGCTGCCTCCTGCACTCCCCCCTCTAGGGATGTGCCCGCAACCAAGGTACATGCCCCTGACCGGAATCGAACCCGGGACCTTTCAGCCCGCAGGCCGGCGCTCTATCCCCTGAGCCAAACCGGTTCCGGCCGCCTACGTGTCTGAATTGTGGTTTCCTGAAGACACACGAGAATGGGAAGCGCAGACCTTCACCAGGTTTCTGTAAACGAGGGGTCGCTCCTTAAGTTGGGGGCTCCAGTGCTGTGATCATATGATTATATAAATTCATATAAAGCACATGTGTCAAACACAAGGCCCGCGGGCCAAATCCGTCCCACCAGGCCTTGCAATGTGGCCCGCACCGCGCTGTCATCACTGCACTCCGCTGCGTTTCCATCACAATGACAGTTTATGACTGTTCAGTAAACCATTCGGCCCGCGATTTAGGCTGGATTTTAGATTTTGGCCCCTTCTCTGATTGAGTTCGACACCCCTACTCTAAAGCCAGCTAATAGCAGGCACAGGGCAGTGCTCAGTCCCGAAAACTCCAGGGCCACGGAGACTCGGCCAAATCACTCGAGGCCTTTGTGGTGGGTGGGGCCGCGGGCCAGGGGGACACACAGAGTCCGTCGGTCCATACAGGACGTCGTCGGTCCCCTGACTCCGTGTCTTTGGGGGAAAAAAAAACCACCTGCCACCCCTGGTATTCACCGTCCGTCCAGCAAGATCCCCTGGAAGCAGCCCCGCTCTGCCAGGAGAATGGCAGCTTTCTCTCTGAGCCTGCTTCTGGAACAAGGCATTTCCCCAGCTCCTAGCTGGTGCATTAGGCCATGAGGGCCGGGCTGGGGAAAGACTATCATTGCATTAAGAAATAGCCAAAACCAGTGTGGCTCAGCGGATAGAGCGTCGGCCTGCGGACCAAAAGGTCCCAGGTTCGATTCCAGTCAAGGGCATGTACCTTGGTTGTGGGCACATCCCCAGTGGGGGATGTGCAGGAGGCAGCTGATCGATGATTCTCTCTCATCGATATTTCTAACTCTCTATCCCTCTCTCTTCCTCTCTGTAAAAAATCAATATATATATATATATATATTTTTTTTTTTTAAGAAATAATAAGAGTCGTAGACGGCGGAAATAGCCCCGCTGTCCAGAGTGGCCCAGGCCCCGCACTCACGCCGATTTGCACAAAGAACCTAATCGTCTGTGAAAAGCGAGAGGAAGCAGGACAGCACGAGGCAACTCGGGCAACTAATAAACTTTGCGGATGCCGCTTCCTCTGTTTGCTTTTCATTCAACCCAGGCGCCGTTGTCATTCCGTCCACACGCATCCCCTGTCTGTGACTCGTATACAAAGGCCGGGGGGATGCCAGCAAATAAACCGTTAACGGGGAATTAACTCCGCTGGCAGGCGCCCTCGCACTTCTCCTCCAAATTAAAGAAAATGAAATGGGCAGAAACAGAGTGTAGATTACCTCCTTTTTTTTTTTTTCTTTTCTTTTTTTTGTCAAAAAAAAAAAATGGTGGGAATTTGGAAATTAATAATAAAAAAGGGGAACAGATGCGGGCCCATGCCAGAGGGAGATGAATGCGGGGAGGAAAATCTGTGAACAACAAAACTGGAGCAAACGGAATCAGTGGGAGGTGGTTGTACAATCAAAATCGGGATAAAAGAGAAATTACAAGCAACCCTGCACTTGTCAACGCAGCCGTAATGAAAGGCTGGCTCTGCCAGCAGCGCGAACCTGTGTTAGCACTTCGGAGTAAGGATGGTAGCCGGGTGCCAGGTAGGAGGGCAGTGCTGGGTTGCTGGGCAGCAGCCATCATGTACGGAACAGATGGCACGGAAAGCTGGCAGGGGAGGGGTTCCTTAGCAGAACTAATCAGACAGTAACAGATAGGGCAGCTGGGAGGACTGACCACCGAGCGCGCGCCTGCCTGCGGGTAGCCGGGCGCCACGGCGTTGGCAGCGGTGTGCCCACTGGCCTGAGAGAAGACCTTGCAACGTCTTTCCCGTCTTCGGAAGGACGGAAACTTTTGTTCAGAGAGAAAAGCACGGGGCCGGGCGGCAGCTCAGTTGGCTGCTCATGGAGCGGGGGGTGGGCTCCCGGCCGGGGATGGGGACGAGGGAGAGCTGTCTGTCCGTCCCGTCGGGGGGTTTTGTGTGTGTGGGTTTCAGTCCGGCTCGCACGGAACTCAGCTCTTGGCCCTGCCGCCCTCATGGTCACTTTGGATATTTTATGCATCAGAGAGTTTGCAGGATCCAGGATGACTGTGACCATTCGAAAGAGTGTAGATTACCTCCGTTCGGCTTCCCACCACACGTGTCTTTGCAAGCGAAACCGAAAAACAACCCAAAAACGCTTGGTGCATGGAGATGCCCCTGGTCCCCCGGCTCCTGTCTAGACCGGGCTCGATGCATAGACGCCAGCCTGCTTTCCCTCCCCGGTAACGAGGCTTGAACCTCTAAGTGTTAAGCATCACGCAGAGTCCCAAACCATGAAACAAAAAGCAAGTCATTCCGAGTAAACGAGACAAGACAGACAACTTGGCCTGTTCAGTGTCATAGCTGAGTAGGGAGACATGGTTTTTCAAATACAGACCTGGGCCACCCATGCTTAAACTAGGACTTGAACAAAGAAATCCAGATCTCCTGCATCTGTTTTTGAACTGGTATATTTCTTTCTTTCTTTCTTCCTTTTTTTTTTTTTTTTTTTTTTTTTTTTGTTGCAGGAGGTTTGTAGCTTGGCTCCATGTATTCATTTCGGAGGGGGAGGGGGTCCTCCCCAGGATTGGAAATAGGTGGTATAACACAGCCATATGCTATTTATGCAGCAGTTTCTGCAATAAATCTAATTTGGTGCTGTCAGAAAAATTAGACTTATTTGATGTAGCAGCACATTAGTAAATGATCGCGGCAGATTTGAGCTTGTCACTTCAGTCTCTCCCCGCTCCTAGCAGAAGCTCGCAAACGCGTTTTCCCCCCTCCACAGGCTCTTTGTCCTGCACCCCTGCAGCTATTTCGCCCCCCGGAGAAGGTGTGGCCTGCAGGTACTGGAGGGAGGGCGTGGAAGGAGGGGTACCCCCTCTTGGTCAAAGGCTTCAGGAGTAGATGGGAGGAAAAAAATCAAGAAACCAGACCCAATGAGCCGGGTTCCCATTGTGTGCCTTCAGGGCAGATCTTCAGGAAGGAGTTTAAATATTTTCCCTCCAGTCCCACGCCCACCTGCTGTTCCGGAGAAGCTCATATTAAAGAATAATATCATCCCCCCAGGGGCCCCGAGGATGGCGTGTCTGCCCCCGTGCCACCTGGCAGCGTGGCTCCCAGGCGTGTTTCAGGTGTTGGCATCAAACTGCCTAAAACTTCTCCCGAGTTTTCCTACTTAAAGGGTAATAGAAGCCCGTCACACAACAGGCAGATAAATAGAAACGGTCTTCCCTGACTCCCTGAAATGATCCATTTGTCAAAGGAAGCATGCTAGCATGTCCCTTTTCTTTCTCTTCTGTGTTTAGGCGCGCGCGCGCACGTGTGTGTGTGTGTGTGTGTGTGTGTGTGTGTGTGTGTGTGTGTACGTACACGCATGCATCTTTGCGTGGCTATACGTGATGTTCCACGGAGTGGTTCTCCTTTGTTTATGTTCTTGCCGTATAAATTCTCCCTAACAAGCCTACTCGTGTGTTTTTGAAATGCAGTTTGCTGCGCACTTAGAGTTGCTCACGGTGATCTCGGCAGCCTTTATTAAACCAGCGATTTGCTAATCGTTCTTCCCTTTCCACAGCAAATCAGACCAAGCAAGTGATCGGATCGCCAGTCCCCTTCCCGGGCTACACAGGAGCAGGGGGCCAGGTGACCAGGCTGTCACCAAGCACAGCCGGCAGGAGAGGGGAAAATAAATACCCAGAGAGAGGGAACCAGCTCGCTGGGCAAATTAGATAGGATTTCTGAAACGTCCTCCAGAGAAAGAGAAATTACTTAGAAAGTATGTTTCAGGAAGATGGAAGAGGAAGCACCTCTTAGGAAACATATTTTGGTTGCAAAAGTCCATATATTAAATACTGTTTCTACATATTACATAAGAACGATTTATAGGCTATCGGGGACTTTGGAGATGAATAGTAAAATTGAAATAAGCTGAAAAAGAATGTCTCTTCACTTGGATTTTAAGCTTTTCTGCCTGTTCTTTTGTTTTTTGCTTTTAGATTTAGCATCACAATAATTTTCTTTTAACACATCCGAAAAACTGCTCTGACAAAATATCTTTAATACATTATAAATATTTAACTTATCAAAACCTTACACTTCAAGTTTTCAATTACATGTATTTTAGACAGCTTTTATTCATAAAATCTGCTTTTAATTTTATGTCAATGCAAGAAGCTTACATTTTTCCCCCAAAAAATTTGCATACTTGATTAATCTTATTTAATAAAAACATATGCAATGAGATTAGTTCTTGAGATAATTCTTCATAATATAACAGCAGCATTATGAATGAAGTGCCATAAAATGTTTGCCATATTTTTTCTCCTGCAGACTGATCCCCCTTTTTCTTTTTAAGGCATTTGAATCAAATGTTGTTTTTTCATAAAGAATCTGATTGTCTAAAATACTGAGAATTCTACATAAAGTTATTTTATGTCTGATTGATGAAGGAGGGTGAATACTCAATAGATGTAGATAGATACCAGAATAATTTGTCACCTAATTTCTAGGAGTTTCTTTTTTTCTCAGAATGGCCATTTGATACAACTTACATTTCTTTAGATAGATTTTGTGTTTGGTAGCACATATTTGAATATAACTTAAACAGAACTTTATTCTTTAAATGATGGAAATTAAAATTTACATACATTGGTTTGGATAGCATGGGTTAAGTTTTTTCAAAGCTGTGTTGAAATGGTACACATTTGTGCATTTTGAGCATCTCAGTGGAAAATTTCTTAACTGGAATACTCTCTCCCTTGGCTAATTCATTAGTGCAAATATTTATCCCTCAAGTTAATGCTATAGAGTCGGAGGCAATTTTTACATAGCGGAAGCTTGTTTGTGGTGTTTTGATGTCACTTGAAAACTTTTATTTTGCTTCTGATGCATATAGTTCCCGCTCGATATAATAAGAAGTGCGGAGACACGTGAAGGAAATGCACACATCAGCTGTCTGGTTCTACAAAAACGATCATTAAGACACCCCCTCTCGCTGCCTTGACTGCAAATGATTGTCTGCCCGAACCCCAAAGTAAATCTCACAAGCACATCACCCCGCAGAACCCCGTCCTCCGCTGGTTAGCGAGAGAAGATGGGAATCTGGGCCGACAGTTCATTTGACAATGACCTTGAGGGGCTCCGCTTCTTGAAGAAGCAAGCAGAAGCTTGCGGTAAACAAAGTTCACTTCTGACAGATGGATTGAATGACAGAAAGGTTGCGAGAGCCAGAATAGCCTGGCAGAGGAGGGAATGTTCAGTGGATTCCAACAGGAGAGGAGGTGTGAACAGGTGCAGGGCTGCTGACGGAAGGGGAACCAGATGGAAGGAGCCAGAGCCAGTTTATTTAAAGGAAAAGGCAGAAAACATTGAAAGGCTGTGCGCTCAGCGGCTAAAAGTGTTCGGAGGGGAAGGTAAAAAAACCCACAAAGCAAAGCTGCCCGGCGGGGTAGCTCGCGCTTAGCATAATAGTTGTAATTTGTGGCTTTCGTTTGGATGTCGCGATGGAAATACATTTATCTTGGCTCTTGACACCACGAAGGAGAGAGATTTGAAAGTTGTTTATTTATTTATTTATTTATTTTTAAGATTCTAAGCTTTAAAAAAAAAAATAAATCAAGAAATCCACCCATTAATTTAATTCCTTTCCAGCCAGAATTCCGTCGTGATAATCCTAAAATCGTGTCGTCAGCGAGGAAAAGAAAGAAAGAAAAAAAAATTAAGTGAAGGTTAACATTCCATTCAAATGTGTCTTGCGACGCCCGGGTTCTGCTCACATATGGGGAGCGAACGTGTGCCTTGCTGGGCGGCATCTGTAACCGCTAAGAAACATGCAACGTGAGACGAGATACTGTTGCTTGCTTTTGTTGTTCGGACTCTCTGTTCCTTTTGCAAGGTCTGCTTTGTTTATTTGTTGGAAGGATGCTCTCTAACATACTCATTTCCCACCACGAACCCAGGGCTGCGCTCTGCGGCCGAGGGTGCCCTGATTTCCGCTGACCTCAGTGACCTGCCTGCGGGCAGACACCTGCACCCTCCATAGCATTGACAATGGGGACAGTGGACAGTGGAGCAGGGAGGGAAGGGAGGGGGACTTCCTTACCTCCCACGTCCTATTAAAATTAAACTTTCTCACCAAAACCGGTGTGGCTCAGTGGATAGAGCGTCGGCCTGCGGACGGAAAGGTCCCAGGTTCGATTCCGGTCAAAGGCACGTACCTTGGTTGTGGGCACATCCCCAGTGGGGGGTGTGCAGGAAGCAGCTGATCTGTGTTTCTCTCTCATCGATGTTTCTAACTCTCTTTCTCCCTTCCTCTCTGTAAAAAAAAAAAAAAAAAATCCATAAAATATATTGTTAAAATAATTAAACTTTCTTCCTGCAAACCCAGGACCTCCTTGCTAACACCTGCCCGGTCACGTGCTCCCATTTGCTTGGGCCCTGTCCTGGGACACCTCTCTGCCTTACGTTGCAGAGAAGGGGAAGCTGGTAGGGGCGGAGCTGCTAGGAAGCAGCCACCAGGAAAGACGATGAAAAAAACACAGTTATTTTGAGGTTTTAATAGTCTATATCAGTTTATCCACAATAATTTCTGCATGCACACTTTTCACAAAGATTAAATCTTCAGAACGAATTCAGCGAGCGCTCTACTCACACCTGGGTCCCGGTTCCATGTGACTGGGGTGGGCTGTCCGGGACATGTTCATTCCCGAGACGCTGTCTGTGACTCAGGGCACGTCTTCGTCCATGAAAAGAAAGAACTGGAATCTGATTAGCAGCTATAGATGTTTACTTTCTGACTACGTGGTTTGTGGAGATCCACAATGTTGGTCTTCTCTTTTTCTTTTTTTTCAGACTGTCTGAGGCCATCTCTTTGGAAGAAAAGTGGTGATTGTTTTCTAATAAAAGACATTGATAACCTGTATTCTAAAAATCAGCTTCAAAGTGTGCTTCTTTCCCCCATTTGTTAAGATGGTACCATCAAATAGATATGCTTATTCATCTAAAAGTTTGCATGCAATTTATTAGACATACTTGCTTCCCTTGTTGTTGTTGTTGTTGTTTTTAAAATATATTTTATTGATTTTTTTACAGAGAGGAAGAGAGAGGGATAGAGAGTTAGAAACATCAATGATGAGAGAGAATCATTGATGTGCCCGCAACCAAGGTACATGCCCTTGACCAGAATCGAACCTGGGACCTTTCAGACTGCAGGCCGACGCTCTATCCACTGAACCAAACCAGTTTCGGCCTTGCTTCCCTTGTAATGTACTGATGTTGCCATCTCTTTCATCATAGTTACTGAATGCCTTTATATAATAACTAGAGGCCCGGTGCACGAAATTTGTGCACTTGGTGTTGAGGGGGAGGTCTCGGCCTGGCCTGCACCCTCTCGTAGTCCAAGAGCCCTCACAGGCTGTTTGACTGCTGAGGTGTCACCGCCACTGTGCTCACCAGCCATGAGCCTGGCTTCTGGCTGAGTGGTAGCTCACTGACCACTAGAAGCCGCTCCTGCATTGAGGGTCTGCCCCCTGGTGGTCACTGCTCATCATAGCAACTGGTCAATTTGCATATTAACCTTTTATTACATAGAATGCTACTAGCATGGTGCTGCTGTGTAAAATAACACCATAAACCTCGTGTGAATTATGGATTCAAATCAAAAGATAGTCAAAAGCAACGGCAACAATTAGTGTCATCACTTGATATTCACACCACAGATTCCCCTGTAAGCTCTCCATGGGTAGAGCTAAAAACTTAATTGTACCCTGAACAGTGTCTTACATCACTGAGATCTTGATTTTTTTTTTTAATAAAGGGATATCAGGTGGATTGATGGTAAGCAGCTATTCGTTCAGCATTTATTGAGTCTATATTATATTCCAGCTATCCTAGGCACTGTGAATTTTTAAAGTGAGTAGGGCATGATTCTTCTTTTTAATTTTTTTTTCTATTTTTTAAAATAGATTTTATTGGCCGAAACCGGTTTGGCTCAGTGGATAGAGCATCGGTCTGCAGACTGAAAGGTCCCAGGTTTGATTCCGGTCAAGGGCATGTACCTTGGTTGCAGGCACATCCCCAGTGGGGGGTGTGTAAGAGGCAGCTGATCAATGTATCTCTCTCATCAATGTTCCTAGCTCTATAGCTCTCTCCCTTCCTCCCTGTGAAAAATCAATAAAATATATTTAAATATATATATATATATTATTGATTTTATTACAGGATGGAAGGTAGAGGGAAACATTGATCAACTGCCTCCTGCTGTTTCAGCTGATTATTCTTTTTAGGTACCCTAAAAACTAGTGAACACAAGGTTAAGTTAACTACAGAGTGTGTGTGTGTGTGTGTGTGTGTGTGTGTGTATGTGTGTGTGTGTAAAGACTAAAAAAACAGTTCTTAGATTTATAAACTTTTATGAACTCAAGATTATCATCAATAGATGATTTCATGAAACTATCCATCTTGTTCCACAATCATTGTGGTAAATGAGAACTGAGATACAGAGAAGCTAAGAAACTTGCCCAAAGTCAACAGTAATTTATCAATAGTAGAAGCAAGAGGTGGATCCCCTTCTTCTCGCTTTTAGTCCGTTCTTCCCCGTCTTCCACATTCAGCTCCTTTGCCTTCGTTGATACTATGACTTATTTGAATAAACTCATTAAAGTATTTCTTAAGACGGCTTGCACAGCCGAAACCGGCCTGCGGACTGAAAGGTCCCGGGTTCGATTCCGGTCAAGGGCATGGACCTTGGTTGCGGGCACATCCCCGGTAGGGGGTGTGCAGGAGGCAGCTGATCAATGTTTCTACCTCATCGATGTTTCTAACTCTCTATCCCTCTCCCTTCCTCTCTGTAAAATATCAATAATATATATATATATCAATATATATTTTTTAAAAAGAACTCTTGCACAATGTGCTGCTGAAGGGAAAATTATTTTCTTGGGGGGGAAAAAAAAAAGCAAAGAGCTTTAGCTCACAAAACAGCAATTACAACTCCTTGGGACCCTCCCCTGGGGTTGGTGGTAAAACCAGTTCCCTGGACAAGCTGCTTACGTGATGAGCGAGTACACTGCTTACATTAACTCAGTCTCCAAATGGCCTTTTCAGATGGATGCTGCCACAGCTCCATTTTACAGATAAGAAAGCAGGTGTGCCCTGGCCGGTTTGGCTCAGTGGATAGAGCTTCAGCCTGCGGACTGAAGGGCCCCAGGTTCGATTCCGGTCAAGGGCATGTACCTTGGTTGCAGACACATGTCCAGTAGGGGGTGTGCAGGAGGCAGCTGATCAATGTTTCTCTCTCATTGATGTTTCTAACTCCCTATCTCTCTCCCTTCCTCTCTGTAAAAAATCAGTAAAATATATTTTTAAAAAAGAGAGAAAACAGGTGCATGGAGGTTAATATCTTGACCAAGGTTATAGAGCTGCCCTGTGGGAGGTTTGGGGTCCAAAGCTAGGGCAGTCAGGTTCAGGAATAGAGTTTTATTCATCATATATACAGGGTGGGAATTGTGAAAAAGTAGATTCTTTGATCAGTTCCTTTTGGATGCTTGAATTCCATGGGGTTCCTGACAGGCGGGCTGCTCAGGACCTCTCACATGCTAACAACACATGTGACTCACCTTGAAAGGGTTTCGTTTTCGATGTTTTCCAAAATTATATGATTTATGGAACCTTTTCTATTAAGTTCCCACATCTCCTTCAGGAAGTAGGCTTGGGGGAATATGCTTCAGGAAAAACTGATCTAAGTTACTTGGTGGTAGGACTACTAAATGATATGTGGAAATTTTCATTTTATTTTTATGACATCCTTGCCACTGCCCAGCTTCACTCTCACTCATGAGTAGAGGAGGTAGGTTGGTAACATTCCATTTATATTCAATCAAGCCTTAAAAAGGGAGGTGATGTCAGGGAGCATTTTTGATCACCATTTAAACCAGCCATGTTCAACCTTTTCCAGCTCACGGCATATATTGGGTCGGCAACTAAGTAATTGCGGATATTTTAAAGAAAATCATAGACAATTTTTTTATGGAACTAAATAACTTTATTCTGTAATGTATTGCCCATTTTGATCAATGACCTTTTGCCATCTTTCAGGCAGCATCATAATCCCACGTTCAAAAAACTTCTGGTTTTTATTAGCAAAAAACTGAATCAGGTACGATTTGACATCATCATCATTATTGAAATTTTTACCATTCAAGGAGTTTTGTAAAGATCGAAACAAAAAGTAATCAGATGGTGCAAGGTCAGGACTATATGGTGGATGTGGCAAAACATCCCAACCAAGCTCCATTAATTTTTGCCGAGTGACCAAAGATGTGTGTGGCCTTGCATTGTCATGATGGAATACAACACCTTTTCGATTTGTCAATTCGGGCCGCTTTTCTTCAACTGCATTGTTTAATTTCGGTAGTTGTTCAATGTAGACATCAGAATTGATCGTTCGGTTGGGTGGTAAGAGTTCAAAGTAGACAATTCCTTTGTAATCCCACCAAACTGATAACAAAACCTTCTTTTGATGAATATCAGCTTTTGATGTTGTTTGAGTTGGTTCACCTGGCCTGCTCCACGATCTTTTCCGCTTGATATTGTTGTAAACAACCCATTTTTCATCGCCAGTTATCAGTCGTTTTAAAAATGGATCATTTTCATTACGTTTCTTTAGCAAATCGCAGCTGCTAATGCGTTGCATTAACTGTGATTCTTTCAGTTCGTGAGGAACCCATGTATCGAGTTTTTGAACAAAGCCAAGTTGTTTTAAGTGATTTTCAATGCATGTATGTGATACATGAAGCTTCTCTGCAATCTCACGTGTTGTACTGTGACAGTCCGAATTGATTATTGCTTTGATTAGGGCGTCATCAACTTCAACTGGACGACCAGAGCGTTTTTCATCTTTGAGTGAAAAATCACCAGAACGAAATTTGGCAAACCAATTTTGACACTGCCGTTCTTTTAAGGCTTCGTCACCATAAACAGCACATAACTTTTTATGAGCTTGCGATGTGTTTTTCCCTTTGAGGAAATAAATAAGCAAAATATGACGAAAATGTTCCTTTTGATTTTCCATTTTTCAACGAACGCCAAACGAAAACTACAAAACAGATCAAAAAACTTTTTTTACTGATTAACAGCTGAATAGCCAACTATCAAATAACAAAATGTGTTTTACATTTGTACTACGTCTGCAAACCTAAAAATTCAACTGAAGCCATATATGTGTGAAACCCGCAATTACTTAGCTGCCGACCCAATATATACCCTGTTTCCCCGAAAATAAGACAGTGTCTTATATTAATTTTCGCTCCCAAAGATGCACTAGGTCTTATTTTCAGGGGAGATCTTATTTTTCCATGAAGAAGAATACGGTACACATTTATTGTTAAATGAAAATAAAGGAAATTTATTACCTGTATATGGTACGGTAGTACGGTAGTTGTCAACACAAACCAGACAGACTGTGAATCCTACAGTATCAAAAATTTACTCATTTATTCAATGACAATCATGTCATCATCTTCTGGAACATCATCATAACAATCCAATTCCTGAATTTCCTGGTGAGTTTCTTGTGACTCTATTTCTTTCAGAATCAGTGGACCAAATCTCTCATGTTTAGCCTGGGGGGGGGGGGGGTGCTTATTATCGGGAGGATGCCTTATATTTCACTCAGAAGGAAAGCTGTAAGTAGGTCTTATTTTCGGGGGATGTCTTATTTTCGGGGAAACACGGTATATACTAATTACCCAAATTCTGCTGCACACCTAAAAACAATTTTTTTGCCCATCAGACAAAACAATAGGTACGATTTTTGTTTTGCTCCTCCTCACCTGAGGGTGTTTTCTCCATTGGTTTTAAGAGAGAGTGGGAGGGAGGACGAGAGAGTGGGAGGGAGGATGAGAGAGAAGAAACCTGGATGTGAGAGAGACCCATCCGCTGGCTCCTTGGATTCTATCTCTAACAGCAAATAAACTCCAGCGATTTTTGCAGAGTTTTATCACTGTGCATCTGCTTATTTGTATTCCACAAACTGCAGCTAACATTTTGCAAAAAGTGAGAACTACAAAGGCAACAGATGAACTCACCAGGCAGCGGGATAATTATTAATCTGGCTGGCTATTGACTGACTAATATGACAACATGCTCCCCTTGTAAAACTTTGAAAGTATTCGTTTCTTACTAGCAACAAGGAATTGGTTAAAGACGTGAAGATGGTTATTGGAGGTCCGGGGAAGAAATCTGTGGAGGGAATCTCTCCCATTTAACAATATGGGGAGACTGTTACATAATAAAGATTTTCCAATTGTATGCACATTTAATTACGAGGCGTCTGCAATCCATGGACATAATGACATTTTTCTATAATTTGCCATCTTGGCTGTATCGACTAGTTCTTAATATGCTCTATAATTTAATTTTAAACATGAATATGTATTTTGGGAGATGCTTCCAACCAGACCTGATTTACAATTTTAAAAAGTTGGGTTGCTCCTTCAGCTCTAGCTGGTCTTCGTTTTCTATCAGCATTCTCCTTTGCTTCTCCTTTCAAATAATGGTGACTGGCGACTCAAATGAGAAATGTGTTCAGGTGTTAAAAATTCTGTTATTTTAATAATCTTTGCTTTGTATTAAAAAAAAAAATACGAGATTTGCTATCTTGATGAGGCACTCAAAGTCAGCAGTTTGAAGCAACACCGTTATTTTGATTCCTGGAACAGCAGAGTTAAAAAATGATCTTTTGCTGCCCTGCTGGAATGGCTCAGTTGGTTGAGTGTTATCTCATGAACCGAAGGGTTGCCGGTTCAATTCCCGGTCACGGCACATACCTGGTTGCAGGTTTGATCCCTGCGTTGTGAGCATATAGAAGGCAACTGATTGATGTTTCTCTCTCACATTGATGTTTCTCTCTGCCTCTCTCTCTCTAAGCATGTCCTCAAGTGACATTTAAAAAAAAAAAAAAAAAAAGATGCTTTGCTATAAGGAAGTAGGCAAGGAAATAATGCTCAGACCACAATTTATCCCACTGCTTTGCTCCACACAGTCACGTAACGCATCAGACACCTCTGAGCTGCCAGACAATTTAAGGCTGAACGTGACTGAAATGCACATGGGACGCTCTTCAGTCCCAGGGTCTCCCTCTGGTGTCTACTCCATCTGAGACACAATCGCAAGGCTGCTCCGGAGTAATAGCTGCTCTCCCTGCCTCTGTTGTTTCTCCCCCCTCTGTCCTCACTCAGCCAGAGTGTGATCACAGCGCACCCCTGCCTCACACCCTACACTGGCTCCCTGTTTCGGGAACAAGTCCTTAGAAATAGCTGCATGTCCTGGCCCCTGCCTGCACCTCCTGTCTCTTCTTTCCTCTGTCCCCCCTCCTCCAAGTGCTCACTTCATCCCACAATGTGCATACCCAGCCCCCAGTCCGGCCAGAGCTGTTGCAGTTTTTCAGCGGCTCCTGGCTGGCTCTCCTCCCTGGGTCTTTGCATGATTACCCACTTCACTGGTAGCAGTGTCCTGCTGGTGCCTTCTGTGGCCAATTAAACTGCATTTTTTTTTAATTTAAAATATATTTTATTGACTTTTTACAGAGAGGAAGAGAGAGGGATAGAGAGTTAGAAACATCAATGAAGAGAAACATGCCTCTTGCACACCCCCTACTGGGCATGTGCCTGCAACCAAGGTACATGCCCTTGACCGGAATCGAACCTAGGACCCTTCAGTCCGCAGGCCAAGGCTTTATCCACTGAGCCAAACCTGTTTCGGCCAATTACACCTCATCCTAATCCTCTAATTTTTTTAAGCTTCCTGAAGCCCTCCCTCTCCAGCTCCCATCCTACCCACCTGTATGATAGCAGGAGTTGAGCCCATTTTAGTATTTACCATACTATGGTGGTTGTTTTTTATTAGTGTTTTAAAAACATATTTTTACTTATTTCAGAGAGGAAGGGAGTGAGAGAGAAACATCCATGAGGAGAAAGAATCATTGATTGATTGCCTCCTGCACAGCCCATACTGAGGATCAAACCTTGACCTCCTAGCTCATAAGTCAACCACTGAGACACACCAGCAGAGCTACCATACTATTATATATACACACACACACACACACACACACACACACACATATTTCAGAAAAGAGAGAAAGAAACATCAATTATGATAATATTGATCAGTTGACTCCTGCACACCCCACAGTGGTGATCAAGCCCACAACCCAGGCATGTGCCCTGACTGGGACTTGAACTATGACCTCCTGGTTCCATAGGTTGGCGCTCAATCACTGAGCCATCCCAGCTGGCACCACACCGTTTTACTTGTTCTCTCTTGTCTGTTTTCCTCACTAGACCAGTGGTTGGCAAAGTACGGCTCGCAAACCACATGCATCTCTTTGGCCCCCTGAGTGTGGCTCTTCCACATAATACCACGTGTGGGTGCACACGTACAGTGAGATTGAAACTTCGAGGTCCATGTGCAGAAGTCGGATTTTGGCTCTCAAAGGAAATTCCAATCGCTGTACTGCTGATATTTGGCTCTGTTGACTAATGGGTTTGTCAGGAACTCTTTGAAGGTGTGGTCTTAGCTCGAGTCTCTATACTGATGCCCTTTTGTGCTTAGCTCTTCGGGTAAGTCATATTTCACTGTGGTGCTCAGTGAAGCAGAGAGAAATAATTTCCTCTTGGAAATATGTGTGATGCCTCTTAGTGTCTTGCATCCATGATGAAGGCGGGGCTTCTGCATCCTAGTCCTCTTATGTGTTCTATCCCGTTATTTCTACATTCGCCCCAAAGAACATAGCCTGTTGGCAGTAAACGGCGCGTGGTTTATGTCTCGGACGTGGAAGACATCGTGCTTTCCACTCATTTGATTGTTTTATTTTATTATCGTCAATAATTATAAAACTAAATTAAATTATTGGCTGACATAGTGATTATCTTATCCCATTCTCTCTCTCTTTTTAAAAAAATTTTTTTTTTTATTTATTTCAGAGAGGAAGAGGGAGAGACATAGAAACATCAATGATGAGAAAGAATCATTGATCGGCTGCCTCTTGCATGCCCCACATTGGGGATCGAGCCCACAATCCAGGCATGTGCCCTTGACCAGAATCGAACCCTAGACCCTTCAGTCTAGATCACATGTGTCAAACACAAGGCCCGCGGGCCAAATCCGTCCCGCCAGGCCTTGCAATGTGGCCCGCACCGCGCTGTCATCACTGCACTCCGCTGCGTTTCCATCACAATGACAGTTTATGACTGTTCAGTAAACCATTCGGCCCGCGATTTAGGCTGGATTTTAGATTTTGGCCCCTTCTCTGATTGAGTTCGACACCCCTAGTCTAGATAGACCCATGCTCTATCCACTGAGCAAAACCTTCTAGGGCCCATTCTCTTCTTTGAATCAGTAGATAGGAGGCTCCTTATGCCTGTGAGGATATTTAGTACTTTCTTTGAACTGTTAGTTCATTCGTTCGTTCGTTCGTTCGTTCATTCATTCATCAGATGCTTGTTTTTACCACACAGTTGTGTGCCAGGCAACAGTCCAGGCTCTTGAGGTAAGTCAGTGACCAACCAAAGGGCTCTGTTCTGGCACCTGCATTCCAGGTGAACTGTATGTTCTCATCTCCCCTGGGGGTCTGTGACCGCCTTGAAGCAGGAGATGAGATGTATTTGTGAGCTTTTCAGTGCTTTTCAAAGGTAAATCTTATTTAAGGATTATAAAGGAAGACACTGCTAACAGATGTCATTGTAGAAGGAAGGGACCCCATAACATATAAGAAAAATGGGAAGGAGGAGAACTAACTTGGGATTTGGCTGTTAGGATAGATAATGTAGGTATTAAGGGATGAACACACACACACACACACACACACACACACACACATCATTGAAATTAGACTCGTGTTACTTTTCAACCTGTTATTTCTCTGCCTCCCTGATCAAGTAAGAGATTAAAGCATAGAAATCCAAACTGTGGACTTTTGTTAGAATTGGGTAGGCCTAAATTTCCTGGCTACGCCCCTTGATAACTGGGGAACTTGGGACACATTATATAACCTCTCCAGGCCTCAGTTTCCTCATTTATAAAGTAAGGTTTATAAGAAAGTTGTGTGAGGATTAAATAAAAGAGCACATGTGAGGAGTTTAGCTTATGGTAAATATTAATAAATAATAGGTTGCTAAAATTGTTAGTCCTTTAAGGTAGGGATTTTTTCCGTCCTATTTGAATGAAGAACCCCAAAATTAAAAGCATGAAGTTATTTGTCCGAGGACACATAGGTCATAAGAGATCGATGCCACCCTCTGACCCTCCAGCTCTGGGAGTGTTCTGCCTCTCAAGATGTAATTTTCCAAGAACACAAGAAGAACCAACTGCAAATGGTATATGCCAGTGGTTGGTAAACTCGTAAGTCAGCAGAGCCAAATAGCAACAGTACAACAATTGAAATTTCTTTGGAGAGCCAAATTTTTTAAACTTACACTTCTAATGCCATTTTCTTCAAAATAGACTCGTCCAAGCCGTGGTATTTTGTGGAAGAGCCACACTCAAGGGGTCAAAGAGCCGCATGTGGCTCACGAGCCATAGTTTGCCAACAACTGGTATATGCAATTATTTTAAAAAATAATCACAAAAAACAAAAATCCACAAAACTTTGAGCAGATATTTAATTCCATGTCTGAGTAGAGTTGCTTCCCATAGAAGGTGAGCAATTTTGAAAGTACTTTCTGCGTATTCTGAGTAAAGAAGTCAATATGTTGAAGATAGTAGGAGCTACTGGTGAGCTACTGGCACACAGATTCATATGCAGGGCCACTATGTGTGTGTGTGTGTGTGTGTGTGTGTGTGTGTGTATACACGCATTACTCCTAGACTGTTATAAAATGGTTTCCCATCCAGCCAGTGTAGGTTAGTGGTTGAGTGTCAACCTATGAACCAAGAGATCATGGTTCAATTCCCGGTCAGGGCACATGCCCAGGTTGTGAGCTCCATCCCCAGTGTGGGACATGTGGAAATAGCTGACCAGGGTTCTCTCTCATCATTTGATGTTTCTCTCTCTCCATCTCCCTTCCTCTCTGAAGTCAATAAAAATATATTTTAACAAAAAATAGGTTTCCCTAAATCAAAATATTTCAATTTCACTTCTGCCTTTATATCCCTTAAAACATGACCTTTGAGCAGATTTCGAATTACTTAGGATCCTCTTTTATTTTCAACTATAACAGGACAGGTTTTGATTAAACAGATCTGAGATTCCCTTTCAATTTTAGCCTTTTAAGGTTTCATAGGAAATCTGCTAAGTCAGAACAAACCTGCAAGGAGAGAAGGCAACATAGAAGGAAGGGAGAGGAAGGAGGTAGGAGAGCAAACATGTGCCGAGTTTTCTGCCTTGAAAAATACAACGTGTAGTTTCAAATAGAGTGAACGTTGAAGAAATAGAAGTTGATGTGAGCTCAACACTTGTTGGTAGAACATTCCTTGAGGTTGTTTTATTGGGAGACAGCAACCGAATTCCAAACGTCGATGGGAGACTGACAAAGGGGCGTCCCTATGTCAGTTGCCTCCGTGTCATTATTAACCCTGCCTCCTTCTCCCTATCCAGATGATATTGGTTTTAACAACGCATCTTTTTTTTTTAATTTGTTTTATTTTATTGATTTTCCACAAAGAGGAAGGGAGAGGGATAGAGAGCTAGAAACATCGCTGAGAGAGAATCATCGATCAGCTGCCTCTTGCACACCCCCCACTGAGGATGTGCCCACAACCAAGGTACATGCCCTTGACCAGAATCGAACCTGGGACCTTTCAGTCTGCAGGCCGATGCTCTATCCACTGAGCCAAACCGGGTTTGGCTTATGGTCACCCAGTTATTAGGGATCACAGAGCCCGTGTCTCCCTGCCTGTACCTCCAGTTAAATGGGGTCTGAGTGGGGGTGTTACTCCGTGGAAGCCCACGATGCTCTCAGCGCCAGCTGCCTGTACCCCCAGCTGTCAAGCCACGAGAGCCGCTTCTCTCAGCCACTCTGCAAACATAGTGTTTGCCTCCTCATCTAAGACTTGCACAGGCCCTCCGGCCCCACTTTAAGACTCCAGCCGCCCCTCCCTCCACCCCACCCCCGTCCCCCTTGCTCAGGGCAGAAGGACAGCCTTTCAAGAAGCTCTTGCTGCCCGTTTCCTATGCACCAGGTGCCCAGGATTGAGCTGGGCTCAGGGGACAGAGACAACGATGACAAAGAAGGCAGACGTGCCAAAACCGGTGTGGCTCAGTGGATAGAGCATCGGCCTGCGGACTGAAAGGTCCCAGGTTCCATTCCAGTCAAGGGCATGTACCTTGGTTGCAGGCACATCCCCAGTGGGGGGGCGTGCAAGAGGCAGCTGATCGATGATTCTCTCTCATCGATGTTTCTAACTCTCTATCCCTCTCTCTTCCTCTTCGTAAAAAAAAAAAATCAATAAAATATATATATATATGTGGTGTTTTGGTTTTTGGGTTTGTTTTTTTTAAAGGAAAACAGAGAGAGACACGTGCAGTGATCCGTGGCCGGAAAGCACATGGTGTGTGTGCCGAAACCGGTTTGGCTCAGTAGATAGAGCGTCGGCCTGCAAACTGAAAGGTCCTGGGTTCGATTCCGGTCAAGAGCATGTACATTGGTTACGGGCACATCCCCTGGTGGGGGTGGGGGGGGTGCAGGAGGCAGCTGGTTGATGTATCTCTCTCATCGATATTTCTAGCTCTCTATCCCTTTCCCTTCCTCTCTGTGAAAAATCAATAAAAATATATTTTAAAAAAGAAAGAAAGAAAGCACATGGTGTGACTAGGGAGGAAAGCGTATGTCCATTTGACAAATGCAGTGGGAGTTTGGATGGAGGTGAGGCCAGGCCTTGGAGCACATCCAAGGGGGTGATGTCATTGGAAACACCGGAAAGGCTCACATGAGGGAGGAACCCTGGTGGATCCTCCTGGGTGAGCCGTGGGTGTGTTTTCCTTCTGGAATTTTCCACCACCCCACTGCCACCCGGGATGACCGGCCTCGGTGCCGGCTTTCCTTATGCGGCTCTGTAATTAGAAGCCAGCCAATGGAGGTCCCACAGCGGTCCATGCACCAGTGGACACACTTTAGGAATTGTTTATTTCCGGTTTGGCAGAGGCCAGGCCATCAGTATCTCAGTCAGTGAACGGAAGTAGCGTGGAGGAGAGGGGCCCACAGGGGGATGGGTGCTGGGAAGAGCTAAGAGGAAACCCTCCTCTCTCTCACCCAGATTTAGTATGAAGAACCAACCTAATGTGTGAGTGTGCGTGTGTGGGGGAGTTGGACATGTGTGTGTGTGTGTGAGCATGTGCATGAGCATGTGTGTGTGTGAGTGGGCTCATGTATGTAAGCATGTGTGAGTATGTGTATGTGAGCTTGGGTGTGCGTGTGTATGTGAGCATGTGCATGAGCATGTGTGTGTGTGAGTGGGCTCATGTATGTAAGCATGTGTGAGTATGTGTATGCGAGCTTGGGTGTGTGTGTGTATGTGAGTGTGTGTCTGAGTGTGTGAGTATGTGTGTGTATGTGAGTGTGTGAGTGTGTGTACGTAAGCATTGTGAGTGTGTATGTGAGCTTGGGTGTGTATGTGTATGTAAATGTGTGAGTGAGTATGTGAATGTATGTATATGTGAGCATGTGTGTGTAAGCATGCATGAGTGTGTAAACATGTGTGAGTGTGTGAGCTTGTGTGTGTGTGTGTGAGTGTGTGTGTGTGAGAGAGCACATATGTGTGTGTGCACTCACCCAGTGTCAGCATCCAGTGTCTCCTGCCATTAAGTTCTTTGCATCCTCAGGTTCTAGTTATTCAGGAAGTTTCTCTCTTCAGGAGCCACTGTGATTGGAGCGGGACCATCAGGCCCAATGGACGGTCACCGTCCAATCACAGAGGGCGGGTGCAATCACAGAGGGCGGGTGCAATCACAGAGGGCGGGTCCAATCACAGAGGGCGGGTCCAATCACAGAGGGCGGGTGCAATCACAGAGGGCGGATCCAATCACAGAGGGCGGGTCCAATCACAGAGGGCGGGTCCAATCACAGAGGGCGGGTCCAATCAATCACAGAGGGCGGGTCCAATCACAGAGGGCGGGTGCAATCACAGAGGGCGGGTCCAATCACAGGGGGCGGGTCCAATCACAGAGGGCGGGTCCAATCACAGAGGGCGGATCCAATCACAGAGGGCGGGTCCAATCACAGAGGGCGGGTCCAATCACAAAGGGCGGGCGATAGTCTCTAGAGTTTACCAAGTGCCTAAGCCTGCAGTTTCTCTCCGTGTGACCCAGAGGGGATTTTATTATGAAGTGCTGGGCAAGTTACTCATTTCATACATGTTCACATGACGTGGCTGATATGTGAGAATATTCCACAAAACATGCGTGTGGGGCCGCAGAATCTTTGACTTGCCTCTAGAATCTGGATAGATGCTCTGCCGTTACGTTTGAGCTTCCGTTTTCATTTGGGAGGAAGTAGAAGCGGCCTGCAGAGCTTCGTTCCAGAATCCCAGACTGCATACCCTGAGCCTGCTGTTCCTTCAGCTCCAGGGTCTTTGGGAAATAGGAACCAGGCATCAGAGAAAAGACTCGCCAGGGCTACACAACATGACGAATGCTAAAGCAGCCCTGGCCCGTGTGGCTCAGTGGATAGAGCATCGGCCGGCGGACCAAAAGGTCCCGGGTTCGATTCCAGTCAAGGGCACGTCCCTCGGTTGCAGGCTCCTCCCAGGCCTGGGCTCTGGTCAGGGCTCATGCCGGAGGCAACCAGTTGTGCTTCTCTCACATCGATGTTTCTCTCTGCCTCTCCCTCTCTTCTACTCTCTTTAAACATCCATGGAAAATATCCTCGGGTTGAAGATTCAAGAAAAAGTATGGCAGAAGGTGTTCGTGTTTCAAGGTTACAAAATACCATCCCTCAGGTGTCACGATTTTTTGATGTTGATAGTTGAGTCCTGAGTCCATTTGGGTGGACAGGATGTATTCGCATTGCCTGAAAGGTCCTTCGGATTTCCCCCCTAATTGCGGGGGCAGGAGGGAGGGGGGGATGGGTGGTGGGGGGAGTGGAAAGACTATTGTTTCTTTTCTTTCTTTTTTTAAAAATATATTTTATTGATTTTTTGCAGAGAGGAAGAGAGAGGGATAGAGAGTCAGAAACATCGATGACAGAGAATCAACCATCAGCTGCCTCTTGCACACCCCCTACTGGGGACGTGCCTGCAACCAAGGTCCATGCCCTTGACCGGAATCGAACCTGGGACCCTTCAGTCCTCAGGCCGACGCTCTATCCACTGAGCCACACCGCTTTTGGCAAGACTATTGTTTCTTAGGCTGAACGATTTCCTGCATCTCAGCTCCCTGTGGCCCTGGAGGGGTCGGGGGGACGGGGGTGCAGGCGTGCATCTGTAGACTGAACCCCGCCTCCTCCCTGCCCCGCAGACTGGAAAAAGAGAGCATTCAGCAGAGCCTCAGCAGCGAAGCCAAGGCCCAAGCCCTTCAGGCCCAGCAAAGGCAGCAGGAGCTGACGCAGAAGATGCAGCAAATGGAGGCCCAGCATGACAGGACCGGTAGGTGGGGGGCCGGGGGGGCCGATGGGGGGGGGGGGCGCAGAGCCGGCCGGCGCCCGCCAGCCGGGCCCACGCCTCACTGTGAAATGACATCAGGAACACCTGTAACCTTTGGCTGGCCGAAGGGAGCAGATGCTCCCCGCCCCGGAGACTCCGGATTACATATTAGTTAGCGTTTAAAAGTGAACGCGGGAAGCGGTGCCCACGGTCTGGTTGATTTCGGAGTGCTGCTCTCACATCTGCTGCACCATCTGGATTATGAGTTTATTTACCTGTGTGCGAGGGACGGAAAAGCTGAGCGGGACCACAACAAAGCGGAGACACAAAGGGCGGCTCGCTGTTGGCCCGGCTCGGCGGGCACACATGCCGCGGAGAGAAAATAGCATCCGAGGCGCCGCGGGGAGCGCTCCGAGCTCCCCCCGTTAAAGGTCCCCCGAATAGCACGGAGCGGCCCCCGCAGAACGCGCATTAGAGCGCCCCTAACAGCCTAATGAGTCCGCGTCCCCATCCAAACCGGGGAAGAGCCCTCGCCATTAATCGGCTCTTAATTCACGGTCGCAGCTGGATGCCATTCAGCGGCTCCAAATGGAATCCGTTCCTTTATTTAATCTTTGCGGCTTCTAACATTTTTAGCATTTGCACGGCCACCCCTGCCTCCTTCCCTCCCAGGCGCGGGCGATGTTTAATCCGTTGCATTCTTCAAGTTCTCACAACCGCTGCTGCAATGCACGGATCCGGGGCATCAAGGCATCCGCCACAGCTGGCGGCTCGGCTAAAAATTGCCATCTCTCATCCTCATCGCGTTGGCACGATCCTGCAGGCCCAGTTGGCCGGCAACTCCTTACCTTTGATTTGAAAGTAAAATTGCACTTGGAAACTGGCCCTGTGTGACTCGGGCCTTCCTGTCACTTGCGAGTTGTGTGTTCGCAGACTGTGGTGTCAGTCACAACAAGGCGGCCACACTCATTATCATTCCACGTCACAGACCCCAGGCCGATGGTCCCCGCAAGACAGAAGTTCCATCGATCCGCCTCTTGCAGGAAAAGGTGGCTTACTCCCCAGTGCTTTTGATTTATTTTGCTCAAAGAGCTTTCTGCTAAAATGGAAAAGAAACGGAAGCCTCACACTTAAAGGCAATTTTCACCTGATTTAATGTCCACTGCGTCTGATGGCCCGGTCCAAATCTTACTGCCCCTTCTAAGAGGAAACATCGCTAACGCGTCCTTCATTGAATAATCTCTTTACTTACGAAGAGGTAAACGTTGCATTGAGTCACGCAATTTCCTCCAGCAACGTAATAGAGACTTCCTCCTAACAGCATTTGTCCAGATAAAAATGAAAAGTCACCAGACTTTTTAGATGTTTTCCATGAAAAGAAAGAAAGGAAGAAGTTGGGGGCTACGTTATGGCTTGCCTCCACTACTGGCAGGATCCTCGGGCTCAGAGAGTTGGGCAGATCTGCGAGCATATAAGATTATGTCTCTGTTAGAATAAGGTGACCAGGTGTCCCGCTTTTGGCGGGACAGTCCCTATTTTTAACAGTTTGTCCCACGTCCCTCGGCGTTTTAAAACAGTTCCGATTTTTGGAAAATCGGGACTGTCCCGCCAAAAGCGGGAGGTCTGGTCACCTTATGTTAGGACCATCTTAACACTTCCTCTTAGATTGCACAAAAGTCCCACACTCGCTTCAGTTTCTTTGACCAGATCTTCAGTGAAGCTCATACTGTTGACAGTGAAATCAAATGACACATCTCACCTTCATAAGGACAAAGGTTGAGAGGGTGGGTAATGGGATATCTGAGCAAACAGGGGACATCAAGCATGAATGTCAGCATAAATGGAGTTCCTCAATACCTCCTGATTGTCATAATTTTGGACACTTTACAGTAAAATTGTCCAAATAGAAAATACCATAGCTTGCGTATGGCAAGATAGAAGCCTATAGGGCTCCACCGGGGTATTGGGTAATCTGGTAACATGTTGAAACATTACACCACGCTGGTGTGATCAGAAATGTTTCTGGTGAGTAATGATTCGAAAAGTAGATGTCTCCCAAGATTCAGAGTCTCACCAGGTGGGCGGCCCTTTGACTGAGGACATTGAACGTGACCTCGTAGCATATGGGATGTGGGTAGCGTCTTAGCGCGTTTACTGTCTACATATGGAAGCACTGCAGAGCCACAGCCATAAACATCTCCTGTTGGTGGGGGGGTTATTGTTATTTCTAGAAAGTGAACAGTACTCACTGCTGACCTCCCAGAATGCATTTTTGACCAAGTTAAAGGAAGAGTGCTCTACGTTAGCCAAGAAACTGGAACAAATCTCTCAGAAGAGCAGGTAGGTGCTATTATATAATACTTCCCGAGCGCTGTTGGTTTAAATTCTGTAACTTTTCTTTAAAAAAGACAGCATTTCCACTATTTTACAGTCGAATGTCTGTTCATAGTTTTACTCTTTTGTTTTTCATACATATTTTTGTTGATTTCAGAGAGGAAGGGAGAGAGAGACATCAATGATGAGAGAGAATCATTGATCGGCTGCCTCCTGCACGTCCCCTCCTGGGGACCAAACCCATAACCCATGCTTGTGCCCTGATTGGGAATCAAACCTCGACCTCCTGGTTCATAGGTTGATGCTCAACTCACTGAGCCGCACCGGCTGGGCAATCACCTTTATTTTACTCAATGATGGCCCCAAAGCACCAAACGAGAACTGCTGGCAATTCAGACATGCCACAGAGAAGCTGTAAGTGCTTCCTTTAACAGAAAGGGAACCACAGTCTAATGAGGCATTTTGAGAGATGAGGAAAGTGAAAGAGACCACAGTCACGTGGCTTTTATTATAGGATATTGTTATAATTATTTTATTTTATAATAGTTATTATCCATCCCTTACTGTGCCCAACGTATAAATTAAATTTTATCAAAGGTCTGAATGTACACGAAGAAAAAGATTTTTTAAGCATCCACTGGGGTTTTAGAATATATCCCCATGGGTAAGGTCGGACTCCTATGTATGGCGATATGTTTCCTGGGAAAATACTTTCTCTGTATGAATATCTTCTTAGTTGTCCACACAGATACCTGGGTGTTTGTTTTTTTTTCTTGTAATTATGAATTTGTGCTGTTATTTGACTTTCGTAATGGTTAGGATCGAAAACTGGGAAATTTCACAACACAAAGGGCAAGATGGCAAACTTCTAACAATGGATGCAGACGAGCCAAGCAGTTTTCAGGCCTTACGTTGTTATGTGTGACATTTTCATCCATCACCACAGTTCTCTTTACACACACACACACACACACACACACACACACACACACACACACACACACACACACACGCCACTTTTAGGTCCAAAAATAATAGTTGAAAGGTGATACTTTGTAATAAATAAGCTAAAACCATCCTTTCCTTCTCTTTCTAAAAATATTTTATTTTAATGAGATAGCCGGCATGCATTTTATATGGACGCTACTCCTTTAGAAACGCACTGATTGGGATCTTATTGAAATTTTCCCGCACACTTTCTCATCGGATTATCTCCATGAATGATTTCATATTCCACATTGTAACAAGCCTGAGTTCCCACCTCAGCTCTGACAAGAACTGTTATCTCAGAGAAGTTTATTTGACCTGTTTGAGCAGTGGTTCTCTCTTGTAAACGAGCGCTATTGGACAGCATCCTTTGAATTGAACTATCAAAGGCAACATTCACGTAACTAGCTAGATATCAAATGTGACATTACACTATAACCTAAGGCAGTGGTCGGCAAACTCATTAGTCAACAGAGCCAAATATCAACAGCACAACGATTGAAATTGCTTTTGAGAGCCACATTGTTTAAACTTAACCTTCTTTTAACGCCACTTCTTCAAAATAGATTCACTCAGGACATGGTATTTTGTGGAAGAGCCACACTCAAGGGGCCAAAGAGCTTCCTGTGGCTTGCGAGCCACGGTTTGCCGACCACTGACCTAAGGAGAAAGTGACCTGCATATCTTAGCTTCTGTGTTTTTCTGAAACTCACTTAGATGTGCACAGAGCAAGCGATCTGGCCCAGCAAGCTTGTCTACTGACTCAGGTGTCTCATTCAGAAAGGTTTCTGGGTGGATCAGAGCATCTGATCACGCTGAGCCCGACCTCCACCAGTGAGCTGACTTAGCGTTAGAATCCCCACCCTTGCCGAAACCGGTTTGGCTCAGTGGATAGAGCATCCGTCTGTGGACTGAAAGGTCCCAGGTTCGAATCTGGTCTAGGGCATGTACCTTGGTTGCGGGCACATCCCCAGTAGGGGGTGTGCAAGAGGCAGCTGATTGATGATTCTCTCTCATCGATGTTTCTAACTTTCTATCCCTCTCTCTTCCTCTCTGTAAAAAATCAATTATAGATATAGATATATAATAGATATAGATACAGATATAGATATATAGATGTAGATGTAGATATAGATATAGATATAGATATAGTTATATATGATAGATATATATAGATATATATAGATTTTTTTTTTGATTTTTTTTTTAAGAATCCCCACCCCTGGTCTTTGGGGCAGTGTGGAGGCTTATGATTTCAGTTCTCTCTGCCTTCAGGCAGGCAGAGGCTCCTACAGCCACTGAGAACCGCACTGGCATGTGCTCCTTCTCAGCAAATACCAATTATGGATCTCAGAGAGGAAGGGAGAGGGAGAGAGAGAGAAACATCAATGATGAGAGGGAATCGTTGATCGGCTGCCTCCCGCACGCCCCCACCCTGGGGATGGAACCCACAACCCGGGCATGGGCCCTGACCGGGAATTGAACCCTGACCTCCTGGTTCACAGGTGGACGCTCAACCACTGAGCCACATTGGCCGGGCTGCAGATACGAATTTAATATCTTGTTTGGGTAGGGGAAGGCTCAGGACCCACAATGCCAGCTATTTTCAGGAAGTCTGACAAGGAAACACACGTGATTTTGTCATAAAATATCAACAGGAGCTCTTCCTGACCAGAAATGTTTGATTTGCCTCACATAAATCTAAGCATAAGTAATTGTTAGGAACAAACCAACTGAATTATATGATTTAAGAAAAATTGTATTGCTCTGGGATTTGCAATATCATATTTTAAGATTGCTTTGTGGTTGATTATTGATTATAGGTATTGCTGATTCCAGAACCGAAGATCTTTCTTACAAGTGCAGTATTTTATTTTATTTTTTTTAAATATATTTCTTTATTGATTTCAGAGAGAAAGGGAGAGGGAAAGAGAGAGAGAAACATCAATGATGAGAGAGAATCATTGATGGGCTGCCTCCTGCACTCCCCCTACTGGGGATCGAGCCCACAACCCGGGCATGTGCCCTTGACTGGAATCGAAGCTGGGACCCTCCAGTCTACAGGCCGGCACTCTATCCACTGAGCCAAACTGGCGAGGGCTTGTTCCTTTAAAAAACTTTAAAAGGCTTCTCAGCTTTATAAAATACGTATCTCATGTGTCTCATAAAAATATAATACACAGCCGAACCGGTTTGGCTCAATAGATAGAGCGTCGGTTTGGGGACAGAAAGGTCCCGGGTTCGATTCCGGTCAAGGGCATGTACCTTGGTTGCGGGCATATCTCCAGTGGCGGGTGTGCAAGAGGCAGCTGATTGATGACTCTCTCTCATCGATGTTTCTAACTCTCTCTCTCCCTTCCTCTCTGTACAATATCAATAAAATATATTGTTTAAAAAAAGAATATAGTACACAGGGAAAATTGTGATTTTTAGAGTTATTTTTTTGTTTGTTTGTTTACTCTTAAATTTCTCTATCCAGCCTCATTCCCCCTGGCTTGATGTAAAGACTATGAGATTTTCAAAATCCATGCAAAATATAACGTTCCATTTTGATACTGCTTTCTGCTTTGAAACCACCCTTAAAACTTGAAGAGCTCGGAGTGTTCCTTTTGAAATAAAAATTATAAACTTACTAAACTCCCTAAACTTCAGGGATAAGCCATTTCCTCTGAACTCTGAGGTGAGATCTTAGAGTGTTGTTTGGAACTCAGTCTCCAGAATGACTATTTGAACCATGTGGTACATTCAATCCAAGTTTGCTTCTGATTTCTACGGTAAGATTTTTCCTGAAAGCAGGTGTATTTAATTCCGTGCCTACCAACAGCTGAAAGCACATTTTTATTGCTGTCTTTTCTTAGTGGCATCTCTCTGAGAGTTTCATGTTATCCAGAATCCCACATTACACCGATGATGGGTTCCTTCCATGAGAAATAAGCTTTCTCTTTACTCACAGACCTGGTCACGTGACTGGAGCCGGTGCAGAATGAGTAGGAAAGTGACAGCTGGGGCCAGCAGGGCCTGTACACTCTGCCTCTCTACCCCATCCTCACAGGGAGGCGTTCAGAAGCGGTTCCCACATGCCTACGTGCGTGTGTGGTGCATGTGTGCATGTGTGTGTGTGTGCTTGTGCATGCATGTGTGTGTGCGCGCATGTGCATGCATGTGTGTGGTGTGAGCGTGTGTCTGGTGTGTGTGTTTCTCCCAATAGTGGTGCGGATTGCTTCTGTTCTCTGAAGCCCTGTCATTAGCACCTTGCATATTCCACGCTGCTGCTGCTGTTGCAGGTCCCTAATCCGGGGCCTGTGACTGGCACGTCTGGGGCATTCTGTCTCGCCGTGTTTGACGGCCAGACAGGAGAATCCGTCGTTTCCTTTCCATTAACACCAGGCAGACATTCTGGCTGATGCTCCCCGAAGCTCAGATACCCTCAGCTCCCCTCCCCCTTGGTTCCCCAGGCGCTGACAGTTCTCCAAGCAGGGGCAGGGGAGTTTTTGAACTTGGGAAGTGGAGATTTTTAAATACCTTCGTGCTGCTGCGATTTTGCTTTGTCCAAATGTTAGAAGGTCCCCCCTCCCAGGCACTGGGATGCCCAGTGAGGCTGGGGCTGGCTGGAGGGAGCCTGGGCCGTGGCCGTGGCCGTGGCCTGAGCACCTGCTGGGGTTTGGCCTCTCCACGCTCCTATGTCATAAAGAACAGGATGTAGAGCGCAGAACTGGGCGGCAGGGTTTTGCTTCTGTTCTTTCTCCTCCATCACTGTCACTCCCCAGGTTGCCGGGCTGGCGGAGCGGTGTCGAACCCTCTGCCCGTCGTGGATTTGTGATCTGCGTTTTGTAATTAAGAGGAACAATGGGAGTCCGCCGGGTCTCGTTATATATAATGGTTGGTTTAATTTGTTTCACTTCTATCTTGTTAATTGTAAATTGATCATTAAGATTTGAATCCTAATCTGCCACCAGGGTTGTGGGTATTGAGGCTAGAGCAATGATCCCGGTTTTAATCACTGATGATGAGAAACAAATTTTATAATTTCGGTACATATTGCAGTTCATATATTTTAACACTGTACTTTATGGCGTTATAAATATTGTTAAATGACTTTTAGTGGAGTTTTACTGTGTGGACTATAATGTATAAATTATATTACTGTTTTGGCAACGGGAGGTATCCAACTGTGTGAGTTTAATTGAAGTAAAGAACACACACCCGGATGAACTAGTTTTTTTTTCTGCTTGTTTAGATGCTACAGAAATTATATTCTGTAAGAGGAGACTGGTGTCAGACTCTGCTAATTGTTACCAAAAGTCAAATGAGAATCTAAAAGAATAAAAAAATCAGGGGTCATGTCTTCTCTTAAAAAGCAATTATCGCTGTAATCCTAATGTTAGCAAAATACTATATTTCATGCCAATGCAATTACACACTATTGCTGGTATATAAAAATGCAGGGGGAAGTTCATGCTTCTGTAAAGCCAGAATTCACCTACATTTTCTATGAAAGTGGATTAAAGTCAATTACCCTTTTGTGTGACACTAGAATAATCCTGCCACAGATGTGATCTCAGACTAACCCAGAAATTTGTAGGTTTACTCTTTCAACTTTGCAAACTATCCTTTCATTCAATATACCACTGGCTCAAGGCAGATAAAAGATCATGTCCATGTCCACTTATCAAATTCTTTTTGAACATTGGAAGTTGGTAGGCAAATTATCATTATAAATAAAGGGGTGGGGGGAAGCTCCAAAAATATGCAAAGCAGAAAAAAATATTTCAGCAATAAAATACCTGGTAGTAAGATGTACGATACTAATGACACTTATATTTGTGTGACTCTAGGAGAAAGGCATTCTCAAAATAGGGCATTTAGATGCAAATGCAAAGATGAATTAGAGAAGGCACGTTCTGTGACAGTACCATCCCGCTAACTATGATTAATTTTCTGGGAGCATGTAAATGTGTCTGTAAGCCCACATTTATATTGTGAATGAGCTTACACTATCAATACAGTTTGTACTCTGCTCTTTCACTTACTGTTGCCTCATGAACATTTTTCTAGATCACGAAACGCTTTGGAACTATAATTTTAATTGAATCATTTGTATGCACAAGACATTTAAGATGTTTCCAATTTTTAACGGTGATGAATAATAGAATGATAATTCTGTACATAAATCTGAATTTTTGATGATTCCGTTAGTGGAGAAGCCTACATGGGGATTATTTTGGTCCAAAGACTATGAACCCCTGAAAAACTATTAATGTGTGTTACTGTGTTAAGTACTAAATGAATTCTGCTCGTGGTGTATATGTTCACATATCCGTGAGAGAAGTGAGACATTAAATTTAAAAAGTGAGAGGCAATTTTGCACAGTGGGTAGCACCACCCTTGAAGAGAGACCTGTGTTTGTGTCTGAGCTTGGCTAATGGCCATTGGAGTGATGTTAGGTAAATCATTAAATCGTGTTTGCTTGTCCAAGAAAAGGAAATAAACACTTACATTGTAGGATTCATTGAGACCATTAATATAAAGGATGGATTTCACTATCTGGCATAGAGTAGGCATGCAATAAATATATGACTGTAATCTGGTCTTATTATGGATTTCTCTGAATAATAGCAAAATTGAATACTTTATAAATGTCTATCGGCCATTTGTTTCCTCCTCTGGGACTATTTTTCATATCACTTGTATTTTTTTTTTAATTAGACTGTGATGGAGAGTGGGGATAGCACTTTATTAAATAATATCTCTAATCTTCCTTCGTTTCATCTTGTGTGTTTCCAGTTCCTTTTTGTAAATTTTCAAAAACTTGCTCTCAGTTCTTTTTGCTTTTATGAATTTTTTTAAAAAACAAAAGTGACTTTATCTTTTTGTTTTAAATACATGCCCATTGTAAAAATTCAGAAAGTCTGGGGAAAGAAGCAAAATTTATTTCCTAATCCTGACACTGAGAGATAGAGATAATCCATATTAATATGTGGTACACAGGCCAAAGTATATTTTTAATTATAAAGTGGAATTCCTGTCTTATCAGCATCATATTTTTAATATGATTTTATTGGTTTTTGAGAGACTTAGAAGGGAGAGGAAGAGAGAGAAACATTGATCGGCTGCCTCCGGTATACCCCCAACTGGGGATGTGCCCGCAACCAAGACACATGCCCTTGACTGGAATCAAACTCGAGACTCTTGAGTCCACAGGCCAATGCTCTATCCACTGAGCCAAACCAGTTAGAGCTATATTTTTAGATTATAAAATCTATGTTTCCATTGTGGTTTTTCTTTTTAAAAAGTGACTTTTGTTTTGGAAAAGTACCTAAAAATAGATAATTATTATTCTGCACTTTTTTTTCCTAATTTGGTTTATGGATTTATTTATTTTTGTCCTTTCAGAATTGTATTTTAGTGCATAGTGCATATTTTGATAGGAGGTACTAGTCTTGGGAGAAAACAAAGTTAACGATTTCTTAGAAAACTGCTCCTATTTCTTATATTGTATGTGATTTTTGAAAGGAGACATGTAAGTCATTAATTCATTTAGGCTATTTCAAATATCAGTAAATTCTTATTAGGAGAAGCAAACGTAGGTTGAGTGTTTGATCTGAGCTTGAAAATGAGATAATCCATGCCCCCATGTATAATCTAGTAAGGAAGATGAGGCATAGAGCACAGCTTTGAAGAATAAATTAGAGGCTAATGCATGCATAAAAGTGAGAGGTAGCTTCAGAAAACGTGCTGACATATTGAGAACCGCTAGGTATTAATCAGGGCGAGCTCCCTGCGACGTGACAGGTGAACCAAGATGAGAACAAAACAGGACGGAGGTGAACTAAAGGTGAGAGATGGCTTCCCCCCTGGAAGCAGCCGGTCCTGGGGGTGAATCCCATTAGCCAAGTTAAAGCTTTTCTTCACCACCAACGGCAGGCTTTCTCTCCAAACGGAGGAACCCTTTCTTTGGAGGGAAATAATTTTACAGCAAGTCTTTAAACTTTGAGAAACGAGCCAGTCATTAACTCATCATTTAACATGCAAGAGTTTTAAACTCTGTTCTAACCAGGAAGAGATGCTATTCGTGGGAACCATGTTACATTCAAAGAAGGACAAGGATACGATTTTTCTTGGACAGACATCTTTCTGATCTTCACATTTGGAGATTTGAGGTAGTTTAGTCATCGAAGACACTGAATAGGGATGTCAGCCATCACCGGAGTAGATAGCTATAGCCCCAAATGAAATGTGTGAAGGCAGGGGGAGGTTGGGGGCATGGTCCCTGGTGTAGCAAAGTGGAGGAAGCTGCCTGCTCTTAGCTTGGAAGGCAGGTGTGGTACAAGGACTGAAACCTAAATGGACAGTTTCCCCCCCCCCCCTATCCCCCATGAAGTCAGGTGTAACTGTCCCTCTTCCACCCGGAAAACTAGAGGCATCTTCTCAGAAGAGAGTCAACCAGCAGGCGCTGGTTAGAATAGGGGCGCTGACGCTAGAATAGAGGGATTAGGAGGAAGCCTGCATTCTGAAAGGTGAGATCCGCACCCTCCACTTCCCCCTAGCCCCTAGGCCACTGACAGTCAGGTTGTACACACACGAGGCAGGAGACTGGAGGCCCCTTCTCTTGAAAAACAGAGGCCACAGCGGAAAGGAGTACAGATACTGCTTTTGGGGGTCTCCCACCGGAAAAGGTAGCTTGCCGCTCAGTTGCTCTTACACTGACGCCCACTCATTCGGGGAAAATAAACGCACACAAATGCCAATGTAATCATAATATACCACTTAGAGAGCAAGGATCAATACATAGGCAGTCTTCATAACATAAATACTGATAACAATTTAACCACAAGTTAAAATGCTAATAATGACATTGACAAGGTGGAGATGGTCGTAGAGGGCATATGAAAAATAGTTTAATCTTCCTCTACCATAATGGATCAGTATAAATGTTTAATTTACGAAATATGAGGTATTGAACTCTAAGCAAATGAAGAAGTACAAAGAGAAAATACCAGAAGAAATAGCTTTAACATTTTTGAAAGGATTTGTCGCCGCTCAGCTGGGTAGGAGGTCCAGGGGCGGAGGACTGCCAGTTGTCATTATTATGCCTTTTGAAACTATATGATTTTAATCGTGTGCCATTAAATTAGCTGTGGTACTTAAAAGAAACTACTCTCTGTTATAGAAATTGCATGTGGGGTTGCACCATTAACAGCCTGCTGCTGGCCTAACATAGACAACTCAGTAAATATTCGATAAATGAACGATGGCCTTTTTTTTTAAAAGGGGTTTGATCATTATCATTGTTGTCTGGTTGGCGAAGCCATCTCTGTTAGAGTAGTTATCCCTTTATCTGTCTGCCACTCGAGTCTCTGCCACGTAGACCCCTCTTCCAGATAGTCTACAATTCCTGAAATATTTTACTTTACATACATTTTTATTTGCACTATTAGATTAAAATAGGAGTTTCAGACAATGTCAAGGTTACACAATCAAAACATGCTCTAGCCGAAACCGGTTTGACTCAGTGGATAGAGAATGGGTCTGCGGACTGAAAGGTCCCAGGCTCGATTCCGGTCAAGGGCATGGACCTTGGTTGTGGGCACATCCCCAGTAGAGGGTGTGCAAGAGGCAGCTGATTGATGTTTCTCTCTCATCGATGTCTCTAACTCTCTATCCCTCTCTCTTCCTCTCTGTAAAAAAATCGATAAAATATATTTTAAAAAAACAAACAAAAAACCACAAGATGCTCTAGCAGTAAGAACCTCCAACCTTTGTTATGTTTGTGCTCTCACTTCTCCAGATCTGCAGTGGCCCAGCTCAGCCAGGAGAAGAAGTACGCCTACGAGAAACTGAAAAAGCTGCAGGAAAGAAACGAGGAGCTGGAGGAGCAGTGCGTCCAGCATGGGAGACTCCATGAGATCATGAAGCAAAGGTAAGAAGCTTTAACTGTCAATTGCTGTGCCATAGAGACCCGTTTGGTTCATAAACAGACTAGGAATCGCTGTGCAATAAATAGAACTCGTGATTGCTCGGCTACTTAAGGGGCGTGCTCAAAACCCCACACTCTTATGCCTTTATGCTTTCTCCGCTTGGGCTTTTATAATACACAGGGCGGAAAGCACCTCGTCCTAACTGTTCTCTAGAGACACGAGAGGAGATGTGATACAGAACCGTCCCCTTTAAGGTGTGCTTTGGCGATGTAATTGGGAGGAACTTCTAACGTTCTCCTCCAGAAGTTGTGGGCTTTTTGTAAGATGAATCGCACAGTAGGGCCTAAGAAGGTCGATATCTAAGCAGAGGTGGCACTGGGAGTGTTTGCCTCTGGTTCTCCCCAAGGCTGTGGCTGTGAGCAGGTTACCCACCCTCTCTGAGCATCAGTTTCTCATCTGTATCGGGGCTAATCATACCTACTATGCAGTTGAATATAAAAATCCAGTGTAATATATACAAAGCACGTGGCTCATACTAGCCATCTACTCACTAGCATCCTGGCCTTTACTCTCTTTTCCCAGAAGAAGAAACGCAGGCTCAGAGAGACGGATGGATTTATGCTCGAGTTGGCAGGTTAAGTGTAGAGTTCCAACTTGAATCTTCATCCTGTGCAGTATTTTTTGTAATAAACACAGTCCCTTGTTTCCTGTAGAGGTGTCACCTATAATGTCTGCGTAATGATGAACTCCCCAGGAAAAATATTTCAGTGAACAGGTCACACATGACCATAGCTGTCAGCCTTTGGCGGGAAGGGGCGGGGGCTGGATGTCGGGAGTGGGGAGGAGGAGAAAGTTGGGTGTTTCTGCAAGGTCCAGAGAGTAACATGTCTTGGGCTTTGGGGGCCACACGTGCTCTCTGTCCACACAGCTGTCTTCGTTCGGATTCTGACTTGTTTTTTACCGCTTTTATATAACCAAAAAGCCATTCTCAGCCAGAGGGCCAAGGATTACGTTTGCATAGTGCTCTCGAGTTCCCCAAATGCTCTCACACGTGTTGTCTTATTGTCTTACCGTGAAACAGAGTTTGGAAGGAGCTGTTGGTATCGCTGCCGTTTGCAGACGGGGGAGTGGGGCTGAGGAAGGTGAGGTTGCCAGCTGAGGGCCAGATAGCAAACTCATCAGTCCTTCGCTGGACAAATATTTATTGATTGCCATCACGTGTCGTGTTCTCCGCCACCTACTGGGAATATAACAGCAGAGTCAATACCGTTCCCAGTCTCATCGGGAAACGGGAAGCCCTTCCGGCCTCATAGGGCAGAGGAATGTTGGTGAGGAATTTTATAAATACCTGATCGATGGCAGTCAGGATCCGTTCTATGAAAGAGAAACGTACTCTGTGGGGCAGGCACATTCCATAAGGAGGATTGTCTTGACCGGAAGTTTCAATGAGAAAGTAACAGTTGAAATGAATCTGTCAGCAACAGGGAAGGGATTGCTAGTCTTGATATCAGGACTGGCAAACTGTGCCCCAGCCCACAGCCTTCTGAGAGGCTCAGGGACCTGGGCATGCCTGTGGCTGTTTTCACACGACAATGTCAGGGTGAAGCCGCTGAGTCAGAGACTATGACCTATTGGCCCACAGTCTAAAACATTTACTGTCATTGGGCTTAATGAACGGACATCACTGGTTATTTCTACAAAAATATATTTAGGCCCTGAGCAGCTTGGCTCAGTGGATAGAGCGTCGGCCTGCGGACTGAAAGGTCCCAGGTTTGATTCCGGTCAAGGGCACGTGCCTTGGTTGCAGGCACATCCCCAGTGGGGGGTGTGCAGGAGGCAGCTGATCGATGTTTCTCTTTCATTGATGTTTCTAACTCTCTGTCCCTCTTCCTTCCTCTCTGTAAGAAATCAATAAAATATATTTTTAAAATCTTTTTAGTAGAAGATTAAGTGCAAAAACCATATCAGAGCGGACTGAAAAGTGTGATTAGAAAAACGGAAATAGCATATTTCAACCTCTATTTTGTGGGATGTGAAAGGTAAAGGGGAAAAAGCGAGGCAGACAGACCAGCCAACCAGTGTGTGTGTTGGGAGGGTGTACTGGGAGGGGCATTTGGGAGCAGAGAATTGTTTGTTAATCGGAGTGGATGTGAATGTAGTGAATTCTGGTTGCGAGGCCATTAAAGTTGTAAAGTCAGGAAAGGGACATTTTTCAACAACTTGTTTGGAGCTCCTGGTGTCTACAGAGGTCGTCCAGAAAATTCATGTTAAGAATAGCAATGGCATTACTCTCTAGTTATGTTTTATTTTTAAAACATATTTTTATTGTTGATAGTATTACAGATATCTTCCATTCCCCCCTTAATCCCCTCCTCCTAGCCCCTACCCAACCCCCAGGTCTTCACCATCATATTGCCCTCATCTATGGGCTGTGCATATAAGTATACTAGAGGCCCAGTGCGTGAAATTTGTGCATGGATAGGGTCGGGTAGGGTCCTTAGGCCTGACTGGCAATCAGGGCCAATCTGTGGGGCAACCGGTGGGGTGATAGGAGGGCCCCTCACTGGCACCCACCTTGGCTGGCCTGGGCCTGCAGACTGGGGCAGCTCCTGCATTGAGCATCTGCCTCCTGGTGGTCAGTGAATGCCATACCAAGTGGTCATTCTGCTAGTCATTCAGCTGCTCAGTTGGATTTGTATATTAGGCTTTTGTATATATATATATATATATATATATATATATATATATATATATATATATATATAATTTTTATTTTTTTTTGGTTTATCTCTTCTCATCTCCAGAACCCCACATCAAGATATGTCAGTCTGTTCCATGCTTCCCTGCTTCGGGTCTTATTTTGTTGGTCAATTCACTTTGTTTATTTGATTCCACAAATAAGTGAGATCCTGTGATATTTGTCTTTCTCAGATTGGCTTATTTCACTTAGCATAATAGTTTCCAGGTCCATCCATGCTGTCCTAAAGGGAAAGAGGTCCCTCTTTTTTAAAGCTGCATAGTACTCCATTGTATACATGTCCTACTAGTTATATTGTAGAGTGAGCATTGGTTCATATGCTAGTATTTCCCTATAGAATATAGGTCCATGTGAGCCCCACAGTGTAGCCATAGGTGACGAGCTCTTGAGCCAGTGAAGACCACTGAGCGGGCTCATGTGGACTCATGTGGTCAAGTTCTCTGTCACAACCCCACCAATCTGGTTGTTCTGTCACTTTCCTTTCTTACATTAATTATTACCTAAATTATTTGCATAAAAACTATTGACTGAGGACATGGAGCTGCTGATTGAAAGGTAACTAATAATGAGTTTAAAATTGGTCTTCTATAAACTAACCTCAGAATGATCTTTAACAAACCTGTAGTATTTTTCTAGTGGGAATTTTATTCCCCGGAAACAAACGTTAAGATAGGAACTAGATGATTGATTTTTTTTTAATCTCATTTGACATTTCAGACTGGGGAGAATTGAGACTGTTCACAGTTTTCAGAAAGCAGTTGAAGAGAGAAACCTGTGCTGAAGGTCTCTCCCTCCGTTTGGTGGCAAATGTATATCATGGAGGAAAAGCAACTTTGCATCAGGGATAGCATACAAACTGCTAGCAATGGGAGCTAACAGATTAAAGAGAATGTTTGGTTTTGGGATAATGTCTTTAGAGTGATATTTTCTGAGCCTTTTTTCCTAGAAATTAATTTTGCAAATGGCTATTACCCATGAAGGTGTGTGTGCGTGCATGCGTGCGTGCGTGTGTGTGTGTGTGTGTGTGTGTGTGTGTATAGGGGCAGAAACGCCATTTTGCAGAAATGTAGAAAAGCAGCATTAAAGTGGCTTCTGAGTCACTCTTTCCCACAAGATGCAAAGTTTTGTTGTTGTTGTTAATCTTCACCTGAGGATATTCTTTCCATTGATTTTTAGAGAGAGGGGAAGGAAGGTATAGAGGCAGAATCATTGATGCAAGAGAGAAACATCGATTGGTTGCCTTGACCAGAGCTGGGGATCAAGTCTGCAACCAAAGTATGTGCCCTTGACTGGAGTCGAACCCGAGACCCTTTAGTCAGCGGGCTGCCACTCTAACCACTGAGCCAAACTAGCTAGGGCTGTATGCAAACTCTGAATGTTTAAATGCTGGGCAACTGTGTCTTTCGGAGAAAGTAGACACCCATCTAGCTGAGGCGTTGCTGATGGGCTGAAAACGTGAGGATTGGGGTGGGTGCCTGGAGTGGGTGGGTATTAAGATGCCAAATATACTGTTATGCTCAATTGTTTACTAACCACCAGTGCTACTTATCTGCTACTGCCTCACCTTCTCCTTCTTGGTCACACTTTCCCTCTGTCTGTTCATGGTTCTGTGGCTTTGTGTTGGTTCTTTTTCTCTAAATGCACACTTGTGGCCCTGACCGGTTTGGCTCAGTGGATAGAGCGTCAGCCTGCGGACTCAGGGATCCCAGGTTCGATTCCGGTCAAGGACATGTACCTTGGTTGCGGGCATACCCCCAGTAGGGGGTGTGGAGGGGGCAGCTGATTGATGTTTCTCTCTCATTGATGTTTCTAACTCTCCCCCTCCCCTCTTCTCTATAAAAAAAATCAATCAAATATATTTTAAAAATCAATCAAATATATTTTAAACAAAATGCACATTTGTGGCCCGATTTTATACCCTTACACAAGAAAACTGTGCCTTCATGTGGCCTTGTATTAGACTCACACTGTGAGGCCGTGTTATCCAAAACCTGAGCCTTCCAGGTTATGAAGCATGGATTTTAAGCAGCTGTCTAGTGCCAGGGAACTGTCCTATAAACAGTTAAAGGACTTGGATACAATGAGCTAGCCTCGTGGTCAGCAAACTGCAGCTCGCAAGCCACATGCAGCTCTTTGGCCCCTTGAGTGTGGCTCTTCCACAAAATACCACGGCCTGGGCGAGTATATTTTGCAGAAGTGGCGTTAGAAGAAATTTAAGTTAAAAAAATGTAGCTCTCCAAAGAAATTTCAATCATTGTACTGTTGGTATTTGGCTCTGTTGACTAATGAGTTTGCTGACCACTGGGCTAGCCTGACATCGAGGGGGTTTTACGCCACTCAGATCAGCATGTAGGACGGAATCAATTCAAACTGAGCTGGTCATCATTTCTCGCCCTTTCTGAACCGTGTTGTTAAAAAGGATGCCATGTCATTCACTTGATTCTTTAGCATCCCGGAACTTCATTCAGAAAAGTGGGAGGAATTGAAGAAATTTTATTCACAGCCTCAATCTTTTTTTTTTTTTAATATATTTTATTGATTTTTTACAGAGAGGAAGGGAGAGGGATAGAGAGCTAGAAACGTTTATGAGAGGGAAACATCGACTAGCTGCCTCTTGCACACCCCCTACCGGGGATGTGCCCGCAACCAAGGTACATGCCCTTGACCGGAATCAAACCAGGGACCTTTCAGTCCGCAGACCGACGCTCTACCACTGAGCCAAACCGGTTTCGGCCACAGCCTCAATCTTAATGTATATGTTGCATATAACATTTGTAGGTATGTCTAGATAAGAGTTTCCATTGGGAAAGAAAAAAAGAAGAAGAAGAAAGAGGGTCTGTTAGGATTGACGTGAATAAAACTTTGTATTTTCAGTTCCTAAGATGTCTCATGTAGGTAGCAGTGACAATGGGTGTGTGATGGTTTTGGCTCATGCATAGACGTGGGCGTGCAGCCATCAGTGGTCATGCTATCCCAGAGGTGGCTTTACGCCTGCGCCCAGAGCGTGTCTGGGACCCAGGGTTTGAGAACCAGATGTGAAGAGGCTGGCAGAGTCTGGCAGATGTGCGGCTGTCCCTCCGGCATCCTCGGCTGAAATTTAAAGATGAAAACGTGGCCACCATCTGGAGAGCAGAGCAGCTGAGGCCTGTGCTGGGAAGTGCCGAGACCAGCTTGCCTCCATAGACCCCGGATTTTTACAAAGGAGAGCGGTCAGGTCCGGCCGGTGTTGCTCAGTGGTTGAGCATCTACCTATGAACCAGGAGGTCACAGTTGGATTCCCGGTCAGGGCACATGCTGGGGTTTGGGGCTCGATCCCCAGTGGGGGGTGTGCAGGAGGCAGCCGATCAATGATTTTTCTCTCATCATTGATGTTTCTATCTCTGTCTCTTCTCTCTGAAATCATATAAATATATATTTTTTAAAAAAATAAAATAAAATGAAAATAAAGGAGGAGGGCCAGGCAGTCAGGGTGTGGCGTTCTGCTGGGGTGTGCCTGCAGCCAGCTCCAAGGTGGCCATCCTTCAGTGTCACTAAGTGTGACCTCATGCCATGACACGCTGCTGCTGGCTTTTTTTTTTTTTATGTTCTTTTTTTAAAAAATATTATATATTTTTTATTAATTTTCTTTTTCTTTCTACAGAGAGGAAGAGAGAGGAATAGAGAGTTAGAAACTTTGATCAGCTGCATTCTGCACACCCCCTATTGGAGATGTGCCCACAACCAAGGTACATGCCCTTGACTGGATTCGAACCTGAGACCTTTCTGCCCGCATGCTGACGCTCTACCCTAGGGGTGTCGAACTCAATCAGAGAAGGGGCCAAAATCTAAAATCCAGCCTAAATCGCGGGCCGAATGGTTTACTGAACAGTCATAAACTGACAATGTTAACCAGAAATGTGAATTTAAAATGAGTGGAACAATCTTTTCCTTAACAGTGCTGTTAACCAACTCACATGCTATCAAGGATTTGGCCCGCGGGCCTTGTGTTTGACACATGTGCTCTACCCACTGAGCCAAACCGATTTCGACTGCTGCTGGCTTTTATGTCAGTCCCTCCTTCGGGAAAAGCCCTGATTTTCACAGATACCCGCATCTGCAGGAAGAACATTTCCTAAAAAGCCAGAGTCCTTGCTGCTGGGAGGTGGATCTCACCACTATTTTTTTAGAGAGAAAATCCAAATGACAGCCTCCCTGTCACACAGTGGCCCAACACTGAAAGTTAACGCTGATCTCTTCTGCACGAGGAAGGGCTCGCTCACCGTCTGGACCACGTTAGGGCCGGCTCGGAGCCACACAGGCCGCCCGGAGCCGCAGCAAGGCTGGCGGCGCACCTCCAGCAGTGAGCGCCATCAGGGTTTGTGCTGATTTGCTTGGCGCGTCTCCAGCAAAAGAGTCCATTAACATTCAAATCCATTTCCTAATAATTGAGGTGATCAATTTACATTAAACAAGGCCTAATTACAACTTCATGTACAATTTAGATTCTATAGGAACAATCAGGGAGCAATAAAGAGGGGGGACCCTCGTGTTGACGCAGAGGGATGTTTGCCTAGGCTGCGTCAACAGATCTTTCATATTTCCAAAATAGTTCCCGCATCCCCTGTGACGGAGGGACCCTCTGGTGTTTAGTTTGGATGCGGGGACGAGTGTGTGTGTCTGTGGCTGCGTGTTTAACAAGGCAAGTGACTGTTTCTCAGTGGCATTGGCATCGAAAGGGCTGCGATGGACTAAGGTAGATGTAGCTTGCTGTTTGTCATGGACTGGCTCTTATAAAAAGAACAAAGAGGCCCTAACCGGTTTGGCTCAGTGGATAGAGCATCAGCTTCGGACTCAAGGGTCCCAGGTTCGATTCCGGTCAAGGGCATGTACCGTGGTTGTGGACACATCCCCAGTAAGGGCTGTGCAGGAAGCAGCTGATCGATGTTTCTCTCTCATTGATGTTTCTAACTTTTTCCTTCTCCCTTCTTCTCTGTAAAAAATCAATAAAATATGTTTTTTTTAAAAAGAAGAAGAAGAACAACAACAACAACAACAGAGAGGAAGCTGGTTGGCTGATTAGTGAAGTGGGCATTATGCTGGCTTTTACCTTTGTAAATTAGACCAGGGACCTGTTGTTCATTCACAGGGGTTTGGGGCCGGGCTGGCGTGGCTCAGTGGTTGAGTATGGGCCTAGGAACTAGGAGGTCATGGTTCGATTCCAGGTCAGGATATATGCCCGGATTGTGGGCTCAATCCCCAATGTGGGGCCTGCAGGAGGCAGCTAATCAATGATTCTCTCTCGTCATTGATGTTTCTCTTCCTCCCTCTCCCTTCTTCTCTGAATCAATGAAAAAAAATATATTTTTAATAAGGGGATGGGGATGGGGAAAGATGCATAGGGGGGATGAGGTTGCCATGGTTGCATGCCTCTTGCCCTGGGAAAGCTGCTCACCCCCAGCCAGGGGGCCCCCAAGGCAGGCTGACTCCGAGAATGCCCCCCAACACCCACAGCTCTCCCGTGCAAGCTCTGATGAGACTGGCATTGCCCGTCAGGAAATATTGCCCGTCAGGGAGACTATAGTCAGAGGAATGCCAGGGTAGCTCGCAAATCCTGTCGGAGCCCGAGAATAGATTTGGCTTCCACCGGCTGCCGCTGTACGCGGTCCGGAATAGAAATCTGATGTTTCACTCTCTCCCTCTCACGTCGCGCCTCCCGCTCCTGCCTTCCTTCCGCTCCCGTGTTAGTGCACTTACTATTTTTATTATTTTTTATTTACACCCTAACTTTTCAATATTTGCCACTTGTGTGGGTAACACATTAATTTTTAATGAAATATTGTCAGACTCTTGGAATAGCTGAGTCAGAGAAGAAAACTGGAAGTGGATACCGACGCTAAGGCAGGGTATAAACTGAATATTACGCTGCTAACTTTCCCCACCCACAAGGATAAATGGTTGTTTTAAAAGATGAAGTGGACTTAGATCTATGTCTCTATCTTGGTGTAACTTTTGTGGCACAAAGAGTAATTCAGGCACCGATCTCATAATTAAAATGAAAGATCAAAACAGCACGTTAGGCAGCGCCCTTCAGTAATTTTCTTTTTATCTGGAGTCATATATTTTTGTCAAGCCTTGTTGCTGTTACAAAGCATTCAGTTGTGACTGAAGTTGAGTCTGGAGCTTAATTTGTCATTCTAGCTGCGTTGCAGAATGAAAGGTGTTAAGGAAGGTGGCATGTGTGTCTTTGAATAGTTCTGCTGCAGTCAGTCATTGTTTGTACGTTTGTATCATATTTGCAAAATTAATACTGGAAAGTATTTAAACAGTTTTCTATTGATTACCGTTCCCAGAAACTACAGCTTTGTAACCTACTCTGGAATGGTAAAGTAATAAGAATGGCTTCTTACAAACTTTTTCATCCAAGAAAGTATAAGCAGTTGAGCTCTAACATCTTGGAGACTTTTTTTCTTAACAATGAATTTATATTTTTCCAAATATTTATGATTTGTATTCCAAATAATCTAAACTAATAAAAGGGTAACATGCTAATTAGGGAGGATGTCTTCCGGAAGTCCATCCTGACAAATCCACATCAGCTGTGAGGCCCAGGGCTCATGGCAGCTGTGGGCTCCGGCAGCCGCCGCGGCCAGCAGTGGCAGCAGCAGTGGAGTGATGGGGGCAGTGCCTTCCCCTGATCAGCCCAGTCACCTCCCGTGGGGAGCGGGCCTAAACCATCAATACGACATCCCCTGAAGGCTCCTGGACTGTGAGAGGGGGCTGGCCTGGCTGAGGGACCCTCCCCCCCCTCACTCCCAATGCACTAATTTTTGTGCACCGAGCCTCTTGTAATAATTATTTTATGGAACCCTTTCCATCTTATATGAGCTGAATTGCCTAGAGTGGTATTTTAAAGAATCAGAAGACACCTGAACAATTATATAGTCCAACTCCTTCTTACCATCTACTGCTCACCCTCTATTCATACCCCAACACAGACACTTTATAACTGAGGAAACTGAGGCCCAAAGAGACACGTGACTGCAAGACTTCACACAGTTCAGGCGGCTACCAGAACCTTTTTCCTGACTTGTGGCCTGGTGTTTCCTAGGTACCTACTCCATAATGAAGATGTTCCCAGAATAGGGAGGTGGCCGGGGACTAGGGATCAGGGAGGAACATGTTAAGTGCAGATCAGTAATTAGATGTTCGCTGAAACCTTTGGCTCAGTGGATAGAGCATCGGCCTGTGGACTGAAAGGTCCCAGGTTCGATTCTGGTCAAGGACATGTACCTGGATTGCGGGCACATCCCCAGTGGGGAGGAGGGTGCAAGAGGCAGCTGATCGATGATTCTCTCTCATCGATATTTCTAACTCTCTATTCCTCTTTCTTCCTCTCTGTAAAAAATCAATAAAATATATATTTTTTAAAAATAATTAGTAGGTCAATGGAAACTGTCTGACGCCAGAGGCCTGAGACCAGAAGTTGGACAGTTAATTGAAAGGTGGGGAAACCCTACCAAGGACTGTCTGGTGTATGTGTTGGGCCAAGACATTTTCTTTGTGTTCGGACACCCTGATTTGGGGTGCACTTCATCTTCCCTAGAAAACCCCACCAGAGTCGCCTCTCTTTCTGCACCCCCCTTTGGGTTCTCTGCACCAGCCGAGAACAGGGATGCCAGGCAGCCTCCATGAGCGGTCACACCCCCCTGACCCTTCCCGGAGCCCCCGCAGCCTTCCTTGCGTGCACACCACACTGGGCAGCCCTTCAAAGCGCTCAGCTTTGTTGACTCTTTCTAAACGATCCTACGCTTTTCATAGACTCAGCAGACTCTTTTTTTAACAACCATATCTCTGAGTTCACTAAAAACTAATAATGCTTATGCAAGCAGCGAGAACAGGTTTGGGAAGAGACACAGTGACCTTGGGAAGCGGAAGGGGTGGGAGCAGCCGGGCCCCGTCGGCCTGGAGAGTGGCCGTCAGTGGCCGCTGTGCTGAGTGTCCCTGGGCGTCACTCATTGCCCTGGCAGGGAAGGAGAGGTCGGCTCAGGCGGCGACCAGGGGAGGCGCTGCCTGTCGGAGAGCTTCTGGGGGCCTTGGAAGGAAGTACTAGAGTCAGGCAGATGGACATGGACAGCATCCTACCTGGTTTTTGGTTTTTTTTAATATATATATTTTATTAATTTTTTACATAATGGAAAGGAGAGAGATAGAAATATCAATGAGAGAGAAACATCAATCAGCTGCCTCTTGCACACCCCTACTGGGGATGTGCCTGCAACCAAGGTACATGCCCTTGACCGGGATCAAACCTGGGACCTCTCAGTCCGCAGGCAGACACTCTATCCACTGAGCCAAACGGGTTTTCCGGCATGGTTTTATAGGAAGAATCTGCACTGCATTTTCTAAAAATATATACATATATATTACTTATATTAGAGAGGAAAGGAAAGGGAGAGAGAAATGGAAACATCAATGATGAGAGAGAACTATTAATCACATGCCTCCTGCACACACACACACACACACACACACCACTGGGGATCAAGCCTGCAACCCGGGCATGTGTCCTGACCGGGAATCAAACCGTGACCTCCTGGTGCATAGGTTGGCACTCAACCACGGAACCCCACCGGCTGGCTCAGCATTGCATTCTCCATGCACAATTTTTCTTTCGTACCAGAGACAGACCTGAAGCAAAGGGAAGATCTTTGTTTCCCCTCCTACTTCTGCGACCTCCTCGCCCCCCAGGAGGAAGGCCAGCCTCCAGCCTCCGAGCTGGGCCTATGGAGCATTCTTACGCCAAGCGGACTGTCCACAGCCGCTGGCCGTCCATACATTGGCTGCTGCTCAGCCTGGAGTGTCGCCCTTCGTGGTCCGGCTTTCGGATGACCTGTGTGCACTCAGGGATGCTCGGCGCTCAGCCTGCTTTCTTCGGGGAGCTGATCTGCTCCTCTCTTAAAGTCCTGGGAGGATTGTTCTCATAGGAAAAATGCTGCTGAGAATGCAGTGGCTTCAAAGTGGGTTTAGGTGAACTCTCGGATTAAAAACCCATTCCTTGACTGGCCGGCATGGCTTGGTGGTTGAGCATCCACTTGTGAACAAGAAGGTCACAGTTCTATTCCTGGATTTGGGCTCGATCCCCAGGAGGGGTCGTGCAGGAGACAGCCAATCAACGATTTTCTCTCATCATTGATGCTTCTCTCCCTCTCCTTTCCTCTCTAAAATCAATCAATAAATAAATATATATATATTTATATATTTATAAATATATAAATATATATATTTATTTATTTTTATAAATATATAAATATATATATATTTATAGCAAGGTATGGGTTTATATATATATATATATATATATATATATATATATAAACCCATACCTTGCTTTTAATACATGGATGCATGAAGTCTCCTTCCTAAACAAGGAATGAACAAATCAGTAAGTCACGAAGAGCTATCCTCTCTCTAAATTGGGAGAATGGAGTCCTTCCACTCTTCCTCTTCTTTATTTTATTTTTCGGTCTAAGCATCCTTTCCACTTTCCCTTCTTAAGTGGGTCATCGTGTTTATGGAGATGACGGTTATAGCACACAGCTGCTTCGCCTCACCGCGGGCTGTGTTACCGCCTCTTCTCTCCTTGGCCGCGTTCGCTCTGGCCCAGAGGGGTGGAGGGAGGGGGCCAGCTGTTCCCCATACGTATTCCGTGGACAATCAGCCCTACAAATGGCCTATGGGAAGAGGAAGTCTTAGTCTGGGGACAGATCGTATAAACTAGGGGTGTCGAACTCAATCAGAGAAGGGGCCAAAATCTAAAATCCAGCCTAAATCGAGGGCCGAATGGTTTACTGAACAGTCATAAACTGTCATTGTGATGGAAACGCAGCGGAGTGCAGTGATGACAGCGCGGTGCGGGCCACATTGCAAGGCCTGGCGGGACGGATTTGGCCCGCGGGCCTTGTGTTTGACACATGTGGTATAAACTATCACCTCTCTGGAGAGTCAGAATGCTCATCTGTATAGCAAAAGCCTTGAGACATCTTAGACATCATCCATCCATCGTCATGTTTCAATTGCCTTTAGAGAAAATATTAATAAAAGAAAAAATGTTGCCGAAACCGGTTTGGCTCAGTGGATAGAGCGTCGGCCTGCAGACTGAAAGGTCCCAGGTTCGATTCCGGTCAAGGGCATGTGTCTTGGTTGCGGGCACATCCCCAGTAGGGGGTGTGCAGGAGGCAGCTGATTGATGATTCTCTCTCATCGGTGTATGATGATTTACAATGTACATCCAGTGAGCACTCAATAGATATTCCTCACAACTATAAAATACTAGAGGTCTGATGCATGAAATTCGTGTAAGAGTAGCTGCCAGCACCAGAAGCTTTCCTCTGGAACCCTCTGATCTAATTAGCATATTACGCTTTTATTATTATAGATGCTTCCATCTCATTAAAACTAGAAGGGCTGCTCCCTGTGTTTAGGCCACAAACACTCATTGTGTTACTAGTTGTGAATCACAAACGCTCCTCTGTGCCTGTCTGGGGGGGGAGGGGAGGGGGGGGTGTGTGTGCAAATGTGCTGATGGAAGATAACTCTGCTGAGGATGATCAGGTATCTCATTTGCCATCAATCTGATTTTCAAATGTTACATTGCTAGAATAGCTGCTGATCTTGGTTAAGGAGATTCTCTCCACGGCAGCAAAATATATGTGTTTTTAAAAATCAGATCATTCAGTCCCTAATCCAAATTGTACTTGCTTTCTTTCCTTCAGACTCTGTCTGGGAGTGGGGTTGTGTGTTTAACGTTCAGCTCTGCGTGTGGTATCCCTGTGATGATTGCAGCGCGTAAAATCAGATGTTTATAAAAGCCGACCCGAGACCGATACCGCACAGCAGTTTAGCGGCAAATGTCTGCTCTGGGTATTTAACGATAATTGGGATCTTTCTATTGGCTTTACAGACACTCAGATTCCTAGTAAAATGTAAGTACAGCCCATTTGGCAAATCCTTACACTTCAAGTCACAAATTTGCCTCTTGATTGTGCTTTTCTTCGCACCTAGCTGAGAATCTTGCCTGGTGCTTTTTTAAAATCCTCTCATTTGCATACTGGGGTAAATTTAAAATGGGAACAGATGAAGGCTGCTAAGCTTCTCTATTTCGCTGATGAATATGGTATTTTGCTTCAGCGATCTAGCTGTTCTATATGCAGTGACCTTTAAAGCGTGCACTAGATACTGCTTCTGTGCGAGGCGGGCTATGGGTATTGTCTTCCCTTGGCGACCATGAGGCTGAGGACAGAGGCTGCACGGAGCCCCTGGGAGCCGCCTGCAGTGGGGCCGGGGGTCCGTTCCCCGTTCCCAGGCTTCCACCTGCTCACAGGGCAGAGGGGCCTCCTGCACCCGTGGTGTCCTTGACCCTGGGATGTGATGCATCCACCCACAAGGCATTGCTCCTTCCCTGCAGCCCCAGTGCATGTCACTGCACCTGTAGGGTGGGTGTTAGAAGGTGTATTGTAAGAAAAGAGGTGGCGTGTTTTGGGTGGCTACTATGGTTTCGATTCCTACAAAGTGTAATGGGTCTCATTTGTCATTGGTGCTAATAGGAATCGTGTTCTTCAAAGGAGCGAGTATCTTCTCTGATGCCTCTCCAAGGTATCAAAGAGAAACCCGAGCCCAGGCCAGTGTGGCTCAGTAGACAGAGCGTCGGCCTGCAGACTGAAGGGTCCCGGGTTCAATTCCAGCCCAGGGCACATGCCCTGGTTGTGGGCTAGATCCCCCAGTAGGGGGTGTGCAGGAGGCAGCCAATCAATGATTCTCTGTCATCATTGATGTTTCTATCTCTCTATATCTTTCCTTTCCTCTCTGAAATCAATAATGTGTGTGTGTGTGTGTATTTTTTTAAAGAAATATATTCATCAAGTCTCCTGGTGTGGCTAGAGACCTCCCTGTAGGCCTCAGGACCCATCCCAAAAGAGGGCTCAGGAGGCACAAGGCAGGGTTCAGCTTGACCTTGACCTCTGTGCGGGCCTGAGCAGGTAGTGACCCTCAGCAGCATAGTTCTCAGGAAGAAGGCTGTCTAGTCAGCAAAGACAACTTTAAGGTCTTTGCTGTCAGAGAAATGCATCCACACGTTTGCTCCCCAGCCAGGACCCCACCTCACTCATTCTGTGCTGGAATCTTCCTCATCCCCCTCCTCCTCCCACATCTCCACAGTCTGATGGCTTTGAATGATGTGTGAAACCTCTGGCCACCATGTACATTTCCCGGCACTCCTTACAATAACAATGCTTAGTACTTAATTATATAACATAATGAATGTGTAATAATAATCAGCATCATATCATTATTATAGCAGTTAATTTTAGATCATCCCTACTCTACACTAGATCTTAGAACAGTGTTCTTGTTCTAAGCGCTTATCTTTATTAACATGTTTAATTCTCATAACACCCTACAGGGCAGGTGCTAGCCTGGTCCCTGTTTTACCAGTGAGGCCCAGAGAGGGTAAGGAACTGGCCCAAGGTCACCCAGCTCCCACATGACAGAGCAGACCCTGGGCCCTGGCAGTGCTGCGCTGAAGAGGGGATGCTGACATGAAGAATCTTAGAAGCATTTCTGCTCCCATGATAGTGAAAAAAACCCACACCATCCTGTTAGTCCCAGTAAGACACGGCATTGATTCATGTCCCCATTATCTGTTCTTTGAGCTGTTTTCCTGCCATTAAACTGCCACTATGTCCCACCAGGAGTATCTGATCCATTTCTGCATCGAGTCTTAATGTCTATACCTCACATCTCATGCCTGACACACCTGTGCCTTACACACCTTAGCCTTATATCTCATAGCTTATACTCCTGTGCCTTACACACCTGTGCCTTATATCTCATACCTTACACACCTGTGCCTTACACACCTGTGCCTTACACACCTGTGCCTTATATCTCATACCTTACACCTGTGCCTTACACACCTGTGCCTTATATCTCATACCTTACACACCTGTGCCTTACACACCTGTGCCTTATATCTCATACCTTACACACCTGTGCCTTACATATTATGCCTTACACACCTGTGCCTTACACACCTGAGCCTTACACACCTGTGCCTTATATCTCATACCTTACACACCTGTGCCTTACACACCTGTCTTACATCTTATGCCTTACACACCTGTGCCTTATATCTCATAGCTTATACGCCTGTGCCTTACACACCTGTGCCTTATATCTCTTACACCTCTATGCCTGGTATACATACCTTAAGCATTAGTATCCTGTCTGTCTGTGAAAATCTTACCATCTTATTGATGGAATAAAATGAGGTGGAGAGAGTGAAATATTGACAGTTTCAAGTATGTTTGTGTCCCTTACATCTAAGCAGACTGATGACCACGGAGAAGGAAAGAGCAGCCACGATTTAAAAGGAGAGCACGGCAGAAAGGGCATTTGGTAAAATCTTCCTTTTCGATGGTAAAACGTGCTTCCTGTTACTGACAGTTTCCTCGGACATCACACCAGGTGCTCCCCTCAGCCCTCCAAGGTTTACCCCAAGCCACAGGCAGGGAAACTGGGGCTCCGGGGAAGGAGGTGGAGCACAGCTCACAGTCCTACGGGGCGAAGCTGGACCGTTCAGGCTTGCCTGGCTCCGTACCCTGCGCTTCGCTGCAGTACCTCCCTTCTCTCTGCCCCTAAAGGGAAGACGGGCCTCCCTGGCCAGTGTGGCGAGGCTGGCTGTGTGCCATCCCGTGCACCGATAGGTTGCCGGTTCGATTCTCGGTCAGGGCACATGCCCAGGTTGCAGGCTCGATCCCTGGTATGGGCCATGCATGAGGGCAGTTGATTGATGTCTTGCTGTCACATCGATGTTCTCTCTTTCTTTTCCTCTCCCTTCCTCTCTCTCTAAAAATCAATTTTAGGCAAGACTGGTTTGGCTCAGTGGATAGAGCATAAGCCTACGGACTGAAAGGTCCCGGGTTCGATTCCGGTCAAGGGCATGTACCTTGGTTGCGGGCACATCCTTGGTGGGGAGTGTGCAAGAGGCAGCTGATTTAGATTCACTCTCTCTTCCTCTCTGTAAAAAAAAAAAATCAATAAAATATATTTTAAAAATCAATTTTTAAAAATCTGAGAGAGAGAGAGAGAGAGAGAGAGAGAGAGAGAATGATCCAATTGAACTCGGTATTAGGAACTTGTCAAAATAGAGTCAGATGGAGGAGTTTTGAGAACAAAAGTCACAGAAAAATTGAAGAGTGTCGCAGAAAGGCTACTGGAGGGAAATAATTGCGCATCAAAGGAAAGAGAATACACAGCCTTTGGGAAGAGTGGGAATAGTGATGGAAAATGCTTAGGAAGTAAGTTTCTCATCAGAAAATTCCTTTGCATATTTGTGAGTATGTTCATGCTTTCCCTGTGTTTCCCCTCGGCGGTGACGCGGTAATTCCGAACGTTTTAGGAAAACCTTGTGCCAGCGAATGTCACTGTCACACCAGGGCTGATTGCATACATGTCAGACTTTGTTTGTTTCTCTTACAGCCTTTCTCTGCATTCGTTTTCCTGTTAGCTTAGCAGTATTGATGTTGCTGGTCTGGGTGGAGCATGTTATTCACCGTGTGGCATAAATCAGGTTTATAAAATCTATTTCAGCTCGCCCGGTGTGGCTCAGTGGTTGAGCATCGACCTATGAACCAGGAGGTCATGGTCCGATTCCCGGTCAGGGCACATGCCCAGGTTGTGGGCTCCATCCCAGTGTGGGGCGTACAGGAGGCAGCCAATCAATGACTCTCTCTCATCATTGATGTTTCTATCTCTTTTTCCCTCTGCCTTCCTCTCTGAAATCAACAAAAATATATTTTTTAATCTATTTAATAGAGCAGCGTGTCAGGTGTTTTTGTGCACTATAGAGAGAGACTTCTTTTGCACAGAATGTCTGGTTTCTTATTTTAAACACGAGGTCTGTGCAGTGAGGGCCTCTTTGTGGGGGAGGAGGATCTGCGGTAGCACATCTGCCAGTTCTCCCCGAGCCACGGGCGACAGGGAGCCAGCCGGAGCCAGCCAGGAGCGGCCACCTGAGCCAGCCCCACCTGCAGCCACCGATGACCACCGGACAGCGTGAACACAGCGTGTCCGCAGACAGCTGAAGCAGGTCCATCTTGGAGAAATCCCATGAGACGTGTTGACACAGACAAAGATGAATCAGAGCATAAATAACCCAACTCTCATTCCCACGAGCGGGAACTAGTACAGGCCAAGGATGAGCGATGCACGCTCATTGGTAAGAAATGGGTGGGATCCTAACCAGTGTGGCTCAGTGGATAGAGCATCGGCCTGTGGACTGAAAGGTCCCAGGTTCGATTCCCATCAGGGGCATGTACCTTGGTTGCAGGCACATCCCCAGTAGGGGGTGTGCAGGAGGCACCTGATGGATGTTTCTCTCTCATTTATGTTTCTAACTTTCTATTCCTCTCCCTTCCTCTCTGTAAAAACCAATAAAAATATAAATAAATAAATAAAAAGAAATGGGTGGGAAGTTGGAGGTGGAGGTACTGACCTTTTTTTTATGCAAAAAATTTTTTAATATATTTTATTGACTTTACACAGAGACGAATTGAGAGGGACAGAGAGTTAGAAACGTCGATGAGAGATAAACATTGACCAGCTGCCTCTTGCACACTCCCCACTGGGGACGTGCCCGCAACCAAGGTACATGCCCTTGACCGGAATCGAACCTGGGACCTTTCAGTCCGCAGGCTGACGCTCTATCCACTGAGCCACACCGGTTTCAGCTACTGACTTTCTTTTCAGGGACGTCCTGGTCCCATAGATAAGCTCCAGCTTCCGGTCTCCTGAGATGATGTTCTCTCCTATTTCCTGTTCTGTGGACTCCCCCCAGCCAGTTCCTGGGCTTGGGGTCTCTCAGGGGGGTTGGGTCAGTGTTCCATGAGCCCCTGCCCCCAGCGCACCTGAAGGGAACACAGTTCCCAGTAGCGCACTGCCTCCTGCCTCTCATTGCCTAATTATTACACCTACTTAGAACTCCGTCAGCTGTTGAGGGAAGGTAATTATCACCAGTCAAGCGAGAAACACTTTTCTGGCTGCCTTACGGATGCAGATTTGACTGGTACCTTGATCCATAATGAAGCCTGCTAGCAAAACTTTTGCTTGTCTCTCCTTCCAGCCACAGCTGTTTCCCTGCTAAATTCATCCCATCTGTCTCCCCTTCCGTAAAAGCTGTAGGCAGTATAGCATAAGTACAGAAGCAGTTCAGTGCTATTTTGGATAAACATAGCTGAAATTTGAATCTTTGCCATTTGCGATGCACACATTTTGTTTTACTGCTGTAAAGAGAGCTGTCAAAATACAACTACATGGATAATTTACTAAAATACAGTCGGATAGAAGGCTGATCAAAGTCCGACTCTTGCAGGCTGAGGCCTGGAAGCAGACCCTGCCCTCGTGGCCCCAGGAACTGGGGGTCGGGGGGAGGCCCCCGGAAGTCTTTGTTGTGATCCCCAGCAAGGTCAGGAAATGCCAGTCCCTGGTAACTGTCTGAGCATGACTGGCTGTCTTTGAGAGCTTTTAGAAGTCCACCCTCTTAAGACTCAAAAAAAAAAAAAGTGCATTGATGGAAACCATTATCACTTTCTTGGCACATCAGTCAGGCTGGAGCTACATTATTTTTGCTGGGTTCTGAGCTGCAATGCACTGAGACCTCTGCTACCAGAGAGAGTCTGTTTCACGCCCACCTCCTCCTTACTTCCGGGCGATTGGTGCATATACATTTACCATTGTGCATTGTAAGAGTCAATGCACCGTGCTTCTTTTTCTTCTTTTTCTAATATATTTTATTGATTTTTCACAGAGTGGAAGAGGAAGAGATAGAGAGTTAGAAACATCAATGACAGAGAAACATTGATCAGCTGCCTCCTGCACACCCCCTACTGGGGTTGTGCCCCCAACCAAGGTACATGCCCTTGACTGGAATCGAACTTGGGACCTTTCAGTCCCCAGGCTGTTGCTCTATCCACTGAGCCAAACTAGTTTCGGCCAATTGAGTTTTCTTGAATGAATTCCCCTTCTGAATTTTGAGACATCCCCCACCCCCTACCCCCACACACACCTCATAGCTTGATCATTCCCCTCACACGCATTGACTGCTTTCTTTTTCTTTTGTAAAATATGTTTTTATTGATTTCAGAGAGTGATACGAACATCAGTGATGAGGGAGAATCATCGATTGGCTGCCTCTTGCATGACCCCTTACTGGGTATTAAGCCCGAAACCCAAGCATGTGCCCTGACCAGGAATGGAACTGTGACCTCCTGGTTCATAGGTTGATGCTCAACCACTGAGCCACACTGGCTGGGTTTGACTGCTTTCTTTTACCCAGGTGCACAGGTCTCTTCTGGGCCCAAATGGGTTGGTGGCCACTGTGGCTAGAGCTGAGAAATGCATGTGGACTCCTGTTTAAACAAAGGAACTAAAACACACCTCTGGGATGAGACCAGTGAAGATTCTCTCCTAAAATTCTCCTAGAAGCATATTTGTAAAATTCCCATACATGTGAGTCTTGTTAATAACCACACCACCCCGTGAGGTGAAATCTTGTCTGTCTTGCTCTCCACTGTTTCCCAGTACCCACTGGGAATAATCTAATAGGTGTTTGGTAAATGGTTGTTGAACAGATGAATGAGCGAACAGCAGAACAAATGAATGTTGGGCTATTTCTTTCACATTGCCTTGAAATTCCTGCCTCTTGGTTGGCTGTTACAGCCCTGGCATCTATGGCAGAATCATAGAGCTATTAGGGTCTGAGCTGCTGCCAATGAATTGTTTTCCTAAAACGTCCCAAGGTCTTCTATGCACAAGGCACTGCCCTCCTTCATCTAGTTTTCTTTTAGCAAATGAACAACAACAACAACAGAAAACAACAAACAACAACAACAACAAAAAAGCCTGGGATCTTTGGAAAGCAAAAGCAACATGACTGCTCCTAATGCAATCAAGTCTCTACTTCAACTGAAAGCAGACACAGCCGCTTTTGCCAGTGGTTCTTTGAAATCCACCTTCATCAAAAGGATATATGAATTTGACATTTACACTCTGGTGTCACCTGATCCCAGGCCAATAGGTCCTTTAGAAGCACAGTCAAGTCCACTGCGATGCTGTCCTTATATTCCACTAAAGGCCCAGTGCACGAAATTTGTGCACAGAGGTGGGTCCCTCAGCCCCATCTGCAATCTCTCCAATCCAGGACCCCTCAGGGGGATGTCTGACTGCCCGTTTAGGCCTGATCCCTGTGGGCAGTCGGACATCCCTCTTGAAATCCAGGACTGCTGACTCCTAACTGCTCACCTGCCTGCCAGCCTGGTCGCCCCCCTAACTGCCTCCCTGCTGGCCTGATTGCCCCTAACTGCCTTTGCCTCAGCCCCTGCCATGGTGGCTTTGTCCAGAAGGACGTCCAGAAGGATGTTCGGAAGACACCTGATCTAAATGGCATGTTACCCTTTTATTAGTATAGATTCTTTCATCAAACACCCATGTGTCAGGCAGGCATCGTGCTGGAGGCTGTGGGAACCACTCAGATTCAGCCCCTGCTCAGAAGGAGCCAGCATTTCAGCGTAGGAGATAGATCGTCAGGATGCCCTGTGATAAGAGCCATGGGTGGAACATGGGAGAAGGAACAGGGACAAGGAGACCAGAGAAGAGGAGCGATACTGGACTTCTCAGGGGATGCGCACTCCATGTTTTGAAAGACCATTTAGTCTCAAGGCCCAAGATGAGAAGCAGCATGTGACTTCCGGTTGACCATCCTGACATTGCCAAGGTCATGGCCTAGTTCTGTGCCTTATTGGACCTCCTGATGGCCCAGCCAGCCAGCCTACAGTGTCACTGGCTGCCCACCCCCCCATGACTCATCCGGACTCAAGCCACTTCTAGGATGGCTTAGGAGTTGGGCACCGACCTACAAACCAGGAGGTCCCAGTCAGGGCACCTGCCCACCCGTGTTGTTGGCTCGATCCCCAGTGTGGGGCGTGCAGGAGGTAGCCGATCACCGATCCTCTCTCCTTATTGATGTTTGTATCTCTCTCTCCATCTCCTTTCCTCTCTGAAAGCATTAAAAATATTTTTTAAAAATGACATTACTCATTAAACTCGCCATTTGCTGAGTTGTGTGCATTTTTCAGTCATCCATTGACACCGTCTCCCTGTCTTTATAATAATTCTAGGGCTTATGCGTCTGACTCCATTTGCACAGGAAGTGCCCTCTGCCACTTGTGATAGAGAGGATAAGAAGACCCTTCTGCCCAATGGGCACATGCCCACACAGGCTATTTAAAGGGATAAATGACGTAAACTTCCATTGTTCCCATGGGAGCCAGCACATGTAGGGGCTGTTACCTACAGAGAAGGTAACAACTAACCCTTCATTCAGAACCTTGTGAAGAAAGCTGAGCTGCCATGGTTGGGTCCTCTTGGACGGACAAGCGTCCATCAAGAGCTCCCGTGACTAGGATTGGCGGTCTATCCTCAGAGTAATATTTATTTTTGGAGATCCCAATGTAAAACATGTGTGGGTATATGGTGGCACTTGAAATTTGCTTTCTGAAAGGTATACATATAGGCTTTTCGGTTATGGTGATGGTTTATATACTCGTTCCCGTCCTTGGGCTAGTTGCTACGCTGTGAGTTTGAACCTCTGCATATCCCTCTGTTTGCCTTCATGGGAGGTCACAAGTTAGTGATTCCGTGTTTGCTAGTGTTTGGGCAAATGGCTGTGAGTGTTTAGAATTTGTCTCGCTAGAATGTGATCTGAAAGGGGCAGAGACCAGTGGATAGTTGAGACTGTGCCGAGTATTTCTTTTTTGTTGCTTTTTTAATATATTTTATTGATTTTTTTTTTTTTTTACAGAGAGGAAGAGAGAGGGAATAGAGAGTTAGAAACATCAATGAGAAAGAACCATTGATCAGCTGCCTCTTACACAACCCCTACTGGGGATGTGCCCGCAACCAAGGTACATGCCCTTGACCGGAATCGAACCTGGGACCTTTCAATCCGCAGGCTGACGCTCTATTCACTGAGCCAAACCGGTTTCAGCATGTGCCGAGTATTTCAGTGTGCAAGTAATCCTGCTACCACTTTGTTAACTGGGATGCCAGGGAATGACAAAAAAAAAAAAAAAAATCCAATTAATACACATTATTAAGCATATTTACACACACTGAACTATTTCAAACCAGTAATGCTGGAATAAAGACAAAATAATACTGTGTATTTACATAACACCATAACACCTTTCGTTGGGAAAATCGCAAGCCTTCGCTAACTTCCCAAACTGCACAACACCCCGAGAGGTGTGTGGGAAGGAAGGTAGAACAATAAACAAGAAGTGGATGAAGGAAAGAGCAAGCGTGCTGGCACAGGGCAGCCCAGACTGGCACAGCCCCTTGGCATGCGTCCCCAGAAAACCCAGACGGAAAGTACCTATAAATACCACGGCAGGTGTGTCCCTTTTTAAAAAAATATATATTTTATTGATTTTTTACAGAAAGGAAGAGAGAGGAATAGAGAGTTAGAAACATCGATGAGAGAGAATCATTGATCAGCTGCCTCCTGCACACTCGCTTCTGGGGATATGCCCGCAACAAAGGTACATGCCCTTGACCGGAATTGAACCCGGGACCCTTCCGTCCGCAGGCTGACGCTCTATCCACTGAGCCAAACTGTCTCTTTATGCTGCTGTTTGGTTGCCTCCCAACCTGGACTGCAGTCTGTAGTTCACTTGAGCCGGATTGGCTGGAGGGATGAAATGAAGAGATTCCGAGTTCAATGGACACTGGACATGCATGACATTGACTTCCAATCTGGCCGCTCCATTCATGGTTTAACTTTCCCCAGGCCCAACCAAACTCGATTCCCTTCTTTTTCCTTCGCCAGAATCTGCTGGTCACAGTCTGACAGTCGTTCTCTGGCAGCCAGACCCCGGCTCGCTGATCGGAAGGCGCCAGTGAGCCAGGCCTCCTCTGGGCGGGTCAGGGTGGATGGGAACAATCTGGAGCCCAGGCCTGCCTCAGTGCCCGCCATGCCCAGCATCTCCCATGGCAGGCCTGACCCAGCCCAGCGAGCCCAGAGCACTGCCCAGGACTTCTGTGGAGCACGTGGGGCAGGCCCGGAGCTTGGCGCGGTGCCATACCAAGAGAACCAACACGAGCACAGGAATATAAACAGGCCTGCCCGGCCGGCATGGCGCAGTGGTTGAGCATCATCTTATGATCCAGGAGGTCAGGGTTCGATTCCCAGTCAAGGGCACATGCCTGGGTTGTAGGCTTGATCCCCAGTAGAGGGCATGCAGAAGGCAGCTGCTCAATGATTCTCTCTCATCATTGATGTTTCTCTCTTTTTCCCTCTCCTTTCTGAAATCGATAAAAATATATTTATATTTAAAAATAATATCAACAGACCAATAAGAATAGTGAACTTTGCACTGAGATTTTAAAATACTATACAGGCCGAGACCGGTTTGGCTCAGTGGATAGAGCATCGGCCTGCACACTGAAAGGTCCCAGGTTCGATTCCGGTCAAGGGCATGTACCTTGGTTGCGGGCACATCCCCCGGGGGGGGGGGGGGGCGGTGTGCAAGAGGCAACTGATCGATGATTCTCTCACATCGATGTTTCTAACTCTCTATCCCTCTCTCTTCCTCTCTGTAAAAAATCAATTTAAAAATATTTTTAAAATAATAATAAAATACTATACAATAACATCTCTGCATGAATTTTGAATGGAATATTCTATTGGGTTTTCGTATTTAGTGCCGGAACTTGGTGCTCATTCACTGCACAGAGGACTTACCCACCTGGTCCTGTGAGGAAGAGGAGGAACTTCCTCTCGCTAAGTCTTTCTCACAGTCAGGTCTTTATTTGGGCTCAGGCTTCGGGTTTTGGGGTAATTTGGGGATTCCGGACCCCCGTGAGCGGCCGGCTCTCAGACCCTGTCATGGAAGCGTCTCTGGAATGTCACAAACAGAGCTCTGTCTGGGTCTGGAAAAGCCTGTTTTCTGCCCAGACAGCTGTTCCTTTGTATTAGCAATGTCTCCGTCTCAGGAAGGCAGCCGCTCTGTTTTCTGTAGAATCTCGCCCCCTCCCCATCCCGCACGCTGTGCCGTCGGTCGCTAGGGTGTGGGTGGCACGGGGCCCGGGCACCGGAGGGAAGCACTGACTCCGTCCACCTGTCCCATTCCCGGTTAGACCGTCAGCGAGGCTGGCACTGCCCACCGCCTGTTCCACTCATCCGTCCGTCCATCCGTCCATCCGTCCATCCATCCCTCCGTCCGAGGTGCTTTGGAAAAGGCATTGGAGCAGGGAGTGCGAGCTGAGCCAGTCTTTGCCCGGGTCTCTAAGAGCCAAAGCAAAGGACCCTGGCGTTCCATTCCGGGGCCCCAGTTAGCACCCAGAGTGGCAATCTTTGGAGGCTCTCATGGGGTTGGTGGTAGTGATGAGCTCTGGCTACGTGGCCACCAAAATATGTCAGATACCGGCCCCTCCCCTCAAAGAGGTCCCGTCCCATCTGGGCCTAGAAAAGACCTCAGAAAGCAGTAACCATGTGAGTGTGTGTGTGTGTGTGTGTGTGTGTGTGTGTGGAGATATATTTATATATCCTGTCTCATTGTGAGATAAGTAGGCAGGACAAGTATTGTTAAAATTATGCTTGTCTGCCTGGTTTGGCTCAGCAGGTAGAGCAACGGCCTGCAGACTGAAGGGTCCTCGGTTCGATTCCAGTCAAGGTCACGTGCCCAGGTTGTGGGCTCATTCTCGGAGGGGGGGGCGGGGAGGGGAGGTAGGGAGGCAGCTGATCGATGATTCTCTCATCATTGATGTTTTTATCTCTCTCTCTCCCTTCTTCTCTGAAATCAATAATATATGTGTGTGTGTGTGTGTGTGTGTGTGTGTATGCATATATATGTGTGTGTGTGTCTGTGTGTGTGTATTTATATATATTAAAAAGACATACAGTTAGCCGAAACCGGTTTGGCTCAGTGGATAGAGCGTCGGCCTGTGGACTGAAAGGTCCTGGGTTCGATTCCAGTCAAGGGCATGTACCTTGGTTGCGGACACACCCCCAGTAGGGGGTACGCAAGAGACAGCTGATTGATGATTCTCTCTCATCGATGTTTCTAACTCTCTATCCCTCCTTCTTCCTTTCTGTAAAAAATCAATAAAGTCTATTATTTAAAAAAAAAAAAAAAAAAAAAGACATACAGTTATACTTCACTTTGAAGAAATTTGGGCTCAGAGAAGCTAATGTCACCCAGTTCCCATGGCTGGTAGGCTGGGCGTGGTCCCCGCCCCCACTCAACTCTCTGAGCATCATCACCGGGGAGGGGGTTAAGAGCGTGCCTCTCAGCACAGACGGCTCGGTTCCGAACGGGTGACTTGGGACAAGCTACTTCCTGTGGCCTCCACCTCTCCCTCTGCAGAGCAGGGCAGTTTGTTATCTGTCTCACGAGGTTCCTAAGAGGATTGTATGAGTTATTGCGCAGAAATGTGGCGAAGGGAGCCTGGCACAGAGTAAGTGCTCAGCAAACAGTAGCCGTGTGAGTCGCTAACGTCACAGGGGACGATGTGTACCGTGTTTCCCCGAAAATAAGACATCCTCTGAAAATAAGACCTAGCGCATGGAAAGATAAGACATCCCCTGAAAATAAGACCTAGCGCATGGAAAGATAAGACACCCCCTGAAAATAAGACCTAGCGCATAGAAAGATACGACATCCCCTGAAAATAAGACCTAGCACAACTTTGGGAGAAAAAAATTCATATAAGACACTGTCTTATTTTCGGGGAAACAGGGCAGTAAGAGGTCAGGACCCAAATTCTGCGCCAGGAGGTGAGTGTTAACCAGGCCCCACCCAGGGATAAGCCGACTGGGGAGGGCTCACCAACCCAGGCTGACCAGGGAGGGCGAACCTCCCCAGGCCCTTCGCAGATTTAGAACAAGACGGTACTTTTGTTTTCCTGCTCCACCCAGAATTAAAGAGATTAAGCCTGTAAGATGAATGAGGGTGAAATCGTTTACAACGTCTGCCTCCGGGCAGCCTGGCCTCGCTCTCAGTGGGGCAGTGAGAAGGCGGGTGGCCACTCAGGCTGATGCGTTGTGGGGACCTCTGAGAACCTTCAAGACCCATAGCCTCGCCCTGGCCGGTGTGGCTCAGTGGATAGAGCACCGGCCTGTAGCCTGAAGGATCCCGGGTTCGATTTCAGTCCAGGGCGTGTACCTCAGTGTCGGACTCCTCCCCAGCCCCAGCCCTGGTCAGGGTGCATGCAGGAGGCAACCAATCGATGTGTTTTTCTCTCCTCGATGTTTCTCTCTGCTTCTCAATGGGACAATATCCTCAGGTGAGGATTGAAAACAAACAGCCCAGCCCGCGTGGCTCCGTGGTTGAGCGTCGACCTATGAACCTGCAGGTCGCTGTTTGATTCCTGGTCAGGGCACATGCCCGGGCTGCGGGCTCGATGCCCAGTGTAGGGCGTGCAGGAGGCAGCCGATCAATGATTCCTGGGCCCTGATCATGGGCTGGTGGTGTCCTTTGGCCTGGCCTGCACCTTCTCGCAATCCGGGACCTGTCGGGGGGATGTTGGAGAGCCTGTTTTGGCCTGATCCCCGTGCACCGGGCCTCTAGTCATAATAATAATGGCTCATCTTGCTGATTGCTGTAGTTATTTTTTAAAATATTTTTATTGATTTCAAAGAGGAATGGAGAGGGAGAGAGAGAGATAGAAACATCAATGAGAAAGAATTATTGACTGCCTCCTGCTCCTCCTCCCCATTGGGAATCCAGCCTGCAACCCACTTTAGTTATCTTATTACTGAATCTCAGTTGCATCATTGATTGGCTAGAAGAAACACTTCCCATATTCCTGGGATCTTGTCGGAGTTGAATGAGTGAACGTGCATGAAAGCACTTTGTAAGTGCTCTGAAGCACTCTATTAAACATAATAACAATAACCATTGTAGTTCCATTTTTGAGAATCTACTCAGGCTCAGGACCTCTACAAACTATCTCTGATTCTCACCACAATCCTCTGAAGTGGGTAGTATTATTTTATATTGGAAACGAAACAGGCTTAAGGAATTTGCCTGGACTTATCATGCTTGGATTTCAACCTAGATTTTTTTTTTTTAATTTAAACTTGCCATTCTACATAGCCACACCTCAAGGATAATAATAGAATCTGTGTATGTATGTATGTATATATATATATATATATATATATATATATATATATATATATATATATATACACATACACACACACACACATACCTAAGTGACCATTATGACCAACCAACCGGCTGGTAGCTATGATGCCCACTGACCCAGACCTTGCTGCTGGGGCCCTGGCAGCCCTCAATCTGGTTCACCTGCACCCCGGACCCAGGCAGGAGGGAGGAGGGAGCCCACTTCCTCTCGGAATCGGCCGTAGGTTAGCTTGCTGCTGGGGCCAACCTCCTGAAGTCCCTCCTCCCAAGCAGGCCATCTGATCCCCCCAATCAGCCCCGATCACCAGCCAGGCCGAGGGACTGCACCCGTGCACGAATTCATGCACCAGGCCTCTAGTTGTTAATGATGTTGTCCCTCCTGATAATAGAGCCGAGCTGGTACCATCTAGTTGTCCCTCCTGATAATAGAACTGAGCTGGTACCATCTAGTCTGGGCTGTTGTGTCCTCACTGAGTGGCATAGTATTGACACATGTATTTTTTAGTCAAACCTACCATTTTTGTGAAATGCACTTAATACTCATCCACAAACTCACTATGTGTCCACTGAGCCCTAGACAAGGAAGGCGCTTCAGAAAGAAGGACCAGGCTGGCCAGCCCCGGGCAACGGCAGTGACGGGGATACACGTCCCCACAGAGAAGGGTTCGAATGGGTGCGATCTGCTGTTTCTGTCTTAGTGCTCGCTGCTTTTTGTCATCACTCCTCGTGTTTCTGTAGTTCAGCCACATGAATCTTCACTCGTAATGTAGATGACAAGTACACGGATTCACAGGCAGAGGGAGGCCCCTGCCTGCATACAAATCATAGCTGGGATCTGCTCGGGGTGGCATCTGGGGCCCCGGGCACACCCCTCAGGCGATGCATCTGCACCACACGGAGACAGAATCTGAGTGAGAGGCATGGCTGTGGCCTTGGCACTTCCCAGCTGTGCTGCTTTGTCAAAGTTCTGTGGGTTTTTTCTGTTCTTTGTTTCCCCTTTCTTCCTTTCTTCCTTCCTTCCTTCCTTCCTTCCTTCCTTCCTTCCTTCCTTCCTTCCTTCCTTCCTTTCTTTCTTTCCTTCTTTCTTTCTTCCTTTTAAAAATATATATTTTATTGATTTTTATAGAGAGGAAGGGAGAGGGATAGAGAATTAGAAACATCGATGAGAGAGAAACATCCATCAGCTTCCTCTTGCACACCCCCCACTGGGGATGTGAAGGCACATGCCCTTGACAGGAATCGAACCCGGGACCCTTCAGTCCACAGGCTGACACTCTATCCACTGAGCCAAACCGGTCAGGTCTCTCTCTCTCTCTCTCTCTCTCTCTCTCTCTTTCTCTCTCCTTTGTAATCCTCAGTCTTTTCATCTGTTAAACTGGAATAACGATACCTCTAAGAGTTTCGGGGCAGGTGAAGGGATATTTTATTTGATGTGCTCAACACTCAAAAGACGCCGCTTCCCTTTTCAGTCTCGTCTTGAAAAAAAAAAGAAAAGGTCTGCTTCTTCCGCTGTCTCCTGTCACCACAGCATTGAGGGGCCACGCATGTCAATCCACACATGGCTCAGAGCAATGTACAAGGAGATCAGAAACGCAACGTTTCACCTGTCCCATCTGCAGAGCCCCCATCCTCCCCCCTCCACCCTCCCTCCCCAGGTGTGGAGCAGATGCCCGCACCCGGCCTGTCAGGTCTGGCCTCCCTGCCTCCCAGCCTCGATCGCTCCCATGTGTCTACCCGCTTTCCCTTTCAAGTCTGGAAGGAGCCCCTCATTTTCACCTGTGCCTCTTTGATTCCCGGCCGGAGAGAATAGTTTAGACTAGGGGTGTCGAACTCAATCAGAGAAGGGGCCAAAATCTAAAATCCAGCCTAAATCGCAGGCCGAATGGTTTACTGAACAGTCATAAACTGTCATTGTGATGGAAACGCAGCGGAGTGCAGTGATGACAGTGCGGTGCCGGCCACATTGCAAGGCCTGGCGGGACGGATTTGGCCCGCGGGCCTTGTGTTTGACACATGTGGTTTAGACTATTTCCCGGGTCCTCCCCCAGCCCCAACTGCTCCGAGTCGCAGAGGGCCAGATTTCAGTCATCGGGAGGGGAGAAGGCGTTATTTTTTTTTGCAGCCTGTCTCGCTGGGGGCTGCGATCCAAGGCGGCAGCCCATGTGCTCAGCAGGCCAGGGGAGCCAGGATTTCAGCGGTGTCAACCATCTCCGCTCATCGCCCCCCCAAAAAAGCAGTGTCTTGCTGGCTCATTAGCATACAGCCTCTTTGCTAACAAAGCAGGCTTCCTCCCTTAGCGGCCAGTTCCCGAGCCAGCCTGGCTTCCTGGGCCAAAACGAAGAGGAAAAACCGGCTCAGCCGAGGGTGCAGCCGCCCTGGGTGCGCGGGGGGAGCTCTGAGGGAGTCGCCCTCCGGAGGAAGGGGACCCTCGGCCCTTTGTGTGTCTCCCCTCCTCTCACATCACTGACACGCACACGCACACGCACACGCGCGGCCCCCGCCTCGTCTGGTTCACAGCGGTCGCGCCCCCGATCGGTTCTGTGTCGCCGGGAGCTGCGGGCAGGGGTCCCCGCGGCGCCCTCCCCGCGGTCTGCCTGCCCCTCCGGGTGGGGGCGGCGATGGGAAGAGAGGCACAAGCAGATGTGCTGCTAGATCTACAGGCTTCTGCCCGCCATATGGCGTCTTCGGCAAAGATGGTCGAGCGTCTGGATCCGCACGGAGCCGGGACGGGAGCCATGTGTCGGGCGGGGAGGCAGTTGTTGGAGCTCCTCGCGCTGCGGGCGGCGGGAGAACAGGGGGCCTGCAGGGGAGGCCCCGATGGGCCCCGGGGCGGGCGGGCGGGTGGGCCCTGCTTCCATCCAGGGTATTCTGCATCCTTCTGCCAGGGGCCTCCAGGCTCTGAAACCGGACTCCAAGATTGTCTCCTTACAAGGACTCTCCCGGGCCTGCCTGGTCCCTCCGTCCCCTCCCCCTGATCTGGTGATGAACAGGACCTCTCTCTGATCTGGTGATTAACAAAGAGCTCGCTCTGATCTGGTGATTAACAAAGAGCTCGCTCTGATCTGGTGATTAACAACCCCACCTCCGGCCTCTGCAGGGGCCCAGCTCTGCTCACTGGCCTGCAGGGAGCCTGCCCAGCTACCGGTCTGTGTGTGCCTGTGTGTGCATGTGTGTGCATGTGTGCATGTGTGTGTATGTGTGTGCGTGTGTGTGTGTGTGTATGTGTGTGTATGTGTGTGCGCGCGTGTGTGTGTGTGTGTGTGTGTGTGCGCGTGCGCACCCTCCCACCCGAGTTTCAGAAACCCCAATCTTTTATTCCTCCGTTGAGTCCACTGGGAGTTGGATGTGGCCCCAGGTGTGGCCGTTGCGATCTGGGGCGGGGGTGGCGTTAAAGTAAGGCGACCAGATCTTCCAGGTGTTGGCGGGACAGTCCCGATTTCTAACAATTTTTCCCGCGTCCCGAGGCGTTTTAAAACAAAGTCCTGATTTTTTGGAAAGATTGGAAACATTGGAAAGATTCTTTCCAAAAATCGGGACTGTTTGTAAAATGCTGTGGGACTCGGGGAAAAATTGTTAGAAATCAGGACTGTCCCGCCAACACCTGGACGACCTGGTCACCTTCCTTACACGAAAGTCAAGGTCACCAAGCCCATAGCGGGGTCTCTGGACGCCGAGGTCACACATGCCACTCACGCAGTCACCCCCCAAGAAATGTAAGCGTGAGAATGGAGACGCGACCTGGCGGCTCAGGCCCAGCGGGACCCCCCGGCAAGAGCGGGTCTTTCCAGTCTGTTCTCTTTGGACATTGCAGTTCTCTGGACCTTCCGGCTCCGTCTCAGGGAGACGGACCTCACTTCCTGTCACTGCAGGTCTGTGGCCATGCACTGCTAGAAACGCGAGGTCAGCCTGCTCCGCGGGACAGAGCACTAACCCTGAGGCCCCACGCGGATCACAAACTGTGGGCGATGGCCAGTGAGTGCCACGAGCAGCCGATTGTGTCAGAGAACCGGTCCGTCCGCCTGACCGAATCACGCAACCCGTGTGAGCGCCGGGGCCATGCGGGTCAGTGGTCAGTGCGGGCTGGGCTGCACACCCGGGGCGGGGCACAGCCACACCTCGGGGGGTTTCCCTCGCCATCTCGTTCCCCTGCCCAGGCCCCGGGAGACGGGATCCCCCGAGAAAGCATCGGGGTGACAGCGATGAGGTGTGGTCCCCATAGGAACAGGACGATGCTGTGTCCCGGAGCAAGAAAAACATCTCCCAGCTTATTTTGCGGGGTGACAGGGCTCCCCGACAGAGAGAAAGAAGCGAGAGCGAGCGCGGGTGTGGCCAGGTGGGGTCAGAGGGCGCAGCTTCTAGAAATCGGAAGGCCCCCCCAGCCGTCAGCGTTTTCCCCAGCGGACGGCCGAGGCGCACGCCTGTCACCGTCTGAGGCGAGGTCACCTGCAAGTCATCTGGAGCTTGTTTCCCACTCGTTTCTTAGGGAACTATTTCCTGCCGGGACAGCAGTGTCACCCAGCGATTTCAAACCAACCTATTTCAATTATTATTTCAATAATTATTTCAATTATTCAGAGATAGAGTCTTCTTTTCCCTCATTTTGTCTTTGTTTGTTCCGGAGCTGGTTTCATTGTGAGCACATGGTGGGGCTATTCTTTCTTTGTCTTCTGAGTTTAGGGTGAAGGGTGACTATCGATCGTTATCGATCCGTTGGAAGATATTACCACTGTGGTCCCTGGTCCCTGCCCCGTTCCCGGCGGCCCCGAAGCCGCCCGCCCCAGAATCCCTCCAAACAATGCAATTAAACGGCGACAGATTTCCTGACATGCTTAATTAGGACAGCCACCGAGAAATGTAGATGAACAGAAGTTACTGTTTTCATCAACATATTTCCTCCTTCCCTCCCGCCTCCGTCACCTCCCCCCGCCCCCCACCCCGCTCCGCTCCGAGTGTCTGATGTCAGCGCAGTCCACATGCACATCCTGCCCAGGCGCCGAGAACAAAGTAAAAGTCTCTTCTCGTTCCGCCCGCGATCCCTCTTGGGGTGTCTTTCTCTGGAGGACGGGGCTCAGGGCGGGCAGACTGTGCTGGAAGAATCGCAGGCGTTAATACTGATTATTCCGTGCACGAAAGTTCACGCGTGTCTGGGAGCGGGGATGTGGAGGAAAGCCGGGGAGAGTGAGCGGAGACAAAGCATCAGACGGGCGTTTGAAGGGACACGGGTGGGGATGGGGGGGGGGGGAGCCTGGCGTGGGAACAGCTGTGTCCAAGGCAGTTTCGTTGCTGGCTTCACCCCGTGGCCAGATGAGTTTCTATCGAACAAGCACAAAAGGTGTTTTTGCATTGCCGAAACTGGTTTGGCTCAGTGGTAGAGCATCAGTCTGCGGTCTGAAGGGTCCCTGGTTCGATTCTGGTCAAGGGCATGTACCTTGGTTGCGGGCACATCCCCGGTGGGGGGTGTACGAGAGGCAGCTGGTTGATGTTTCTCTCTCATCGATGTTTCTAGCTCGCTCTCTCTCTCTCCTCTGTAAAAAATCAATAAAATATATATTTTTAAAAAAACACGTTTTTGCATAAATGCTAAAGGCACGCTTTAAAATCAAGTGCCCGCTGAGTGTTGAAGTTATTCATTACATGTTCTTAGAGCTAATACCCTGTTTCCCCGAAAATAAGACAGTGTCTTCTATTCATTTTTGCTCCCAAAGATGCACTAGGTCTTATTTTCAGGGGATGTCTTATTTTTCCATGAAGAAGAATACGGTACACATTTATTGTTAAATGAAAATTAAGGAAATTTATTACCTGTATACGGTACAGTAGTACCGTAGTTGTCAACACAAACCAGACAAACTGTGAATCCTACAGTATCAAGAATGTACTCATTTATTCAGTGACAATCATGTCATCATCTTCTGGAACATCATCCTAACAATCCAATTCCTGAATTTCCTGGTGAGTTTCTTGTGACTCCATTTCTTTCAGAATCAGTGGACCAAATCTCTCATGTTTAGCCTGGGGGGGGGACCTTATATTCGGGGGGATGCCTTATATTTCACTCAGAAGGAAACCTGTAAGTAGGTCTTATTTTCGGAGGATGTCTTATTTTCGGGGAAACACGGTACCTTTTTAAAGTATGATACTTTGCAAAACACCGTGTAATATGAATCAAGAATTCTCGTGATCCGTCCGCACTGTGTTATGAAACCCTTCCCCCTCATCAGACACCGAAAAGAAGCATTTGAACAAATATCGTTATTCAATAAAATAAAAAAACAAAAAAAACTCTTTGCTCGTCTGGATTGGGAACTGCGTTTTGAAGTTACTCATTACATGTTCTGACGAGCTCATTGCTTTTTATTTATTTATTATTTATTTTAATGTATTTTATTGATATTTTTACAGAGAGGAGGAAGGGAGAGAGAGAGAGAGCTAGAAACATCGATGAGAGAGAAACATCGAACAGCTGCCTCTCGCACACCCACTACCGGGGATGTGCCCGCAACCAATGTACATGCCCTTGACCGGAATCGAACCTGGGACCTTTCAGTCCGCAGACCAATGCTCTACCCACTGAGCCACACCGGTTTCGGCAGCTCAAAGCTTTTTAAAGCCAGGAGCCTCAGAACAGGGAGCACGAGGATTCTCATGGTCCGTCCGCGACGTGTTGCAATGCCTATGGCACTCCAAGCCCCGTTTTCCAGGGCACATTCTGGGATTGATTGGGAAGATCGGTTGAGTGATTGGACGGGAATGGGGGGAGATACAAAGCAATGCCATCCCCAGCACCACCGAATTTTCCTTTCTCTGAGCTCTGAAGTCACATGCGCCGAATCGCTCACATGGAAGTAAAGACGGTGGTGCTATTTCTCAGTCCTCCCCACTGGCCAAGATTCCCCTGTTTAATTAGGAGGCGAGTCCTCTGTGATCGCCAACCAACAGTGACTCACAGTTTGTGTACAAATAAGAAATGGAAAGGTAAGAAAAGCAAACACAGCTGAAACCGGTTTGGCTCAGCGGATAGAGCGTCGGCCTGCCGACTGAAGGGTCCCGGGTTCGATTCCGGTCAAAGGGCATGTACCTTGGTTGCGGGCACATCCTCAGTAGGGGGTGTGCAAGAAGTGGCTGATCGATGATCCTTTCTCATCAAGGTTTCTAACTCTGTCCCTCTCTCTTCCTCTCTGTAAAAAATCAATAAAAAAAATATATTATAAAAAAAAGAAAAGAAAAGCAAACACAACCGCGAGCGCCTCTCTCTGCAGGAGGAAGCCAAACTCTTCCTGCCTGCTCCTCGGGGTGGGGGTGGGGAATGTGGGGGGGGGGGTGAGCTCGGAGTTAATGGAGCTCCCACAGGCTCCTGCCCTCCCCTGCCACCGGCTTAATCCTCTCCTTCTGCCCCAGGCCAGAGGCGCCCCATCCCCCGCGGGGCCCCAGCCAGATGCTTTGCCCAGTCCATGCCAGCCCCAAGTGGGCCGCCCCCCAGCACAGCACGAGCCCTCCCAGGGCAGCAGGACTAGGCTGGCCAAGCGTGTACCCCCCTCCCTCTGCCCCCCACCCGGAGGTTAGGACCAGCAGGGACCTAAGCTGGCACTGGGCAGGTCTCTCCTAGTGCGACCCAGGCCAGGGGTGCCTGTTCCCCACTGGGGGGAGGGGGGCAGGAGCAGGGGCCAGTGCGTGGGGGCTCGGGGAGCTCAGTGCCCCCCCTGTACGGGGTGGACCTCCCGGAGGTCTGGCTGTGCTGGGTGGGCTCTTTGGACCAGCTGAGCATGCACTGCAGGCCCCAGCTCCGGGAGTTCACAGACTCTGAGACAAAGCCCTCCATGGCAGGCAGCCTGGAGGGTGGCCAGGGGGCAGCTACAGGTTGGTAGGCTGCGGTTCTCTCCTGGTTGGCGGTTTTTCTGGGATGAGCCCTTAAGGGGCCCTCCCTCCCCTGCATGCGGGTCAGGGGCTGGGACAGCTCAGTGACCTGCCCCGTCGGCTATCCTCAAAACGTGAGGACAGCTGAAACCGGTGTGGCTCAGTGGATAGAGCGTCGGTCTGCGGACTGAAGGGTCCCGGGTTTGATCCCAGTCAAGGACATGTACCTGAGTTTTGGGCATATCCCCAGTAGGGGGTGTACAGGAGGCAGCTGATGGATGTTTCTCTCTCATCGATGTTTCTAGCTCTCTCTCTCTCCCTCTTCTTCTCTGTAAAAAAATCAATAAAATATATTTAAAAGAAAGAAAGGAAGGGCGGCTTTCTGCTCTGCGGGGAGCATGGACCCCCTTGTCTGTCCAGACGGAGAACCACTGAGCTTCCCGGCCATCCTGGGACGGTGCCCACCGGGCTGCCCCCTCTGCCCGGCCTCCAGGCGGCCTGGCCGGTGCGGACACGGCTGGGTCTGCCGGGAGCACCCACAGGTGACCGCTGACAGAGACAGGCTGGGCTTTCTTCACCCCAAAGCCATCGCGCTGTCTGTTCTCTGTCACCCTCCTCCAGGCCCGGGGTGCCCTGCGCCGCAGGGGGCACCCCGTCTGCTTTGCTGCTTCCACAGAAGAGAGGAGGGAGGTCTGGAAGCCTCTGCCCCACGGCGGCACAGAGCCCGCAGGATGGGCCTGCCCTGCGGCCGGAGCCGCTAGGAACCAGTGGAACCCCCACTTCTGGCCGGGAGGGTGCCATCCTGCTGCCCCCACTGCTGCCGCGGGGGACCCCCCTTTTACCGGATGACTCATCGCTCTGAGCAGAACCCTTTGGCCTCCGGTTTCATTTCTGAGTCCCTCTGCTCTGCTCAGCACCATCGGCCTCCTCCAGTTACCGTGGCAACCGGCAGATGGGGTTCTTTGACAGGGTCAGCGGGAGGCTGCCTGGGAGCCGGGGGAGGGGGGCTCCAGGAGAAGCTTGGGGCGCCCACAGTGCCCACAGGAGCGGCTCTCAGACTTGCCTTAGAACCTGGTTAAGGGGGTGCCAGCGTGCTTGCGGGAATCCGCTACCCGCTCTGTGCCCGGCTCGCTCTTACCCGGTGACACCCCTGTGGCCGTTTGGCCCCCCAAGATGGCCAAGCAGGAAGGGGAGCCTGGCAACCTCCAGGGCCACGCCCCCAGGTTTTATTTTGTTAATTTATTTTATTTTTATTTTTAAAATCTATTTTATTGATTTTTTACAGAGAGGAAGGGAGATAGAGAGCTAGAAACGTCGATGACAGAGAAACATCGACCAGCCACCTCTTGCACACCCCCTACCGGGGATGTGCCCACAACCAAGGTACATGCTCCCGATCGGAATCGAACCTGGGACCTTTCAGTCCGCAGGCCGACGCTCTATCCACTGAGCCAAACGGGTTTCGGCTATTTTATTGATTTTTCACAGAGAGGAAGAGAGAAGGATAGAGAGTTAGAAACATGGATGAGAGAGAATCATCGACCAGCTGCCTCCTGCACACCCCCCACTGGGGATGTGCCCGCAACCAAGGTACATGCCCCTGACAGGAATCGAACCCACTGAGCCACACCGGTTTCGGCCCCTCGTGTTTGGACCCTGAGAGCAGTGGGAGGCCGCAGAGGGACAGGCTGGGCCTGCAGGCACCTCGCCTCGCACACCGGGCGTTCCCACACTTCCCGCCTTCTCTGAAGACCGGGGGCTCTCACTGCAAACAGCACTCATCGAAACGAAGCCATCTTCTCACCGGAAAGGGGGCTCCATAGGCGTGACAGCTCAGGGCAGGAGAGCTGTTCTGGAGGGAGAAAAAGGACAGTGTCAGGTCAGCAGACAGAGCGGGAACTCAGGAGGTCAGAGGCAGGTGTTCTATCAACGTCAGCCACTCGAGTGGATAATAGATTGGTTACATGGCAGCATCTTTTATTTTTTATTTATTTTATTTTATTTTTTAATTAAGTTATTATCTGTGTACATATCTTACCATTGCCCCCCCCCACTCCCATACATGCCCTCCCTCCCCAGAGTTTTGCATCCATTGGTTATGCTGATATGCAGGCGTACACGTCCTTCAGTGGATCTCTTATCTCCCCCATATCTCCCTCCCTTCCAGCTGTAATCTGACAGACTGTTTGCTGCTTTACCATCTCTGTATCTATCTTTTGGTTCATCAGTGTATAATGTTCTTTGTTATCCATGAATGAGTGAGGTCATGTGGTGTTTCTCTTTCATTGACTGGCTTATTTCACTCAGCATGATATTCTCCAATTCCATCCAGGTTGCTGCCAATGATAAGAATTCCTTCTTTTTTTATGGCAGCATCGTATTCCATTGTGTAGACATACCATGGTTTTCTGATCCAATCATCTGCTGACGGGCACCTAGGCTCATGGCAGCGTCTTCATCACCAGGAAATAGACACAGATATCTAGGAGGAAAGCCAATGGTTATGCGACTTCCTGCCAAACGGGTCAGAAAAGAGATACGAATGCGTGCCTCTGAAAGCACATACATGGGGAGGGAGGGAGGTGGCTCGCCAGATAGATGGATAGAGAGAGAACAAATGATATATCTGTGAGGGTCGCTGAAGGGGCAAAGAATCATAAATCTATTGTCACATCTGCGAGCAGAAGGGCTGAGGCCAAAATGGCCCGGGGGCGGGCAGGGCAGGGGGGGCGGGAGCTGGGGTGTCTGTGGAGGTCGCCGGACAGGTGCAGGCGGGGCCAGGTGTAGGCGGCTCCTGGCAGCTGACGGCTGTTTGTTGGTCCCGAGACCCATAATGAGAATCACAGGGCGATGGCCGGGAGGGGCTGTGCTCTCCGAGACTCTGCTTTGGCTTTAAGAAAGCTGGTTCCAGGTCCCTGAGGCCAAGGCCACGGGGCCCCTAGGTCCTTCAGAGTCTGCGATTCTCAGCAGGTCCCCGCCCATCTGCCCCTGCTGCTTCGTGTGCCAGGCTCCTTTCCCCGGTGCCCGGCCCGCCCAGGGTGCCAGGAGCTCAGCCCTGGCCAGGCCGTGCTCGCCCTTTAAGATAACCAGGTAGCCACGCAGGTGCATCCCCACCTGCAGGGGGTGGAGCCCTGGCTCATTTCCGCTCCCCCCTGAAACTCTGTGTTCAGCCGTCGGTCTGTGGCAGAGCCTCGGACCCGGTCAGAGGCTCCAGGCGCTGCCGCCGAGGGCGCGGTGGCCTGGGGAGCCGCCAGCCCCGGTCCCCCCACGCCCACGCCGGTCCTGGGGCTCCGGCCCCCGTGTCTGCATCCTCCCGGGTCCGCGTCCCCGGCCACGCCAGCCTGGAGGCCAGGTGAGTATGGTTTCCACCCCCAGGGGTCCTCACCCTGGTCAGTACCAGCCTGCGAACCGAGACTGTGAGTGTTCAGAAGCTTCGGTAGCAATTAATGCAAACAGCGTTGTTGTTGGCCTTCACGAAACGCAGGCAGCGTGGAGTGGAAGTTAAAAAAAGAACAAAAACAGCCAAAACCGGTGTGGCTCAGTGGATAGAGCGTCGGCCTGCAGACTCCAGGGTCCCAGGTTTGATTCTGGTCAAGGGCATGTACCTGGGTTGTGGGCACATCCCCAGTACATGAGGCAGCTGATCGATGTTTCTAGCTCTCTATCCCTCTCTCTTCCTCTCTGTAAAAAAAAAAAAAAAATCAATAAAATATATTAAAAAACAAACAAACAAACAAACAAAAGACAACCCAGACGGATTCCCTTCCCTGAGCAGGGTCAAGGCCGTCTGGGGGCTTCCTCCTCCACACACCCCCAGCCTCAGAGAACGGCCCTGTGTCCGCGTTTCCCAGGAGCTTGGCCAGCGTCCTGCCGGACAATGGCCTTGCCTGAGACTCCTAGCCCAGTGGTCGGCAAACTCCTTAGTCCACAGAGCCAAATACCAACAGGACAACGATTGGAGAGCCACATTTTTTACACTTAAACTCCTTCTAACGCCACTTCTTCAACATAGACTCGCCCAGGCCGCGGTGTTTTGTGGAAGAGCCACCTTCAAGGGGCCAAAGAGCCGCATGTGGCTCGAGAGCCGTGGTTGGCCGACCACGGTCCTGTGGGACAGGAGTCGTGTCTCTTTTAAAAGGACCTTGAAATGTTGCAGACAGACTGGATTTGGAGTCAGGAGGCGCGAGTCCTAGTCCTAGGTTTTTGACCAAAGGCTGTGTGACTCTGGGAAAGTCCCTTGTGGTCTCTGGGCCCAGGTTCACCGTCACCAACGGGTGAATGGCCCCCGAGGGACCTCTCGGCTCTCACAGGGCTTGATCCTTTGAAGGGAAGAGCAGGGGTCTCTCCCCAACCCTACCCCCGCCAGGCCCTTCCTGTTCTCCCACAGGCAGCCAGGGCTGGTTGGAAATTGGAGAAGGAAAATTAAAGGGGCAGCACAGGAACTTCAGTTCTCTTCTTTGGAAATGTAAATCCTCGCCCGACCCCAATAGCTCAGTTGGCTGAGCGTGGTCCCATGTCCCCAAAGGTTGCTAGTTCGATTCCAGGTCAGGGCACACACCTGGGTTTGATCCCCAGTCCGGGAGCATTAGAAAGGTACCGAGTTAATTTCTCTCTCTCTCCCTCCCCCTCCCTCCCTCCCTCCCTCCCCCTCCCCCTCCCTCCCTCCCTCCCTCCCTCTCTCCCAAAACAACTGGGAGACCTAAGTCCGGGAGCATTAGAAAGGTACTGAGTTAATTTCTTTCTCTCTCTCTCTCTCTCTCTCTCTCCTCTCTCTCTCCCCTCCCCTCCCTCCCTCCCTCCCTCCCCCTCCCCCCTCCCTCCCTCCCTCCCCCCCCCCCTCCTCTCCCTTTCTCCCAAAACAACTGGGAGACCTAAGCAGATCATTAGCCAAAGAAATAAATCTTTAAAAAAAAAAAAAGCCAAAACCGGTGTGGCTCAGTGGATAGAGCGTCGGTCTGCGGACTGAAGGGTCCCAGGTTCGATTTGGGTCAAGGGCATGTACATTGGTTGCGAGCACATCCCCAGGAGGGGGTGTGTAAGAGGCAGCTGGTTGATGTTTCTCTCTCATCGCTGTTTCTAGCTCTCTATCCCTCTCCCTTCCTCTCTATAAACAATCAATACAATATATTAAAATATATTAATATATTAAAATATATTTTTAAAAGGACTGTAAATTCTCCCTGAATTGTATGATGCTTAGAGTGAAGGATCTATTGAAATCATGACTGAACAGGGTGGATTGGGCGAAGGAAACGCAACCGGCCAACCAGCCATTGTAGATGCCTGCTTCTCTAAGCCAGGCTGACAGGCTGGACTGTGAGCCAGGGTCAGAAGCTCACGCTGCCGCCGCCGCCTCCTCCTCCTCCTCTTCCTCCTCCTCCTCCTCCTCCTCCTCCTCCTCCTCCTCCTCCTCCTCCTCCTTCTTCTAATATATATTTTATTGAATTTTTACAGAGAGGAAGGAGAGGGATAGTTAGAAACATCAATGAGAGAGAAACATCCATCAGCTGCCTCTTGCACACCCCCTACTGGGGATGTGCCTGCAACCAAGGTACATGCCCTTGACCGAAATGAGATCCAGAACCCTTCAGTCCTCAGACCGACGCTCTATCCACTGAGCCACACCGGTTTCAGCGCTCATGCCTTCTTCCTGCTGGTTCTGTGGGACCCCCTGAGCCAGGTGGGGTTCTGTAAGACGCAGCAGCCTCTCTCAAGTACTGGGACCGAGTACACAACTCAGAATCCATGCGGCTTGCTCGCCAACATCCATTACCGGGAGCGGCAATTAGAGTAATTGGGCTTTCAGACGGCTGTCTGGACGGCCGAGGTGTGTGGTGGCGGCGAGAGAGCTGTCGGTGCTCGAAGGCAGGGACGGTGGCCATTGCTGTCAAGTCGGGGGACTGAAGTTTGCAGCTGACAGAGAGCCTAGTGCTCCTCCAGCCCGGAGCCTGGCAAGTGTGCTCTCTCCAGGGTCAGGTGACAGATATGTGGGCCCCGCGGCCCGATGGTCCCCGCCGCAGCCTCTCGGCTCAGTGCAGACGCCGTCACGGGCGACTCGAGCGAGCAGAGCTGTGTCCCAGGGACGTTTATGGAGGGAGACTGAGGGTTGAGTTTCTTAGCCCAGTGGTCGGCAAACTCATCAGTCCACAGAGACAAATATCAACAGCACAACGACTGACATTTCTTTTTGAGAGACACATTCTTTATACTTAAACTTCTAACGCCACTTCTTCGACCTAGACTCGCCCAGGCCGTGGTGCTTTGTGGAAGAGCCACACTCAAGGGGCCAAAGAGCCACGTGTGGCTTGTGAGTCGCAGTATGCCGATCAAGGTCTTAGACCATTCACGTCCCAAATATTCTTTCCTTTTCTTCAATCAGTGGAAAAAGGTAGAAACCATTCTTGTTTTTTCATAATTTATTTTATTTAATCCTCACCAGAAGATATTTTTCCATTGATTTTTACAAAATATATTTTATTGATTTTTTTACAGAGAGGAAGGGAGAGAGATAGAGAGAAACATCGATGAGAGAGAAACATTGATCAGCTGCCTCCTGCACACCCCCTACTGGGGATGTGCCCGCAACCAAGGCACATGCCCTTGACCGGAATTGAACCTGGGACCTTTCAGTCTGCAGGCTAACGCTCTATCCACTGAGCTAACTGGTTAGGTCTCCATTGATTTTTTTTTTTTTTTTTTTTGAGAGAATGGAAGAGAGAGAAAGGCAGAAACATCAATGTGAGAGAAACACATGGATTGGTTACTTCCTTCTAGAGCTCCAACCGAGGTACACGCCCTTGACTGGAATCCAACCCGGGACCCTTTGGTCTGCCAGCCGATGCGCTATCCACTGAGCCAACCCGGCCAGAGGGTAAAAACCATTCTTAACTCGCAGACGGAACAGAAGCAGGCCGTGGGTGTGACATGTGCAGACCCCAGCTCCAGCGTGTCCTCTCCTTGCACACGGGAGGGAACGGATTCGAGATGGTCACCCGGTGTCACCGGGACTTCAGAGCCCCCTGGAGCATTCTCCTGTGGGCCCCGGGCTGTTGTGATGGTCACAGTTGGAGCCACACAAATCCTTCTTCCCCAGGAGGCCTCCATCTGGGGGGTGTGGTTGGGGTTATGAGTTACAGAGACCCCGTGGCTGTGAACTTGAGAGTTCATCAGAATCACCCCGGGGCTCACTCAGTGCTCCGCCCCGAAGTTCCGGCGGCAGGATCTGGAGGCCTTCTTGTCTCGGTTTTAGAAACGGGGAACCGCCAAAGCTGGTGTGGCTCAGTGGATAGAGCGTCCGCCTGCGGACTGAAAGGTCCCGGGTTCGATTCCGGTCAAGGGCATGTACCTTGGTTGCGGGCACATCCCCAGTGGGGAGTGTGCAGGAGGCAGCTGATGGATGTTTCTCTCACATCAGTGTTTCTAACTCTCTATCCTTCTCCCTTCCTCTCTGTAAAAAATCAATAAAATATATTTAAAAAAATAAATAAAAGAATGGGCCACTGAGAGGTTCGGAAGATACAGGGGCCAGGTCTGCTGAGCCCAAAGCTGAGCGGAGTGGCTGGAGAGGGAGGAGACTCTGGGTCACGGTGACCTGGGTGGTCCCCGCCATGTGAGAGGGACCTGGGGGGGGGGGGTGCCACGTGGCTCGGTGAGCCCCCCATTCCTGTTGCCTGTGCTTGGGAAAATGACTCATTTCTCTGGGCCTGCTTTTCTCCTGCGGGAAATGACGGGGCTGGCAAAGATGCAGATGATGCCTGCTGTTCAGTATTGTTAGGAGGCTTAAATCAGTTCATGAATGTAAAATGCTTACAACGCCGAAACCGGTTTGGCTCAGGGGGTAAAGCGTCGGTCTGCAGACTGAGAGGTCCCGGGTTCCATTCCGGTCAAGGGCATGTACCTGGGTTGCGGGCGCATCCCCAGTGGGAAGTGTGCAAGAGGCAGCTGATCGATGACTCTCTCTCATCAATGTTTCTACCTCTCTATCTCTCTCCCTTCCTCTCTGTAAAAAATCTATAAAATATATTTTAGAAAGTAAAATGCTTTCGACGCCCCTTGCCCCGAGCAAGTGCTGGGTAAATGCTAGAGCCTGCTCCTGGGAATAGCGCAGTGGTCGGCAAACTGTGGCTCTCGAGCCACAGGAGGCTCTTTGGCCCCTTGAGTGTGGCTCTTCCCCAAAATACCACATACCCTTATTACATTAATAACAATGTACCTATCTCTATAGTTTAAAAAATTTTGTCTCCCCAAAGAAATTTCAATCATCGTCCTGTTGGTATCTGGCTCTGTGGACTCATGAGTTTGCCGACCACTGGGCTAGGGGACTGAGTGCGTGTTTTACAGTCAAAGTATCTGCACCTTTTCACTCCACATGTTGTTGGGAAAATGGCCTTCCCATCCATAAGGAGCCTCAGCGGGGGGAGCTGGCCTGAGCACTGGGGGAACATGGCTCAGCACGGGGAGAGAAAGCCTTCCTGTGGCCACAGTGACCACAGGGAGGCACTCCGGTCTGAAACCATCTCAGGACAAAAGGCATTTTACTACCACCCTCCCCCCCAAAACAACAGTGTATATGCCAGCAGCAGACTGCAGGAAGCTCAACGTACGTCTGAGGGCCCTGGCCGGGCACCTCAGCGGGTTGGAGTGCCATCCTGTTTACCAAGGGGGTGAGTTCCCCGTAGCCGGGGTGCACAGCGGTGAGAGTGTTGGCCCCCTGGACGGCAGGGTCGCAGGTTCGATTCCAGTCACAGGAATGTACCTGGGTTGCAGGCTCTCAATGCCCAGCCCCGGGCAGGGAGCCTGTGGGAGGCAGCCAATCCATGTGTCTCTCTTTCATCGATGTTTCTCTCGGTCTCCGCCCCTCCCTTCCACTCCCTAAGGGCCAATGGAAAAAATATCCTAGGGTGAGGACTAACAACAACAACAACATATCTTTGGGTGAGGATGTACGTGTGTGTGTGTGTGTGTGTGTGTGTGTGTACACACCAGTGGCCCTGTGCACGAATCTGTGCCTGAGTAGCTGGCTGCCCCACCCTCCTGCTGTTCGGTTGTTATGTGGAGGTGTCCCAGGCCAATTTGCATATCGCCTTATTCTAAGTATAGATAAGTACGTACCCTGTTTCCCCGAAAATAAGACAGTGTCTTATATTAATTTTTGCTCCCAAAGATGCGCTAGGTCTTATTTTCAGGGGATGTCTTATTTTTCCATGAAGAAGAATACGGTACACATTTATTGTGAAATGAAAATAAAGGAAATTTATTACCTGTAAACTGTGAATCCTACAGTATCAGGAATGTACTCGTTTATTCAATGACAACCCATGTCATCATCTTCTGGAACATCATCATCACAATCCAATTCCTGAATTTCCTGGTGAATTTCTTGTGACTCCATTTCTTTCAGAATCAGTGGACCAAATCTCTCATGTTTAGCCTGGGGGAGGGGGGCCTTATTTTCGGGGGAGATGCCTTATATTTCACTCAGAAGGAAACCTGTAAGTAGGTCTTATTTTCGGAGGATGTCTTATTTTCGGGGAAACACGGTATATGTATATGTGTGTATACATATTTGTGTATATTTTGTGTACACATATCCATATTAATGAGGACCCTGGCCGCCGCTGGGGCCCAGGGGGTGCACATGTCTGGCCCGGAGACAGATCCGCGGGGCGTGGCCCCCGCAGTGCGGGTACCCGGCTCACAGTGTTCACTTGGTGATGGCGCCTCATAACTGAGTACACACTGCATATATTTGGTATGCATCACATACAACACGAAAGAAATGTATGTGTATTCACTGGCTTTCACAGTATTCATCGCAAACGCGTGTCTGCGGATAGGACCGGAGCTGGCTGCGTGCGCCGCGGCTTCTGTTTTGCATGAGCGGCTTTCCCCGCCTGCCCGCCCGGCTCGCAGTCGCCTGCTGCCACCCCGCTTGCTCCGTCTCCTCTCGGGTTTTGCGCCTTTAAAACCGCGTTGGCTCTGATGGCACCTGCAGGGTGTGCGGGGCCGATCGCGTTGGACCGGCACGGAGGCCCGGCCCTGCACGCACACCGGGGCCTTTCCGGGCATCCGCATCCCGGGCTTAAGCACAGCTGGTTGCCACGGAGACCGCTGCCCTGCAGGCCGGTGACTCCCGGGGAGCTGGGCCCCAGGATGGGCGAGGCTGCTCTGCTCCCCCGGACTCCCCGGTCCTGCCCGGGTGTGCGCCTCGGGGCCGGTGCCCCAGCCTGGGGTGCAGGGGGCTCAGACGTGCCCTGTCCCGGGGACTGGCCGGCAGGCACAGGTGCTTCCTGGGTGGGGGTGGCCTCAGCACCCCTGGGCACCCCGGGGCCTCTGGGGAAGGGGGATACCTGCCTTCTGCAGGGATGAGAGACGGGTCTTGGGAGAGAAGGGCCCCTGGGGATTGTGCTGGGAAACCCGATTATTCCTCCTCCTTCCAGGGCGTTGGGGGGGGCGGGCGGGGCAGATGGCCTTCCCACAGCCTCAGCCAGGCTTCAGCAGGGAACGTTCTGTGTCCACCCAGGAGCAGGGGGAGGGGACGGGGAAGAGGGGCTCTGTGCCCCCCTCCCCCCGGGGATGGGGGGGCCGGTCTGACTGCGGCCCAGGCTGGGGGCGAGGAGCTGCCGCAGACACGAAGGAGGGACTGAGCTGGCCTGTGGTCCTTCTATAAGAAACATTTTTTTTAACAAATTATTATCTGTGTACATGTCTTACCATTGCCCCCCCTCCCGTACATGCCCTCCCTCCCCAGAGTTTTGCGTCCATTGGTTATGCTTATGTGCATGTATACACGTCCTTCAGTTGATCTCTTATCTCCCCCAGATCTCCCTCCCCTCCCCGCTGTAATCTGACAGTCTGCTTGTTGCTTTACTGTCTCAATATCTTTTCATCAGTTTATAATGTTCCTTATTATCCATAAATGAGTGAGGTCATGTGGTGTTTCTCTTTCATTGACTGGCTCATTTCACTCAGCATGATGTTCTCCAATTCCATCCCGGCTGCTGCAAATGATGAGAATTCCTTCTTTTTCATGGCAGCATCGTATTCCATTGTGTAGACGTACCATGGTTTTTTGATCCAATCATCTGCTATTGATGAGCGTATGACGTGTGTCCCCTTTTCCCCATTGACGTCTACCAGCCCCCCTTCCCCGCGTCTGTGTCTGGGTTATGCACAGATGCACACATGTTCTCTGTGCTCTCTCCCCGCCCCCTCCCTCTGAGGTTCCCGTCTGCTCCCTGTGCCCATGTCTGCGGGTGTGTTTGGCTCATCAGCTTACGGTGTCCGTTGGGTTGCACACAGGAGTGAGATCATGAGATGCTCGTCTTTCTCTGACGGGCTTGTTTGGCTCAGGGTCAGGCTCCTGTCCCCGGCCTCACTCTCCTCCTCCAGGGCTGGGGAGAGGAGGCCGGTGGGCGGGACCAGCCCAGGCCCGGACCCTGGGCCTGGGGCTGTGTGAGCATGCGCTGTGTCCATTCCTCGGGAGAGTGCAGGGAGGGGGGCTGACTGAGGGTCTGAGGGCGCCTGCTCGCCCCAAGGCCCAGCCCGTCCTGGGGTGAGCCGGACAAGGGTCTCAGGGTCTGGGGCGTGCTCACCGCCTCCTGCTCCGTGTTACAGGGGGGCAGTGGGGGCAGCGGGCTGTGCACGGATGAGCCCGGGGGAGCCCAGCCTGTGAGTGCGGCAGTGACGTCCGTGTCCTTTTCCCGCTGGGCTCTGAGCCCCGGAGGCCTCCTCCCTGGGAGACGGCTCCGATGAATGTCCAGTGGCGCCAGGGCATGTGTTTCAATAGGGCACCCCAAGTGGGCGCCCCTTCAGTTCTGGACACAGGGGTGGGGGGTGGGGTGGGGGCTGGATTCTGCTCAGAGCCCCCAGGAAGGCCCGGTGTCTGCAGAACAGGCTTTGGGGTCTTTGCCTCAGTGTTGGACACGGAGGCAAGAGCTTGAAATGGGTCCCGAGCTTTCAAAACCCCGTGTGTGCTCATGTATATGTGCATGTGCACGCATGCTGCCTGTGTGTGTGTGCGTGTGCATGTGTGCATGTGTGCGTGTGCATGTGTGTGCATGTGTGCATGTGTGCGTGTGCGTGTGTGTGCGTGTGTGTGTGTGTGAAAAGACAAGCTGATGTCACGTGGGTGCTCTTAGCCGCTGCGGACTGTCAGAGACGTGGGGGCAGCCAGGTCTTCAGAGTGGGGTGCTGGCTCCCTGTCCCATCTGAACCCCCGCCTCTGGCCCGGCTGCGCTGAGCCGGATAGGAAACGTCGGTGGAGAGGGGCACACCGTGGGGGTGCAGGGCGAGCCTGGAGCAGGCGCCGGCGGCAGGGGACGGATTTAGGGTCTTTAAGACTCTGGTCAGCGAGGTGCCGCGTGAGGGACTGGGTGCTGAGCAATGGGCACCCTGAGCCCATGTCCCCTCCTTGCCGCTGCCCAGAGGCTGGTGTCTGCCCTGGGGGGGGGGGGGGGGGTAGTGTCCAGCTGCCCGTGGAGGCAGGCCGGCCCTGGCCTTTGACCTCGGGTGTAAGGTGCCCACTCTTCTCATCCGCCTTCCTGTGTGCTCCTGTGCTGAGGGCTGCTGGTGGCCTTTCACATGTGGACCGTCCCCTCCATGACCGCGTGCTCTCCCGGGCCCCTCCGGCTGGGCCTCCCCCATCAGGGCCCCTCAGACCCTCAGGGCTCAGGGCCATGTCTGACTCACTGGTCTCTCCGTCTGTCCGTCTGTCCAGGCTGCAGCAGCTGGACCAGCACAGCCAGGCCACCGCCCAGCAACTGGTGCAGCTGCTGAGCAAGCAGAACGCGCTCCTGCAGGAGAGGCAGAGCCTGTCTGAGGAGGTGGAGCGGCTGAGAGCCCAGGTAACGCACACCCCGCGCTGGGGGGTGTTCTGGGGGGCGGGGGGGCTGGGAGCCCAGGGAACGCACACCCCGCGCTGGGGGGTGTTGGGGGGGGGGGGGCTCAGAGCCCAGGTAACGCACACCCCGCGCTGGGGGGTGTTCTGGGGAGGGGGGGCCTCAGAGCCCAGGGAACGCACACCCCGCGCTGGGGGGTGTTCTGGGGGGGTGGGGGCTGAGAGCCCAGGTAACGCACACCCCGCGCTGGGGGGTGTTCTGGGGGGGGGGGGCTGAGAGCCCAGGTAACGCACACCCCGCGCTGGGGGGTGTTCTGGGGGGCGTTCTGGGGGGCAGAGGGCTGAGAGCCCAGGTAACGCACACCCCGCGCTGGGGGGTGTTCTGGGGGCGTTCTGGGGGGGTGGGGGCTGAGAGCCCAGGTAACGCACACCCCGCGCTGGGGGGTGTTCTGGGGGGTGTTCTGGGGGGCAGAGGGCTGAGAGCCCAGGTAACGCACACCCTGCGCTGGGGGGTGTTCTGGGGGGGGGGGGGACTGAGACTCCAGGGACACGCACACCCCGCGCTGGGGGGTGTTCTGGGGGGGGGGGGGGGACTGAGACTCCAGGGAACGCACACCCCGCGCTGGGGGGTGTTCTGGGGGGGGGGGGGGGGACTGAGACTCCAGGGAACGCACACCCCGCGCTGGGGGGTGTTCTGGGGGGGGGGGGGGAGGGCTGAGAGCCCAGGGAACGCACACCCCGCGCTGGGGGGTGTTCTGGGGGAGGTGGCTGGGAGCCCAGGAACGCACACCCCGCGCTGGGGGGTGTTCGGGGGGGGGGGGGGGAGGGCTGAGAGCCCAGGGAACGCACACCCCGCGCTGGGGGGTGTTCTGGGGGGAGGGGGGGCTCAGAGCCCAGGGAACGCACACCCCGCGCTGGGGGGTGTTCTGGGGGGGGGGGGGAGACAGATTCCAGGGACACGCACACCCTGCGCTGGGAGGTCCTCAGGGGGGCTGAGACCCCGGGGACACATGCACACCATGCGCTGGCAGGGGAACGGGGTCCCTCAGGGCCCTGAGACCCCTGGTACCCTGCACACTCCTCCGTGTGTGTGTATGTGTGTGTACGTATATATATGTGGGGGGGGGGGGGTGTCTTCAGGATGGTCTGCACGTGGCTCTTTGTCTCGTTCCCAATTCACAGCTGCGTTTCATCAGTGATAACACTGATCCTGAAGGCTGTGCTGGCACATGGGGGACACAGGGACATGTGGGGGGCACACTGGGGGACACAGGAACACGTGGGGGGCACAGGCCCGGCCTCTCTAGGGAGCTGAAGCTGTGCAGGAGCCTAGGCCCAGAATGCAGGAGCCACACTACATGCTGACTGTGGGTGTGTTTGATCCAGGCAGGCACCTCTGCCAGGGCTGCGGGGGGCGGGGCAGAGACTGCAGGAGGCGGGGCCAGGGCTCCGGGGGCGGGGCCAGTGCTGCAGGAGGCGGGGCCAGGGCTGCAGGAGGCGGGGCCAGGGAGTCAGCTGTGAAGGACCCTGGAGGTGGTTAGTGCACAGCCGGACTGGATGAGGAAATAGGGGGTGCACCTGGTGAGGGGAGTCACTGTGAGTGAAATGCACAAATCTTGTCCTAAGTTACCTGACTATTGAGCTAAAATTTTGGGGGATGCATGGGTTATAAAAGCCCCTGTATAGCCTTTTTAAAAATCCTCCCACAAGGATATTTTCCCATTGATTTCTAGAGAGAGAAGGAGGGAGGGAGGGAGGGAGGGAAGGAAACATCGACATGAGAGGCACATCGGTTGGTTGCCTCCTGCGGGGCCCTGACCAGGGAATCGAACCCACGCCCCCTCGGTCCTCAGGCCGCCGCTCCAGCCACGGAGCCAAAACAGCCAGGCAAAGCCATTTTTAAACAAACACAAGCTTTACTGAAGAATCAAAGATGCAGAAAAAGAATTTACCTGCTTCCTGTGTCCCCAACAGAGAAAGAACGGAGGAGTCAGTGGCACCATGCCCGACAGCAAAGGGAGTGAGGAGTGGATGCCAGCGGAGGCTGGCACGGGACAGGTGGGACTCCCTTTGCTCTGCAGCGTGGAGTAGCGGCTCCATTTTACAGATGGGGAAACTGAGGCTCACACAGGCACAGCCAGCCAGCAGGGACACTGCCTGGAGCCTGAGTCTGAGTCCGCAGTCCAGGTCCCCTGTTGGGCTGGACCGGGACTCGCTAGGAGAAGGGAAGGAGGGGGAGGAGGAGGAGGAGGAGGAGGGAAGTGGGTGCAGGCGATCTGGGAGCCCAGCACAAACCCTTTTGTCTGAACCGCCGCTCTCTGTCCCAGAGGCTGGGCTCTCTGCCTCCAGCAGTTTGCAAGGATCCTGGGGTGACCACGTGGCCTCGGCCTGCAGTCAGGGGTGCGCCCAGGGGCCCTGAGTCCCCGGGGGACGTCACACACCCATGCCGGCGTGATTCATGGAAAAACGCATCTGGAAAGAGAGAGGAGGAGAAATTGTCTCTCATCGTCCTTTCAAAAGGACCGTGTGTGTCTGGGATTCCCTATCCTCTCAGGGGTCTTCCCGCTCGGCCCACCAGATCCCCCTGCAAAGGACTCATTGTTCCCCACAGAGTGACCCCCACGCCCACCCAGCACCCTGCCAGCCCCTGACCTGAGCCTGGGCACCAGGACACACCAGGACTCCTCCCCCCGCCCGCCCCCCCGCCTGCGCACCCCGGTGCACCCCTGAGGCTGTGCCCAGGGCAAGGCGAGGGCGCTGCTCCGAGCCGAGCCACACCGCCCTCCACCGTCAGCTGAGATGCCGGTGAAGAAGCACACGCCGTCCTGCCAGGCGGCTCAATGGTTAGAGCACCATCCCAAACACCAGAAGGTTGGGGGTTCCAGTCCTGGTCAGGGACACACCTAGGTTCCAGGTCCCATCCCCAGTTGGGGCATGTAGGGGACACATCTGAACCATGTTTCTCTTTCACATTGGTGTTTCCTTCTCTCCCCCTTCCTCTCTCAAATCAGTAAGACAGCCTGGCCGGCGTGGCTCAGTGGCGGAGCGTCAGACTACGGTCCAGGAGGTCAGGGTTCGATTCCCGGTCAGGGCACAGGCCCGGGTTGCAGGCTCAGTCCCCAATGTGGGGCGTGCAGGGGGCAGTGGATCCATGAGTCTCTCTCTTCATTGATGTTTCTCTCTCTCCCTCTTTCCCCTCCTCTCTGACATCAATAAGAATATATTTAAAAAATCCTAGGTGAGGGTAAAAAAAACAAGAAGGACGCAGAGACAGAATCCAGGGCATCGCCTCAGCCCAGGAACCTGCGTTTTCACACCCCGCCTGGGTCACCGGTTGAGGGCACAGGTTGAGGGACCTCTGAGGTGTCTACAGGCTCAGAGAACAGAATGCTGCCAGACTGAGCAAGCCTGATGTCTCATGTAGCCTCAGTCTCCCCATCTGCACAGTGGGTGCCAGCCCAGCCCAGCTCCCAGGGGAGCTGAACTGTACCCAGCAGGCAGCGGGAATGTCGGGGTTTCCTTCCCGCTCTCCTCCCCAGGGGAGCCGGGAAGGCACAGGCCTGCGGGACCAGCAGCAAGGGGACATCACCGCTGCACCCCGGGCCTCAGAGCCGGCTCGGCCCCTCTTCCTGCTGGAGCCGGGCTGGCTGAGCCCGGCTGGCGGTGGCCAAGGGCAGGGCCCCGGGTCTGCAGGCAGGTGACTAGGCTCCGGGCCGGTGTGGGCAACAACGGGGTCCGGGCTGCCCGTCACTGCCTGAGCCGGGTCAGCAGGCAGGGCTGCGTCCTCGGTGGGCGCTGGTCTGATAGTGCGGGCAGCGTGGGGGAGCAGCAGGTCACCCACAGAAGCCTGCGCCCCTCCCGCCATAAGGGGTCAGACAGAGATTGTGTGGGGAAGTAGCAGAGGGATAGGGATGGGTGCAGAGTGGGCGGTTACAGGCCGGCCTGGGGGTGTGCAGGGCCGGGCTCCGGGGTCTGCAGCAGGCGGTCATGGGGAGGAGGGCCCATTCCCAGGAGAGTCCCCAGCTCCCAGGGGCAGCTCCCGGCCAGCAGGAGGCGCCTCTGTGACAGAACGCAGCTCGGGTAGCCAGGCGCGGTCATGAGGGAGTCCCCAGTTTCCTGCAAGCAGGGCTGGCCCCCGTGGCCTCCCTCCGCCCCTGACAGAGGGACCAGGCGCGGGCATGGGGGAGTCCCCGGCCGCTCAAGCTGCCCAAGATTGTGGGGCCTCTTTGTCTCCGTTCTGGGCCACACATGGTCACATGGGTTTGCCCTCCAACCCCACCTCTGCCTGCCCGCAGCTCTCAGATCCCAGCCTGGGCCATCGGAGCCCGGAAACCTGATCGCTGCCGAATTAAATACCAAGAGAAAAAACCCAAACCTCAGAAATCCTCAGGAAAGCACACGGGTATGAGCATCCTGGTTCTGCTCCGGCCCAGCCGGCCGGCCTCCGAAGGGGCCTGCAGACGCACGTGTGACATGGGGCCCTCAGACGCACATGTGACATGGGTAAGGTGACCAGACGTCCCACTTTTGGCGGGACAGTCCCAATTTTTAACAATTTGTCCCATTTCCCTCGGCGTTTTAAAAAAAAGTCCAAAAGATTTAAAAGATTCTTTCCAAAAATCGGGGCTTTTTAAAACGACGCGGGACAAATTGTTAGAAAGCGGGACGTCTGGTCCCCTTAGCCATGGGCGCTCAGACAGGGGCACGGCCAGGGGAGGGCTGCTGGCACTCGCCACCGGCATGGTGCCCAGGGGAGGCCGGGACCCAGGCCTGCACGCTGTCTGCTGAGGAGCCCAAGGCCTGCTCGCCCTTGGCCGTGCAGTGAACTTGAACCCTGAGCCCCTGGCCGCCCGGACCAGCCTGGCTCGCCCCACAGCCTGGCTCGCCCCACAGCCACGTCTCAGGGCCCTGAGAATCCTCGCGGCTAAAAGGCGCCCCTCAGGCACTGTCACTCACGGGGGCCCAGCCGCCTGCCTGGCCCAGGGCGGAGCAGGGGGCATGTCCCCTCCTGCGGGGTCCCCGGGCCTGTGCCTGCGGCTGCTCTGGGGGCCCCTCCAGCTGGGGGAGGAGAGAAGGAAGCCGGCATTTCTTTGGCCTGCTGTGCCCAGTTCCTTCCTGACCGTCTCTGTCCGCCTCGCACCCATCAGAGGGGGGCGCGGGGGTGCTGACCATGCAGCTGCTCTGGGCAGGGTCACCCCCCGATGTGTCCCCATAAAGCGGGTAACAGAGCTTGGGGCTGGCCTGTGGCCTCCGACAGGAAGCGGCCAGCCTGGGGAAAGGCTTCTATTGTCAGTCGCTCCCGCTGAGTTCTGGGATGGGCACTCCGGCCTGGCGCAGGGGGCTGGGCAGAGGCCTGGCTGGGCCTCAGTGGCGCTGTTTGGCCCTGCGGGTTCCCAGGCCCTGCACCTCACTCAGCTGTGGGTGAGCCAGGCTGGTCCGAGCGGCTGCCCGGGGCTGCCCGGAGCCCAGGCCCTCTGGACTCGCCCCCGGAGGGCGCTGACGGGAGACACTGGCCTGGTGAAGCGCCTGCCTCTCAGGGTGGAGGGGCTTCTGGGAAAGGGCTTTGAGCAGAAACGGGTGTGAGTCAGTGGATAGAGCGTCCTGTCTTTGGACTGAAAGGTCGCAGGTTCGATTCCGGTCAAGGGCATGTACCTTGGTTGCGGGCACATCCCCAGTGGGCGGAGTGCAGGAGGCAGCTGGTCGCTCTCTCTCTCTCTCTCATCAATGTTTCTAGCTCTCTATCCCTCTTCCTTCCTCTCTGTAAAAAAAAAAAACAGTAAAAAAGAAAATAAGCCCTAACCAGTTTGGCTCAGTGGGTAGAGCGTCAGCCTGCAGACTCAAGGGTCCCAGGTTCGATTCCGGTCAAGGGCATGTACCTTGGTTGCGGGCACATCCCCAGTGGGCGGAGTGCAGGAGGCAGCTGATGGATGTTTCTCTCCCATCGATGTTTCTAACTTTCTATCCCTCTCCCTTCCTCTCTGTAAAAAAAAACGATAAAATATATATTTAAAAATATATATATAAAGAAAAGGCCACGAGATGCCCTCCTGGAGGAACAGGAGGAACCCAGCCTGGCGCCGACCGCTCCGCCTGGCGTCTGGGGAGGGGGCGCTGGCGTCCGGGAGGAGCCTGGGCCCCGGAGCTGGGGCGGCGAGGCCTGACAGCGGGGAGCCGGTCAGGGGTGTGTGGCTCTGACCGCTGTCCGAGGCGGTGCCCGCTGGCAGGGACGGGGGACTCGGGGGGGGGAGAGGGACAGCTGAGCGCCGGAAAGTCCACCCGGCGGCCGGCTCCCACCTCGGGGTTGTTTTAGATTTTTAATTTCTATGTTTTCATTGGTTTTCCAGAGAGGAAGGGGGAGATAGAAACGTCGCTGATCGGAGAGAACCGCTGATCCGCTGCCTCCTGCAAGCCCCGCACTGGAGACTGAGCCTGGCACCCGGGGGCGTGCCCTGACCGGGAATCGAGCCGAGACCTCCTGGCTCACAGGGGGCGGTTAACCACTGGGCCGCCCAGCCGCAGGGCCATACCAGCTTGTTTGTTCACGCACTCACGTGGTGGTGGACGTGGCTCTGGCCGATCTGCCGCCGGGGAGGGTTCCCTCAGTCCCTCCCCAGGTGCCCGTGACTCATCCACTGGCCCCACACCTCTCCCAGCGTTCTTGGCAGCGAATTCCAGTTCTAATTTGATTTAAACGTGTGCACGCGGACCCAACAGCCATATGTGATTAAACTCAACGTCATGGACAGGATCTCCTTGCACCAAAGGACTCACCAACAGAGACCAGAGCTGGGCGGGCAGCAGGCCGGTGTGTGACCTGGAGCGAAGGGAAGGGACAGCTCGCTGGGACCCGGAGGTGTCGCACGTTTGCAGGGTCTTCCCCGCACCCCGGGGGCCCCCGCACCCAGGGGCCCCCCAGGAGGTGAGCTCCCTGCCAGGCCGACGGCGCCCGGAGCCACCAGCAAACACACCGAACCGGGAGTTTCCGGAAGGCGTGCCAACGCGACGAAAACAAACAACTGATTCCCACCAAATTGTTGTGTCTTTGTTTCCCCCCACCCCGGATTCTCACCCGGATTGTCAGCCTCGAAAATAAACACCGATCCATTCCCAGAAAAATATTTTTCCAATAAAAACCCACTCTGCGAAAGTTCGCCCTGGTTCCTTCAAAACTGTGTGCGAGACACTGTCAACCGGAGCGGCTTCCCTGATCTGTTCAACACGCCGAGCATATGCAGCTCAAATGCCACCGATGACACGCGACCCCCGCGAGGGGCTCCTCACAGGGGGCCCGGGACCCCCGACACCTCCTACTCTGTCCCCCCGGGACCCCCAACACCCCCTGCCCTGTCCCCCCCGAGACCCCCACTTCCTACTCTGTCCCCCCGGAACCCCCGACACCCCCTGCCCTGTCCCCCCCGGGACCCCCAACACCCCCTGCCCTGCCCCCTCCGAGACCCCCACATCCTACTCTGTCCCCCCGGGACCCCCGACACCCCCTGCCCTGTCCCCCCGACACCCCCTGCCCTGTCCCCCCGAGACCCCCAATACCCCCTGCCCTGTCCCCCTGGGACCCCCAACACCTCCTACTCTGTCCCCCCGGGACCCCCGACACCCCCTGCCCTGTCCCCTCCGAGACCCCCAACACCCCCTACTCTGTCCCCCTGGAACCCCCAACACCTCCTGGCCTGTCCCCCCGACACCCCCTGCCCTGTCCCCCCGGGACCCCCAACACCCCCTACTCTGTCCCCCCGGGACCCCCAACACCTCCTGGCCTGTCCCCTCGGGACCCCCGACACCCCCTGCCCTGTCCCCCCTGGGACCCTCGACACCCCTACCCTGTCCCCCCGGGACCCCCAACACCCCCTGCCCTGTCCCTCTGACACCCCCTGCCCTGTCCCCCCGACACCCCCGACGCCCCCTGCCCTGCCCCCCCCGGGACCCTCGACACCCCTGCCCTGTCCCCCGGGACCCACAGGCCACAGCCCCCCCCCCCCCAGCTGTCAGCCCGCGTGTCCTTGTTTGGAAAGACTCACCCGGCTGCTCTGGGTTCCCTGTCCTAGCCCAGGGGTCGGCAAACTCATCCGTCCACAGAGCCAAACACCAACAGCACAAGGCCTGACATTTCTCTGGAGAGCCCCATGGTTTAACTTAAACTTCTCCTAAGGCCGCTTCTTCAACACGGCCTCGCCCAGGCCGTGGCGTTTTGTGGAAGAGCCGCCCTCCAGGGGCCAGAGAGCCGCCTGTGGCTCGGGAGCCGCAGTTTGCTGACCCTGGTCCTAGAGCTCATGGGAGAGGAGAGACGGAATCTCGTCTCGCTCCGGGGGAGACTTGCATTTCGCAGCGTACACCCGCCATCGCGACCCTAAAGGGAGCTAAATATTTGAGTGCAATTAGACAAGTGAACAAAACACTGAATATTGCATGCGGCGCCGGGAGCAGGGGCTCCTGCCTGTAAAAGGCTGCGGCTCCGGCACAGCAACCCCAAATGTCAGGGCAGCTGCCGCCGGCGCCTCCCGCTCCGCAGCCAGGGCGCCGGCTGGGGTGGCACTGTCTGTCCCCGGAACCCTCTGCCTCTGTTTACCTTCCAGGCAGAGGGCGGGGACTCCCGGGACCCCGAGTCTCAGAGGGAAGCCCGTTAGGGAGCTCCTGGGGGATGCCAGCCCCTGGGGCCGCGCGGCCTCTGACCCCTCCCTCCTGGGTGTGAGTCCCCCGCCTCCCCTCATCCCGCCCCAAGATGCTGTTCCCAGGAGCCAAGGAGTCAGGCCCTCACTGCCCCCACCCTCCACACAGGCCCCCCACCCGTCCAGGGCCCTCCTGGCTCCCCAGCTTCCCCTTCCAGCCCAGCTGGCCCACCATTGGCCGGCTCCCGGGCAGCGATGGGAGGATGAGGAGCTGGGCCTGGTGACCTTGCCCTGACCTCCTGTCCCTGCAGCTGCAACAGCCGCTTCCAGGAAAGGCTGTGCCCAGCCAGGGGGGAGGACCAGCGGGAGGGGTGAGGGCCCAGCGGGAGGGGGGAGGACCAGCGGGAGGGCGGAGGGCCCAGTGAGAGGGGTGAGGGCTCAGCAGGAGGGGGGAGGACCGGCGGGAGGGGGGAGGACCCAGCGGGAGGGGTGAGGACCCAGTGGGAAGGGGGAGGACCGGCGGGAGGGGGGAGGTCCGGCGGGAGGGGGGAGGACCAGAGGGAGGGGGGAGGACCAGCGGGAGGGGGGAGGACCAGCGGGAGGGGGGAGGGCCCAGCCAGAGTTTGGGTCACTTGCCTGTTGGGGGAGGAGGGGAGCCAAGACCGCACTGACCCGGAGGCACACCCTGTGCCCCAGGGGAGCACTGGGGTCAGAGGTCAGGCTCACCAGAGGCCGCCTTGCAGAGCTGCATAGAGGACTGGCCGGCTAGTGCTGCCCAATCCCGGGCCTGTTCGTTCCACGTGGCCTGTGGGTCTGTCCCTGACCGAGTCCCACAAAGGCAGACCCGGCTGCTCAGGCTTCGCTCCGCTGCTCAGAACAGCATCCAAGAGCCCAACTCTGAGGTCTGGGTCCAGCACACACCCGCCCCCCCACCCCATTCAAGTCTCAGCTCCTCCCCATTCAGACCAACCTTTCAGCTCCCATTTTACTCAGTTTCTGGTTTAAAACGAATGACCAATGGAGACAAATATGTGATACCTTAATCAATAAAGAAATTAAAAAGCATAAAAAATAAAACAAACAACCCAAACGGCCTCCCTTCACAAGGGGGCCCATTCCAGGGCCCCTGCAGAGGCCACGGGGTGTGAAGGGGCCGGGGCTGGACCCTCTGGCGTCTGTTTGCACAAGGAGGGAAGGAGGCCCGGAGGGGGAGTGACCGAGCAAGTGGAGAGGGCAGTGGGGGAGCACATTCCCAGAAGCTGTATTCCTGCCCCAGCCCAGCAGGAGGGGTGGGATGGGAGGGGGTGGCCATCCCCAGGGGAGGGCAGTTTCCCTGTGTCCCAGTCAGCGTGGGGGCCGGGCCTGCTGGGCAGGGAGTGGGTGAGCCTGAGGCCTGGGCCGCAGCATCCCCAGCTCTGCGGACGGGGCCTTCCAGCTGCCCTGCAGGTAGAGACGGATGCTTCTCCCCGAGGCCTGTGACCCGCACATGGACGGGGACAACGCAGGAGCAGGACGTGGAGTCCACCTGCAGGGGCAGCTGGGGGGCTGGGGCCGGTCAGGCTGGGCCCAGAGGGTGCCCCCGCCCGGGTTTGGGGACAAAGCAACAGAAGGGGCTCTGCCGGGAACCACAGCTTGGTCACCGGGAACCACTGAGGCCACCCAGGGACTCAGTCTTAAAGGTCACACCTCAGACATGCCTTAGACTACGCCCTAGACCACATGTGTCAAACACAAGGCCCGAGGGCCAAATCCGTCCCGCCAGGCCTTGCAATGTGGCCCGCACCGCGCTGTCATCACTGCACTCCGCTGCCTTTCCATCACAATGACAGTTTATGACTGTTCAGTAAACCATTCGGCCCGCGATTTAGGCTGGATTTTAGATTTTGGCCCCTTCTCTGATTGAGTTTGACACCCCTACCCTAGACTCTCCATTCCAGTAATTACAGGCTGCTGTTCCTGTGATTGGGCCTCTGTCCCAGCGGTGGGCAAACTCATCCGTCCACAGAGCCAGACACCAACAGCACAACGGTTGACATTTCTCTGGAGAGCCACATTTTTTAAACTTAAACTGCTTCTAACGCCACTTCTTCAACATAGACTCGCCCAGGCCGTGGTGTTTTGTGGGAAGAGCCACCCTCAAGGGGCCAAAGAGCCGCGTGTGGCTCTCAAGCCGCAGTTTGCCGACCACGGCCTTAGACCAGAGGCCAGGGCCTGTGGAGAGAGGCTCCCTTAGGACTCAGAGAACAGAGAGAGGGCCACAGTGTTCGCCCACAAGAGCGCGCTGACAGGTGCCCTGGCCCCCCACCCCCCTGACCTGCAGGGCAGCTGGGGCGTGGCTGACAGGCAGGAAGGCAGGAGGGCGGGGAGAAGGTGGCGGGGCTGACCCAGGAGTGAGATGGCCGAGCGCCTGGTCCCCGCACAGCGGACCGCTCGCTGCAGCTGGGGAAGGCAGCCGCTTTCTGGAAATCAGGCCTCAGCCCTGAGGGGAGGGCAGGGAGCCGGGGTTGGTGGCATCACAGCTTCTCCGCCTCCGACCGACGGGGGCGCAGGGTGGAAGGCGCAGGAGGGGCCGCGCTGGGAAATGTCCTGGAGGCTCAGCCACTGAGGGCGGGCGACACAGTGCTGGGCGGCCGGTGACACAGCGGGTCAGCGCACATCCTGTGGACTGAGCTCCCCACTCACGGGCGCTGGACAGAGGGGAGAGCAGCTCCCACCCAAACCGAAGGCACAGGGCCTGGCCCGGCCCACGGGGTCAGGGGCTGAGCACCCCCCTGTGAGCCAGGAGGTCTCAGTTCGATTCCCGGGCAGGGCACAGGCCCGGGGTGTGGGCTCCATCCCCAGTAGGGGGCGTGCAGGAGGCAGCCGATCCATGACTTTCTCTCATCATTGATGTTTCTCTCCCCCTCCCCCTCTCCCTCTCCCTCTCTCTCTCTCTCTCTCTCTCATGTCAATAAATATTTAAAAAACAAAGAAAACAAAGCCTTGAAGAGAAGTGGATGCTGGGGCGGGAGTGGGGTGACTCGGCCTGTCCACACTGAGGACCCCGCGTCTGGGCCCTCCCGGGTGGGCCCCGGAGCCCCCGCCCCCGCCCCCGCCGGCAGGGGTCGGGCCTGCTGAGGGTGGGGTGCTGAGAGCCGCGTTCCCCGGAGCTGGTGCGGGAAAAGCCTGCCGTCCATCCCCAGCTTCTCCCCCTCACCTCGCCCCGATGGTGCCCATGACCGCGTGACCTTTCCCGCTGGAAACACACCGTGGACGTGAGGACGGACCCCCGTCCCGGCCCCCCAGGCCAGCGGGCAGCCCCGGGACCGAGGGGGAGATTCACCCATTCCCGCCCGCCCGCCAGGCCCATCAGGGCCGAAGGCAGAGCAGCTGCAGGCGCCGCAGAGGCGGGCCCGTGGGGGGGTGGGCCGGAGCCGTGGCAGCCCCGGGGAAAGAGGGCCCCTCTGCCACCGCAGCTCCCAGGGGAGTCCCCCAGGTCTGTCCCCACCCCACGCCCCCCAGACCAGCGCACATTTTGTAATTGCTGTGCCGAAACCCCTCTATCAGCCTGGAGACCTCTGTGAGATATAAACACCACCACTTTCTGAGAAAGTCAGGGCGCTGGGCGGGCCTGGGTCCAGAGGTTTCGGGGACAGACCCAGGGCGCCCCTCCCCCAGCCCCGACCCCCTCCGGCCTCTCCCCCAGTCTCCCCTGCACACCCGCCTCCAGACCAGCCCGCACCCCGCTTTCTTCCCCCCTGACTCCCTCCTGAGCACCGCCTCGACCCCACAGTCACCCCATTGTTCCACCTGACCCTACAGTCACCCCATTGTTCCACCCGACCCTACAGTCACCCCATTGTTCCACCCGGGGGAGCCCCCACCTGCTGGCCACCCCTCTGCGCCCCACACTCACCTCTCTCGGGGCTTCTGTTTGCACACAACAGGGTGGCTCTGAGGATGGGGCCAGGGCGCTGAGCATCTCAGCAGTGAGTGGCCGCCTCCTCCCAGGACGGGGCCTCCCTGGCAGGAGGGGGACCCTCAGGGCGCCCTGGAGGCTTTGGGGCCTGGAGAGGGTCTGACTCAGGCCCTTGGGAGCAGCAGCCTTGGCTCTGCCCGCAGCCCCGCCCCCGGGACTTCCCGTGGGGCCGCTCATCGGGAAGTGGGGCCACACCTGCAAGGCTCACCATCCAGCCAGCCGGGCTCGGCGTGGAGCCCAGAGGCCTCTGGGGGCCTCAGCACGGTCTCTGGCTTTGCCTGAGCCTCTCCCTGAATCTACAAACATCCTTCAAGCCACCCGAGGCCTCTCCCACGCACTGGACCAAGTGGGAACAATAAAAACAAGAAAAGGAAGCGGGAATGCTGACCTCTGACCTCGCTGTACGCCTGGCCCGGGCTGGGAAAGCCCAACAAGCAGCTCACAGGTGCTGCCACTCTGCCCCTCAGGCCCAGGGCACCTGCGGGCGGGGCCGAGGCTGCAAAACAGAGACCCGGCCGGCCCAAGGCCCGCATCGCGTCCTGATTCACCTGCAGGGGTGAAAGCTGGGAGGGAGGGGTGTCCCCTGAGCTCCCCATCCAGTCCCCTCACCCCGGGGCCTCCCCCACAGCACAGAGGGGGACTGCGTGCTTCCCCGCGCAGTTTGCACTGAGAGGCCGGCAGCGGGACTCACGTCTCTGACCCGTGACTCCACAGCCCGACCTCCCTGACCAGTGGACGCATGGACACCTTTACCGCTGAGAGCCCCTGGCACCAGACCCCCTCTTCCTTCCACCTGCGGGGGGCGGTTCCGGAGGGGAAGGCCTTTCCGTGCGTTACCGTAGTGTCCGCAGCCACAAAGCTGGCGGTGACCCAGGCAGTTCCTCAGGGACACTCGGCCTGCACCGGGTTTGCTCGCTCGCGGTAACGTCGTCGGAGCCGTTTTCAGGCGCCACGCCCTGGCAGGAGTCAGCATCTCCTTCTGTGGACGGGGAGGAGACGGGGCTCCGGCCACGCAACTCACACGGCTCTTCCCGGAGATGCAGGCGTCTGTCTGCACTGCAGATGTAAGGCATCAAACAAGGGGCCCTGCCCGGCCCGGCCCGCGGGGCTCAGTGGTGGAGCATCGACCTATGGACCAGGAGGTCACGGTTCGATTCTTGGTCAGGGCACATGCCCAGGTTGCAGGTTCGATCCCCAGTGTGGGCTATGCAAGAGGGAGGCAGCCGATCCATGATTCTCTCATCATTGATGTTTCTATCTCTTTCTCTCTCTCCTTCTCCCTTCCCCTTTGAAGTCAATGAAAATAAATTAAAAAAGAGAGAGAGAAAGAGAGAGAAATGGGCCCTGGCCAGGTAGCTCAGTGGGTTAGACCATTGGTCGGCAAACTCAAGAGCCCACAGAGCCAAATATCAACAGCACGACGATTGACATTTCTTTGGAGAGCCACATTTTTTAAACGTAAACTTCTTCTGACGCCACTTCTTCAACACAGACTCGCCCAGGCCGTGGTATTCTGTGGAAGAGCCACCCTCAAGGGGCCAAAGAGCCACATGTGGCTCGCGAGCCGCAGTTTGCTGACTACTGGGCTTAGAGCATTGTCCCGATACACCGAGTTGAGGGTTTGATCCCCGTCAGGGCACATACAAAATCCACCAATAATGCATAAGCAAGTGGAGCAACAGATGGATGTTTCTCTCTCTCCAATCAATCAACATTTTTTAAAAAGAGTTCACCTTATGTTCTTATTCCACTGGGGAAGGTGAGTTGCAAACTCTCCATCTCGGTGGCTACCTTCACTTTCTACATTGTTGGCATAAGACATTATTTCCCTCCAAATACCAGGGAGAAGACAAATCACATGGAAGGACAGGATCTATTTAAACGTCCTCTTTATTTTCTTTCTTTTTTTCCAGTGACCCAGCATGCCACAGTCCGATGGCTGACCCGGATGGAACAGCGGAACCAGTGATTTACAGAGAATATTTACATTCATCCGAACCGCACGGGACGTGCCACAATGCACCGAGACTCCCCGGGGCCCGCCTCCGGCCGGGGCTGGTCCTCCCCGTCTCCGGCTGGAGCCGGCCCCCTCCCGGCGTGGGATTCTGGAAATGGCTTCGAGGTACCGCACGTTTACATCTGCTCATGTGTATGCGATGGGTGTCACACGTATGGGTTTCAATAAACGAACTTGGGAAAGACTCAAGTGGTGATGCGGACGCTCTACCATGTAGTGATGGACAGGACACACTGAAAAGGCACATATTGTAACCAGGCCGCAGGGCGCGGAGGACACTCCGTGTGCTTCCTGCCTCCCCTGCTCCTTCCCTCTCCGCCGCCCACAGAGCATCCTTTCACCCCGCCTCCCGCCTCCATCCGAGACACTCCGCTGGCCGCATCCCGCTAACCTGAAGTCCTCAGCATCCTCCTCTCCTCGCTGTTACCCTGTTTCCCCGAAAATAAGACAGTGTCTTATATTAATTTTTGCTCCCAAAGATGCGCTGGGTCTTATTTTAGGGGATGTGTCTTATTTTTCCATGAAGAAGAATACGAAACACATTTATTGTTAAATGAAAATAAAGGAGATGTATTACCTGTATACGGTACGGTAGTACGGTAGTTGTCAACACAAACCAGACAAACTGTGAATCCTACAATATCAAGAATTGACTCATTTATTCAATGACAATCATGTCATCATCTTCTGGAACATCATCCTAACAATCCAATTCCTGAATTTCCTGGTGAATTTCTTGTGACTCCATTTCTTTCAGAATCAGTGGACCAAATCTCTCATGTTTAGCAATAGCATTCTGAGATAGAGCCTAGGGGAGGGCCTTATTTTCGGGGGGATGCCTTATATTTCACTCAGAAGGAAACCTGTAAGTAGGTCTTATTTTCGGGAGGATGTCTTATTTTTGGGGAAACACGGAAGCAACAATCACAGACAGGCCTCTCCGGCTGGCCAGGGGGTTCATGCTCCTTTCCCAGATGCCCTGTTAGTGAGGGGCCTGGGAACGCCCAACCTCCCTCAGTCTCTGGACACAGACCATTTGTTCAATCTCAACCGGTATCTCAGCTACACACAGGCCCCCGATGCTTTTAAGGGGTAAAGCGGGACTGGCATGCCTCGTTGTCCTTGAGAATGGCACTGGAACCAGACAGGCAGCTGCCACCCGGGCAAGTCCCCGCTCTCGGGCTGACCTCGGGGCCAGTGATCCCCTGGCACTGTCACCAGCCAGGCCTCTCGGGGTCACCGTGTGGGGCTTTGGAGATGGGTGTGGGAGGGCGCCCGCACAAAGACCACGTGAGCCTCTCCAGCATGAGGTTCCGCCCGAAGGAGCAGAACCTCTGCTCGGAGTCAGGCGGTTTCGGTCTCACCCACCGCACTGGAGATCAAGGCCATGGCGTTAAGGGATGGACGTTGTCCCTAATTCTGGTCTAGGAGTAAATGACCTAAGAGTCTAAAAATAGCACCAGAGAAAACCAGAGGTCACTGATTCCCGCCTCCCGGACCGTCAGCCCCGTGGTGTGGGGTGGGGAGCATCCGTGCGGATGCCCTGGTTGGCGTGTGGCGGCCACGTCCACATCCATCTTGTCCAACTTCGGTCCCTAAGCCGGTCCTCTGTCCGGCCGAATCCCAGGAGAGAGCCAGCCCCACTGGGGCAGTTTTATGAGGTAACGTCAGATAAAAGCTCCATCCATTGAGGACCCCAGGTCCATCAGACCGCGGTCCAACTCCTGTCTCCTCCATCCCCCTCACGTCCACGTTTACTGTGCCCCCCGTTCCAGAAACAGGTGCTCCGGGAGGAAGGAAGCTGAGCCTCATGTGGCCAGGAAGACATCACCGATGAGCCACACGGCTTCGGCCTGGTCCAGACCGCCCGCTGGGGAGGTGGGGAGGGTCTCACACTGGGGGCTACACTGACCGGGTGCCGGGAGCTCCCCTCCCTGGGACACGGCCTCTGCCAGGGCTGCACGGCCACACGCCTGCCGTCTTACTAGACGGATGGACGCAGCCCACGTGTGACTGGAGCTACGAGACATTTATACCTTTTCCTGCCACGTCTTATCCCAGGCCGGTGACTACCAGGTGGAGCTCCTGAAAACCTTTCCCACCCCCCCCCAGAAAAGGCCAGGATTCCGTTTTCTGCCATCCCAGAACCACATCCAACAACAACAAGCGGAGAAGTGGCGGATTGACACAGTGCTTTATTCAGCTGTCTGTACGGGGGGGGGGGAGACACGGGCACCCCTGGCCGAGACGTGTAAAAATACTAAGGATGTACAGTGTACAAAAACAGGTCCTCGTCCTCAGTTCACATCCGTGTGGGCCGTGGACTCGGGGCGGGGGGGGTGGGGGGGGAGAGGGAGAGACGGTTTCGGGGTGACCGACAGTTGTGGGGAGGACACAGTTCCTTGGGCTCGTCACGGCGTCCGCCGACACCCTTCGCCGGCGACGAGATCCCTCGCGGATCTAACGAGAGAACTGGCAAGGTCAGGAGAGGTCACACACAGACGCTAACGCTACGGGGAGGTGACTCGACGGCCAATGGAGAGGTTCTCTTTTTATTTAAATAAATACTTTACATTTCATGCTCGCCTGCAATGCACCCCCCACCCCCAGGAGCAGGATGAGGAGATTCTACCGAGACGGTACGAACAGTAGCAGCAAAGTGTGGACACTGAGGTGTGTGGAGACCCTGCAGTTAGGAGGGGGGGGGGGTCCTTGCTCCGTCCCCCGGAGAAGCAAGGGGCCCCCCCGAGAGAACAGTCAGCTTTAAGAAGCCAGAGAACCCCCCCTCCCCCCCCCCCCCCCGGTGGGGACGGGAGGGGGGACACGGTACTGGACGGTGCGTGCAATCGATCGCGTGGGAAGCGAAGCTGTGAGCTGCCCTGCCCGCCTCCACGCTGCGGGGGCCGAGGGGGGCAGAGGTCACGGGCGTCAAGTTCAAGGTGGCGCCCGCACCGTTGTCCCACCTGCGCTGAGGACCGCTCCGGGGCTCGCTCGGGCCTGGCCACGGGCGGAATCCAAACCATGAGAACCCCTCTGCCTATGCCCCCCTCTCTCTCTCCGCTCTGCCTCCGGCCGGCTGACTGACATCTGGGAGCCCGAGGAAGGGTGATTCTCAAGATCAAGGCCAAGGGAACACCTGGGGGGATGGGCCCGGGCACCGGCAGGACCGGGGCCGGCGGAGGTGAGGAGTGGCCAGCCCGGGCGCCGTCAGCGCTGCCTCGGGTCTCTAGGCCGCGACCTTGGCCGAGGTCATGGGAATCACCTTCGTGTTTGGAAAGAAACAAACAAGAAGAAAGCTACCGATGTGCTTAGTGTGTGGAGTCCTGCCTCCCACGGAGGGAGCCCAGGCCGTGGGCAGCCAGTCCCAGCTCTCTCCCCTTCCTCTCACCTGTAGTTGTTGTTGTTGTTTTTTTTCTTTTAACCAAATGAATGCAAAGACAACGTACAAGACATACCTTCTAGTCTACCTTCTTGTCCATGTGAAACATTCAACGTAATTCCAAGTGGAAAAAAAATAAAAAAAAAAAAGTTGAGCGGTGTGTGTGTGTGTAAGAATGAACTACTGAAGACTGCAACTTCCTACTCGATACTAAGGATGGACCTCACTCAGGTGGAGATATGGAAAATCAGGGGTAACATCTATGTGGAATATGTCTTAGCTGCCTTAGGAAAATGCCCTTTGACCCCCGGCGGTCCCAGCGGGCCCACCCTCGCCGGCAGTGGTTTCCCGTCCGCACCCCCACCCACGCTCGCTCCCGGCGCCGCGGCTAAGACAGCTGCGTGTGAGTATGAGGCACCCCGCTCGGCCATCGCCTGCCCCCCCCCGTGTCCGCCCCTCGGTTGCCAGCCTGCGTCACGCCGTGGCCTTCCGTGTGGGAGCTCAGAGAGCTGAACTGAAGGAAACACGCCTCCAGGATCGCCCCCCCGGGAGGCCCCGGCCTGGGTCTCCTCCGTTGCTTTGGAAAAGGTCAGCTCCTAGCACCAAAGGGTTTAGTCTGAAGATCGTCGTCGTCGATGGAGGAGGAAGATGAGGTTTGCATACGCGCCCCCCCGCCCCCCCGGCCGGTGGGAGCAGAGGAGCGTGGGGACGGGAGTATATACAGAGAGAGGACGGCTGGAGGTGTTCCTTTTGTGTGTTGTTTTGTTTCCCTGATGGCTTGATTCGGCGATGAATGTACCATGATCAGAACACACACACACACACACACACACCGGCTCTTAGCTTCCCCTGCCTCAGTGGCCAGGACGTGCGATGTGTCCACTCGGCCGGGTGGGTTCACTCAGGGTCACGCCGGACTCCGTGTGTGTCTCTGCTCTGGCGGCCTGGCCGTCCCGACACCTCCCTTCTCGGCGGAGCAGACAGCAGCCCGGTCTGTGCCGTGACCCCCTGGGCGCGGGCGAGCTGGGGATGTTCTCGTTCTTAGCACCAAGGGGTCGGCGGGCGGCGTCTCTTCTCCCGGAACCAGGTCCCACCGGGCGAGTTCCGTCCCGGAGCCTCGACAAAGCCAAAGTCAAAGTCGTCTTTCTCGAAGGAGGGAAGGCGCAGAGTCCTGCCGGTGGGCCTGTCCCTCGCCTGCGGGGCAGAGGGAACCGCGGCACGTCTGCTCTGGGTGACGTCGGGGCTGCGTCTGCGATTCTCGTCACTAAAAAATAAATACTACTGCGAGAGGAACAGAGTCAGAGAGGACATTCGCAGGTCTGACGTCCGAGGGAGGAAAAGCCAACTCACGCGGAACTGCAACGGAAAAGGAAAACCGACACGGCGAGCGCCCGCGGGCCTCGGGGGACGCGTTGTGGGGGCAAGCAGGACCGTTACGCCCGCCTGCCTTCTTCAGCCGTCAGAGGCGGTCGGTCGGTCAGGCGATGGAATACGGTCTCCCGGCGCCAGGGGAGCGGTGCTCTCTGGGTGCCGGTGCCATCGGCGACCTTGGAGTGACCTTGACTCGGCTGCACATCTGCTTCCTTTCTTCCTTCCTTCCTCCCGTGTTCCTCTGCCATCTGCCTGGGAGGCCTGGACGACCATGTCTTCCTCTATGGGATCCAACGGGAACGTGGATGCAGGCGCCGGGAGAGGCCACACCCCGCCCGCTGGGCAGTCCTCGCAGATGTTCCTGACGGGCGTGGGCCGGTGGCTGTGGCCGTGGCCGTGGCCGTGGCCGTGGCCGCCGGCTGCGTCAGGCTCTGCTCTGCCACCGGGCTCTCCTGCACCGGCGCCTGCACACGGCCACCCTGCCACCGCGGCTCGCTCTGAATCACACACTGCATCTTCTCAGGCTCGTTAGGTTCTGGTGTAGCTGCTAAGAGAGTTTAAAAAAAAATGTACCTAGCGTCCGTGTGTCCCGTTGACCCTCCGCTGCCGGAGAGAAGCCACGGCCGGGAGACAGGAGGCGCCAGCGGGCGGACGGGCGGCGTGTGGGCTCATGGCTCCCCGGGGGCCGGGCGGCGGCCTCGGAGAGTTGCTCTAAGAGTGAGACAGCAGCAGCAACAGCATGAGACCTTAGACTGAGATACAATTTCATGCAAAAAAACGGAAAGTCGAGTGTATTTGCGTATATGTGTGTTCTCAGGTGGGTGGAGGTGGCGAGGGCGGGGCCGGCCAGCCGGTCGGTCGGTCGGTCGGTCGGGGTGTCTGGAGGCGCCCGCGGAGGGAGGGGCCGGACTGCACTGCCCGCGGTCCCGCAGCCGATCTCGGGATGAGTCTCAGGCAGCAGCGCGGGGGCCTACTCGCGGCCGCTCGCCGAGTAGGAGAACTGAGGGAAGTGCGGCCGGTTCTCGTTGTCCATGCCGTCCTCATCGTCTGCGGGCAGAAACAATCATTTCAATCTCACGCTTGTTTGTTTTTAAAAAAAAAAAAAAATGTGTCTTCATTGACTTCAGAGAGGAAGGGAGACGGGGAGAAACATCAGTGATGAGAGAATCACCCAGCGGCTGCCTCCTGCACGTCCTCCCTTCCCAGGTGGGGATGGAGCCCACAATCCAGGCGTGTTCCCCTGACCGGGAATCGAACCGTGACCTACTGGTTCACAGGCTGACGCCCCACTACTGAGCCACACGGGCCAGGTGACACTTGCTTTTGGCAACACCAGCTCTGGTCCGTACGGTCCTCACTTCCAGATAATGAAGATGCAGAGGCAACAGCCTCTAGACACTTGGGTTTGTCCATAAAAACACACAGCAGGGAAACCTATTTCACACGTCTCCCGTTTCCAAACACGTGATCTGGGAGGACATGATACTAGCAAGTCACCTCCTTCATGACACACACAGCCTGAGACTCAATAACCTGAGCGCTACGGAGGGAAGCAGAGTGTTACATGGATTAGAAGGGCCCCCCAGCACCCGTGGGCTCCCGAGACTCCTGACCAGCTCCTGAAATTGGTCTCTGAAATGTTAGTGCTTTCCGTCCCGTGCTTTAGCTGTGACTGCGAATACAGCGCCAGGATTCCGTTTTATCTGGGCCCGTGCGGGTGTTTAATAAGAGTTCATGTCTATTGTACATCTGCTACCTGCCCTGCCCGTCTGGCCGTTTTCCTAGGACCGAATGTGAGACCAGAATGGAGAGAGAGAGAGAGAGAGAGAGAGACAGGGCAGGAGGCCGTGCCAGGACCAGGTACGGGGAACGGACGGGAGGCCCAGGCAGCTGCTGGCTCCGGGCAGGGCCACTCCCCGCTCGTGTCTCGGGACTCCTGTGTGGGAAGGATTGTCATGATCTCAGATGATGGGACAGGAGGGACACCCCAGTCAGGGTGCTGGCCTTCGCCACAGCTTCCCCTGCGCTTCTGCTCCCGGCCCCGCCCCCGGGCTCCCTGCCTGAGGGGGCCCCAGGAGGTCTCCCCCATTGGGTTGCAGGACCACAGTGAAGGAAGTAAGGAATCCCTCAAATGCCCAACCTGCTTTTCCTAAAGCAGAACCCCTCCCCTGCCTCCAACGCACACGCACAGCCCGTTCCTCCGCCCAGCCTCTCTGGGCGCCCGGCGGATGGGAGAGAGGACAGGCCAGACTCCCGGTACGGGGTGAGGTGGGCACTGAAGATAACGCTTCCTGCTCTTCTGCCATGCTCGTCTTTTCTGCCTTTTTTTTTTTTTTTTTTTTAAATCCTCACCCAAGGATATTTTCCCATTGATTTTTAGAGAGTGGAAGGGAGAGGGAGAGACAGAGAGAAACACGATGTCAGAGAGACACATCAATTGGTTGCCTCTGGCAGGCCTGGGACCAGGGCCGGGAGCCTGTGCCCTTGACCGGATTAAAACCCGGGACCCTTCAATCCGCCCGTGAGGCAGCGCGCTGGTCCGGCTTTCTGCAAGCGGCCCACGCGGGGCCTCTCCCTGTGGCCACGCACTTCTGGGTGACGCTGTGTCTGAAGGGAATCTGCCTCCTGCTGCTAAGCTCTGCTCAGGACCAAGCAGACGCACCTTTCAAAGGCCCTGCCGTCCGCGGTGCTGTCAGCCCCGCTGGGCACACGGACGGTCTCTGAGTCACATCACGTCAAACTCCCCGGAGGAGAGGAGGCGGGAACCTAACATCCCGACTCTGACAGGTGCCAATCATGTGCCAGAGAACCCGTTTTCCCATCAACAGCTTGTTTTGCTGGGCGTGTCTCTGCCCGGGAAACGAATTAAACCCATTTCTGACGGCTCAGAAACCTACCCCTTGGAGGTAACCCTTTGCCTCCAGCATCCTTAAAGCCGGGGACGTGCCTCACCTTGCAGGCCTGGGAGAGCGAGGCCGTAGGCCATTGCACTGCACAGACAGGCGGGTGGGGGTGGGAGGGGCCAGGAGCAAGTAGCAGTGACAGCGCGGCGACCTACAGGCCACACACGGTCGCCCCGTTGGGGCGAGCACGCCATTCCTGCTCTGCTAGGAGGTGCACAGGGAGCAGTGTGATAACGAGCAGGAAGGAGGCTAGGAGGACCCAAACCACACACATCTGGAGGAAGAATTCAGAGGCTCAGGCCACGCCCGCCTGCGCCCCTGCTCCTGTGGCCCCCCTTCTCGGACCTTTCCCAGATGGCACAGGGGCAGCGGAAGCTTCTGGGTCACCGGCCCCTCCTCCCGCAGAGGGCAGAGACAGGAGCGCAGGAACGCCAGCGCTGCCCTCCAGGCTGCCCCGTAACTATAACAACACACACTGGCAGGGCGAGTGGGTGGGCGGGCAGCGGTGTGCACAGAGGAACACGCCGCCTGCCTCCTTACGGCTGGTCTGTTCCCAGAACACACCTCTGTCTATAAAGCAAGGTTTCCGTTTCTTCCCTTTCACAGTAAAAAAGGTTCTCCGCATCCCGCACGCCCGAGCCCACACGACAGGGCTCATTCTCTGACACGGGAAACTCGGGGATCTGTGAGAGGGTGCAGGCCCGGCTGAGGACCCCCAACCCGCACCCCCACACCCAGTGCACGAATGTCATGCACCGGGCCTCTGCTCTGGTATCTAATAAAAACAACTTCTTTTTTTTTTTCTTCTGTTATATCAGAGTGTTATGAATCGCCTTCAAGGTTTACTTACATTTTTCAGGTGGTGTTATTGTAATAGTCTGAGCTGTAAATTCTTCATCAAAATATCTGGTATCTGTCTCAGATGTTACTTGAGGCTTAAAAGGAGGTACAAGCTGTACAAAGAAAGAAAAAGTACCGGAGAAGAGATTTCAATGCAGGGAGATTAACTTTAGGATACAACTGAAGAGCAGGGAACGAACTGGTGAGTGTAAGGGACGCGATGATGATCCACAATTGCTTTTTTGTTTCTCCTGTAACGCATGAATTACTTAAACTTCAAATTTCCAAATACTTGGGGATTTTCCATATATCTTCCTGTTTTGATTTGTAAGTCAATTCCCTTTCATCCTAAGAGCACGACTTAAATTTATTTGCATCTTTTTAAAATGACAGGGTTGCCTCGCCAGCGTGGCTCAGTGGTTGAGCATCAACCTAAAAACCTGGAGGTCACGGTTCGATTCCCAGTCAGGGCACATGCCTGGGTTGGGGGCTCAATCCCCAGTAGGGGGCATGATGGAGGCAGCTGATCGCTGATTCACTCTCATCATTGATGTTTCTCTCTCTCTCTCTCTCTTTCTCTCTCTCTCCCTTCCTCTCTGAAATCAATAAAACTTATTAAAAAAAAGAAAAAAGAAATGATCATGGAAATTTTTTTGGCTAAAGTGGAATAATATCAGAAAGAAACCTGCATCTCCAAGGAAGGAAGAGTATTGCTGAAGAAAAATCAACTGTTTCACCACACTGAGTAGAATTTCTTTTTTTTTTTTTTAAATATATTTTATTGATTTTTTACAGAGAGGAAGGGAGAGAGATAGAGAGCTATAAACGTCGATGAGAGAGAAACACTGACCAGCTGCCTCTTGCACACCCCCTACCGGGGATGTGCCCGCAACCAACGTACATGCCCCTAACCGGAATCAAACCCGGGACCTTTCAGTCCGCAGACCGACGCTCTACCACTGAGCCAAACCGGTTTCGGCCTGAGTAGAATTTCAAGGTGTGTTTTGGGAGTCGAAATTATCAATAAGACTGACTGTGTGCTAGAAGTTCAATACTCAATTAAATGATAGGTTAAAAAATGAAAAATACCATGCTATTATTAAATTTGACTCACATTTTTTTTTTGGATGCAAAATTCATTTTAGCCACAAATAGACAGACACCGTGGCAGGAAGATAACCTACCTTTTTATCGTATACATCTTGCCAGTTTACTCCGGAGAAGAAACTGTGTCTCATAATTTCTTTTGAATCGTCTGGTCCTCCGCCAAGGCTGTGCAGACAGGAATAAAATTAAATGAGCATGAGACACTTGCACGAGCCAGTGCAGAACACAAGTCTTTGTGAAATGTGATTCTCTGTGTGGTAAGTGGTTCTTATGATGAATAGCTATAAAAATAAAAACCTTTAGGTGTAAGATCTCATTTCCCTATTATGCTATTAATTAACAGGAACTCCTCTCAAGACTGGACGGTATCTGAAAAGAGCATGGGCTTTGGTGATAGACCTGAACCGGGCAACCATCTCCGGAACTTCTGGGATGTGCGACAATGAAAACCTTCCTTACCCTCAGTTTACTCCTCTGTAGAATGGGGGTGATAATCCCAGCCCGGTGGGTTATTACAGGGATTAGAAATCAGTCAGTAACTAGCACAGCGAGTGGTAGCTGTTATCACTGTCAATTCTCTAAGCCAATATCATTTTAGGAAGCCTCTAGTCTAAATGATCGACAAAACAATCAATCAAGCCCTGACTTAAGAGTGTTTGCCAATTCTGATGATGTAAATACTCCCAGCAGGGCCAACAGTAAAATGTGACAAAATTATTACGGAGGGATGAGTTTTGAGTATTTATTACCTTTGATATTAATATTAATTTATAAATTTATATATCTTAGTTCTTAATTTTTTTTTAAATTGATTTCAGAGAGGAAGGGAGAGATTGAGAATCATTTGCCTCCTGCAGGGCCCACACCAGGGATCAAGCCAGCAACCAGAGCATGTGACCTCCTGGTTTATAGGTTGACACTCAACCACTGAGCCACACCGCCTGGGCTATATAACTTAGCTTTTATTTTATTTATTTTTTATTTTTTTAATATATTTTATTGATTTTTCACAGAGAGGAAGAGAGAGGGATAGAGAGTTAGAAACATCGATGAGAGAGAATCATCGATCAGCTGCCTCTTGCACACCCCCTCCTGGGGATGTGCTCGCAACCAAGGTACATGCCCTTGACCGGAATTGAACCCAGGACCTTTCAGTCCGCAGGCCGACGCTCTATCCACTGAGCCAAACCGGTCCTGGCTAACTTAGCTTTTAATAATGACTGCGTTGAACAAGCTCACACGATTCTTGAAATTTAACAACTGGCTCTTATGAGCTGGCACACGGGCTTGAAAGCAAACAAATAGTTGAGGAAAACCACCAACTGTGCCACCCTACTGAGTCCTGGTTATCATCAGGTATAAGGGATGCGGGACGGGAAGAATGCATTTTCTCTTTGCCTGTACGTCACCTCTTCATACCAGTCCGTTCTCCAGACCAGCGCCAGGCTGGAGAGCCGCGGGTCCCTGATTTTCTCCACGTCTTTGAGTCTCTGTCATCATCACCAGGTTCTACTTCTCGCCCCGAGACCTCTGCTGTGGGAAGGACCCCCTTATCTGGACCCTGGGAACCCTCTCTCACCTGCTCTGCCTCCCTGCCCCGGCCCTCACTGCTCCCATCCACCCAGGACAACCCGAGGCACCTTCTCATAACACAAGCCGGGTTACTGTCCTTTAATGACTCAGTGGCATCTCATCCTCTTCTGAACAAAGATCAAACATTTTCTAAGGAACGTTAGGTCCTTCCAATCTAACATGCCAGCTTCATCGCCCCATGTTACCCAACTCCCATTCCACACTGCGAGCAGTCGCTTACCCCGTGGTCACTGGCGATGCCAGCTGTTCTTTGCATGTCATTGCTGGCGGGAACCCCTGTGCTAACTCCAACCCCTTCTGAGCCAGCTCAAGGCTTCCAACCCCCCAGATGGGCTAATCATCTCAAAAGCAACTTCTGCAATGGTGTGACCTGAGCATCGTGAGTACACGCTTTGTGCCCCAATCATTCCTCAAACCCCCAAACGGGGGGCTACTCGGTTCATCCTTGCCTTCCCCATATTTTACTGCAGACGGAGGGCTTGCTACATACAGCGACTGTAGAGGGAACCAGCAGACAATCCGGAACACACCTTCTCCGTAGGCAATGTCAATCTCTGGGGGCTCAAACCTCTAAGAGTTGTTGTCCTACTTACCGGGCCCCTGTCATTCCACATTCACCTCCTGCACACCCCCTACTGGGGATGTGCCCGCAACCAAGGCACATGCCCTTGACCGGAATCGAACCTGGGACCTTTCAGTCCGCAGGCCCATGCTCTAACCACTGATCCACACCATGTTTTTTTTTTTTTTAAACGTTCTACACCCCGCAGTTAAAAACAAGCCTGCGCCCCCGTCGGGGGACGTCTAACCCGAAGCCATCGCTTCTTGGAGGAGGCCCACGGGCGTTCATCTCCCTCTCACACCCGCTCACCACACGCGCGTCAGGGACTCACTGGGCGTGGCGCTCGGCCCACCTACCGTTTGTTTGGATCCTTTATCAAGAGCCCTGAAAGCAGTGATTTGGCGTCCGAGGAGAGCGTGCGCGGGAACTTGATGTCCTCCATCAGGATCAGCTCGAACAGCTTCTCGTGGTCCTGGTTGTAGAAGGGCAGCCGCCCGCACATCATCTCGTACATGACGACGCCCAGCCCCCACCAGTCCACAGCCCGGCCGTAGTCGTTGTCCTCCAGCACCTGAGAGCGAGCGAGAGCAGGAAGACCATGAGCTGCCGCACGTTCAATGCCAAAAGCCCCACGTTTAAAGAACATGAGACTTTCACAGAAAGATGGATCCTCACTCTCACAGCCTAGGTGAGCAATGCTTGGATTTTTTTTTAAATATATATTTTTATTGATTTTTTTTTTTTTTTACAGAGAGGAAGAGAGAGGGACAGAGAGTTAGAAACATCGATGAGAGAGAAGCATCAACCAGCTGCCTCCTGCACACCCCCCCACTGGGGATGTGCCCGCAACCAAGGTACATGCCCTTGACCGGAATCCAACCTGGGACCCTTCAGCCCGCAGGCCGACGCTCTATCCATTGAGCCAAATGGCTTTCGGTAGCAACGTTTAGATCTTGATCTTTGAACACGAAGCATCCTCCAAAGATGTCAATCACACCGACTATTTGAAAGGATGGATATATTCCCAGAGACGGTCAGCGGAGACATAAGGAGTGTATCAGACAACCGACGCCAAGGGCAGGCAGACGTGCATGGGCCGAGGACCAGACAGGCCGTCAGCAGGCCTGCACGTGGTCTCTCAGGCCCGCTTCACTGTCCAGGCTGGTTCACCCTTAAGTGGCAGCTTAAGGTGAGCCATGCTGACAGGGGGACACGGGACATGCCTTGCGCATTCCTAATTGAGGAGAACTAGGGGACAAAGATCACACGTGGAAGACAGGAGGGAAGGGGCAGCGTCACGGAGAAGCATGCAGGGCAGGGCCGCCAGGAGAACGATGGACCGCTTTGGAGGCAGCTCGGAAAGAGGCAGCCGCCAGTGTGAGTCTAAGATCTGTGGTGTGAACTAATAAACTTGAGTATCCAAAGCTTACGTACCCAGTGGCAATTTCCGTTAAACACAAACAAAATCGGGGACTCGATACCGGTGTACCATACACCCTAACTTTTTTTTGTTTGTTTATCCTCACATGAGGATTTTTTTTTTTTCCATTGCTTGTCAGAGAGAGTGGGAGGGAGGGAGGGGAAGAGAAAGAGAGAGAAACATCAATGTGAGAGAGATACATTGACTGGTTGCCTCCTGCACGCCTCCCAACTAGGGGCGGGAAGAGAACCCGAAACCCAGGTGCATGCCCTTGACCAGGAATCAAACTTGAGATACTTGGGTGTGCCAGCTGATGCGCTAACCACTGAACCACAGCCACCAGGGCTTTATGCCTTAAATCTGTTTTTGCAAAATACATTGCACGCAAAATTAATTTAGTAAGAAATGATATGAAAGCATCAGGCTCTGTTAGAGCAACCTGTTCCCATCGGAACATGATAACTTGCTATTTGTCCCATTAAAAAAATATTAAAAATATATTTTTATTGATTTCAGAGGAAGAGAGAGAGAGAAACATTATGAAGAGAGAGAATCATTGAATGCCTACCTCCTACTCACCCCCTATTGGGGATTGAGCCCACACCCTGGGCACGTGCCCTGGACCAGAACAGAACCAGGGTCCCTCAGTCTGCAGGCAGACACTCTATCCATTGAGCCAAACCAGCTAGGCCTGTCCCAGGAAAATTCTGATCATTTTTTAAAAATTAGATTTGCTTCGCATTCTATGGAATTTTCTTCCTTTATTTGCATATATATATGTGGATATATTTTATTTTAAATTATATTTGAATAATCTTAAAGCTTACTTGTGATCCCCTTAGCTCTGTGATAAACAGATCAAGAAAACCATACCTATGAAATTTATTTTAAAAATCTTACAACTGATTACATAAGAGCATTCGATGACTCCGATGTGAATTTTATTTAAAATTTACCAATACTTCCATGGAATCCCATGTGACATATTGACAGTTAAGGCCCTTTGGCTCACCAGGTATTTAAGATGGAGCATGCCCTAAACGGTGTGGCTCAGTGGATAGAGCGTCAGCCTGCAAACTGAAGGGTCCCAGGTTCGATTCCGGTCAAGGGCATGTACCTGGGTTGTGGGCACATCCCCAGTGGGAAGTGTGCAGGAGGCAGCTGGTCGATGTTTCTCTCTCATTGATGTTTCTAACTCTATCTCCCTCTCCCTTCCTCTCTGTAAAAAAATCAAATATATTTTTTAAAAAGATGGAGCGTATAATTTCAAGAAAAAACTATGTTACTTAAAGATATTTAGTGGTATTTTCAAGGGCTACGAAAAAAATTTTAATGCGACTGTATCACAGTTCATGGCTAAAGAAGCCTAGGACAACACTGACAAGAAAGAACTCCAGTCTAGCTCCGACATTTCCCAAAAATCTTCCGGAAATCACAGCTAAACAAAAATTTCCGGGAAAAACAACAAATTCTCATTTTCATCTTTAGCCCAAAATATTTCAAATATCTATTTGCTTGAGATGAGTAATGTGAGAACATAAGAAAACAAGAAAAAAATCTAAAGAAGCGAGACATCCTACTTGTGTACTTAGAGGAAATGCTGTAACAGCTAATTTTTCAATACCAGTGACTTTCGATTATTCAAGAGTCTATCTCATGCCCGATTAGTACAATGTATTGTATTGTTTGTGGGGCTTTTGCAAATAGATTCGGGATTTTTACCTAAGAACAAAAAAATTTTAAATCTCGGCATTCCTCCACCACCAGCAAAACAGTGGCACATGCAGCGAGCCAAATGTGGTTTTTAACCTCTTTTTTCACAAAACCATAAAAAGCATAAAAGCTGGATTAACTGCCTCCTGAACCCACGTTTCACCAGCCGGGTTCTCGTCCCCAGCTGGCAAAACTGGCAATCCTTTACTTCTGCTTAAATACCTGGTTTTCAGCCAGAAGGGAAAGTGAGTACATTATATATATATATATATATAAAAAAAGGGGAGGTATTTTTTTTAAGAGAAATAAGCATCTGAAAAAATAAAACTGCATTGTACAAAAATCTGTTTGATAAAATAAAATGCATTTTATTCGGGTTTGTAAAATGAACACTGATTCTCTAAGTGGTTTGCTTTTGAACACAATGTGCTCTGACATATAGATGTGATGCTACAACTGCAGTATGGCTTTGTCCTGAACAAATCTGACGCGATGTATTACCTTTTTGACACACAAGCTTAAGCTATGATAAGGAGAAACCGCCCTAAGATCTAAGTGTCTGTGCTGTCAATTACAAAGAAAGATTTCTGTTCAACTCCTCCCTCAAACAGCTGGGAGAAGAAATAGATGAGAAATGAAAGTGGCTCCAATATTCTACACATGAATATACTAGCATATTATAAAACATGTTACATTCACATATTCTCCTTCCGCACTCCTTACATATAAGTTATTTCAAAACGCAATATTTGGAAAAACTCTAGAAATTCTAGAGTGAACGTAAAACCCACAGCCTCTTGTATATTACTTCTAGAAGATAATTTTCTCCCTTACTCAGAACACTTCCTTTTTCACAATTACAGAAACATATAAAATGTATATTCTCTAACCTGAGAGTTGCCATTCCTTCTGGCTGCCTCTGATGATTTTTTTCCCCCCAGCAAAAAGGTTGATTTATGCCAAAACCAGTTTGGCTCAGTGTATAGAGCGTCTGCCTGCAAAATGAAGGGTCCCAGGTTCGATTCCGGTCAAGGGCATGCACCTCGGTTGCGGGCACATCCCCAGTAGGGGATGTGCAAGAGGCAGCTGATCGATGTCTCTCTCTCATCAATGTTTCTAACTCTCTATCCCTCTCTCTTCCTCTCTGTAAAAAATCAATAATATATATATATATATATATATATATATATATATATATATATATATATATATATATTAAAAAAAGGCTGATTTACTTCCTGGTCATGGTGAAGGGCCATGGGTGTGCCAGATGCTAACAGAAGAGCTAATAGCTCTGTACAACGCACATCGTCACATAATTTAAGCAGAAACGCAGATCAGAACCTGCTCAGAGGGAATAACCCATAAAAGGCTTCTCTTAAAGAAAGTGTCTAAAAAAAGTGTCTCTTTGCCATGAAGTCAATGTTGCTGACATGGAGCCACACACCAGTCATAAGCACGGCCTTGACACTAGGCATTGCCTTCAGTCCCAATTGCTCTGTGACATACATGGACCTTTACGTTATAACTGCATTGAACACGAATGCCCAGACAGACACAAAGCACAAGGGGGTCAGGAGCACACAGAAATGTGAATGGTAACAAACAATGGGAGGCCCTGGCTGATGTGGCTCAATGGATAGAGCGTTGGCCTGAGGACTGAAGGCTCCAGGGTTCGATTCTGGTCAAGGGCACAAGCCCAGGTTGCGGGCTGATCCTCAGTTGGGGGCAGGCAGGAGGCAGCTGATCAATGGTTCTCTCTCATCATTGATGTTTCTATCTCTCTCTCTCTCCATCTCCTTTCCTCTCTGAAATCAATACAAATGCATTAAAAAACAACAAACGAACAAACAAAGATGCACCCACACAGCACACCCTGGGACACGGGCATCCTCTGCTCCCCCAGGACCAGAGCCCGCGTCCCTTTCTGACAAAATAAAGCTCAGACACAGGGAGATGCCAGCAGGTGCCAAGGACTATGAAGTGATCTGGTGAGATCTGATTAGCATTAGGGAACATCTGACATAGGCACTTTCATCTCGGGAACAACCGGGTGAGTTGAAAAACTCTAGATAAATTCCAGAGTGAACGTAAAACCCACAGCCTCTTGTTTATTACTTCTAGAAGATAATTTTCTCCCTTACTCAGAGCACTTCCTTTTTCACAATTACAGAAACATATAAAATTTATATTCTTTAACCTGAGAGTTGCCATTCCTTCTGGCTGCCTCTGATGATTTTTTTTCCCCCAGCAAAAAGGTTGATTTATGCCAAAACCAGTTTGGCTCAGTGGATAGAGCGTCTGCCTGCGGAATGAAGGGTCCCAGATTCGATTCTGGTCAAGGGCATGCACCTTGGTTGCGGGCATAAATAGCTCTCGCGTGGCTATTGACTTAAACAAATTCACTAATATACCATGTCTTAAAATGAAACCATCAATGGAAGTTCCCAGTGTAAACATTTATTTGGTTAATGGTCACTTAGAAAAACACACATATTCATTCCAATATCCTTTTACCAGTTAGGGTTCGCTGGGAGACTGGAGGGATGCCTCTTGGAGCGTGTCTGCCCACGCACCCGAGGCAGGCAGAAATAAGGGGGTGATGTGTACCCCAGAGTGGCTCCCTGCTCGACAGTAATCCAGATGGAGCAGATGGGCGGGGGAGGGACGGAACGCCTGAACACACTGTCTGCACACCTAGGCTGTAAAAGTAAACTGTGAACTTGGATGAACCAATTTACCGCTAATTCAAACTTTTTTCTTTCTTTCTGGTGCCCATACGTTTCAGGTAGCGGATGGGTGTGTGTTTTATACGTACACACGCCGACACGCTTTCTCTTTTATGGGAATCCTTCCCATCACAAGAATTTGCTTAAAAAAAATAAAAAAAAAAAGACCTATAAATATCCTAATTCAGATGCTGAAATGGACTGCAGCTTTGGGGGAAGTATATCTTTTATAAGAATTAAGGATTCCATGTTTCCTGGTATGGTGTTCATAAGTACATACTGTCACCTGCTCTAATAATTCCTGAGAGACTGTAGCTGCCCCCTGCTGGGAAGCAGAATGCCGTGGCTTCTGGCTACCTCCTCCCAAGCACACTCTCCCTGCATGCAGCTAACATGGTGCTACAAAAGCAATCTGTGGCCAGAACAGGCGACAAACATCCCTGATGGATGCAATGCTGGTGACTAAATCATGCTGACACATGTCTTCCCTCCCAGAGATCTCTATGCTTCCTTTTCATCCGGAAGCATCAGACATCGTGGGATTTTGAAGAAACTGAGGCTTTGTGACCCAAAACAGCCATTGTCAAATACTGCAGGTTAGCAGCTAGCCGATAGTTTTGTACACGTTCTTAAGCTTCGGAGAACTTAAAATTAAACTTGATGCTAACCTGCAGCCATTCCAAAGTGCTAAATGCAAATTAAGTCCAAAAGACCACAAAACATTGTAAAAATTTCAAGTGAAAAATAGACTATAGAACTTTCAGATCGCTAGGCAAGTAAAAGCTGCTGCTTCTAAACACTAACAGACATCAGCACTGAACTACAAAGTGTCATTTAGGCTCATATTTTAAGTGTTCAATTTGCGTCCAGCCAGCATGGCTCAGTGGTTGAGCACTGATCTATGAACCAGGAGGTCATAGTTTGATTCCCGGTCAGGGCACAAGCCCAGGTTGAAAGCTCGATCCCGTGTGGAGTGTGCAAGGAGGCAGCCGATCAATGATTCTCTCTCATCATTGATATTTCTCTCTCTCCCTTCTTTTCTGAAATCAATTAAAAAATATATTTATATATATTTAAATATATATTTTTATCTTATTTTCTTTTTTTTAATATATTTTTATTGATTTTTTACAGAGAGGAAGGGAGAGGGATAGAGAGCTAGAAACATTGATGAGAGAGAATCATCCACCAGCTGCCTCCTGCACACGCCTCACTGAGGATGTGCCTGCAACCAAGGTACATGCCCTTGACCGGAATCGAACCTGGGACCTTTCAATGCACAGGCCGACGCTCTATCTACTCAGCCAAACTGGTTTCGGCTAAATATATATTTTTAAAATAAGTATAATTATTCTTTATTTTACATATATTTAAGTATATATTTTAAAATAAATATAATTATTTTTATTTTATATATATTTAAATATATAAAAATATATTTATTTACTTTTTCTTCTAAGTGTCCAATTTGGGGACGAAATGGGATGGTTTTGAATAGGATCCGGAAACAGTACAAGCAGTGAGCCGGACATCTGACAAATGCTTACGTATGAATTCTGACCACAAAACACACACCTTCCACCTGAACCAACCACCACGAACATGGATGTGCCCTTCACAGAACCCTGCGGGAGGTGAAGGCATTCCCGCATCCCTCCGGAGACAGGCGCCCGGTTTTAGAAAGGCTAGCACCACTTTTCGTTTTCACAGAAACCTTACAAGTGTTAAGGCTTAGCTTCTCAATCTGGTAGAAAGAGCAGGATTGCGTCTGGGGGCTAAGTACATCGGAGCGTGTGAGCTGCTGTGTTTACCTACAGATGAAACGTGCAAACGTTCAATAACCTGGGCCTCCTTTATTTCTCTTAGATCTCCTAACGACAGTACTGAGAGAGCCCATACAATAATGGCACCTTTCACATTTTCTTCTTGTTGTATTTGAAATAAGTGAATAAAATTCCATTCAATACATTTAAGCCTAGCTTGGTTCCAACCACGCCCCCTGCCTGCACCGCTCCATGCTACCAATGACCTTGGCCTGTAATTTACATGTTTCTCCCAACTCGTTCTGAAGGAGTCCTATTGATCTCTGGTTTTAGATCCCCTCTATAATAGAATCTAATTTCCGTTTCTACTATTATCTATACAGCATCACAATGGCTCTGAGTGAATCTTTGCATCAAAATATCCTGGTCGATTTCAGATATTTTCAAAATCGGGATTATATAAAATGTATTAAAGAAGAGTAGGTTTCAAAAGAAAAATGGATACAATGACAGTAAGTGGATGTCCTCTAAAAAATGAGGTTCTAACATCTAAAAAGGCATCAACAATACATTTTCCATCCACTGGAAAAAACGTTTTCCGTGATCTGAAACAAAATTATAAACGCGTTTTCTCTGAATAGCAATTCCCAACCATCCAGTCTCTCTCTCTCTCTTTTTTTCCCCTTGCCATCTTTTTGTTAGTTCTAACTTGATTATCAAATAATTTTTATTTTTACACGATTACAGAAGTGCATTTCTCTGGGCTTCCAAAACCACCTTATTCAACCTCCCCCATCTGTCACCATCTGCTTCCCTTTAGCGTGCACTTTTTGTGCGATCGCATAAACACGTGAAAAATAACTAACGTGCAGATGACGGCCCGCCGGTACATTTGAGGACTGGGCATAATAAAAGTGAACTGCCAAAACGCACTTAACACTTTTAATTTTGTTGGGTCTTGCATGTGAGCCGCATTTGATTTTCAGGCTGTTTTGCAGTTGGAGGGCTGATCAGGTACTGCTAACTCAAGAGCAAAGCTGAGACTAAATAATTAGCGCTGCATAAAGTGGCTTGGATGCGGCGGCGAGAGCCAGCTCGGATAATAAACCTTAACAGGAAGGTCTGATGTGTGATTTCTAACTTTTTTTTTTTTAATCATTTCGAGGAGTGAAGAGGAGAGTTTGCAAAAAAAAAACAAATTCCCCTCAAAATATATTATTGTCCATAATGGATGGCAGGCCAGGTTTATTTCCTTCCAGTGGCGGTGAGAGCGAAAGCGCATTCATTTCTGACTACGTGGGCAAGTGCGTTTTTTTTGAGCTGTAAGTTCATCTCTTGAAAAATACATTATTCCCAGCCTCCCCCGCCCTCTAACACTAAAGATCCATAATTCATCCGAAGACCTCGGAGAACAAATATTTCAAAAATATTCCTTTTTCAACAAATGGCCTTTTTACACGGTAACACTTATCTCTTCTGGTGGTCTTTGCCACAGAAGAAACTTAAGCTCATTTAAAACTCAAGTTCACTTAAAAATCAGCGGTGAATCTGCCACAGAGCACGTTAAGCGGGCTGAGCTGGCTTTTCACAGCCTTTTGGAAGCATCTTTCAAATGCCTTTCACCTGCCTTTGCACAGCACAGCACTTCCGGCAGATAAGACCATGCAGAAGGTACAGGAAGGGGGGTCTGGGAGATGGGGGTGGAGGACACAGCCTCAGCAAGAGGAGGGGAAAGGCTGACAGGGAGCCGTTCCCCAGAGCATCAGTGCCAAGCACTGCATCCAGGTCTGACACACAACTCCCAGTTCCGTGCCCTCAAGGAAAGTCTGGCCCGTGTGGCTCAGTGGTTGAGCATTAGCCCATGCACCGGGAGGGGACCAGTTCCATCCGCGGTCAGGGCAACATGACTGGGTTGCAGGCTCGATCCCCAGTAGGGGGCATGCAGGAGGTAGCCGATCAATGTTTCTCTCTCATCAATGTTTCTCTCTTTCCCTCTCTCTGAAATCAATAATAAAAAAAAAAAAATTTAAAGAAAGGTGGGCATTAACACAGGGAAGTACAAGAAATTTCAGGGTTCAGCTTGTGCCGATCCGTCCAACTGACCATCTGATCACAGTGTGGCCTTCTCTCAATTCCGAAGGGTTTTCCCTCCTTCACAGACCCAGCCTAAGCCTGCATCCCCCCATCCCCCTGCTGCCTCTTCTCTTCCTGCTCCTGCCATCTCTCCTTCAGTCCCGCCACACCCTGCACAACTCCAGTCCAGCGGTTCCTGCTGCACAGAAATCGTTCTTCTCCACAGCTCATCACCTTAGCAAACACGAAGATACGTGAGGACAAAAACCATTTCTTACCATCTTTGTATTCCAGCATCTAACATGATGCATGGCACCTAATGAATATTCATGAATATGTCCTCAGTGGATGAATGAGTGTTCTTAGCGAAACGGTTCACATCCAAGACCAGAAGAACTCAGATGCTTGCTCTTAAGAGTGAACACGTTCAAAATTATCCTGGTTTAACAAACATGTAGGTGCTTGACAAAAAACACTTAGCTAAAACCGGTTAGCAGGCAGACTGAAGAGTCCCGGGTTCGATTCCGGTCAAGGGCATGTACCTTGGTTGCGGGCACATCTCCAGTGGGGGGGGAGGAGGGGGCAGTGCAGGAGGCAGCTGATTGATGTTTTAACTCTCTATCCCTCTCCCTTCCTCTCTGTAAACCATCAATTTTATTTATATATATATATAAAAATAATTTTTTTAAAGGCTTAATCACAAAATGAAATGTATATGGCCAACTAAAAATGAACTTACTCTACTATAGTTAGTACCTTTATGTTCATCAAGTTTATAAAATATCCTTGCCCTACAATATAATGTTAAACAGTGGAAGAAAAACAGATTTGGTTCATGCTGCAATCCAGGTAAGATAGTAGGAACTGCAAGTTTTGTTCATGCTGAAATGTCTCCCGGGCAAGCATTAGGTCAACGTTCCCTTTTTGTCTGAGTGGAGCCCCGCCCACCTCTGGCGCCAGGTACTCTGGGGTCCCACAGAAGGTCTTCATGGTGGCCGTGTCAGTGATCCCCTCTTTGCAAAGTCCGAAATCTGTGATTTTTATGTGGCCATCTTTATCCAGCATCAAATTCTCCAACTGCATAGGAAGAAAAATGACAGGATTATTTTACAGTCTTCCAATCTAGGAAAATACTGTTTGGAAACAATTATTGAATGCCGAGAAAGAGACTTTGGAAAGAGGACATAGTTGTTAATTGAACTTTCAGGACTTACAAACCCTGTGGTTTTGTAATTCTACCTAACAAAGAGGGAATATGCTATTGACCCTCACACCATCACAAAAATGGTGGCACCCACAGCCAATAAGAAGGAAATATGCTAATTGGCTGTCCCAACCTCAAACATGGCACCCACAGCCAATAAGGAGGGACTATGCTAATTGACTGCCATGCCCTCAAAGATGGCAACGCCTACAAAGATGGGGGTGCCCACAGCCACAAGATGGCGGTGCCCAGTCCCCTCAGCCCCACCTGCTTGCAGGTGGGCCCAACTGCTTCACACACATGCCTCTGGAGTCCCCCAGTCTCCTTAGCCGCCCAGGGTCTGCCTGAGGTGCAGGCAAGCCTCAGATGGCAGCTTCCCAGCCACCCAGGGCCACCCAAGGCTCAGGTAACCAGGGCTGGCTGAGGCTTGCGCTCCCGGCAGTGGCAGCAGCAGAGGTTTGATGGGTGTCACTTTCCCCTGATTGCCAAGTCGCCTCCTGCCCCTGAGGGCTCCCGGACTGTAAGAGGGACTAAGGGACTCCCCCTCCAGTGCATGGATTTTCATGCACTGGGCCTCTAGTTCAGGGGTCTTCAAACTACGGCCCGCGGGCCGCATGCGGCCCGCAGAGGAGTCTGATCTGGCCTGCCAGGTTTTTTGGGCAGTGAGCGCAGCCGAGGTGTTACAGTAGGAATTAGTAGTTCATATAGTCCAGCCCTCCAGCTCTCTGAGGGACCGTGATCTGGCCCCCACTTTAAAAAGTTTGAGGACCCCTGCTCTAGTTCATACATAAAAAGAAACACGTTTTATCAAATATTTTGATGATGAAATTATTATTTAATCTAATGGGAGTCAGAGCCATTACTGTGTAAGAACTAAAGCTCACCTAATTTCTCAAAGCAGAAACCAATCCTCTTTTTATGTAAATAAATTGTGACTTAAATAATCCCAAAGAGATGAGAATCGTTTTCTGGATACATACAGATGGTTTCCAACACGTTCTCTTGGGAATCTATTGCTATTATAAAATAGTCACGCACAGAAACGTTGTTTTTTGATGGTGGGTGCCAATCAAACCTAAATCGTATTGTGAAAGCTAAGGTGGTGTCCTCTTTTGCAGTTCTTTGTGATAAAGAAATACCAACCCTTTCAAACATAAAAAGGTAAAGAATGTCAAAGCCAAACAGTCAACAGTTAATAAAAATATACAGCACAGCCGAGACCAGTTTGGCTCAATGGATAGAGCGTCGGCTTGGGGACTGAAGGGTCCCGGGTTCGATTCCGGTCAAGGGCATGTACCTTGGTTGCGGGCATATCCCCAGAAGGGGGTGTGCAAGAGGCAGCTGATCGATGACTCTCTCTCATCGATGTTTCTAACTCTCTATCTCTCTCCCTTCCTCTCTGTACAAAATCAATAAAATATATTAAAAAAATATATACAGCACAAATATTATACAACTGGAATCTTTTTGAAGCCATTAATGAAAACACACCCAAGAGAATCTCAGAGATGTAACTAAGTAGCAAGATCATCTGCCTCAAGTGAAAATTATGACATGCAAGGGTAGAGTTTGTGCAAATCCCAATATCATTAAAAACAGCATCAATAACTGATCATTTTCCTCTCCTATTTTGAACCCAAAGCTATGACTGTCATCACATGTAGATGGTTCTGAGTTGTGATCAGATAGCCTTCCCCACTCATGTGGATATAAATACACATGAGAAATTAACAACAGAATGAATGAAAATTAACTTTCTAAATAATAGGCAACTTATTCTACTCCTCAGTGTGGCGATCTATGCAAGTAAATACTTACCTGAACTCTGAAGTCAATATCCAGTTCAAAACAAAACTCCATATATGAACATAAAGGACTGCATATACAATGGGATGCCATCATACTATTCTGTCACCCAGTGTCTTATAAACCAGAAATTAAATGCAGCAAAGCAAGCTGAGCTCACGGAAGGAAGACCAGACAGACCTATGTCCTCAGGGATGGTTCTAACTGTGCTCCCTGGCTGACCTACACGCTTCATACACGCTTCCTTTATGGGATATAGTTCAGCGAAGTAAGGCTCTGAGCGTTTCAAAATAAAAACTTTTATTTTCTCTAAATTCAGAAATATTGTGCCTTCCATATGCTTCTCCACTAGCTGGGACCTAAAAGAAAAGCCTAATTTGCACAAATGACAACGAGTCCATCTCTTCATCAGGCTTCCAGATTCCTCCCTTTCCCCTTTCTCTGCCTCCCTCTGCTAGCTTGCTGTAATGAGAAATGTACGTATTGACTGGAGAGTCTGTTGTTTTGTTGAATAAAAATATACATGTCCTGTTCCTAATTTTTAAGAAGATGTTAATGGCTTAAATGTAGGGATGTATTATAGTATATACCAGTGGTCGGCAAACTGTGGCTCGCAAGCCGTGGTTTGCAGCTTTGTTGACTTATGAGTTTGCCAACCACTGACCTAGACTCTTCATTCCAATAATTATAGGCTGTTGTTGTTCCTTGTGATTAAGTCTCTATCCCAGTGGTCGGCAAACTCATTAGTCAACAGAGCAGCAAATCTTGGAGCTGCAGTTTGCCAATCACTGCCTTAGGCTATTGACTTCTATGTGCCTCAACTTAATCTATAAAACGGAGGCAAATAACAGTAGCAACCTAATGTGATTGTTTTGAGAATTAAATGAGATACTGACTCTAGAACTTAACACACTGGAAGCATTCAATGACTGTATTGATCATTATTAAATGCTGGAGGCCGGGTGCACAGGATTCGTGCACTGGTTGGGGCGTGGCTTGCGGGGATTAGCCCACTGGTTAGCGAGTGGCTGTGGACCCGCCCTCTGAGTGGCTGCCTCCAAAGCGGAAGCAGCAGCTCATCTCAGTCAGGCACTGTGGAGGTACACTACCAGCAGGGGGCAGCTCCTGCATTGAGTATCTGCCCTCTGGTGGTCAGTGTGCATCATAGCAACTGGTAGACTGGTCATTCGAGTCATTCTGCCATTTGGTTGCTGGTCTTTTATTATATAGGATAGCATTTAATGGTCGATGTGTAAATTATTAGAATGGTGTGTGCTTTTCTAGATAACACATTTTTTAAAGAAAAGAAGAAAGTTCAAGAACAAAACCCTATGAAACACTTTTGTTAGCTCAGTGACTTAAGCAAAGCCATGTCTCAATATGCAATAAACAAACAAAACAAGTATTTCATAACTTTCAAGCCAGATATTGTAGTGTCCACCCTTTCCCATCAACTATTTTTCTACTCTCACCATCCTGAAATATCACTCTGCTGAGCAGCAATGACAAAAACAACTTGTCCTCCTGACAGTCAGACATGCATCACCTTAAAAAGAACACCCCAGATCCAGTGTATATGATAAGCCAGGGTAATTCACTATCCAGTCTTGTTACAATAGGTATTTTACACAGATGCATAACAACTCTCCGGAACATGTAAGGACCATTAGTGAGCCCGGCCGGCGTGGCTCAGTGGTTGAACATGGACCTGTGAACCAGGAGGTCACAGTTGGGTTCCCCGTCAGGGCACATGCCTGGGGTGCAGACTCGATCCCCAGTGTATGGCGTACAGGAGGCAGCCGATCCATGATTCTCTCTGATCATTGATGTTTCTATCTCTTTCCCTCTCCCTTTCTCTTTGAAATAGATAGATGGATTGATGGATGGATGGATGGATGGATGGATAGATGATAGATAGATAGATAGATGGATAGATAGATAGATGGATAGATAGATAGATAGATAGATAGGTAGATAGATACAGACTCATCAGTGTTGTGGAGGATGAGCAGAATCAATCACCCGGAAGTCCTTTCCAAGTGGAACACCTGGGCGTCACTTCCTAGCGCACCTAACACTAACGTACACAGGACCACAGGATTCCCACCCTCGGAGCGCTTCCACCAAATAAAGAAGGCATGCACACATCTACCAACGATCTCTCCTCGGCTCTCTCTCCTGAACACCCTGGCTTTCCTTCCTCCTTTCGTCAGCCACAGACTGCAGCACGCACGCTGTCGCTGATGGCCAGGGTCTCTCCCCGGATGAGCTCGGTGCATCTGCTTTATCGCCACACTCGGTCCTCGTTACCAGGGCATTATGCTCATGCCTAATGAAGGCGCCCACTGGCCAAAGCAATGATGAAGACAAACGGGGGGCTTGAGAGGAAGCATTATGTATTAGAAATCTGGTTTTGCTGCCTACTCATATCAGAGGGCTGTCATCTAACAGTTCTGAGCAGCGCGTGCCTTGAGGAGAGAGGACATATTACCCAATACGCCTCATGGAGTTCCCATAACAAAGCCACATTTTTACCCAGTTTAAGGGGACAGGCATTATGTGACAGAGGGTATGGATCAGCGTCTGAATGAGAAAATGTTAGCGCTGGAAATCTCTGTCCTCTGTGCCCCATGCACAGGAAATTGTGGCAAGAAAGCGCTATGGTTCTGCTCTGCTGGGACCAGGAGGAAAAGGGGACTCTTAAAGACCCAAAGCTGTGTTATCTGTATGGCTTCTCAAACCTGTACCGCTCCTCCTGCTACAGTAAAGATGGAATCTGTGGGGAGTACCAGGATCGGTGCTGCTGGAGGCCAGAAGTGACTGGCCGGAGGCAGAAGTGATGGCCCTTTTTAAAATGTAAATCAATGGGGGAGGGGCGGGCAATGGTAAAATATGTACAGAGATAATAACTTAATTTTTTAAAGAGTAAAAAAATAAAATAAAATGCAAATCAAACCAACGCCATACTATATTAAAATGCTGCAGGTGTTTAATCTGCCAAAAAAGTGAACACCAAAATCAAGCCAAATATTTTCCTCCAAAAAAAGTCTTATTATAAAATTTCTTCATAATACATCATCGGATGTTAGACTCTCATAATGAAGCTTATTTTAAAATGTCACTTGCGAAGTTACTTGACTTTTAATCAGATGTTTAATATCATCCAGCACAGTTACAGAAAACTCAGACTGTTATTGGTAGATTGTACTTCATCTGGGCACCCAAGCAGAAAGTATTATACATCAAAATCTCGGGCATAGGCCTGTGTGGCTCAGTGGTTGAGCCTCAACCTATGAACCAGGAGGTCACAGTTCGATTCCCTTCAGGGGAAAATGCCCAGGTTGCGGGCTCAATCCTCAGTGTGGGGTGTGCAGGAGACAGCCGATCGATCCATGATTCTCTCTCCTCACTGATGTTTCTCTTTCTCTCTCCCTCTCCCTTCCTCTCTGAAATCAATAAAAATATATTTCTTTAAAAAATCTTTTAAACGATATCCATAGCCGTGACTGCCATTTCCTCCCAGGTGCAGTACCCACCACATCCTTAAACAGAGTGCTTTCTGCCCCACTCAGCGTGCCTTTCTCGGAGCGGCGTGACTGTAACTGCGCTGTCTGTCCCTCGGCCTCTCCCGACGGAAACGGGCGGGCCGTCTGGTGCGTTTACCTTGAGGTCTCGGTACACGATCTTGCCCGAGTGCAGGTAGTCCAGCGCAGACACGATCTCGGCGCCGTAGAAGCGCGTGCGGTCCTCGGAGAACACGCGCTCCCTCGACAAATGGAAAAACAGCTGCGGGGAGACAGCGGGGACGGGGGTTGTAATCATTACCGATTTAGTGGGGAATTAGCACCAACATAAAACCCCTCTCCGCGCCATATTGTGCTGATAGATGGGGTACTCTCCGCGGACACACAGCCTCCTGGCCGGCAGCTGGCTCGGCTCCCCAGGTTTCTGGGGGGTTGGGGGGGGGGGGGGGGGGAGCCTACGGGCTGTCAGACCAGCCTTTCCATCAATGCACCCATCTTGGGAAGGCAGTCTGCATGCTCCTGTTTAACCTCCATCACCGGAGGAAGAGGGATGCGCCATGGATCCCCACGTGTCCCCTCCCTCTCGGCTGCTCCCCGTTCCCGGACTTTATTAACAGATAATACAGATAATAATTTAATTTTTTTTTTTTAAAGGAGACTTTATTAACTAAGTGCACACGGGCAGCGAGGCAGCCGCCCTGTTTAACGACCCCGTTTGCATCTGGTTTCGGGGGGAGGACGGGTTTGCTGCAGCTGCCCTGCATGCACTGGCTCTGTCCTGCGGCTGCTGACTCGGCTCGCTGCCTCTGCAAACATCCCCACGGTTTGCATCGTGTTTCCATGGTGAGAAGCGGGAAGTGATGTCCACGGCGGCCTGAGAAGCTCCCATCAGCCCCCTGTCATTCTCGACGCCCATTCTTTCTGTCTCCACTCTTTTCTCAGACAAACACGTGAATAGCAAGCCCAGCCATCCCTCAGCTGATCGCCACTCGACAGCCTACAAGTACTGGTTGGGTGTCCTCTGTGCCCAAGCACCCAGCCCCCCCCCCCCGGCTCAGCCATCTCTCTGCAAGCTGCCTCTCCCATCTCCCAGGCGGGCCATGGAGAGAAGGAGCAGGCCTCCAGCAGATGGACCCCTGGTGGCCCATCTCACTGGACCGAGAAAGCCCAGGAGCAGGAGGGCTTGTGGGAGTGCTGAGCACACCGCCAGGCATCCGGCAGATGCTCCACAGACGTCTGTGAGGGTAGAAGTGGCCCCCAGTCAGGGGGCTCCTGGCTGCAAGATGAGAGATCAGCGATACTGTCCCCCGGATGAGTGCCTCCCAGCGCTTCCACAAGTTTCTAACAGGCCTAGTTAACCACGTGTGTGCCTCGCAGCCCAAACCATAACTCGGTGACACACACGGGGGGCCCTAAGGTTCCGTCCTCCCTTCCCCACCTCCGTCTCCCCTGAGGAGCCTGTCATTGTACTGACATAGCTCTGTGCCTAGCCCACGGTCACAATAAAGAAGAGAGGCAATATCATGTACCTATCGCCAAAAACGACTAGCCCAACACTAGTTAAGGCAAAGCTAAACTAGTAGGCCGAAGTCGCTAAGCTTTAATGCTCTATCATATTGCCCTGTTTTATCAGCCCCAAGACGCTACTGACTGGGACCCTATCATTATTTATGTTTACACCAAGCAAGAAAAAAAAAAGTCAAAAAAGGCAAATAAAATCTATGGCATACCATCAAATATAAAAGGCATTCTCAATGCAGAAATGTTAACTGTGTCAGACCAAGAATTCAATACACTATGCCAAAAAATCAAACTAGTGTGTAACAATTCCTCAGGAAAGTTTTTAAAAATATTTACTTTATATAAGCATATATATACATATATATACACATATATATATAACACATATTATGTGTTATAATGCGTAATGCATATAAACAGACATATCTACACAATGCATTACCATTCAAATAAGGACAGTGAGTAGAAAGAAACATGAACCATCAGTAAAACCATTCTGAATAATTTCTGGGTCAAAGTAATTTCTGCCATGCTTTATTCAACATATCACTAACTCTGGTGAGTGAACCTGGGCCTTCTATGTAGATTTGTAGATTTATGGTAGTGTTCTAATGGAATGAGAATAGTGGTTAAATTTATAAATTTTCTTAAAATAACATCAAACCTGCTACCCACTCATCTACGGTACAAAACTTATGGATGCTCCCTCCATCAATATAATGCATGCGGGATTCTAGATCTTTATTTAGACCACACATATCTTCGATTTGTCTCCCAGCCAATTTCCATAAAAACAGATGCTAAAGGTTTTACTTAAGGAGAATTCTATTTATTTCTCAATCTGCTGTCCTCCGAGCCTGCCCCTGCTATTTTATGGGACTTACTCTTGTTACGATAACCAAGAACCTCTTAATTGCCCAATCCGATGACTTACAGACCAGACCCCTCCTTCCTGTTCTGGAGCTTAGCCATCACCCCCAGTCCTCTCCGGAAGCACGTCTTTGGCTGTGGTCATACAACCCTTTCCTGCCTACCTAACTCGCTGTACATTTCTTGGCTGGGAGCCAAGTTTCCAATCAATTATTTTAAAGCTCCCATGTCAGCATGGGAAGAGAAGAGAGAATATATTTAATGACAGAGACAATTCCTGACCTCAAGACATTCAACTCAGAGGAAGAGACACGTGCAGAGATAAAATCCATGAGAGCTGTGATACGTTGTCCACTTCTGATGTTAAAAATGATTTGGAGGCAAAGGATGACTAATCTTTGTTGAGATGACCCGAGGAGGCTTCACAAATAAGGATGGAACTTTTCGCAAAAGGAGAATCTTATTAATATATTGAAGCCTATCAAAGACCGCTACTCAAGCTGTTTCCACCTTTGTGTCTCTAACACGGCCTCGTACAGAACATGCACAGAGTAGTCAACTAATCAATGCTTGATCAAGAGTTAATACTAAAAAGAAAAAGAAAGCAACGGCAAGAAAACACACGCAAGGAACTCCCCCAGTTGACGAATAACCCACATTCCAGGCAATGCCCGGATTTAAGTAAAAAAAAGGATGAGGCCACATCTTTTAGGACCTTGACTGCCAAGATATGGGGGTGGAGATTTAATATTCTGAGATAAGAAGCTTCAAAGAATTTGGGGTGCAAACAATTAGGATAATTAAACAACAGTTCTGGCAGCAACTGGAGCACCCGTGAACCAGATCCGAGCCTACGGTCTGGCAAACACTGCGTAAAGCTCAACAGGAACGTCGCCGAGCACCTGTCGGCGGGAGTTCTGTGAAAAGCTGACACAACGAGAGAACGTGGTAGCAATCCGCAAGGACATCACGATTAGGACAGAACAGCCGGTGACCTGAGCAGTTCTGCTAACGGTATGGCAGTCATAAAATAGAGAGCGCACTGGAATTAGCGAATGAGCAAGTCAGACAATATCTGACAACATCAGAAGGCACACATGAGCTGAATGACAGCTCAGAGGCCTCAACCGCAGCAGCTCAAGAGTCAAAATTCCAGAGGGAACGAGCTTGCACCAATTGGGGTCAAGGGAGAGAGTAACAGTGTTGGGGTGTCCTTGGATGACTGAGTAGATGCTACAGCCAGCAGCGTTGGGAAAGAAAATGGGGACAGAGGAGCAATGGGTCTTGTTTGACCTGTTAACATATAAAGACGCATTGGACACCACAGCTTTGAAAGTGGGCCCGAGGGTGTAGAGGTAGACATGAGAGTCATTTATAGGAAGATATTGTTACAACCGAGGCGGCATGCGACAGCCCAGGAATTCAGCAGAAGGTGAGCACAGAAGAAGCTCAGAATCTTAGGAACCACCACACCGGGGGCAGGAGAAGGGAGCAGGACGCTGAGGCAGAGACCTGGCAGTGTGAGAGGAAAGAAGGATGTGCCTGAAGAACGAAGGAAAAGCAAGTTTCCAGAAGGAATTCGCGTTGACCAGGCCCAGGAATGAGGTCATTTGCTACCTTCCTGGGAAGAGATGTCATACTTACGTGGGCTCAGAAGAGGATGCAAAGGCAGAAATGGTACGTGACGCCTTCAGGAAAAAATGGATGAGGTGAGCCAACATATTGCTGAAATGGAAGATTTCTGCTACAACGTATTATGTAATGCTTTCAGGGAAACTTCTGCCTAAAGAAATGGAGCGATGCTGTACCGTAAAGCTACAATTCATATGGGAGAGGCACACCAATGGAAAGACCAATAAAATCAGAAGGCCACAATCTGGTTATTTTATAAAAAGTTGGTACCTGATAACACTGATGATGATGATGTATGCCAAAGTAGATGAGAAAAAAAATGACAAATAAATGGTGATACAATAGTTGGTCAAATTTGGAGAAAAGTAAAACTGAATTTTCATCTTGTACCATAACAACATACATTTCAGTTAAGTATAAAATATGATACTTTTTTAAAAAAAAAAAAGTTGAAAATATGAATCAATAGTTTTCAGATCTCAGGATGAGAGATTTTCCAAGCAGAAAAGAAATGAAACAAAAACAGACAAGGAAACCCTGGTAGACTCAACTCCATGGAATAGCAGCGATATAAACGACATTGAATATTTATAGGAAATATGACAACCCAAATGTCCACCACCGGCGGACAGATGAGCAAATGTTGGTGGAGCCAAGCCATACATATGGATGGTGACTCAGCAGCAAAGGCGAGCTACTGAGAAATGCAACCGCATGCATCAGCGCCAAGCATAAGGCCGAGAAAAAGAGCAGACCCAACAAAGCGTGTGCTGTCTGACTCTGTGGCTGAGGAATGTTAGAGATGGTGAAGGGAGTCTGGAGAGCCAGAGAGCTGATCACTGGCCGCCTGGGGCCTCCTGTGGATGCCGACGGGGAGAGGGGATGGGGCGGGAAGGCGCCCCAGAACTTTCTGAGGCAACAAGAATAGTCTGTATCTTTATTGTAAGGAGGCCTCCATGTACAGTTATTTGTCAAAAGTCACATGAAGTGAGCCCATCTTACTGTATGTTGATTATACATGCTTAAGTAATGGGAACAATCTAAATGGTCAAAAATTTAGTAGGAATTTAATAAATTATAGTGCGTCCACAGAATCAATGAGTAGACGATGAGGATGTATTTCATGATATTAAATAAAATAAAAATATATGTAAGTATAAAAACAGGAAGATGTATTAACGTGGTAATGGCAGTTATTGCTAGGTGGTGAGGTTTAGAGTAGTTTTTATCTTGTTTTATAACCTGAAAACCGCTTGTATTTAATAGCTGCTCCCCAGCACACTACGTCTTCCATGGAGACCGTCCGTCTTGATCACATCATACAGTAAGTACTGAGCACACAGCACAGTAACCGGCTGTACTAAGCAACCAATAAATATTTCTTAATGGAACTGAAATAACTATTTGGCATTTTGATGTTCTCTGCAATGAATACGCATTGTGGTCACTTTTACAATAAAAATTACACAATGGTTTCTAATAAATGCATTGTGTATCCTAGTACTCATTTAGGCTCATGACAAATTTAATACTCTATTTATTATTATTATTATTGTTTGTCTGGCAGAGGCACAGGGAAGAGGAAAAGCTGTGCAAGTACTCTGTAGCTTTGCTTCCTCAGCACCACGTCCCACAGGCGGCACATATTATGTGCTTAATAAATATGTATTGCAAAAATAAAAATTAAATCCAAGCTTCTTCCCAAATAATTATTTATAAGGTTTTGAAGGTTCAGTATTTTTATTGGAAACTTCAAGAAATCACATACAATAACTAAATAACTTTGTTTTTATTTAAAAATAATAAGCTACTTGCCGCTCAAGCAAGGAGCATTGTCTTTAGAAATTTAAGTTCCTTTAAGCAAGGACTACATTTTTTTTTTTTAATGTTGAGCTTAGCCATGCTGTAGAAATACAGCAATGCAAAAAGATTATTTTAATCTATTAATATACAAGTCTATATTTCATCACAAACCCAAGAATGTTTATTTTGAAAATAAGCTGCTATATTTTGGAGGGAAAAAAAGTTATATTCTTAATGCAACAAATTTCCCCCCAAAAGAAAGATCTGGACTTGAAAAATGACTTGGGAATGATCACTGCAGTCTTAGATTTTAAACCCAATTATCATATTTTTCTTGCAAATACTGCATACACAGTTATTCCCTTGGAAAAGGTTGGTAACTAGAGAACAGCAAAGTAAGCTCAATACAAGTCTCCCTAATTTCAATCATCCCATTCATGATCATAATATAAACTGAAACTGGGACCCGAGTATCCTAAAGACAACTAATTAATTAAGCCATGAGAAACGGCAGTCTGTGAAATAAAGCTGCTTAGCACAGCCCTGGGGTTTACAAAGAGACGCAAGATGAAAAGAATGCATCCAGCTCACTCACAGGGAAGCTAATCAGCAATACTGTCTTCGTCTGCTCTGACTGCAGTAACAGAACACCACATACTCGAGTGGCTTAAAAACAAAAGAAACGTATTTCTCACAGCCTGGGAAATCCAAGATCGAGGCTCCAGCAGATTCACTGTCAGGTGAGAACCTGCTTCTGGGTTCATGGCTGGCTGTCTTTGCATTGTCCTCAGGGCACTAATCCTGTTATAAGGGCTCCACCCTCATGACCTAATCACCTCCCAAAGGCCCACTTCCAAGTGGTATCACATTGGGGATTAGGTTTTAATATGAGATTTTTGGGAAAAACAAATATTTAGTCTCTAATAAATACTATTGGCCTACACAATTGGAATAATATTATTGAATAGCTACAGTATAAATTAATGCAAAGTAATGTAAATTTGCACTTAGTTTCTGAAGTTTCAGAAAGAACAGTGATATAGACATGAGATACAAATACCATATTTTAATGACAGTTCAATATAAAATTTCTTAAAATACAATTTAAATGGTACAGGGCAACTGAACCCTAAAATACTTGTTCAGTAGTAACTGTGCCAGCTATATATTACCAGCTAAGTATCTTTCCCTCTACTTCTTGCCGTCTTCCTATAAGTCTGAAAATGTACAAGCAATTCTAGATCACCAACGAGATCCCTGGTATCTGTAAGGGGCAATTATTAAAGAGAAAAGTTAAGAAAAGTTTCTGGGATTAAAAATCACTGAATGGCCGAGACCGGTTTGGCTCAATGGATACAGCGTCGGCTTGGGGACTGAAGGGATCCGGGTTCGATTCCGGTCAAGGGCATGTACCTTGATTGCCGGCATATCCCCAGTAGGGGGTGTGCAAGAGGCAGCTGATCGATGACTCTCTCATCGATGTTTCTAGCTCTCTATCTCTCTCCCTTTCTCTCTGTACAAAATCAATAAAATAATATTAAAAAAAAATCACTGAATGAAAATATTTAATAATGTGATAAGTATAAAAATAGTTATTTTAAAAATAATTTTAATTCCAAATCTACTTTTATAATTAAAATAATTTCTACTAAAATATTTTATTAAAATTATATTAACAAGATTAAAGTAGAAATTGCTCAGTTCTACCACTTCAAATATTAATAGATTCTACATTTATAGAATAAAATATACTTTTTAAAGAACAAAAATTATCACGCAATTTAAAATATTTAAACCTATTAGTATATATATGAAATATCTGGGATATTTGTGGAACATTTAATATCAATACAATAAAAATAATAAACATTACTTTTTGAGCATTAAGAGCATTACATTCTAACACTCATAAAAGCTGTGTAATGCTATCTCCATATTATGATATGTAAATGTAAGTTATTACTATCACTGTTTTTGAAAGCTTCTGCTTAACTGATACTGTGCTAAGTTACATGCATTATATCATTTAATCCTTAAAACAACCTTATAAAATAGGCACAATTACTATGTCCATCATACAGATGAAGAAACTAAGGCTTAGAAATGTTATGAAACTTGTCTAGCATCACATAACTATTAAATGGTAGGGTTGAGATTCAAACTTAGGTCATCTCTCTCTAAAGCATATCACCTATTACTCTAAAATACAGATCCTATTAATTTGAGACAACAAATGTGTAAATTACTCCATTAACAAGAAATTTCATTTATAAGCCTTCTTTATAATTGCTTAGAATGAACCACATAGGAGAAAGACTGTTGTTAAGTCCAGCTGCCTTGTCAGGGTCTAGAACTGGACAGAAATTCAGCAAATCGTCGTAAATACTACTATTATCAAAACAAGACAAAGCATCATGACTAACCCTAAAGTGCATCTAAAATGAAAAACAGCGAGAACAGTCAACACAGGAGAAGGCAGCAACAGATTTCCCAGAAAAGGAACAAAGAACAGATGGGAGAAATAAAAGAATACCAATGTGTATGCCAAACGTTTGCTATGGTCACACTGAATACTCCAAATTTAAAAGGTGGAAATGATAAGATAGGATTTAAGTATGAATCAGAAGTATGAACTAACTATTGGCGCCATATAAGAAAATGAAAGGAAAAACAGATAATCCACAATTTGGGTTGGAGATTTCAACAGCACTCTCTCAATATTTTTTTAATAGAGACATAAAATTAGTAAGAGAATGGAACAATTGAACAACATTTTATTATCAAACAACTTGACCACCATTCACAGGTCACCCACCTCCCTACCCCAGCAAAACACCAGAATACATGTCCTTTCTAACAACATAGCACATGCACCAGACAGATCACATTCTGAATCAAAAACCACATCCCATACATTTAAAAGAATAGCAACCATACAATATACTCTCTGAACACAATTAAACTATAAGTTAAATAGATATATGGAAACCCTCAAGTATTTGGAAATGAAACAATACACCTTTAAATAGTCTATTAGTCAAAAACATGAAAAGAGAAATTAGTCAACTTGGGAAAAGAATGACAGATATAACATATAAAATAACACATAAAACATATAACATTAAAAATATGCTACAAATATTTACATATATATACATATATATATATATATAAATATAACATAGAAATCGGTGCCTACAGGAATGCTTATACAATAACATTAAATGCTTATAAAAAATAACAGGTTTAAATAAATGCCATGTTTCCACATTAAGAAAGAGAAAAAGAAGGCAAAACAAATCAAACCCAAAGTAACCAGAAAAAAAAGAATAAAGAGCAAAAAAAAATCAATGAAATTGACAACCCAAAACTGATTAAAGAAAAATAAATGGAATCTATAGCTAAAAAATATCAATAAAAATTACTAACTTTTAGGAAGACTTATTAGAAATAAAGAAAGAGAAAACAAAATACAAAGTTAGGAATAAAAGACAGAAGTCAGCTATTGATCCTACATAGAGACACAAAGGCAATATAATAAGTGAATATTATAATTAATACTAGACAACAAGTTTTAAAATTTTGATGAAATCAGCAAATTCCTGGAAACACACAAACTACTAAAGCATCAGACCTAAATGTAAGTGATAAAACTATTAACACCTCTAAAAGAAAACAGAAAATGTTAACAAATTTGGGATAGCTAAAGATGTTTTAAATCAAACACAAAATTCATAAACCACGAAGAAAAAATACTGATAGACTGCATCTCATCTAATTTGTAAGTTGCGTCCTTCAAAAGACACTTTAAGAAAACACATCGGTGGTTTCCAAGACAGAGGGAATGGTTGGATCGACATCAAACAGGCAAGAAAGATGAGTTAGGGCGACACAGATGTTCTGTATTATTACTGTGATGATGGTCAACTACTTTACACATTTGTCAAAACTCACTAAATGGTAGGCTTAAAAGTGATGAAGTTTACTGAATGTAAATTATGTATTCTGGAGTGTTGCAAAAAAATAAAATGTGTATATATATATACACACACACACACACACACACATACATACCAAGGACTTGTATGCATGCAGATAAGCATAACCAATGGACACAGACACCAGGGGGGTGAGGGCATGAGTGGAGGGTTGGAGGACATAGGGAGGGATAAAGACACACATGTAATTCCTTAATCAATAAAGAAAACTAAAAAAAAATAAAAAAAAATGTATATTTCAATAAAAATATTTATTTTATAATTTAACCAAAAATATACACTGGAAATGTATATTTGAATGAAAAGGCAAACCACAGATTGGGAGAAAATATTTGTAAGACATATATATAACAAAGCATGTGTGTCTAGAATATACTAGAGTAAGTCTGACTACTCAATATTAAAAGACAAACAGCTCAGTTAAAAAATGGATAAAAGCCGAAACCGGTTTGAGCACAAAAAATTATGTTAATAGCATTAGTTGTTCAGGAAATTAAAAATGAAACTATAATATACCATTGCACAGCCACTGAAATGGGTAATCTTTTAAAAACTAACCACTCCGGTTTGGCTCAGTGGATAGAAGCGTCAGCCTGCAGACTGAAAGGTCCCAGGTTCGATTCCGGTCAAGGGCATGTACCTTGGTTGCGGGCACATCCCCAGTGGGGGGTGTCCAAGAGGCAGCTGGTCGATGTTTCTCTCTCATCGACGTTTCTAACTCTCTGTCCCTCTCAATTCCTCTCTGCGTAAAATCAATAAAATATATTTAAAAAAATAATAATAAAATAAAAAACTAACCACTCCAAAGGTGACGATGATGTTAAGTAACATTCTAGATGTGCAAAGTGGAACAGACAAGTTGACAGTTTCTTCTGAACACACCAGTGATACAGAAATTGCATTCTTAGGTGTCTATCTAACATAACTGAGACTGTATGTTCACACAGATTTATACTGCAATATTCACAGGTGCTTTTTTAGTAATAACCCCCGATTTCAAAGAACCCAACTGTCTGTCTACTGGTGACTGGGTAGACCCACATTAAGATATAGCCACTTAATGCTGTAAAGCCACAGAAAGAAACTAGTGATATATACAACAATATTTATTAGTTTAAAACGTATTATGCCAAGTGAAAAAGATGAAGAACACAAATGACTACAAACTGCTTGGGGATTATACTTTCTAATATTTAAATGCTAGAGGCCCAGTGCATGAAATTCATGTATGCGGTTGGAGGTCCCTCAGCCCGGCCTGCACCTCCTCCAATTTGGAACCCCTTGGGGGATGTCTGACTGCCAGGTTAGGCCCGATCTCACAGGCCTAAACCGGCAGTCGGTCATCCCTCTCGCAATCCGAGACCGGTGGCTCCTAACTGCTCACCTGCCTGCCTAATCGTCACTAACCACTCTGAATTCCAGTCTGATGCCCCTGACTGCTTCCCTGCCAGCCTGATCACCCCTAACTGCCCTCCCCGGCTAGCCTGATTGCCCTTAACTGCCTCTGTTTTGGCTCCCACCACTGTGGCTTTGTCCAGAAGATACCTAGTCTAATTAGCACATTACCCTTTTATTAGTACAGATGTTATGATCCATTGTCCTGCCTTTTCTCTTCATGGTCCCCAATTATATTCCACTGTACCTTCTGTGCAACGCTCACTCTAAGGTAATTGGCCTTGGTGTAAGAAGCAGTTTGACTCCCCTGAGATTTCCCTGCTGTGCCCTAACCACATGGAGAGGAATAACAGAAATAAACATATGCCTAGTTATCTCCTGTAGTTCTGCTTACCTTATCTGATATCCTAGATATGAAAACCAGCATCTTTGGAATATAAAAGTATACATTAAAATATTCCCAACTTTATTTGGCCTTGAACTTTATATGAAAATGTCAATATTAGAATGCAACCTTAACTTGGGAATTTTTGAGAAAGGTTTGGGAAAAAGCAATAAGAATTCTGATATAGCCTTCACAGTATAATAACTAAAATAGTTGGCAAAGAAATTAGCTTGTCAGACTCCTGACAATAAAGTTATTTATATATCTATAAACTTAGTAAAATATAAAAAAAAAATCAACACTATGAATATGAAATGATACTTTTAATTCAAAAACCACCCAAATCACAGCTCCATAAATTAGTAACTAGAACCAGAATGCCGACTGCCAGCACTTCTGCCTTATGCACATTTAAAACGAGAGGATTCTGGTTCACGGCAGACAGGATGCCAGCCCAATAATGAGAATCCGAAGGAAGCAGGAGAGGAGCTCAAGACGGGCATGAAACCGAAAGGCACAGGCACAAAATAAAACGGATTTTTATCAAATAAATTCATACTGTCAAATGAACACAGTATGGACAAGAATGGTAAATGAGTGAACGCGTTAGGATCATTTGTATCCACATCAAGAATATAGACAGAATGTGAAGAACTTATCAGATGAGTAACATTTCTACGTAATGATTTTCCTTTACCTCCTAAGAGTCTCTTCACTTCCAAGAGATCTCAGCTTGAGAGCGAGCCACAGAGGCCCGCCGTGCAGGCCCATGAGCAATGCAGCCAGAGGCGGGTGCTGCGGCCCAGTCCTACGAGGAGCCGCTCTAAACCCAACTAAACAAGGACCACGCCTCAGTCGGCTTTCAGTTTATGTTCTCCTTCCTCCCCCCACACCCCACCCCGGATATTTTTCTGCTCATGTGAACTTGGTAATACCCAAGCTACAAGAAGAGCAAGGACTGGCCACGCCAGCAGCAGTGTGGATATCAGGGTTCTATTCAATACGAATGCTGGCGTACTGCCCGCTGAGGCTGCACTACACTCGCTTTCATAGCCTGGATCTGCTGGGCCCCACGCCACCCTGTCCGTGCTGTGCTTCAGCCCAAGGGCACACCGTGGAGCAGCCTGGGAAGAAGGAAGAGCCCCTGGCACTCCGCTTAGGAGCGAGTGGATGTGAAACCCAATGAAGACTGTCCGTGGTCACCCCGCAGGGCGTACTACACCAAGCACGTCAAACTCAAAGGCTAACACGGACCAAATAAACGAGGCATGCGGCCCGCCAGCAGCGAGTTTGACATGCTCGTACTACACCCTTCTAACATACTCGCCCTAATCGCTAAGGCTTCTCTCATCCACCTCCTTCTGCCTGGGATCCTCAGGCTTCTCCAGCTCTTGCTGAGCCGATTTCTCTGAATTCATATGACTTAAATGCAATTAGGATGGGACTCTATTATACTGACAGGCCTACAAGTCAGTATATGTTTGATTTTTTTCACAACCAGTATTTATTCAGAATCCACATATATCAAGATTATTTATGCCCTGCTAATGTGGCTCAGTAGTTGAGCATCAACCTATGAACCAGGAGGTTATGGTTCATTCCAGGTCAGGGCACGTGTCCGGGTTACAGGCTCGATCCCTAATCAAAGTGTGTGTGTGTGTGGGGGGAGGGGGGGTGTGGAGGGGGTGGAGGTGCAGGAGGCAGCCAATCAATGATTCTCTCTCATCACTGGTATTCCTATCTTTTTCTCCTCCCTTCCTCTCTGAAATGATCAATAAAAATTTATCTTTAAAAAGCTCATTGAGTGCTTTAAACAATACTGGCAAACACGGTGATAATATCAAGCATGACCTAATGCATGCTAATCTCCTGTGCAGTACATGAGGCTGAAAGAAGTCCACATATTCCCAACAGGTGAAGAAAGTGCAAGAAAAGAAATGTCTCAACTGTTGTGTTTATATTTCAAGATAAATTCAGAACACAGACTGAAAGGAAGCTATTGCTAGTTAAAGGTCAACAGACAACAAGTATTAGTTGAGTGAAAACTAGGCTAGTTATAATTACTCCACTGGGCCCATTAGAGAAGCCTAGCTCGGGCCAGGACAATGTTCTCCCGCTCAGACCTCTGCGTCTCATACTCATGCTCCCCACTGGGTGAACCTATGGGTGCTGCTGTGGGTTGTGTGTGTGAGTTCATAGCTCCCCTCACTTCTAGTTCAGTCTTATTTCAAATGCCTAAGCACTCTGGTTAGTATTTTCCTACAGCAAACGAGTTGTTTTCTGCATTTCCAGGACGCTCCCTGGGCAGAAAGAATGACAAGGTGAACCGAAAGCAAAACCAAAAGTAAATCAATCGCATGGGTTTTCCCAGCAGGTTCCCTTCCCAGAAACAATGCATTTAAGAACCGAAATCACCCCATTAAGTTCCACCAATTAAATAACTGTCTGTTTATGAAGTACACTTAAAATATGTAAGTACATCTGATAACCTGAAAGAATTGGGAGATTACATACACAAACTTCCATTTTTGCTAAAATTGTATAAAAATAATTATTTTCAATTATATATATATATATATCTTTCTCTTATGGGTTTATTTGCACTGAGGTCTTCCACTATGTCTTCTAATTTGTAACAGACTTAAAAGGTAAATGATGAACTCCTTCGTAGAAAGATCAGTGTCTTAAAACATGGTGAACTCACGCTGCCTACACACTGCAAATGTGCACACCAAAAAATCAAATTTTGCCATGAACTCATTCCTGCAATAATTTATAGAAGGAAAGATTCTATACAGGATTTAAATTTATTTTGGAAAATAAGACTTTTAAGGTCGATGAGATAAACTTACTTCAGAAAGCCCTCAATGTGAAACATTTCCAATGAACTATTTTGGTAAATTATATTTTCCCCTCACATTGACTCTGATCAAAATAGGGAGGAGAAAGGATGAGGACTAAGGGAACAGGTGAAATATACTACTAATTGGATTTCTCTTTAAAACTGCAAAGACCCCTTAAAATCTCTAAATAAAGTCACAGTTACTCTGACTGCTACACAGAAAAAGGGAAAACTCAGTCCCCATGAGTCCTAGAATCTTTTACTCCACTGAGTTTACAACAAGTAAAATAGTGCATTGCAATTTTCACAAAAACCTAAGAACTTCGTAAAGCATCATAAACCCTACATTTCTAACTTTCACAATTAAATGATTTCATGATTTTACTTTTGAGAGTTTTTTTTTTACACTTGAAAAATATAGAAAAATGTAGAATATGATTACATTGGCCAATATATGAGAGGAGTTATTAAAAATATAAACAATCATTACATTTCATTAGGAATTACTTTGATCCCATCTACTGAATAGAAAGAGCTCCTCCAAGCCCTCCCACGAAGCCGAGAGCCGTGATGTTACGACTTATATTTTAATATCTTTGTAAAACGGCCGACAGAATTACCATGCAAATGCGGTGCTGGGTTGCCCGGTCACTCACCTCGCCCCCATTGACATATTCCATCACAAAACACAAACGGTCTTTTGTCTGGAAGGAATATTTCAAGGACTTGAAATAAAAAAAGAAAACATGTTATGTTATAATCCCACATTGTCACAATGGCACCAAAACAGCACACTCAGAAGCAGCAAGCGGGACTGATGGAATGGATGGCTCTCGTTCCCTGCGAGTCTATCTGCCCCTGCAGGGCGCTTAAGGTGGGGCTTGTGAGAAGCGGAAGACAAACGATGCCTCGCTCGGCAATGGGCATTGCAAGGGGAAAATGAACACTTGAAGGAAAAATTAACTCAGAAACTGCGATGCGCACTTCTCAATGGAGGTGCCATCTATTCCGTACTGCGGGGGGTCCCCAGAGCTCTTATCCATGAGATGGCAGAGCGAGGCCCACAAATTCCGCTAGGGGAGGCCTAAGGCAGTGACAGTGGTTATATGTGAGGATCTCATCATGACAACATAACTTTTTGCAAATAGGGGACTTAACATCTCCTAATTCAATGGAGTTGGTTCATGTCATTTCATGGGTCATAGAGACAGCAGAACTATCTTAATACACCAGACAAAAAGCACACAACAATGTGGCATTAAGCCCACATATCTGGTGATACCTGTGGAATTCCTACATGAGGCAATCCTAAATCTTTTCAAGACCCTTTAAGATCTCTTAAATTCAGTCAAGGTTACTCTGAAGAGAAACCTCAGCTACAATGTGTACCCCTATGGCTTATCCTTCCAATGAGCTGACGATGAATAAAATCATTCCTCCTGTGGAAGTCTAGCTGGTACTTTTCATCTTAATGTACTTCCCTGAAACCGGAACTCTAAGCAGCTTTGCAGATTGTGCCTCAATTACAATCAATCAAGGAACAGACTAAAAAAAAAAATTGGTTTGCTTCATAATCCACAGTTTATACTTCGTCTAAAGGAATAGCATGCCTGATCTGCAGTTAATGTCATGTGCTCAGCATTCCTGTGTTTCTGAAAGTCCTCTCGCACTGAAAGAAGTCTCCATGTCTACAGAAAATGTCCAGCCAAGATCTCTGCCTTTCACATGTGAGGACAATGTTGCCTGATCATGTGTATATTTATAATAAACCAAAGCAGCACAAAACCCTTACATGTACTGCTAATCTCTTCAGCCTGCCCCTTTTTAAGTCCACTATTTTCTCAGTGGGCTCCTTAACATGCCCTCGGAGATGTGTGGGCTGTGTGAGTTATCTGTATTCAAGGCAGTGAAATTCACAGTAGGAAAAAAAATATCCTGAAAGTGATGGGAGGGACTACGGATGCATGCATATTGCAAATTCAACCCTTACGTTCTGGTAACTTCCAAGAAATCCGACTTGCGGTCTTCCCACTCAGAGGAGGGCGTACCTCAGTGACTGGTTCTGACAATGTCCTGTTCCCTAGCTTAGTGCTGTCAGACCCCCTCTCATCTGAAAAGCTGTGGTGACCGCGCCTGCCCGCAGGTCACTTACTGTCAGGAAGGGGTGCCTCGTGTTCTTCAGGACTCTGCTCTCGGTGAGGGTGTGTGCCACCTCGTCCTGCAAGACAAATAGCCCCTTTAGTGCCAGTGCTGAGACCACAGAAACTGCACCACTCCCGAGGCCAAGAGAGGCAAAACCTAGAGACGGAAAAAGGCTTTATTCATTCATTATTATTATTGTTGTTGTTATTTGAATCCTCACCCCAGAATATTTTTCCCATTAATTTTTAGAGAGTAGAAGACAGAAAAACAGAAATATTGATGTGAATTGGTTGCCTGTTGCATGGGCACTGACCAGGGCCTGGGAGGAGCCTACAAATGAGGCGGCATGCCCTTGACCGGAATCGAACCCAGGACCCTTCTGTCTGCAGGCCGACGCTCTACCCACTTAGGCAAACTGTCTAGGGCTGGAAAAGGTTTTATAACACAGTGACATGCTTGCTCCCAGTTGCCAAACTAGCTTCTCACTGTTCCCTGATTTCTATTTCTAATCTCTTTCAGTGTTTCCCAAACTTTTGACATATGTGTGCCCCTTCTATAATTTTCGTAATGCTGAGTATCCTTCATACTCATGAGAATGTAGAATTAGGCGCAGCTAAGCACAGTGCAGTGCGTACCCCCACCAAACTCTTCCAGTACCCCTGGGGGTATGTGTACCACACTTTGGGAAACACTGTGTGTGTGTGTGTGTGTGTTTTTTACCTGGATGGAGCAAATGAAAGCACAGTCATTCTCTGCTTTCCATAAACATACACTAGTAGTCAGTCACCTTTCCCATGTGTTGTTACTGGAATCTTTGTTCTTTTTAAAATACATATATATTTATTGATTTCAGAGAGAAAGGGAGAGGGAGAGAGACATAGACGCATCAATGATGAGAGAGAATCATGGGTCAGCTGCCTCCTGCACGCCCCCCACTGGAGATGGAACCCGCACCCCGGGCATGTGCCCTTACGGGGAATCGAACAGTGACCTCCTGGTTCATTGGTCGATGCTCAACCACTGAGCCACGCCGGCTGACTGGAATCTTTGTTTGTGAGGCTCCTGTTCCAATGGGACTTGGATGAAATGGGACATGAACTCCTAGGGCTTCAGCGGTGACACAATCCCTTCGGAAGCTAGGCTTACTCACTCTGGAGAGCATGCTGCTTGCATACGCTGTGAAAAGTCCTGCATTGTCTACACTGCCCCTCATTTCATTCCAGTCTTTCCTTCTGTCCCTCCCAATTTCTAGTTCTGGGACAGACCAATCTCTCATGCTCACCTTTCTATGCTACATCAGAAGGGGCGGGGGGTGGGGGGGGTCACAGACAGAACAAAAGAGCCATTATGATCCCCCTCCAAGCTCAGCTGAACCCCGGAGGATTCTGACTCACTGCTACGGTGTCACCTTCCATCCGGTACACGGTTGTTCCAAACCTTTCTCGGGCAGCCTACGTGCCTTGCACAAGCGCTGAGATGCGCAAACAGCCCTGCCAGGCCCCCTAGTCAGTGCCGCGCCGGGGCTGGGGCCTGCCCAGGTTGTCTGATCTCAAGTTGTCTCTCTCCATCTCATCCTCACTCCCTCACACTTTCAAAGGCCAGCTTGCTTCCTCCTCAGGACGGGAGTCCTTAATAACACGTGGTCCATCACTCTCGTCTGGAAACCCGGCGTCCAGGGCATCGTATGTATGAAGAATGAGGGGAACAGAAACCTGCCTATAATAGACCTCGGCGATAGTTGCAGTAGACAAGATCCACGGGGAGAGGGTTAATAGTGGGCAACGTTTTAAGAAGAGAAAAGGACATGTGTGCAGTCACAGAGCATTTCCTCTAAGACAGCTGTTAATTAAAAAGGGAGAAATCGGAGCGTCACCATGGCTGAACCGGCAGACACCCGGTTACCAGGTGACCAGTGAGATGTCCGCGGGAGAGAGGCAGACGCACTTCATTCATCCCCGAGATGATGCCGAGAGGGCGGGCGCCTCGGGATCCGCACCCCGGTCTTGTCAGTCTCGAAAATGTCACATTGCTAACCACTTCGCTACGAAGAAGCCCGTTTGCCTTCAAGGAACTGATAAATGAACTTGTTGGGGAAAGCAGCGAGGATCTACAGCAATCGGGAGAGTCTATCATTTGTGAAATGCACCCGGCTTTGCGCGGCTCCTCAGAAAAGTGTAATTAATTAGTGAGGTAAGACAGAATCCAAGTGAGGCTTATGGAAGAAAGGAAAAAGCAGAATGGAGATGACATTTGCTCATGCATGAGACACAGCAGGCGGCACTCAAAATCATCAGAGCAAATATGTAACAATAATATATTTATTTTCATTTAATGCGATTTTAATTTTATTCAATCTATAACTAAATTTATTCAATAATGATGGCAGGTGCTATTCCATTTATTTAAAAAATATATTTTATTTTATTTTTTACAGAGAGGAAGGGAAAAGGATAGAGAGTTAGAAACATCGAATAGAGAGAAATATTGATCAGCTGCCTCCTGCACACCTCCTATTGGGGATGTGCCTGAAACCAAGGTACATGCCCTTGACCGGAATCAAACCTGAGACCCTTCAGTCCACAGGCTGGCACTCTAGCCACTGAGCCATACCGGCCAGGGCCCATTTCTTTATTCATTCATTGGATCCTGACACAGCCTTATGAGGGGGACACGATTAGTACCCTCATTTTTCAGGTGAGAAAACCAAGGCAACAAAGAGCTGAATAATTAGTTTGGGATCGTTTAGCAATGAGTAGCAGAGCCTACAGGAAATACCAGTGTAATTACCATACGTGTCAGGTGTTATGCTGAATCCTTTACGTACTCCATTCGACATCACATTCTTGTCCAGGAGCTCCGTTTCCCACAAATGGAAGTTTTACAATTGGACAAACCGCGATTCTCCTGGGCAGCTCCACTCGCTGCGAGCTGTTTAGTTAGCATGCTTGGCCTCTACCTGACCTCAGTCAGCCTTTTCCTTCCGAGTCATCGTGATAAGCATATATAACCCCCCAAACCCCAAATACCCCAAATACTGTCAAATGTCCCCAAAGGATGGTACTGCCCCAAAACTGCTTGGGGAAGGTCATTAGGTGATAATATGCAAAGCGAGGTTACAATCCTAGGCCCCTCTGCATCTTTCCCCCACCAGCACTGACTACAAAGAAGCCAAGGTTGAAACAAACCTACAAAACACGGAAGTGTAACTCACAAAGTGGGCGGAGCAATTCGCTCCAGACAGGAAATACTGTAACGGAAAGCTAAAGTCGTCTACACAGGTAGGTCACTGTTGAATTAAGCAAGACAACGCTTGGACCAACTTATAAAGTAGATCAAATTTGCTTTTTTGAGGGAACTGGGGTTTAATTTAGAACCCTGAGAACTGGCATCATTAGCCTTTTCATTATTTGCAGAGGTGAACGAAGTTATGAGAAGGTGTTAGGCCTCCTGAAAAAATGTCAAAAACTATTTCTTTTAATTTCATTATTCTCGTATTTTCAAATTTATTAAGGCTGCTTTTCCATTCAACAGATATAAGCTGTATAATTTATGAGTACAAATCATCTGTTATTCTAATCCCTCTGATTCAAGAAGAAATTCAGAATGTTGGGGGAAAATAAAAAGCAGCATTAGTGCAATTATTAATCTAGGTCACAAAAAGATAGCAAAAACATTCTCCCGAACACACAGAGGATAAATATTTCTATCTCCTCAAGGTAATAAAATAGCTTCAGTATATAATATTTAGATAACACTATAAATGTTTGAAAGTTTTAATGTTACAAATATTAAGATAATAGATGTTGTTAACAGTAGCCTACAACCAACAACTTGGTCAGTGAATAGAATTTCAACACTTATCATGCATATGTGTGAAGACACACACGTGTGTACAGTGTAAACAAAACTTTCTGTTACCTTTGCAATAATAACTTCTTTCTTCAGAATCTTCATAGCATAATACTTGCCACTCGCCTTCTCTCGAACCAAAATAACTTTCCCAAAAGTGCCTTTACCTAGTAGCTTCAAATAGTCAAAATCATTCATTGTCTAGAAAATACAAATGAAAAAAATACATGAAATATTTGATGCAACTTATTCGTAAATATGCACTCAAAGGCAAATTCTACCAAGAGCTCTCTGAAATGAGTACGAATCAGATGGCACTGGCTGTCTCATCAGCAGTCACAGATGCTGGAAATCACTGAAGCAATTCTCAGAGACTCGAGACAAATACTTTTGAACCTAGAATTCCTCAGCTACTCAAATTTTTAGTCAAAGAAAACTCCTAGCCCACATGGTTTTGCTGGTGAATTGTATAAACATTTAAGGAAGAAATAATAGCATTTGGGTACAAGCGCCTACGGAAAACGGAAAAGGACAGAATATTTCCCAATAAGTGGTAACCATTACCCTGATATCAAAACCAGACAAGAACATTATCAGAAAAACTACAAGCCAATCAATACCCTGTATGTAAATACATGTAAAAATTCTAAATATTTTACAAATGAATGCTTCTGTTCATTTTCAAGATTATACGCTACCCACAGTTTTTCCAAATGTCAAGTTATAACATGGTAAGCGTTCAATGCTATCTCTAGTTCAAAAGAAAAGCAGCAAGAGACATCAGGGAAATAATAAAGTCCATTTGTTAATTCAACTAAAAATCAAACAAACGGGACTAAATATACAGAATATTTACTGCCCCTCCTCCCTGATGCACATGTCACCCATTCCCATTAAAAGGCGGGGTCATGCGCGGAGACTGGTTTGGCTCAATGGATAGAGCGTCGGCTTGGGGATTGAAGGGTCCCGGGTTCGATTCCGGTCAAGGGCATGTACCTTGGTTGAGGCATATCCCCTGTAGGGGGTGTGCAAGAGGCAGCTGATCGATGACTCTCTCTCATTGATGTTTCTAATTCTCTATCTCTCTCCCTTCCTCTCTGTACAAAATCAATAAAATATATTAAAAAATAAAAATAAAAGGCGGGGTCACCCTTCCCTCTGCCTGGGCTGGCACTGGGTCCAGCGTGAACACAGAGGAGACTCAGAGCCACACTGGGCCAGGCCCAGACCCAGCCGCTCAGCCTGTCCGCTCAGGCGTGGGCAGCCCAGCTTGTGGCTGGAGGAAGACGTGTAGAGAGACCCTGGAATGCAGAGAGGTCGCGTGAGGGGGACCCAGAACCCAGACCCATGAGAACGGCTCTCTGGCATCCTCCAGCCCAGCCCACTGCCAGTGGAATGCAGAGGCCTGAGCAACAGGCTGGTGGCCAGCAGAATGGCCCACCAAACCTGGAAAGCGTGAGAAATGACACGCGGGGGTTGTTTTAAGATGTTAAACTTGGGTTGTTGGTGCGATGCAAGAAGGTAAATGGAAAATGATACTTGCTGTATCCTATTACTTAATGCCATATAAGCTGGAACTGAACTCATAGGGGTAAAATCAAAGAAGAATTTTTAAACGGCTTTCTGACATTCTCAGATGAAGAGTAATATGTAATTGTAAAGCATTACTATATTCCTTGAGGATGCGATTCTTAGGAACGAGGGGGGGTTTTCAAAAGGATGACAGTCCTAACTCTCAATTTCACAGCTTCTGCCAGTTAATCTGTCAATCTCTTAAAAAAGGAATTTGCATGGAAACTGATATTAGTAAAAAAAAAAAAAATAAAAAAAAAAAAATTCTATGTGATAAAATCAGAAGCAGATTTCATATCTATTTTGACAAAACTTCAGAACATTTGAAAGTATCTCTGAAACCAAATGCTCGTGTTCAGCGTGGTAGACACAGTAATTATCTAGTCTTTACAAATGAAGTGTAATCTATCACAAAATGTTTTCTTCTTTTGGATGGTGTTCAAGTTACACTAAGATTTCATTAAACAATGAGAGCATGGTTACTCCCCAGAAAAATTAATTCCTCAAAACCCAATTCTAAGATTTGGTAGGTAAACATTTTATATAGAAATACTCTTTACATCATCTCTAACGTAACAATGTGGCTGCTTTAGGCGAAGACTTATAACAAATGTCTAATAAATGTATTTAAATCACAGATACTAGAATTTAAGAAAGACTGCCTAGTCCAGAAATGTGGTTAAAATATGAATATATAAATTGAGGAGGAATACACGGAATCACTCAGAAAAGGACACAGAAGTGCCCGCCTCTGCTGCCCGCCTCGTTCTCTCTCTCAGGGAAGGGAAAGCTCTAGTCTGACCAATTTCTACAACAACGACTAGGCCAGGAATGAGAGATCACATGACCTCAGCAGGTCCCACCATCTCTTCTCTCGCTCTCCAAACGCTAACCATAGCTTTGAGTTACTGTAGCCAGGCATCTATATGTATAAAAAGCCATCAATCAGAACACCATAATGACCAAAACAACCAGTTGCTATGACGCCCACTACGGCCAGCGAACTAGCCCAATTGGGGGGCGGGGCACCTCCCCCTGGCAGGCCCTGACCCTGATTGCCCTCTCCCACCCTGACAGAGGGCAAGGAGGCCTGCCAACCCTCCTGCGACCCTTCCCCACCAGCCAGCCCCACCCTCGATTATCCCGCCCACCCCATTGGTCTGCAGCCTCTTCCACAGGCTGGCCCTGCCCCTGATCACCCCCGATTGGGGTTGGAACAGTTGGACCCCACCTGTGCACAAATTCATGCACTGGACCGTATAAGATAATAGGCTGCCATTTTTTGTAAATTGCCATTTTAGCGTATTTCTTCCATACTCATGCACGTGCCCAGCAGAGGAGTCTGTCATTGTTTCCTACCTTTCTTTTATGATGGGTTGCAGAAGCATCCATCTCCTCCTCCCCTATATTGTCGATCTGTGAGGTTGGACTGCAACAACTCATCCTCTCCTCCTCTTGCCTCTGGAGTCTGTCTGCTACGGCCTGAATAGCTTCCGTCCATTCTTCCCTACAGATCAAGTGCAAATTCTCATGAACAGAAAATGGTAACTGGTTCAAATATTTCCCTTTTATATGAAATATACACAAATAAAGTCTCCTCCACAATAACACACACACGCTCACGAACATATTCTCCCACGCTTACTCCGGTGTGGAATTAATCCCATTGATTTTTTTTTAAGTCACTCATCTATTATATCAGTATAATCATACTTAAGGGGCTACGGCGTTTTACAAAGATATTTACATGTATTTACAAATGGTGAGGTCAGGCACACGGGTTTTTAGATTGACCGGCGCTTTTACACAAAATAGAAAAAGAAAAAAAAAAATGGCTTTCTTACCTTTCCTCTGGGGTATCTACATGAAACGTTCTCTCTATAACAGTCGTCCACTGGAGACATCTGATAATAAATGTGTTTGGCTTTGGTCGTTCTGTTTTCATTAACTGGCATTCTAGTGATAAAATAAAACGTCTCTTTGAATATACTCACATTTAAATCAGGAAACAAACAAACTGTAGAGTTCTATTCTCCACACAGCATCCCAGGACCGCACGGCTTTTCCCAGACACGTCCTGCTGCTCCTTCCTGTATCCATGCTCTGCTATCTGGGATGCTGTCCATTCCTTTGACCCCGATCCATATGTGACCATCAGCTGTCGAAAGGACACCTGTCCTCGAAGGTGAAGATCAAAGCCACCTTCTCCCATGAAGCTTTTTCTGAATCCCTCCACCCCCTCTAGTCTCAGAACTTACTACTGGCCCCCTCATTTTTCATTCAGCTTAGACTATCCTATAATATAATCATTTTAAGAAGGCATCATTATCCCTCCACCTAGGTTTTTGATAGTACATACCATACCACCTGTAAGTTTTTAAAAATATGTTTTTATTGATTTCAGAGAGAATGAGAGAGGGAGGGAGGGAGGGAGGGTAGGAGAGACAGAGAGGAACTTCAATGATGAGAAGCATCAATCGGATGCCTCCTGCATGTCCCCACTGGGGACCGAGCCTGCCACCCAGTCCTGTGCCTTGACCGGGACTCAAACCATGATCCCCTGGTAGATGGGTCGACGCTCACTCACTGAGCTACACTGGCCAAGCCACCTGTAACTCTTATTAATCACAGCCAGTCAGCCACCACGTGATCAAATCTGTCAGGAACATCTAGGAAGACTTCCAAGCCAAGGACAAAAGCGCAGTGGCTAAAAGATGGGTTCTAACCCCACGGTGCCCTGATCCAGTTTTTTCCCTACCATGAACGATGAATCCTGCAAGTGAATTAAGAATTAAGGCCTCTGGTCTTCAAACATTAAATGAGAAACAGTAAGAGGACCTGTATCATAGAACTAGCATGGGGAGAAAGAGCAAATCGCTGCAATTGTCAGCACTGTGTGTGACACAGCAAGGTTTCAATGTTAGCTTTAGGACTGAATATGAGGTTCAGAAAAATGCCTTTAAACCATCAGGCATCATCTGTCCAAGTTACATCCCTCTTGAAAAGATGTTTCCACACCTTCCCTCTTCCACACCTTCCCCTCCCTGAGCCCCGCCCCCTCCCTCGGTGACACTCTTCTCCTACTAAGAGGTCAGGGTCATTGTCACCGGGTAACATATTTGAGGAGGGAGAGGCCCCTGCCCCATGTGTCTGTTCTGCTCTGAGCACAGCGAGGGATGGCTAGGAGGAGGGTGATCCCCCGGTAGGAGCCGATGTGGCATTATTTGTGGACGTGGGATGCAGAGGGAGTGGTGTAGAGGGGAAGACAATGGGGAGGGACAATGGGGAACGGCGTCCTCTCACTGCTGGTCTCACGCTGCAGGACGCCGACCAAGCCAATGGGAACACGTGTTCAGGCACTAAGGATGGAAAAGCAGTTCCCAAACTCGCACTGGTCCAGCCCCGGGTTCGATTCTCTCAGGTGACAGACAAGCAAGGGAGAGGATGCTTTGCTGCTGGCGAGTGTGACGAGTCTGAACCAGAATAAAAATATGCTTTCCACAGAAGGAAAGGGGGGGGGGGGTGTTAAGATATTACTGTTTATTTCGTAAGAAAGAAGTTTTTGTAAGTGAAGGAGTAAGAGGGGTTACTAATGCTGTGTTCCACTCTAAAAGATGTTCTTTTTTTCAAATTCTGGCTTTTTAATGACCATAAACACCAGGGGAGGCTATTTGTGGGTATAAATTGAGTGTGAAATCACACGTTAATGAGAACCCCTCCTAACGCATTGTTCTTGAGCTAAGATGTCACCATCATTTACCAAAAGTATATCTCAGAGGCTGCACCCTTCCCACCAGCATTTCTCCATCTCGTCTGTCCTCAAAATCCTCCCTCTAATGGAGCCAACGTCTGCAGAGTCTTCTAAAGCAACTCCTCTCTGCACACCTCTGCATACTTCCCATTTTAACTGAAAATACGCCGTGGTCCCCTGGGACAATAGCGATCATACAAAATGAATGAGGCCTCACCAACACTGAGTTTCGAGGGTCAGGCACGCAAACATCAAAATGCATCGTGAGGCAAGTTGCTCTGTGGTTTTGTTTTTTGCAGGCTCATAGCCATGAACTACTTTCTGTGGTTGAAATAAAATGTAACATTTTAACTACTTTAAAGTGCACAGCTCTATGGTATTAATAAGTACGTTCACATTGTTGTGAGGCAAGTTGGCTTTTAAACATATCTCTTCCTTTTTTTTCCTCTCTGTAAAAATTCATGTTCAAATCATCTATGCTTCCTGTAGAAAAATTCATAAACTGGTACATGGTTAATGTTTTCATGTAGATTTCAATTCTTTTATAAGCATGCTGTAAAATGAGACTATAGCATATGGAATATCTATATATATAAAAGCCTAAGAGACTGTTCCACCAGTAGCTATGACACACACTGGCCACCAGGGGGCAAACGCTCAATGCACAGGCATGGAAACATGGAACAGACTGATGAATCTCAGAGGAAAGGAAGGGAAGGCAGAGATTAACCAAAGATCTTATATGCATACTAGAGGCCTGGTGCAGGGATTCATGCACTGGTGGGGTCCCTCAGCCTGGCATGCACCCTCTCACAATCTGGGACGCAGGGGTCTTCAAACTACGGCCCGCGGGCCACATGCGGCCTGCAGAGGAGTCTGATCCGGCCCGCCAGGTTTTTTGGGCAGTGAGCGCAGCCGAGGTGTTACAGTAGGAATTAGTAGTTCATATAGTCCGGCCCTCCAGCTCTCTGAGGGACCGTGATCTGGCCCCCACTTTAAAAAGTTTGAGGACGCCTGCCTTAGGGTTTCAGCCTGATCCCTGCAGGGACCAGTCCATCTTGCCCAGTCTTGATTGGGGCCGATCAGGGCCTAGGAGGGACCACGAGAGGGCTCCAGGGAGTGTCTGGCCTGTCTTGATTTGTGCACCAAGCTGGTTTTGGCCCGATCTCTACAGGCCTGGCAGAGGGACCCCACCAGGGCATGAATCTGGGCCTCTAGTATTACATAAGTGCTCTGCTCATTTGTTATGCTGTGATATTTTTCGTTTCATTAAATAAAGAACTACACCATCATATTTCACAGTGGCTCAGACGCCTCTGTACTCACACACCCAAGCAAACAGCTTATTAGTGATCACAATCCATGAAACAAACAGAAACGAACTACCCGGATGTAGAAAAGACGAGATCTACCCATTTTAACACAGCTTATTACAAAATACTGGGTGGAAATCTAAAAAATAATCATGAACACCATTTTGCTTTAATTAAGAAAAACTAATTGATATTTCAAATGTGATGAAACTGGAATTCGTAACAACATTTTTAAACAATCCAACAAGATTGCAAATTAAACCGCAAATTCCCTGAGGGCAAGGTTCCTTTTGTTTGATCACCTCGTACTGTGCCTACACAGAGCAGGTCTCAATGAAATAAACACAATGAAAGAACATATGATTAACGCTAGCCAAATGCAGAAAGGAACTGGTGTTGGCTAACTAACACCACATTTCCAAAAACAGCTGAAAGATACTCCACACCTAATAAAATGATTGGTTCCGGCCAGGATCACCAAAGGAGGCCAAAGTCCTTAGGGAAGTGAGTGAAGGACTGAACACCGCATGGTGCTAAGGTATAGATAGACCCACAGAGCGCATGCCCACCACTTAACTTTATGACGGAGCTTTCACACCTGAAGCCAGTGAACAACGGCAGGGCACCAAGTGTAAGGGCCTCCTGAAACCGGAAATACTTATTTCTTCAAAATCTAACGTGCCCTGCCCTGGCTGGTGTGGCTCAGTGGTTGAACATCAAAACCACGGTTCGATTCCCGGTCAGGGTACATGCCCGGGTTGTGGGCTTGAACCCCAATAGGGGGCATGCAGGAGGCAGCCGATCATTGATTCTCTCTCATCGTTGATGTTTCTATCTTTCTCTCCCTCTTCCTTCCTCTCTGAAATCAATAAAAATATCTATTTTTTAAAAAAACAACAACACTAAATTGTCCAGTTACACCTTTGAGAACATTAGTAAAAATCCTGTCGGAGAAATACATACTCTAACCAGATATAGATGTAGATGTTTATGTATAAATAAATCCTAACAACATCAATGTGAAAAAATTAAAAGCCTAATCAAGTTCATGATTACATAACTACAGCTCTGACTTAAGAGCAAGCTTTCTTTCCCTCGGGAAAGTGGTAGGGTTAGGTTTACAGAACACTTACACGATTTTTTCCCTTGGAGAACAATGAAAAGGCCTATTCGTTCAGAGCAAAGTACTCAACTTCCAAAAAGAGAAACAAACAAAAGAAAAGAAAAACACACACATAGTGAGGTTTGGAGGATTATAAACAAACAAGATTAATACTTTCATTAAAAACATATACAAATAAAACCAAAGCACTATTAAGAATCGGATTTGTCCAGCCCCGCCAGCATGGCTCAGTGACTGAGCACCAATCTATGGAACAGGAGGTCACAGTTTGATTCGGGGCCAGGGCACATACTCAATCCCCAGTGTGGGGCAAGTAGGAGGCAGATGATCAGTGATTCTCTCTCATCATCCATGTTTCTCTCTCTCTCTCTTACCTTCTCCTTCCTCTCTGAAATCAATAAAAATAGAAAATAATTTTTTAAAGAATTTTTTTAAAAAAGAATTTTTTAAAGAATTTTTTAAAGAGTGAAAACACTCTCTCACCTTTAGGAACTTTAAGACGAGACATAAATGCCTCTCTTTCCACTCAGGAATTCTGACTTCAGACGAGTTTTCCTCATTTACAGGGTTTCACCCACAGCCACAGAGAATTTCTGGGTCTTTAGCACAAAACACTTCACTTTAAAGTCTGGCTTGACTATTGCATTGCAAGTAAGCGAAGAAATACTTTGGAATAATCGGTTCATTCATTGTCGGAACAGAAAAAAAAAATCATCTAAAATGCTTTGCCAATTTGTCAGTAGGGAAACTTTCCTTTCTATTAAATTGGTTCTTCTTAAATAATGACAAGTCATTCTTTGAAAGGCACCTTCTCAGTTGATCCACGGGAACACGAAAGTTCTATGAGCTTATTTCTCACTAACCCTCCCAACTAAGTTCTCAGGTGTTACAGTCATTTCTGTTTCACAAACACGGAAACAGAAGCTGATGTTGGTCCCTTGTTCAAAATCATCACGTCCGTGAGGTTATGAAACTGAATCTCTCGGGTCCAGGTTTTATAGCTCTAAGTTCTAGGTGCATCCTAGCATATCACATGCTGTTTGGGGAGTGTTAGCAGCTTTCAATAGAGGAAGTAAATGTTCATCCCATATAATAAAAGCCTAATATGCTAAGCGTCCAGGCATCTGGTCAACCAATCAAAGCGTAATATGCTAATGATATGTTAAAGCTACTCGACAGCTTGCTATGACGTGCACTGACCAGCAGGGGGAAGATGCTCTGACTGGTAGGTTAGCTTGCTGCTGGGGTCCGGCCCATTGGGACTGAGCCAGGTGGGCCAGACATGCCTTGGAGCCTCCTGCAGTCCCTCCCTGCTGGCCAACCTCCTGCATCCCTCCCAGGCCCTGATCATGGGAACCTACTGCCTAGCCTACACCCTCTTGCAATCCGGGACCCCTCAGAGGATGTTGGAGAGCCGGTTTTGGCCTGATCCCACAGGCCAGACCGAGGGACCTCACTGGTGCATGAATCCATGCACCAGGTCTCTAGTTTCTTTAATAACAAGCTCTGCATCTTCACTCTCTAGGTTTTAATAATCAAACTGACAAAAACAGTGACTAGATATAGACAGGGGTCCTCAAACTTTTTAAAGTGGGGGCCAGATCACGGTCTCTCAGAGAGCTGGAGGGCCGGACTATATGAACTACTAATTCCTACTGTAACACCTCGGCTGAGCTCACTGCCCAAAAAACCTGGCGGGCCGGATCAGACTCCTCTGCGGGCCGCATGTGGCCCGAGGGCCGTAGTTTGAAGACGCCTGAATAGAATATGGAAAGAGTCTTCCCCAAAGAAAACTGACCAAACTTCTTGAGTATTCATGCACCAAAAATAACTACCATCCAGAGTGAGAATATCCCGTGTAAAAACAACCACCCGCTTTGATTGTACGCTTATAACATAGGGGGAGCTTCGGGTGATGGGTGAGCTGTTAAGGAATAATACAGTTTTAGCATTTATTTATAGGGCAATAATTGGGGGGGGGGGGAAATACCTTCCCACCAACATGAGATCACTGATACAAGGTTCAAAGCACGTGTGAAATATTTATTGGCCAAAATGTTGAAACCCTAACATGAATTAACATGAGACGCCAGTTGCCTGGAGGCCGAAATGAGAACTTATTGGGCTTTGTGAATCTAAGAGAGCATGTTATTCCCCTCATCATAATAAAATGATCTCCAAGAGTAGGAAACATGTAACTTCCCAAAGCCACAGATTTTCCAAAGAATTGACCAGGTAAACTGTCAGCCTGGAAATAATACCCCAGGCCAACAAACTATGTTAACCAAACGTGGTACTTCCATGGGCCGACGGGGAGGCACTCGAAGGAGACAATGCCTGGGAAATGATGCTATAAAGAGAGCATTCTGCGTTTATTTTTAATTCCTTTCTGGAGTATCCTACAGAGAGAGAGCGGCCTTATCGGTGTCCGTTTGGAAACCAACACTTGCTGGTTGGCTGGTCCAATTAGCATGAACTATTCTGGCATGTTTCAAAAGCATTGCCATTTTCGAACAGAGAAAATGTCTAAAAATGCCAGCGTAGTAATGGGCTCGGAGCGCATGGGTGGGGGTGAGGGAGAGGGACAATGACAAGCTGGTGCAGAAGGACACGGAGGCTCCCTCGCGGGAGGACTATTGTGCCGACAATTAGCGACAGGAAGCAGCACACATGAATGAGAGCCTGGGCCCAGTGAAAGGCCGCATTATAGAGCAGAGGCATTACTGCAATCAGGGGCAATGTACTCTCTCCACTCCGCCTTCCAACGGCCCCCGCTCTCTGCTCTCTCCCCCTCCGCTGCCTGTTTCCATTGGTATCTGCTCGCTGGTGTGTTCTTTCCAACCCAAAAGAATGCCTGAGTCTTCCCTCCATTCCAAGGCTGAGAGGGCCTTCCCCCAACTCTGGCCTTGGGCCCCGTTGAACTTGACTGGAAACACAACAGATGCTTTGAACATGAAGGTATAGCAGGTGATGGGCAAGTCATTGGGTGTTGGAAGAAAGAAGTTGAGAGATCACTCAGGATGACTCCCTCACTCAAAACTCTGAGTCCCCCGCTGGTTAAGGGACTGACCCATTATCACATAAAACATTTCTATCCAATGATCGGTCACTGGCTAGTGTCTCCATGCCTTCCTGTGGCCTAGTGAGCATGACTGTCACATGAACACATTCTTACTACTGACTGTGTGTAAGACTTGGCTGACCCGGAGGTGGCTGTGGTGCTGACTCAGCATTATTTGAAGACAGCTGTCACTCTGATGCCTCTACAAGATTGATCACACTTAAGCCAGGGGTCAGAGCAGAAGCCAAGTCATAGTTCTGCCAGGGACTTGACTGGACATCCTGGGAAAGTTACTCTCTCGAGCTTTGAGTTTCATTATCCAGTTTGTTTAAGGTAACATTTATTTCATGTTGTACTTGTCATGAAAAAAACACACACACGTGGTCATATAGATAAAGCACATCCCACAAAGAGCTCTTCAAAATGTCAATTCTCTTTCCTTCCTTAAGTCCCTCTTAATGCCTTAGGTGTTAATTATTAGTAATACGGGATGGAACAGGATGAGACGTGATCACTATTAGTTTGTAATTTTAAAAATTACACCAACTTCTTTCTAGAGAATAAAAACCAAATAAAAGCTAAAGAAGTAATATTAGACAAGCAAACCAGTTCTGTATCAACATTTAACTGAATAAGAAGTGAAGCGTCCATCCATGAGGATGGGCGTGAATGAGGAAGTCAGAGGGCGGGCCCACAGAATTCTTCCCGCCCTTGGACAGGAAGGGCGTTGGAGGAAGAGCTGGGTCAGGATGACGCGGAACAGCAGGTCTTTGAAACAACACAGGGAGCCCAGCAGCCAAGGCCGGCCGCTGCTGAGTGGTGCTCGACCTGTGGTCGGCAAACTGCGGCTCTTGAGCCACATGCGGCTCTTTGGCCCCTCGAGTGTGGCTCTTCCACAAAATACCACAGCCTGGGCGAGTCTATTTTGAAGAAGCAGCATTAGAAGAAGTTTAAGTAATGTGGCTCTCAAAAGAAATTTCAATCCTTGTACTACTGTTGGTATCTGGCTCTGTGGACTAATGAGTTTGCCGACCACTGTCAGCTAGACAAATCGGTACGTTTTTAGCTGAAACGCTGAGCTGCAATGACCCGTTGGTAATTAACTGAGTGTAAAAGGTCATGCGATGAGCCCATCACCCTGCTCCCCACACATGGGCTGTAGGTGGTGTCCCCTCTCCACCCCCTGCCTCCTTCTCTCCTCACTTTCCTGAACTCTCACTGAACATATTCATTATCAACTTTCTTCCGAACTGAACGCACCACGTCTGAGAAGACCCGTGCCAAGGGTGGTGGCAGGGTCTTGGCTATTAGATTCGAAATCCTTCCAAGCCAACGGCTACTAGCGCTGCCCATGGGAGTGACATGAGCTCTGGCTCAGCATTCTGGCTCTGCCTTTTGCCAGGTGACCGACCGGAAGCAAATCGAAGGACCTCGGTCTGTCTCTCTAAGGCTCACCTGGGGGTGCTATTGCAGAGGGAAAAGAGAAGACGGAAGTGAAAGGGCGTGGCACGCACTACGGCTCAGAGAAAGGTCGGCCTCCCTCCTATCTCCTTCCCTTCCCCTCAGACCTCAGAACCTGGCACAATGCTGAGAACACAATACACCCTCAATAATGAAAACTCTCTCAACAGTCACTAACAGGCGTCTTCAAACTATGGCCCTCGGGCCACATGCGGCCTGCAGAGGAGTCTGATCCGGCCCGCCAGGTTTTTTGGGCAGTGAGTGCAGCCGAGGTGTTACAGTAGGAATTAGTAGTTCATATAGTCCGGCCCTCCAGCTCTCTGAGGGACCGTGATCTGGCCCCCACTTTAAAAAGTTTGAGGACCCCTGCTAGAACTTAGATCTTCTACAGATATGCTAAAATTTACTTGTGAGAATTCCTCCTTGATTCCAACTTGTGTTCCTGTACATCATTACTCTTCTATCACCTTTCTGCTCAGAAATTCCGACTCTTGGCTGGCTGGCAGGACAAAGTGGTTAGAGAGTCAAGAAATGAACCAGGAGGTCATGCTTTGATTCCTGCGCAGGGCACATGCCCGGGTGAGCTCGATCTCCAATGTGAGGCGTGCAGGAGGCAGCCGATCCATGATCCTCATCATTGATGTTTCTATCTCTCTCTTTCCCTCCCACATCTTTAAATGATTAAGTATAATAAAATGGTCTAAAAATCACTTAAAATGAAAACAGGATTAGGAATTCTGTGTGTAGCAATGCATGCGAAAAATGTGTGGAACATTAAAGAGTAATAGAGGAAAAGAAAGGAGTTCTAAAAATATATAGAGTATAAACATAGCTATAATTTTAGCAAGTGTTTTTATTTACTGATCTCCACTACATCAAACATAATTCATCTTCCTCTGTAAAAATGGAGAAAATCTGAGATAGTTCCTAGCAAGAAGGTGGTATTTGCCGAGAAACATTTTTTTGGAAGATGACTCTAAATGCAATCTATGCATTGCTTCCACACACTCCAGAGAGAATATCTGAAGGCAAGAGATCAATTAGTGGACCATCAAACTGATCCAGGGGACTTGATCCAAGTGGGATGGAAGCCGTGGGCCTGGAAAGGAAGGAGAACATGACCACAGACCTTGCTGACTGACTGGCACATGGGGGAAGGGAACTCCTTGTCTCTGCTCACCATGACCCGGAAGACTCTTTTTTACCCAATACTCATTTGGACAAGAGCCTCCTGGAGTTTCCAATAGGTTGCCATTAAAAACATCCAACTAGCCGAAACCGGTTTGTCTCAACGGATAGAGCATCGGCCTGTGGACTCAAGGGTCCCAGGTTCCATTCCGATCAGGAGCATGTACATTGGTTGTGGGCAAATCCCCAGTAGGGGGTGTACAAGAGGCAGCTGATCAATGATTCTCTCTCATTGATGTCTCTAACTCTCTATCCCTCTCTCTTCCTCTCTGTAAAAAAATCAATAAAATATGTTTAAAAAACAGAAAACAAACAAACAAACAAACAAAAAAATCCAACTAGCCGAAACCGGTTTGGCTCAATTGATAAGAGTGTTGGCCTGCAGACTGAAAGGTCCTGGATTTGATCCCAGTCAAGGGCATGTACCTTGGTTGCAGGCACATCCCAGTAGGGGGTGTGCAAGAGGCAGCTGATCGATGTTGCTAGCTTTCTATCCCTCTCTCTTCCTCTCTGTAAAAATTCAATAAAATATATATTTTTTAAAATCCAACTGGCATTCAAGACCTTCCACAATCTGGTTAAAACGTCTCTGATCTTAAATTATTTTTCTACAACAAATTCTCTGTTCATCTAGGATGCTGCTTGTACTGTTCACAAAAGAAGCTGCCTCTCAATTCCAGGCTTCCTGTTTGTGTCTGCTGTTGAGCTCCTGAAAATGTCCTCCTTCCCCAGACCTGCACAGCACCTGTCCTTCAAGGCCCGTGTCCACCTCAGCTCCGGAGAGCTCTTAGCTGGTCACCCTGGCTCACCTTGACCCACCCTCTCCACTTCTGCAGAACGTTCACTGTGGCAGCTCATCTCATGTTCCCTCCCATTGCTGTGTGCTCTATGTGATTGTCTTCCAGGGTCAATGTCAAGTTCCTACTGACGAAAGTTGTATTTAATACTCTCTCAGTGCCTGGTAGGATTCTAGTGATGGACTAACCCCTGGGACTTCGCTGCTCTCACCCCTCGTAATCTTTTGGGGTTCTCATCCTAGATGGCATCTTGTGTTACGTTAGAGTGGGAATCAAGTCAGAGCTATTCCTCTGCCCCCGAGAACAGCCGCAGTGGGAGCATTAGTAGGAATCAGCATGTTTTTCGTCATGACTATAATCAAGTCTAATGTTTGTTCAGAGGTAAGGATAGTTTTCGGTAGGTTTAAGACCCATCATGTCCTTATGCTCTTTCAAACAGAAGAATAGCTTAATGAGTAAACACTTCATTTCACATTTAAAATCAGCCTCAGAAAGGCAGACCAACCTATTTTTTCAAAAAGGGATTGGTTCAGGGAAGGAGGAGACACTGTCAGCGTGAGCCAATATTTGCAACACCGAATAAGGGAGATTCTAGGCGGTCTGTTGGACATGGCGAGGCACTTCTCAACAGCAAGAAGGTGGGTCCCCAAGACACATGGGCAAATGTGCCAGGTCTCCACTGAAGAGCCGTCTCTACTTTTGAGTTGGACTGGTAACTGCCAAAATGTTAAAGACCGTGACTATTGGGTAGACGAACTACTGTGCTCAAGATACTTGTGAACACAGCTTTGCAACGATGCTTGTCGAAATCCTGTGTTATTTTTCAATCAAAATCAAGCTTTAAGAATAATCCATTTAAAAGAGTGTATCTAGTGTAAGAGCCACATGAATACACTTCTGGGGGGGAAAAAAACAAAACTGGTCTGTAATGTGTTCGTTTGAGTCAACTGCCTACAAGTAAAGAGTACAGATGCCGACTAATATTTATTTTGGGGATGAGCTGACTGTCAGTCACCAGACGGGACTCCTCCCCACCCCCCACCCCGGTGCAGCCTGTATTTCAGCTGCTGCCAGTGGAAGTGCGGGAGCAGATGTGGGCAGATTGTGACATACAGGATGTCTTTAAAACTTGTTGGGGTGTGAAATTTCATAAGGTCAAAAAATGCTGCATTTTTGATCAGCAGATACAGGAGTTCTATACTTCTATAAATTATTTCAGACAAGCCAATAGCATTCGCTAGGAAAACAGGGAAACTGAGGCACCGCAATGGCCATAGGGGGCACGTGATAATTAATGCTGTTAATATTCTCAAAGCCAGTTCCTGTCATTTCAAAGCAAATGCTTGCCCAGAAGAGCTTCAGAATAAAATGTGTTACATCAATTCAAAATACAAGAGAGTATTTCAATTGATAATAGAATTAAAAAACAATTTTCTCCTGAAAAGAGTATATAAATATCTAATGAGCATTTGAGTGGGAAAAAATAATTTCCTTAACTAATCCATTTTTTTTTTAATGGAAAACCCAAGCATCCACTGATATAGAGAGGTTGTTTATTTTCTTTATTTTTTTAAGTTATTGCTTTTATCATTCAAATGATTTCACAAGTCCTTTGGTTTATTATTTAATCTTATTCTTAAAAAAAAAAAAGAGATAGTCATAGAAAAGACAAGGGCTCTATATAATGGTAAAATTACTTTCATAAAATTGAAGGATTTTTGTTATCTTGGATTTTGTTGTTGCTATTTTGCTGTATTTTTTATTATTATTTTTCAGCTTCAATCTTCCCTCATATCTTTTCCAAACGTAGTTAACAGGTAACCACATACAACCAAAACCAAAATTAAGAATGGTGTCCAGCTGAAACCGGTTTGGCTCAATGGATAGAGCGTCGGCTTGGGGACTGAAGAATGGTGTCCAGCTAAAGATTTTATCTCCATTAGGCAGGTTTATCTGCATTAGCTATTAGGCAGGTTTATTTGAACACAACTTTAAAACACTTTACTTCAGAATCAATACATAAAAACCCTTTCATTGATAATCAGTAAGTTGAACAGCCTCAAGTGTCTGGTCATAACATAGCAATAATACCTAAGTTCATTATCATTACCACTGTCTTTCAGCTTACTCTGTGCTATGTTCAGGCAAAAACATAATTTCAAAAGAAGTTTACATCACAAACATTTTATTAGATGTCTATAAGGATGAAAAGTTTAACTACAAACATAAAATCTCCTGTGAAAAATAATTTCTGATGGAAAGAATTTCTTTCTCATCATGCAACCACTTAGACGCTCTAAGATCGTGAGAGGAAACGGACTGGAAAGGCACTAGAAGCTACTGCGACATCTTCCAACTGTGTCCACCCCCAACCATGTCCTTCCAGCAACCAGATCCTCCCCAACCATGTCCCCCCAGCAACCATGTCCACCCAGCAACCAGGTCCATCCAATAACCAGGTCCACCCAGCAATCATGTCCAAGGGCTTTGTTTGCATTTGGTAAATGTTAGGATATAGTATAGAAAGAATTTCTAACCTGCAGCATACATTCGGGGAACTATAATGATCACATTCAAGTGCTCACTATTAAAAACATTAAAGAATTAATTACCAAAGACCACCTATCATTGCTCATCCTTACTGGGCTTGATCCCCAGTAGGGGGCGTGCAGGAGGCAGCCAATCAATGATTCTCTCTCATCACTGATGTCTCTCTCTCTCTCTCTCTCTCTCTCTCTCTCTCTCTCTCTCTCTCCCTCCCTCCCTCCCTCCCTCCCTCCCTCCCTCCCTCCCTCCCTCTTTGAAATTCTATCGAAGCTGAAATTCTCTCTGCTGTTAACTACAAACCTCAGCTTTCTCATCAGCGTCTCATAGAAAAGAGACCTGACACATGAGGTCACACGAATAAAGACATACAAAGTGAGCAGACAGTTGCAGTGAACTTACTTGCCACGGAGAAGTTGTTAAGGGGGTAAGGTAGGTCCACGTCTTGAGGTTTCTCTTTGTAGCCTATGAACGAGCCATCTGTCTTCAGAATGAAATACCGTGGCCTCCAGTTTTTTATGTATTCTCCTGCACGAGGAAAACACGCGTGTTAATGCCCCGGGGTGGGGGTGGGGGATGAACAGCAGCTTTTATGTGAGAAATGAATGATGGTACAATATATGTCCTACAACACTGGCCTCCAAAATTTTAGCCAGGCGATTTCCTTTACAAAAGAAAATAGATAAGCCGGCAATTCAGTTTCAATAACAACCCAAACATGTTTTGTTTTTAATGATTTCACACTCTGACGATTCGTCTGCATCGTTATTTCTTCAGAGAATCGTTCATCTGCGTTCACATCCTGTTCAGTTTTTCATTTTATCGGGTGGCTGTGAAGAGCATGCTTTCAGCCCTTTTCAAAAGCCTTGGTCAGTCACCCGCACGGCTGGCGTTGAGGGATTCCTATGAAACACACTTATCCTAAGGCGGATTATGAGACAAATGTTTCTCTTCCATGTGCCACGAACTAATTGTCCCGCTTAAAAACAAAAATAAAAATAAAAAACAGGGGGAGGGGAACTGAGTCCAGTTTCATTGTTAAATCCTAATCATAACTTCTTTAAACATTTTATTGCTCTACAAAGGAAAAGAACTTTCTGTGAAATGCTGTAAATAAGTCTTGGCAATTAAGAAACCTGGGTTAATAGAGCTTAAAAACCATTGACATAGACACACACACACATGCACGCACACACGCACGCACACACACAAATATAATAACTACAAAAGCCCATGGTACAGTGCTAAGCACATCACGGCCAATACATTTATCAGGTTTTGATATAAAACCTACCTAACCAAAATAGAGAAGTATAGCAACCAGGTCACCACTGTCTTACTCATAAAGAACTTTTCATCATCTGAAGCAAGGGGGGTGCCCTAAGATCCCACAGAGAAGTGAGGCCACCTGGTCTGAGTTGTCGGTCCATTGCTGCTGGCTGTTTCTACCTGGTGACTCAATCTCAAATGCTTGATTGCATGCGGCGCTACAAAAATGTGGATGTATCGATAGTTCAACTTTCCCGACCACTCAGCTTCTCCTGACCCCACTTATCTAAGCTCAAACCTAAGGCCTGACTGTTCCCTTAATTTAATTTAATTTTTAAAACATATTTTACTGATTTTTTACGGAGAGGAAGGGAGAGGAATAGAGAGTTAGAAACACAGATGAGAGAGAAACATTCATCAGCTGTCTCTTGCACACTCCCTACTGGGGATGTGCCCGCACCCAAGGTACATCCCCTTGACCAGAATCGAACCTGGGACCCTTGAGTCTGCAGGCCGATGCTCTATCCACTGAGCCAAACCAGTTACGGCTGCTCCCTTACTTTATCCCATCAGTAGTGAGGTCAACACTGCCCAGCCTAAACAAACCCAACCCCTCACGGAGGCCCTTCTGCTCATGCGCTCCACCTGCTCTCCATTCTACTCACCCTCTCCACCCCCACTTCTTCCCCGATGCATCTGTCACCTCCAGATTACTCTCATATCACTTTTCAGCTCAACAATTCTGACTCCTCAGCCAGCTGGCGTGGCTCTGTGGTTGAGTGTCGACCTATGAACTAGGAGGTCCTGGTTTGATTCCTGCTCAGGGCACATGCCCTGGCTGTAGGCTCTATTCCTGGTGTGGGATATGCAGTAGGTAGCCGATCAATGATTCCCTCTCATCACTGATGTTTCTATCTCCTCCCTTCCTCTCTGAAGTCAATAAAAATATATTTTAAAAAAATTCTGACTCCTTACTCTTGACTGCAAAGTGCAAGTCTCTTAGCATAGAATGCCAGCTCCTCCATCTCCCCCCCCTGACATACACCGAGTGGCCAGGTTACTATGATCTCTGAACGTATACTCTGGCCACTCAGTGTACATTCCAGATATGGAATCACTCCTCAGAATCAGCAATTCTGAAACTTCTTACCTCAAACCTCTTTACACTCATAAATACTACTGAGGACCCCCCAACATTTTCATTTTATATAGATTACATCTGCAATGTTTACTGTAGTAGAAACTGAATAAGATATCTGTTATTGCTTCTTTCAAAAATAATAAACACATTACATGTAATAAATATTTTGATGAAGAAAATTGCATTTTCTAAAGCAAAAAAATTATTAAGAAGAGTCGAACTGCTCTCCACTTTTGCAAATCTCTTGAGTGCTCGGCTGAATAGGTGGCCAGAGTCTTAACCTGCGGCAGTATGTTCTTTCCATTGGAATATGGGAAACCCGGCTCAGACAGACATGGAGCCGGAAAAGGCAAGAACAGTGACATAGTTACAGGTATCTTTCTTCGCTATCACACCAGCATTTGACGAGTGGTAGTTTCCTCAACAATCAATCACTTGTGATGTGGAATGAGAAACCATAACCAGGAACTTTCTACACTGTTCTGTGAAAATCCAGGGGTCTATACCCTGAAGGAATCTTTTACACGATGCATGCTTTTGTAACCTCACCCACCAGTTTTTTCAAAAACACTGGTCCACTGATCTCCCAAATATCAGCGCATTTCACTATATTGTATAATCACATTCGCTATCACTGCCAGTCTCATCCAAAAAGCACAAGCACTGGGAGCTGCAGGCTCACACTAGCAGATATGTCCTCCAAAGTTCAAGTTTTTGCTTGAAAACTCGATTTTTTTTAAATTTATTTTTTTAGCAATGGGGTGTGCCAGATACAGAAAACTTGAATCCTAGCTAAAGAAGGGAAAAAAATACCCAATGTCAAAACACAGCACTGGCATTACTTTTATTACTTTCAACCCTTTTTTAAAATAGAGGTAGGGTCTCAGAGGAGGAACTAGTCTTCCGAAGAAAAGAACAGAGTCTTAGGTCTCTCTGAAAGCTTTGAATAAATAGCATACACTGGATGAAGCACCATGAAAATGCAAATATTTTAAGAATTTCCAAAGAGTTTTTAACCAAAAATTGGCAGCTTTCAGTAAAATTTAATTTATACGATTTTCAGAAACCATTAGTCTTAGGTAAATGTCTTCATGGCTCAATAATCACTTAAGACAAAGGTTTAATGTTAATTTCAGTATGGAGTCTATTCAATTGTATGATTCACAATGTTATAAATATTGAGTTGCTGTTGACAGATACCAACTAAATGTACACAGAACTACTTAAAAGAATATATCAGAGTACGTATCCACTGGTGGATTCTCATTAAAAAAGTACTGGCACCATTGCCGAAACCGGTTTGGTTCAATGGACCATAAACAGATACTGAATATATCATTCATGATAGTGTGCTACATCTTTTTTTTTATTTTTACAAAGAGAGAGATAGAGTTAGAAACATCGATGAGAGAAAATCATCGATCAGCTGCCTCTTGCACACCCCCTACTGGGGATGTGCCTGCAACCGAGGTACATGCCCTTGATCAGAATCGAACCTGGGACCTTTCAGTCCGCAGGCCAACGCTCTATCCACTGAGCCAAACTGGTTTCGGCGTGTGCTACATCTTAAATATTAAAGCCAAATATAGTTCCTGAAGAAATACACGGCGAATGTAATAAAACATTTGCAATCTTTGAAGTTGCCTGTTGCATTTATATATGGCAGATCACAATGCCATCTCCCAGTTGGTTCTAAGTGAAAGCCGTCTTAACGTCTCAGGGAGGAGAGAGAATGTGTTTCTCGCTGATATTACCATCATCCTCTTTTACGTATGTCTTGAAAATAACGTTAACAAATTTCTTCTTGTTATCTACACTGCAATGAGATAGTGTAATAAGTTTTCAATTACACAGGGATAATCTGAAATGTAACTTAAAAAAAAAAATAAAAAATAAAAAAAGGAAAATGCTTTTGCATATTGTTGGTGCTCCCTAAATCTATGTTGATCTGGTTTTCCAGCCCTGACAAGCCTAAATGTTCAGGTTATCCTTGTCCTTTTATGAAGTCCTTTCAAGCCTGTCCTGTCTGCCTGGCCAGTGTGGCTCAGTGGGTAGAGCACCGGCCTGCGGACTGAAGGGTCCCGGATTCCATTCTGGTCGAGGGCACGGACCGTGGCTGCAGGCTCCTTGGCCCTGTTCGGGGTGCATGCAGGAGGCAACCGATGGATGTGTCTCTCTCACATCGACGTTTCTCTCTGTCTCTCCTTCTCCCTTCCACTCTCTCTATAAATGAATGGAAAAACATTCTCTGGTGCAGATTAACAACAACAGCAACAAAGAACAGTTTCCATATCTACTTCCCAGGCCAGGCGGGGTCCATGCTTTGCACTGAAGCTGCCTGCCTCCCTGGACCTCCAAGTGGCCCTGGCAGGCCCCGGTCTGCTGGCTCATTTCTGTTGTGACCAGAACACGCCCAGCCCCTCGATCCTGGTAATGGTTTCGTGGTATTCAGTAAATTAGTCCATCACTTCCCCGTTCCCTTCACTTTTAGGAAACACTGCCCTTTAAACCGAAAATATGATACTTTTTATTTTTTAGCGTAGAACATCGTCTTTTTTAAAAATATATATATATATTTTATTGATTTTTGTACAGAGAGGAAGGGAGAGAGATAGAGAGTTAGAAACATCAATGAGAAAGTGTCATCAATCAGCTGACTCTTGCACAGCCCCTAATGGGGATGTGTCTGCAACTGAGGTACATGTCCTTGACCGGAATCAAACCCGGGGCCCTTCAGTCCCCAAGCCGACGCTCTAACCATTGAGCCAAACCGGTCCTGGCTAGCATAGAACATCTTAATGGAGTTGTAGTATTAAGTTTTACTGTGAGAGAAAAGCAATAGAGGGGGAGAGGGAGCAGGAGGAAGAGGCGGAGGAGGAAGAGGAGGAGGAGGGGGGGGAGGAGGAGGGAAAGGGGAGGAGGAAGAGAAAGGGGAGGAGAGGGAGAGGAGGAGGAGGAAGAGGCAAAGGAGGAGGAGGAGGAGGGAAAGGGGAGGAGGAAGAGAAAGGGGAGGGGAGGGAGAGGAGGAGGAGGAAGAAGCAAAGGAGGAGGAGGAGGAGGAGGAGGGAAAGGGAGGAGGAGGAGGAGGGGGAGGAGGAGGGAAAGGGGAGGAGGAGGAGGAGGGGGAGGAGGAGGAAAGGGGAGGAGGAAGAGAAAGGGGAGGGGAGGGAGAGAGGAGGAGGAGGAAGAGGCAGAGGAGGAGGAGGAGGAGGAGGAGGAGGGGGAGGAGGAGGGAAAGGGGAGGAGGAAGAGAAAGGGGAGGGGAGGGAGAGGAGGAGGAGGAAGAGGCAGAGGAGGAGGAGGAGGAGGAGGAGGAGGGGGAGGAGGAGGGAAAGGGAGGAGGAAGAGAAAGGGGAGGGGAGGGAGAGGAGGAGGAGGAAGAGGCAAAGGAGGAGGAGGAGGAGGAGGAGGAGGAGGAGGAGGAGGGGGAGGGAGAACACTGTATCCACACAAACCAGCCAGCAGCAGAATTGCACTGGGCGGTTTAATGGAGCGTAAGCCGGGAGCGGGTTGCATCGCGGCGGCGGCTGCGGAGAACTCCTCGCTCAGCACGGCCTCCCGCCGGCTCAGTGTGAGTAAATTACTGTTTTGCTTACATGCACGCCCTTGTGGGTCGGGAGCGCGGAGCTTTCTCTTTAATCTGCTCCACACCCAGCCGAGCCCCAGCTCCACAGCCCGCACTGAACACACCGCCCGCGCCCGTCACCGAGCAGCGAGGGCCGGGGTTCCCACCATTTCAGAGCCTGATCCCTTAAAAAAGACCACTTCTCACTGTCAATATTCCCCGCACCCCCGTGCTGGCTCACTGCACTGCTCCGCGCTTAGGAACATCCCATGCGGAAGCAGGGGGCCTTGAGCACAAACCCAGGGCAGCGCCAGGGGTCGCACGCCCTGGGGGACTGGACACAACAGGACCATCTCCCGGGGCAGGGCCGGGGTGTGGCCTCGAGGGAGTCCTGTGTCACTGGGAGACCCTTTGGGTGAGTCAGCGCCCCCTCCCCATAGTAATCACTGCCCTAGAGCACATGTGTCAAACACAAGGCCCGCGGGCCAAATCCGTCCCGCCAGGCCTTGCAATGTGGCCCGCACCGCGCTGTCATCACTGCACTCCGCTGCGTTTCCATCACAATGACAGTTTATGACTGTTCAGTAAACCATTCGGCCCGCGATTTAGGCTGGATTTTAGATTTTGGCCCCTTCTCTGATTGAGTTCGACACCCCTACCCTAGAGAGAGGATGACACCCACCCAGACAGGAGGGTCCTCTCTCGGACTCCCGCCCATGGAGTGTCTCCCTGGTCGCTTTTCAGGAGCAGGGACCTGAGAGTGACACGGCATGAGGCACAAACGCTACTGTCCTGCAGGTGGGTCCACGCCCTCCTCTGCTTCCCCCGGGCAGTGAGCCCGCTGAGACAGCTCGGGGAACCGTGGAGGGAAGAGGTGGTGAGCGCCCAGCCGGTGTGGCTCAGTGATTGAGCGCTGACCTATGAGCCAGGAGGTCACGGTTTCATTCCCGGTCAGGGCACACGCCCAGGTTGTGGGCTCGATCCCTAGTGTGAGGCCTGCAGGAGGCAGCTGATCCATGATTCTCTCTCAACCATTGATGTTTCTCTCTCTCTCCTTCTCTCTTCCTCTCTAAAATCCAAAAACACGCATATGTTTTAAAGTGGTAAGCACAAGGAAAGGATATTGGAAGGCACTGAAGCCATAGTGCTGGGCTCCCCCACGGGAGTCCTCTCACAGACACGCAGAGACTGGTGCTGGCGTGCCCTCTGCACACACAGCCACGCCGAGGTGCGGGGACACGGTAACAAGTCAAAGACAAAGTTGAGATGAAAAGAGAGCTATTGAAATCAACCGAGTCCCGCCGGGACACACCGCCCAGCTGTCCCAGGGAAGCAATGAGTGTGTTACAGGGGTCGGGACACAACGCCGAGGTCCAGAGTTCCAGTGCCAACCCTCCCCATCCCCATCCCTCGAGCTCTCTGTGCCTCAGCTTCCTCATCTGGAAAGTGGGCTAGTAATAGTAGAGTATTTACTCTGCCATTTGTGAAATGAGTAAACATTTTAACATACAGCTAATCAAAAAAGATGCAGCATACTTAACTACACAAAAGCGAATCGAGTATATGAAATAAAATGCAATTCATTCATTCCATTGGTCCACACAGTCACAGTTCCCCATTCGTTGAGCAAAGCTGATGCTCTGTTTTTGTGGGGATAAAGTTCTGTTATTCACTCTTCTAGGGCCCTCGATTTTCATCCCCCCGTTATTATCGATAATGAATCGCCTATCATTTATGTGCAACCGATGGGAACCTTGTGTTGAAAGCTGAGAAGGCTGCCACAGAAGCCAGCCGTCTTTCTCAATTCAGTAGCAGGTCAATCCAGGGCTCCCCCCCGCCAGCACCGCCCCCGGGTTTGGTGAGTAAATATCTCCACTGCCTTTCAAAGCATCCCCCAATTCAGGTGCTAAGTCCCGAAAACAAAAACCCAAGTTCGCCTCTCAGTCCTCCCACATCAGGCCTTCCCATTCCCCTGTCTTCACTGTGCAAGTTCATTATCATCTAATTCCACATGCTCTGCGCTCAGAGATGGCAAACGACACATAAATGTTAGACTTCTACAAATGCTTGGGGGCAATGGCGTATTTCAACTTCTGGCATCTTTCTGTTTAAGAATTACATCTCGCCGAGGCCGGTTTGGCTCAGCGGTAGAGCATCGGTCTGCGGACCGAAAGGTCCCAGGTTCAATTCCGGTCAAGGGCATGTACATTGGTTGCGGGCACATCCCCGGTGGGGGTGGGGAGTGGGTGGGGTGGGGTGGTGCAAGAGGCGGCTGGTTGATGTTTCTCTCTCATCGACATTTCTAGCTCTCTATCTCTCTCCCTTCCTCTCTATAAAAAATCAATAAAATATATTTTAAAAAATAATAAAAGAATTACATCCCCAGGGAAGGGGTTTCATATTTAGATTATATTTTAACATGTGGTTATGTTTAAACTTATAAAACTGAAGGGAATATAATGCTTCCATGTCAGTGAATGCTGCTAGATATCCAGATAATTTTGAAGAGTGGAATATCTGTTATCAAAGGGATAAAAAGTAAGACACACCCAAGAACATAACAGGAACAAAACCATAACATTCCTAGGTCATTTTTGTATCCCTTTTTAAACTGATCTCATGTGGCCATTTGTGGCAGGTCATCTGTTACGGTTTTCTTAGAAACGAGCTCAATGTGCTTGAATGCTGTTCTCACACTGATGTGTCTGGGTATATCGAACACTTTGAGAGAACAAAGAAGCAGAGCGAAGAATGAATGAAACCTTGTTGAGTTGAGTCGAGTCCTTAAAGAAGTTCACCACCACCCCCCTCGCCCCCCCAAATAGGCACACAGGCCAGACCTGCAGCAGCTGAGCTGAGCTGTGAGGCTGAACTTCTCCCCATGGCCCTCTGAGGGCAGTGTTCCCTCACACATGGAGACAGACTCCAGAAGACACTCATTCACCTACCGTTCCAATAAAAAGACACATTTTAAAAAACCGGAAGGGGGGATAGTTGTACACGTAGGTATTTTTTCCCTCGTCATCATCCACACCTCTGCAAGATCATGATGCCTGTTTTCAACCGTTTCCAGTGAGTTGGAAAAGAAAGGTTATTTTTTTAAATCAGGGCATTAGGAAGGAAAATGACTCACAGCCTCGGTATCATGCAAGGCATTCAAAACACAATGAAATTAAAAAAAAAAATCATATAAGTGAGTCTGCACCCACTGTGTAAATATTCTATTAAGTTCCTATTAAAATGCCCTCTGCAGAATCATTTGTTTAAAACATCTCGAGGCCATCAGGACATACAAATCTTTCCGTGAAGACTAAGTAGTTCCAAGAGATCAATATTCAGCCCCAAATTACAGGTGATTGGGTTTCTTATTCACCCAACCACAGCCAGGAGGCTCATTCGTGTAAAAGCACCCGTTTACTAATAAGATATAATAATACCAATGACGACTTGGCGATGCAGGTCAGAGCACCCGCTTCTCCTTCATGCTGATGTTGGAACTGTAAGCATCGTGACACAGCAAAAAAAAATCATCTATTTACTTCCCGGGATCCAGGATGATGTGCAATGAGGTTCCGTTCCGTCTCCCCAGAAGGCACTGATTTTACCAAAGTGGGAGACAAGTTTTCTGGCATTCGTTCACCTGTCAAGGACTTTTTTCTCACGTACAAAACGCTGAGTAAGTCACCCTGCGTAATCCGGAGCGTGACAGACGTTTTAAGAATACAGAGAGCGCTAATCTCATGTCAGAGTCTTCGAAGGCCATCAGTGACTGGAGGAGTCAACAGGACACACCACCACCCTCCTCCACCCAGCAGGCCCGGCTGGGAGACAGGACAGAGACCAGCCTGCCCCCCAGCAAGTGAGCAGCCAAGCTCTTTTCGACAGTTAACCATCTCCCCACGCATGGCTCTCCTTCCTCAGGAAGAATATGACTTTTTTTTTTTTTTTTTAGAATCTTCATTTACTTTTAATAAAAGTCCTTGCTGCCAAAACCAGTTTGGCTCAGTGGATAGAGTGTCCGCCTGCGGACTGAAGGGTCCCGGGTTCGATTCCGGTCAAAAGCATGTACCTTGGTTGCGGGCACATCCCCGGTGGGGAGTGTGCAAGAGGCAGCTGATTCTCTCTCATCCGATATTTCTAACTCTCTATCCCTCTCTCTTCCTTTCTGTAAAAAATCAATAAAAAATATATATATTTTTTATATGCTGCTGTGACTTCAGGTGTAAACTCTCCACACACAAAACTATCCCAGGCCTGGCATCAGTGTGAGTAAACTAATTGTTTTTAACGATGCAGCACTGGCATTGAGCAGTTTAATTCTTTTTAAAAGCAACATCGTGGACAATTCGAAGGTCAAAGAAAACCATTTTAGTTATATCCTAACTCCTGTTTTGCTTAAGCAGAATGTATTGTACAAAGAGCGATCGTAGCGTCGGCTAACGGGATGCAAATGCATGGGAGAAAAGCAGGTCACCTCCTGTAACAAATACACAAACTTCAGTCTAAACATCTCGGCAGCGAGATGCCAGGAGCAACAGCTGCGGCGCGGTGCCCGCGCTCAGATGCAGGAAGCGATGAACTCCGCGGCTGCGTCGCTGCCTCAAACAAATAAGTGGCTTCGGCGCCAAGAACATACGTACTCGAACTTCACGGCTCCTGCCTCCCTGCCTTTGTATCGTAATCGTCTTCTGTTCAAGAGAGTGCTCCCGAGTTTACCAACAGCTCTAATCAGGCTGCCTCGGAACCACAACACATTAAAAATTTTAAGCCAAAACATTTAGCAAGATGCCTTAAAGAATATGTCAGACAGTGAAATACTCTTCTGTTTGCGACTTACTGGCCAATATTTTTTAAAATTACTATTCATGCAGGATTTTCCCGAGACACAATTCAAATGCGTCTCTATCCCATTAGGGCCGGGAGCTCCTGAAGTGCCTTGAAAACAGGCCAAGTTCAAGTTCATCCACGTGTGACAATGCCCGAACTGGGCAGCAGTTTCATCCTAACCTGTGGTACAGCTTTCCATGGCTCTGGGATAGTTCCACTTCTTTGGAAAGATAAATAATAACATATCATTATTTAAAAAAAAATAACTAGACTGTAACATGAATACTGGTCTTCTCTGCCCTGTGCTATTAAACATTAATATATCCTTATGTAAAGCTGGCATTGTATGTTAACAGCATTCAAGTGGAGGCTTATTTTTTTAGTATAACCAATTCTTCAAAACTCAAACAGACGTCCTCAGGCACCATATCCAGTCCTGTAGGCACCCCACCCCGTCCAGATGCCACCCCCCCAAATCTTCATCCAAAATTATTAATATTTAGGAGAGAGAGAGCATGCGGGACAGAAACAATTTTAAAGAAAAATCTTAAAGAACCACCTGCATCTGTGTGGGAATTGCCCCCCTGTCCAGAGGTTATGGAGTCCCCCAGGTCAATCAAAGCCATTTCCCCTTTAAGAAAACATCGGCTTATACCAGGACTCTCATCCCTATAGAGCTTGATCAGTTTCTTCGTCTGTAAAAATAAAGAGTTCTGACAATCAAACAATGCTCCCACAGCCCATCGAGGTGAAAAAACTCGATCTTTAGTATTGTCTGCTCCCGAGAACTGTGTTGTCTATGAACTGTCATGTGTTTCAAAGTCTCACTTTCAAAACAATTACAATCCACACACAGCTTACCGTCCCTCTGAAATAATGAAATTAATACTGAATTAAAGGAATGAGTTCAACTTTGTGTAATCTCATGCTGGGTTTTTTTTTTTTTTTAAGTAGAAAGCTGATTTTATAGGATACAACATAAAACCATCATTACAGAATGACAGTCAGACCATATCCCCCAAATAGTCCGTCCAAACCATTTACATTCTCCTTAAACAATTGATTTCCCTGTCATGTTTTTGAAGCAATCATAAATCACAAAATAAACATAAGACTTTAAAAAAAAAAAAAAAATAACCTGCATCTCCTAAATTGCCTCTAGAACTTCAGATGCTCACTTTTCAGTGGTCAGACCATGAGCCACACACTCCACTCAGACATCACACCTTCGGAAAATGAGGGGTCACGGCAGCCCCACTGCCTCTGTTCCAGACGTCCTGAACGAATACACCGTCTGGGTAGAAATTATTGTTCCCTTCCTTCAACAGATAGAGAAACTGACACACAGGCGAAGGGCCTTTCATACACTCTCTCACCTGCGTTACGTGATAGGAAACCTGGTCTGGGGGACTTGGAGCCTCTGATATTCCCATCGCCTTAGCACGCACACGTGCCTGTACCACTGAGACTTCGCGGCGGGACCTCTAGCTGGAGAACGGCACTCGGCCCGCTCCCAAAGGTAGCCAGCCGGTGTAGCGGGACCGAGAACAAAACTATGGCTATTGGTGCGTAATCCTACCCACCGACCTAGGAACGTTATCAGTGGCCTCTCACATGAAAGGCAAGACTAGGTATGTGAGAGCACGGAGAGGGTCCCTATGGCTGGCTGGTGATCCTCTGGTCTGCACTGTTGAAGCCAATCCCGACGGGAGTCACTTGAGGAACAGCTGGCAGTGAGAGAAAGAGCTGCTCTGAATCATGTCAAACTCAACGGCTAACACGGGCAAATACTGCCGTGTTTCCCCGAAAATAAGACATCCTCCGAAAATAAGACCTAGCGCAACTTTGGGAGAAAAAAAAATTAATATAAGACACTGTCTTATATTTCGGGGAAACGGGGTAGTAGCTGAGGCAGGCGGCCCGCGGGCCTCGAGTTTGACATGCTTGCTCTGACGGGGCCTGCCCTCCGTGTCTCGTGGAGGGAAGAATGGCCTTCCAGAAAGACCTCTCCGGGGATGGGGCTGGCAAGGCCGGCCTGGTAGCCACACTTGGACATTTCTGCTTAGTCATGACTCAGTGAAACCCCCCATGTTTTAGGGAAGCGCTGGTTCCTACGTAATTCTGTTTCACCGCAGGTGACATCGGAGTTCAAGGGAAGATGGAAATACTCGGGTAAACGTACGTGGTATGCTCCGTCCCACCCCTACAGGCAGGCCATAGAACGATTCCCTTTTAAAGGATGGTTTACATGCTGATGAGGCAGTGTTAAATGGTAATGTGTCCACCCAGGTTCCTCGTCAAAATCTCCTGCTACCGGTTAGCAGTCCGTGTCTCTCCCCGCCACCCCGCTCCAGCCACCAGTTAGCTGTGGCCCCTGTGCACAAATAGAGAAGTTTGTATTGTCTTTTAAAGAAGCCACTTTTTAGAACTAGACGTGAGGAAGAGGAAGTACTAAGCCCCTAAACTAATTACAGAGACGAGGGGAGCTGGGGCTGGGGCGGGCGGGCAAACAATGATAATTGGGACATACCCTCCGTTAGCCGGACACACACACACACACACACACACACACACACCCTCCTCTCCCGATGCGCGAACATCAGCGCATCCCGAGCCGTCTCCAGCCCCGGCCATTATCCGGCCCGACATCTGCACATGTTTACGCGTCTCTGCAAACAGCCCCGCGCCCTGCTGGAGCTGTCAGCCCTCCTTCTCCCGCCCGGCAGATGGCAAGTCAACAATCGGCATCAACAGCAGCCGAGCATCCCACCCCCCCCCACCGCCCGGCCCCTCTCCGCAGACACAATAATAACTTCTTTGTGCTCCCCGACAATGCAGCTGCTTAAACCATTTCGCTACAAGGCTGCTCTGCCTTCATAAAAAAAAAAAAATCCCTTCTGTCAAGTCTAAAGAGCGGCATAATGTTAAGCAAGCTGAGGCCGAGGCACAGCTGCATGCGGGCAGCCGCTGACAGCTCCCCCTCCTCCCCTCCCCGCACAAAGCGGGTGAATGGAGGGGGTTCATCTGAGGCTCGCACAGTAATTAGCGCCGAGCGGCCCCGCGGCCCCCGTTATAATAGCGGAGGCAGGGGAGGCTGGACAGAGCCGGGCTGCTGTTTGGCGTCCGGGGTTCTGGGCAGATAATCACGGGGGTGTTCTCCGCTCTCTTTTAAAGGCGGTCATAAGGAGGATGAGAGGAGCTGATTTGAAAACTTGGACGCAGTGACGGTGCCATATGGCGGGCCTTTATCCTCTCCGAGACGCGCGCTAGCAGCTAACAGTCACTTTGTTTTCCAGTTGTTGTTCTCCCCGCCGCGGCCGAGGACCGGGCTGGGATGTGTCTGATGCTCCAGAGAAGTTGTGTGTAAATTAGCCATGCAACGGGCTGGGCTTGGTTCCGTGGCCTCGCACGGCAATCTAGGAAATGCAAAACAAGATTCATTGTCGTGTCCACTTTGGAAAATGATTTTTCTTTAACTTAATTAAAAAGAAAAAAAATGGGTACAGGTTCGTTGGCCTCTTGCTAAGTGAAGGTGCGGTGGTTTTTGCAAAGCTTTCTACTGAGCCATTTCAAAGGCACCAGATCACCAAGAGGATGACCTTTTGCTGAGACCATCTGGCTCGATTCGATATTTCACTGCAGCAGATGTGAGTCTTCTCCATAAATATCAGTAAAACGAGACCTCGCAGAAGAATTTCCTTGTAGGTATCCTACAATTGTTTTCAAGAAAATCTGTCAGTGATTAAATAGTTATTGAGGACCATATGCCAAGCACCGGGAAGATGAATTCATGTCAGAAGTTTCCACTTCTCAAATAAAATCTGAACATACGCTGGCATGGCGTTTTTTGTCTGGCCACTTAGAAACTGCATAAAAAATTTGCCCCTTGTTTGAGAAAAGTTTTCAGTAACATGATGGCATTGCTGATCAAGGTCCAATATATGTCAAAGTGACTTTTTTTTTTTCCTGACAAAAATGTGTAGAGAACAATTGTAATATCAGTTTTCCTCTAATAAGCAAATTAGATTTTAATTCCAGCTGTGTGCCCTTTTAGATAAAACTATACAGTTTGCTGAGCCACATTTGAAACACTCCGAAAGACTTGCTGGAATTCAGATGAATCATTAACATTTCAGGGGGAGTGGAATCACAGGTCTGAATTTCTACAATGTATATGGACCCTCCAGTCCTGTTCTGGTCAATATATTTGGAACAGAAAGAAGTCAAATATTTTAAGGAACTATTAGCTCAATATAGAACTTAAGGGTCCCTACTAAAGCTGGAGTTAATCTGTGACTTTAAAAACATACATATGCCATAGAAATAAAGTCCCAAAACTACACTAAAAGATGATAGTCCACCAAGGATGGCAGGCGTAAGACATTAATAGTCCCACCCAACTCCACTGATGATTTTCTACGACAAATCGAGCTCAGAAGATCAACTTTGTCACCCGCTGCTGGCATAGCGCTTCCCATTATAGGGCTAGAATGGGCCGGAGGACCACATACTTTCAAGATGAAATGATTTCATTTTTGAATTTTGCTTTACAATTTAGCAAACACTTTCGATATTAAAATGGGTCTTTAAACCTGCTCAATCAGAATCTTTGACACACACGGATGTCTTGCTTCGGGATTACCTGACCAGCAGCAATACATGTCTGAGTCTGTATGTTACCTTTCAAACCAGGTGAATTCTGTTCTAATAACAAGGCCTCAACCTTCAAAGAAGGGAAAACCCAATCTTCTAAAACTGTGCAGAATTACACCGTAACTCTCCTGGTGCACTGAACGAAGAAGAGCAATAGATGAGCAAAAGGAGGTCTACAGTCGTTCGTATGGAAAATACTACCACAACGAATAAATAATCCAAAAATAAACGGTGTTTCGCATACTCACAGCTGGAAACCTAGTTTTGCGCACCCCTGTATTGTTTGGAAAACAGGTTCGAAGATGTGACCACCACCTGACAGGTCTCTCCACCACTTAACAATAGCCATCCTTCGGGAAAATACGAACTTGTTGGGGAAAGCAAGGTCAGGACGTGCCTGCACGCGGCAGCTCCAGGCAGCTATAACACTCAGGATGCAGGGTGTGACAAAAGCTCTGAAAACAGTGACTAGACGGGCGTGACCTCAGAAGACGTGTGGCAGCAGAATGGATCACCCCGTCTTTCTCCCCGACGCCATCAACCAGCTCTTCGCTGGCTGAGACCAGGATGCAGCAGGTCAGAGGTACCAATTCAAAGATGTGACTGTCCTGCGGGTAAGTCCAGACGCTCCTGAGAGCCTCTCTAACGAGAAGCCTTCGGCAAGAGCACAGAGTTAAGAACGCACCCTCTTTGCAAACGCCAGGCTGAAGCCCAGTCTTCCCTACGGCAGTGCGACTGGACACTGCACTCCGACAGAACCCAGCTGCCAGGAAGGTGCTCCTGAGTTAAAACCAGGACGTTAAACCCAAAGGCTAACAGGGGCCAAGTAAACGAGGCATGCGGCCCGCGGGCAGCGAGTTTGACACGCTTGGATTAGAACTTCAGACCCGGAGGATACTAGTATGTCTGGCAAGCGTTCTCATGTTGATCTGCCTACAATCTGTCTTTTAAGGAAGAGTTCATTTGTATGTGCCACAAAAGTAAAAAAATGAATGTTTTCCTGTTCAATGTGAACAAACTGGCCGAAACTGGTTTGGCTCAGTGGATAGAGCGTCGGTCTGCAGACTGAAGGGTGTCAGGTTTGATTCCGGTCAAGGGCGTGTACATTGGTTGAGGGCACATCCCCAGTGGGGGGTGTGCAGGAGGCAGCTGGTCAATGTTTCTCTCTCATCGATGTTTCTAGCTCTCTATCCCTCTCCCTTCCTCTCTGTAAGAAATCAATGAAATATATTTTTTAAAATGTGAACAACTGGAGTCTTCGTCAGAGGTTTAACAGATCCCAAGTCCAGTGTATAATGTGTTTGCAAATATCTGGTCCGGGTCTGTCGCCACGGAGAAAAGGAGGCGGAGTCGGCTGATGCCCTCACCGAGACGGGAACCTGACCCCGGGCTGGACCCGGTGCCCTTCCGGAGAGCTTTGCCAGAGACACAAGCCACTGAGGCCGCTGTCACAAAGGCTCCCTCACTGTGAGAATGCCCGCCCTCACCGGGGAAGAGAGCCGTGTCTGTGGAACGGGAGCAAATTAGATTGGGAGAATGACATCACTTCCCTCAGTCCTGCTCAGGGATGGAGCGTGGTCTGGCCTCGGCCCTGGTCTCTCGTCTCTCTCCTCTCTCTCCCGTTCCCCTCCACCCTCTCTGCATCTGCAGATGTCGGCTGTATTTCCACACTCTCTCTCCCCACCGGCTCCTGGGCTTGGAGCATCGGTTTTATTCCTTCGTACGTTCAGCTTACGGTCAGCCCTAAGTGGCAATCCCAACCCCGGCACAATGGTGCGGCTCACCTCTCCAGTCCCTTGAAGGAGCTCGTGGGTCACATGTGCATGGACCAGCTTGACAGGGGCAGGCTGTGTGCCCCAAACAACAGGAGCTGAGGGCGGAGTCGCTTCCCTAAGGGAGGGCTGCCAGCAGAGCCAGAAACCACTGGCATCTCTAGTACACTTAGCCACGCCGGCGCTGCATGTGTGTGTGTGTGTGTGCATGCATGTGCACGTGTGTGTGCATGTCCGTGTGTCTGTGTGTTTCAGGAAACAGATTTCTAGTTACAGGATTCATGTCAGCAACTGGAAAAATTACTAATTTTAAGGGCTGAGTGGAATAAGTCACTGAATATATCAAATGGGGTGGGGTAAGAGGGAGAGATCAACCAAAGGACTTGTATGCATGCAGATAAGCCTAACCAATGGACACAGACACCAGGGGTGTGAGGGCATGAGTGGGGAGGGCGGTTTGGGGGTTAATGAGGGGTGGGACACATATGTAATACCTTCAATAAATAAGTTAAAGATTGAAGGGGAGCCGAAACCGGTTTGGCTCAGTGGATAGAGTGTTGGTCTGCGGACTGAAAGGTCCCAGGTTCGATTCCGGTCAAAGGCATGTACATTGGTTGCGGGCACATCCCCGGTAAGGGGGTGTGCAGGAGGCAGCTTGTCGATGATTCTCTCACATGGATGTTTCTAGCTATTTATCCCTCTCCCTTCCTGAAAAACCAATAAAATGTATTTTTTAAAATAAATAAATAAATAAATAAATAAATAAATAAATAAATAAATGAATAAAAAGACTGAAGGGGAAAAATTATCATAGGAAGCTTTAAAAAAAAAATTTTTACTCCCAAACTCCTGTTTTGTATAACTACTAGACAGAATTATTAGGACAACTATTAAGGCATCCAGGCAAGAGTCACGTGAGCCTGTCATTCACTATTAGCATGTAAAAGAGTCATGTCTTTACGCTAGTGAACAGCTTACACTTAGCACGAGGTTAAACCAGCACAAGAGAAAATGATACAGTCAGGGGGCGTAAGCATGCGATGGATGAGGCTGCTGCCCGGGGAACACAACCTACTGTTTACGGAAAACTATTTAAAAAAATAATAATAAATAAGCAGAAAGCGTACACTCTAAAATAATGATAAAAAGTAGTGGATAGCCCTGGACAGAGGTGCGCAGTGGTTAGAGCACCGGCCCGCCCACTGAAGGGTCACGGGTTCGATCCCTGGCCTTGTGGGAACATGTGTGGGAGGCAACCAACTGATGTGTGTCTCTCACATACTAGGAGAAAATTTTCGCTCTCCCTCTTTTCTCTCCCCCTTGCTCCTTCCTTCCATTTCCTCTGGAAACCAATGGGGGGAAAAATCCTCGGGTGAGGATGAACAAAACAAAAAACAACCATAAACCAGTCGCATAGTGATGACCGTTATGGCCTGGACACAATGGCATGCGCTACACTTCCAGAGGGCAGCCAGCGAGGTGTTGCGTCAGCATCAGCAGGCACAGGTGAGCCAGGCCTAGTGCTGAGCTGTCACAAGGCGATGGGACTCTCCAGCTCCCTGTCACCTTACTCCACGCCATTTGCATACATGGTCCTTGCTGAGCAAACATCAATACGCATGTGGCAATGACCATTAGTCAAAAATCTGAAACTCAGCTCACCGCGGAAGAGAACTTACTAATGTAAGTGGTAGTTGTTGCCCACATAGGGCATTATTTGAGAAAGCACAACCCCGGGGCCATTCTATGACTCGCTGTTTTCACAATGCAGCCCTTTCTTTCCCTCCCAGTTCTCCATGTGATCCTCCCCTCCCCTGGTGGGTGGGCGGGTCAGGTCTGCCTGTCCCTCACACCCTCTGCTCCTGTGGGTGCCACACAGAGAATGAGGGAGAGGTTTCGTTCGAGAGTCCCGAGCCGGAAGGATGAGAAGAGAACAGAAGGACGGGGAGCTGCTGACCCCTGGGGGACCAACATCGAAGACTAGAGCAGACCTCTGAGTGCAAGGTTGTGGCAAACTGCCCCCAGTTCACTTTCAAAGTGACATTCTAGGAAGTTGCGATTCACTGATTTGGAAAGAGATCTGCGAGCTGGTGAGAGCTATGCCAGGGGACCCGTTCTTTGGACTCGGTTCCGTGGAGTTCTGGCTGACCTGGAGAGCCAGCATGTCCAACTCAACTAGCACGGGCCTTTCGATAAACAAGGTTTAAGCAAAGCTTCCACTTTCACAGAAACGTGGGTTTATTTCAAATTAGCATTAAAAAAAAAAAAAGCACAGGAGCAACGATAAAATTCATGTTTTCTTCCTGATACTTGCTCCTATCTTTCCTACTTTCAAAACTGACAGCAATTCTGGATCTGACAGAGAAGACTTCTTTCCTTTCGTAACCCTATATAATAAAAGGGTAATATGCAAATTAACCTTACTGGTTAATGACCATGAATGACCAGTGGCTATGACATGCACTGACCAGAGGGCAGATGCTCAAAGCAGGAGCTGCCCCCTGGTGGTCAGTGCACTCCCACAGGGGGCGCTCCACTCAGCCATAAGCAGGGCTGATGGCTGCGAGCCCAGTGGTGGGAGCCTCTCCCGCCTCCTTGGCAGCACTAAGGGTATCCGACTGTGGCCTAGGCCTGCTCCCTGCAGGGCTCCCAGGCTGCCAGAGGGATGTCAGACTGCCAGCTTAGGCCCAAACCCCAGGGGAGGGGGCCTAAGCCAGCAGGTGGACATCTCCCAAGGGATCCAGGACTACAAGAGGGTGTAGGCCAGGCTGAGGGATCCCCCCAGCCCCCCGCCAAGTGCACTAATTTTCGTGCACCAGGCCTCTTGTTGTAAATAACTGCTCACACTGCTGTATTGGCTGGGATGCAAAAATATTCATTGTGGGCCACATGCAGCCTGTGGACTGTGAGTTTGACATGCTTGTTACAGACCATCAAGCATACATTCTACACTGTGCTTGTAAGAAATCCAGCAAACTCAATCACCTTTAATGGCACTTTTACTTTGAAATGTGTTGAAATGAATCCAGGACACTGAATCTAGGACGTTATGTAACACACCTACGATTTTCTACACGCATGGGAGTAAGAGTAGGGTAAAAGAAGAGAGCAATATATATATATATATATATATATATATATATATATATATATATGTTGGGAGCTAGCAGAGTTGAGGCAAGCAACTCAGTCTTAAGGAAATAGAATTAAGTTCCTTCTAGCATTGTTATGCGGTGCCCTGAGGGCTTGGCCAGAAGATAAGATTAACCTGGGGCTTAGCATCTCCTGTCTTCCTGCCTCTTCCCCTTCCTGATCCTCCCCCCTAGACAGCCCAGCCTTGGAATGTTGCACCTTGGAAGTCTTTGCAACTTCCCCTTCCTGATCCTCCCCCAGGGACACTGCCAGGGACCCCTCTGCATGGGCGGCCCTGCCCCCCTTTGTCTCTGCTGTATAAATACAGCCATTTCAGAGAATAAAACTGAGGCTTGATCAGAACCTTGTCTTGCCTTCATTCTTTCGCGTTCCTTGTTTGTTCATTCTCTTAGGTGGTTCCTGTGTGCCCCCGTTGTTGTCCCGCGGGTCGGGACATATATATATATATTGATTGGCTGCCTCCTGCACACCCCCTACTGGGGATCAGACCTACAACCTGGGCATGTGCCCTTGACCAGAATCAAACCCGGGAGCATTCAGTCCCCAGGTCAACACTCTATCCACTGAGCGAAACTGGAGCAATATTCTCTGTGTGCTGGACCTAATACACAGGACCTTGCCCATCTATTAGAAGCAGCCAATGTGGCCACAAGAATGACGCCTACGGTGCCGCTCACATGGCCTCTCTGACCAGTCAGTTATTAAAGGTAATTTCATCTGCCCAGCCAGTGTGACCCAGCAGTGGAACGTCAACCTATGAACCAGGAGGTCACGGTTTGATTTCTGGTCAGGGCACATGCCCAAGTCGTGGGCTGGATCCCCACTAGGGGGCGTGCAGGAGGCAGCCAATCATGATTCTCTCTCATCATTGATGTTTCTATCTCTCCCCCTCTCCCTTCCTCTCTGAAATCAGTAAAAATGTATTTTTTAAAAGATAAAAGAAGTGAAGGCATTATGATACACTTCAGTTTTTATACCAGAACGAATCTCTGCATATTGCACAATATAAAATCTCTAAGAGAGCCAAGCATAAAACATTCCCCAAAATTTCATAACTCGCTTTGGAAATGAAGACATTTACACTTTCCATCACTAAAATATACATCGCTTAAAAGGTCACAGCAGGTGTACTTGATTCTCATGAACAAAATGTTTAAAATGAAGGACAATTCATGCATTTTGACACATCTGCTCAGTTCATGCTGCAAGCACTATCTGCTGGCTTCCGTTTTTATTATATTGTACTTCCACTCAAACTTGTTACCATAAGAGAGTAGCACCCTATCACACAAAACTGGAGAGAAACAGATGCATACGTTGAACCAGCAACAAACCTAAATTTACTCTGATATAAAGCCACAGTTCCATCAAAGCAGTTTCATCTCATTGTTTGCATTTCTAAAACAGATCCTATTTATGCTTTTGAGTCCAGGCATATATGATCCCTGAACACACAATAATCTGACCATTCACTGTATATCCTATATAATAAAAGGCTAATATGCAAATTGTCCCCTTGACCAGAGTTCGACCAGCAGGCAGGCAGGCCAGCCAACTGCCCATGTCCCCTCCCCCTGGCCAGACCCCACCTATGCATGAATTCATGCACTGGGTCTCTAATACACACACACACACACACACACACACACACACATAGAGTAGTCAGATTATTATGCATTCAGAGATGATAAAAATCTGGCCACTCAGTGTCTACCAAGTGCTAAGGACAAAAAAGTGCACTACCGGAAACTTCACCTTTTCCAGAGACTTTATACACTTCTCCAGCATCTCCCATCTGGAACAATTCGGTTCTCCACCAAACTGTTCACAGAAAAAGTGTCTCAGTCCTCGAACCAAATTTCGGTTTTTGAACTGACAACCCCTTCAAGCTGATACCTCAGCATGACACAAAGCCTCTCTCCGACAACAAAGGGATAGAAGCTTTTGCAGCTGTGAAGTCAACAAAGAGCACAATTTTAACACAGAAAGAGGCCATCAAGAGGGCTAATGCTGGGAAGGGTGTGAAGGAACCAGGGACACAGACAATGAAGAGGTGGGAGATGCTGCCGATGTGGGTGGAGGAAGGGCAGGGAGCCGGGGACAGCATGTGGGGGCAGTGATGAGTGAACAAGCGCAGGACGCCGAAACCGGTTTGACTCAGTGGATAGAGTGTCAGCCTGTGGACTGAAAGGCCCCAGGTTCGATTCCGGTCAAGGGCATGTACCTGGGTTGCGGGCACACCCCCAGCTTAACTAATAAAACTAAAAAACGTAGGCCACCTAAAAAAAAGTTCAATGGTCACACCCAGGGGATGCGGCCCCCGGTGGGACTCCTAGTCAGACAGGCCAACACGATAACCTCCTAGGGCCGCGGTTCGCCGCTCTGTTGACTGAGTTTGCCGACCACTGTTCTAGGGAGATGATGTTAACAAGCTTCCTTCCTGATCTGTATGAGCAGCGTCTTTCTTTATTAACACTTCTAAACCGGGATCTCCGAGGGCCGCTGGTGCTGTCGGAGTATTCGACGGAGGGAGGGAAGTCCCTCCTAGAGCTACAGAATGCTGGGTGTGTGCGTGCCATCTGTCCTCGGCTCTGCAGGGCTCGGGCCTGAGTGGGGCTGAGTGGGGTGGGAGTGGGAAGGGAACAATGACTCAGTCTAACAGCTTTCATGGAAGGCTACTCCTCAATGCCCGTGACCCTCATTCGCACCCACCTTTCAAGACGCAAAGCCTGAGTCTAAATATTCCTATTTCCACAACGTGATGCACTGGGAGAGGCGAGAACGTGTTTGGTTCTGTTTTCGCTTGTGGGGAAGATCTGTTCATCTTCCCCTTAGCGTTTGTGAATTGCCCTCGAAATCCTCCGTTGTGGACTGAGCTTAGCGTCCCAAGAAGCTCGAATGCTTCTTCACCTCTGGAAGGACGTCACTGTGTCCAAATTGTTTTGAATAATAACCTCAGGTGATGTGCAAATCTGCAACACTACTCAGTGGCAAGTCCAGAATGTTCTATAACGGACCTGGGTTCCCTAAAAGAGAACAAGAGAGCCTGGGCGGTGATAATAAACACTTAACTCAACTCCAGAAAAATAAGGAGTAAATACCAATGTACAAGCCAGTACCCTCCCATGGACAGGGTCACAGGGCCATGGTTGGGTGCTCTGCTGGGCAGTACGGTAATGGTCCTAGGAGAAGCCCCCCCACAGCTCAGGCTGAGGCTAATTATGTATATCCAAGTGATTAGCAAGCACTTGTTGCCTCTTTCACACCACCCTCCCAACAGCAGCCTGGAAGAGGAGAATAGGCTGCAAATTTATTGAGAGAACACTGTTAATCCTTCGGGGAGAATGCAAATGTAAACAGGACTCCTCTGCATCAAGGTGCTTTGACAACAACAATCATCTGCACAAACACATGCTCAACAACAAACAGGTGTTCTGTTTCACAACTCGCGCCCATTTGATGCTTGCAAGTGAGCACTCGGAGCAAACTGTTACAAGTACTTTGAAACCAGCTGCAAGGACTATAATTAGCCGCGTTCCTACACTGTGTTTACTTCTACCTGCTCGGCAGCGCTGTGCCTTGCCAACGGGCGCCCTCTCAGGAAAATGGACCGTTTTGGGGTTTTCCCTGCTCAGGGAGAGAGAGAGAGAGAGAGAGAGAGAGAGGACCGACTAGAGTCCATTTCAACTCATTTAACCAGAACCTTCTGCAAGCAGCCCAAGAAAAAAACCCTCGAGGCAAAACTCAAAACTTTAGTTTTAAAACAGGTATTAACTAGAGGCCTGGTGCACGAGACATTCCTGCACTGGGGAGTGGGTGTCCCTCAGCCCGACTGGCCTGCGCCCTCTTGCGGTACAAGACCCCTAGGGTAGGGGTGTCGAACTCAATCAGAGAAGGGGCCAAAATTTAAAATCCAGCCTAAATCGCGGGCCGAATGGTTTACTGAACAGTCATAAACTGTCATTGTGATGGAAACGCAGCGGAGTGCAGTGATGACAGCGCGGTGCGGGCCACATTGCAAGGCCTGGCGGGACGGATTTGGCCCGTGGGCCTTGTGTTTGACACATGTGCTCTACAGCAATGAACAGGCAGGAGCTACCAGTAGCTACAGCTGTACCTACATAGCATGAATAGAGCTCATAAAAATAATACTGAGTTGAAAAAAAAAAATTCCGAATGTTAAGAACTAAAGACTAGCCATCAGCGAAAGTTCACAGTAACCAAAATCAATTCTACAAACTGCAAACATAATTCCAAAGTCAGGATTTTCAAATGTACTAATACCGTGGTCAGCAAACTGCTGCTCTTGAGCCACATGTGGCTCTTTGGCCCCTTGAGTGTGGCTCTTCCACAAAATACCACGGCCTGGGTGAGTCTATTTTGAAGAAGTGGTGTTAGAAGAAGTTTTAAGTTTTAAAAATGTGGCTTTTCAAAGAAATTTCAATCATTGTCCTGTTGATATTTGGCTCTGTGGGCTAATGAGTTTGCCGACCACTGTACTAATAATACAAAGCCCAAATATTCCAAAGTCAAATGTGGCAGGGCCTCTCGATATGAAATATCTGGCTGATGACCCTCCTCAAATCCAAAACGGATTCACGGTCAAGTTGGTACAAGTGGAGACCGTGTGAGCCCAGGCATCTGGGTGTCTCCTGTGGACACTTTGAGTCAACAGTTTTTGACCAACAAAGAATTCACGAATGAATGAACATATGAGAGTGAGTGAATGGGTACATAAGATGAGGTTCACAAGTAAACTGAAATGCCAGAATATATTTTTTTAAATGTGAGCTATAGAGAGGAAAAGTAAGTCTCAGTATTACATTATTTTGAAATGCTTGTTAAAATATCATTTTAGTAAGGTATTTAAAACTTGAACCAGCTACTCATACGAGAAATAACGGTAATATTATTTTACAGCTAGAAAAGATATTTTGTTCTATTTCCCCTCAAATTTTTCACCATCCTTCTTCATTATTAAGCTTTCTAGCTATTTCCATAGACTGAGCTGCAGAAGGAGCTCATGATTGTGCATGTTTTACACAATCATATGTGGGAAACAAAACCTAACTCCATTAAAAGGCTCACATTTTAGAAGTACCTGGGGGAAAGGTGGAAAATGACAGGCATGAAAAATGGGGCCCTAGGAAATTGAGTAGAATGGCGGAATCAATTTTAGGTTGGAAACAAGTCATTCAATTACCATTAAATAGTGAAATAATTTCCTTTTGATAGTGATAAACACAAGATACGTCCTATGTAAACATTGAGTATAGTGGCAGGTCATTGGGGGTGGGGTACATTTAGCTTTGCTTTTATTAGGCTAACCATTTGCTATTTATTTATTTTAAAACAATACAAATCTGTATACATTAAAAAATGCAAGTACCCGTCAGAAGGCTTGAGATCAAAGTACATAACTGGGTAGTCAGATACCCAGTTCAAATCCCAGCACTCTAAGTTACTCTCAGTGTAACCTAAAGTTAATTCCTCTGCAGTCCCATTGCTCCCACTGTAAAATCAGACAATAATGTAATACCACCACCACATAAAGCTGTTGTAAGGATTACATTATATAATAATGTATAAAGCAATCGACACAGTGCCTGTCATATACCATAGAAGCGGTCAATATATTTTAGAAATTATAACCACTGACCATTATCAGCTGTAATAATAGACATTCAGATTCCAAAAATGCTGAGCTTAAGGAAAGAACAACAGGCCTCAAATGGCTGCCCTTGATGCCCAGTGAAATTTACTAAAAATGAAAGTGACTAATGGAGGCTGAGAGAAACATACTCCTGGGAGAAATAGCAGGAAGAGAAAGGAGAGAGTTCCATAAAGACTTAAAAGTCAGGAAAATGCCAGCTGTAGAGCAGTTGTGCCCTCAGAGACATTTCAAAGACAAAACAAAACAAGAATGGACTACAGTAACAGGTCCTCGGGAAGCCACGTGCTCAGATTGTAGAACATAATACAAAAACCAAGAGGGAGAACGGAGACTTCGCTCAAGGCTCCTCCAAGTCCAGCAGGTTCCCGTGGGAAGGATGCTACCCAAACCTGGCATTTTCTTTCCACTTCTCGATGGACAGGTCCCATGGAACTGGCTCGGTGCGGACACTGACAAATGTCTGCTGAGTAAATGAACTATGGCACATCTATCTATATCTATCTATCTATCTATCTATCTATCTATCTATATAAAAGGCTAATACGCTAAGTGTCCGTCCAGGTAATGACGTCACATAGCAATGCCCGGCTTCCTCCTTGTAATTTACATTCAATGTGCATGAATCTGTGCACCAGGCCACAAGTATAGTATATGTAAAAATGCTGAGTACAGACTAGTTCCCTTCCCCAGCATTATTTCTCACCAGGCCCTTCCTCACAGACCACCTCCAACCTCCCCCCGACCCCACCCCCATCTACTGTCACGGCCAAGAAGACCCCAGGGTCCACCCTGTCACCTTTTGTTGGTCTTCTCATCATTGACACCCTATAGCAGGAGGCTCCTCCTCTTCCTGGAGGCCTCAGCTCTCCCTTCACCACCTCTAGAAAGCCTTTCTTGGCTCTCTTGATTCACAATGCATGCGCATGGACAAGTCACAACTTCTCTGCGCCTCAGTACACGCACCTGCAAATGGGGATGATAGCAGGCTCGCCTCGAAGACTGTGGGGAGGATGAAGTGAGACGATTCATGGGGAGCACCCACAACAGTGCCTGGCAAGTAGTCCCTGCTCAGTAAGCAGAGCTGTCTTTATTTCTGACCACTAATCTAGGTTAAGAGCCTCCTGCCCACTTCATTATTATTATTATATCTCCTTTCCTGCCACAGCACTGTGAAATTTACTAATTTCGCTACATTTGCAAAGGAAGATGGAAAGCAGAAAGTCAGAAGTAAAAGTGAAGAAAGTAGAAGGAAACTGGGCACCTGAGACAGGACTGAACCGAGTGGAAGAGACAAGGGCAGCAGAAACCGTTTTTGGCTCAGTGGATAGAGCGTCAGTCTGTGGACTGAAGGGTCCCGGGTTCGATTCCGGTCAAGGGCATGTACATTGGTTTCAGGCACATCCCCAGTCGGATGTGCAGGAAGCAGCTCGTAGATGTTTCTCTCTCCTTGTTGTTTCTAGCTTTCTATCCCTCTCCCTTCCTCTCTGTAAAAAATCAATAAAATATATTTTTTTTAAAAGAAAGAGATAAGGGCAAAGGCAGAGATTCCTTAGTAGGACAGTGAAATGAAACTGGACCCCTGCTTACAGGATTTGATACTTCCCTCTTTTTAAAAATATATTATTATTGTTATCAGAGAAGAAGGGAGAGGGAGACAGAAATAGAAACATCAATGACAAGAGAGAATCATGGATCGGCTGCCTCCTAGACACTCCACACTGGCGATGGAGCCCACAACCTGGACATGTGCCCTGACCTGGAACTGAACTGTGACCACCTGGTTCATAGGTCAATCCTCAACCACTGAGCCACACTGGCCAGGCCTGATTCTTTCCTCTTGATTCTACATGAAATCAGACATCAGTGAGAGTCCCATGGGGGGAAGTTACTGGGTGTCAATGATGAGAATGATACTTGGGTAGAAATCAGATGGAATGAAACCAGGGGCCAAAAGGCTTCCTTGTCCTCCTCTGGGAATAAAAATCACACACAGAACCTGATCCAGGCTAAAGTAGGCCGCCCCAGTCAGTCAGGAAAAGATTCCAAAATGCTCAAGTGCTTTCGTCTCTTCATACAAATTGTTGGTTCGTTTTAAAATAACAGAGAGCAGCATTCCGGCCGGAGAGTAAGATCAACTAATATACTCCCATTCCACCCACTCCCTCTGCAGCCCGGAGAAGTTAAACAGAAGAAAGCACCATGAATAGACTCTTCACCAGAAAAGAGATGTTTGTTTTTGCAGGTTAGCTCCGACGTTTTTCTTCGCATTTGCATCCTAATGGTTCTGCTTGGTCTCCCCATTATGCAACCATTCTTTACAATGCGGCCAGCTACCCTGACAACTGGGCGCCTCTGCCAGAGCGGCTTTGTCTAAACCCCAAAGCTGTGCCCGGCTCTGCCCCCAGCCCTGGCCCGCCTGTGACCTGAATGCCAATGAGGAGGACAGACCTTGCTGTCTAACAAGCCAGCGACGAAAAGGTCGCTCTGGGGTCAACCAACTGTCTCGCCTACTTTCATGCACTTGAGAGACTGAGAAATGAAGCTGGAAAACGCACCCCGTGTCTTAGGGAGCGGCATTAACCGTTTAACATGCGTCCGACACTTTAAAGCAGCCGGGACCTGGTAAACCTTCGTATGTAAATAGAGTGCTCATGCTTTTAAGTAGGAATAACCTTCAACTTGAGGAAAAAGGGTAAATACGTTTCAGTCGTCCTATCAGATTTGAGGATATTCAGAGAATGTATATATGAAAACCTTGTTATCCTACTTACCACTTGGAAACTGATCTAAAGGGTTAAAGGACGAGGCTATAAAGATGGCGAACAGTTCGCTGTAAAGTTTGGCGTTTGGACACAATCTAATAAACACGAAATTAATAACTCTGAGGAGCCCATTCCTAGGGAATGCTTACTAAACAGCAAACATTAAACATGCTAATAGGAGCAGGAAAATGCTGGTTCAACTGCAGAGTTCCATTTCGACTGTCGATGAAAATAACGTGCGTTTTTGTTTGTTTGTTTACATGGCTATCAGCTCCGACCACACATTTCCTTACTTTAGTTCTTGGGGGCTCCCTTTTTGTTTTACATTCTTTATTGATGAAAGCATTACATATGTCCCCTTTTCCCCCATTAACCCCCTCCTGCCCACCCCCAGAGGCTCCCTTTTATTCCTTTTAACTGGTTCGCCATCTCTCTCATTCAATCCTGTTTCACTCCGTCTGTCTGACCTGCTGCCACCCCCTAACTCGGGTCACCTCCTCTCACCTGGACTCCTGCACGTCTTCTGACTGGTCTCCGGCCAGAGCAGACGCAGAGTACCTGCCACGTATAAATGGTTGTGTGTTTTTTAATCCTCATTTGAGGATATTTTTTCCCCACTGATTTTGAGAGAGAGTGGAAGAGAGAGGGAAAGATAGAGAGAAATACTGATGTGAGAGAAACACATCAATTGGCTGCCTCCTGCAGGCGCCCCAACCAGGGCCCGGGCTGGGGAGGAGCCTGCAACCGAGGCAGGTGCCCTTGACCGGATTCGAACCTGAGAGCCTTGGTCCACAGGCCAATGCTCTATCCACTGAGCCAAACCGGCTAGGGCTACTATGAATTCTAAAGTTCTCCAAACCACACTTAAAAAGCTAATTTAAAACTATTTTACATAATATACTCTACATTACCAAATATATCCAAGAAAGTGTCGTTTCAACAAGTAATCAATAAAACAGTTATTGATATATCTTATTCTTTTTTCTTCCAAAGCAGCATGAATTCAAAATCCTGATGGGTTTTAGACCTACAGCATATCTCAATTTAGGCTTTATGTTGTCACCAGCTTAAGTGTTAAAATAATCCTGGCAACAACAACAACAACAAAAAGTAAGTTCAAGGAAAAATATTTTATACTGCTTCAGTTTCCAAAATAAAATTAAAACCCACTTCCGCAGCCACATGTTTAACCCTCCATGGCCACCCGTGGCTCGTGGCTACTGAGTGCCCGGCACAGCGGCAGGGCGTCGATCTCTGCCTCTTCTAACCAGTGTGGCTCAGTGGTTAGCATGGACCTATGAACCAGGAGGTCAGGGTTTGATTCCTGGTCAGGGCACATGCCTGGGTTGTGAAGTCCATCCCCAGTAGGGGGCGTGCAAGAGGGACCTGATCAATGATTCTCATCAATTATGCTTCTCTCTCTCTCTCTCCTCTCTCTCTCTCTCACAGAAATCAATAAAAATATATTTGTAAAAAGCAGGTAGACTGTTCACAGCCTCCACTGACTCGAGTCCTTTGACTACTTCTCAGGGGTCTTCTGACCAAGCCCAGCTCTTACTCAGGTCCTGCGACATGTGTTCCTCTTCCTTCCCAGACCCCCTCCCTCCGCTGTCCCGGACACTCGCTCCAGTCACACTGCACTTCTCCCATGACATGCTGAGCAATGTGCCCTCACTCCAGTGACCCTCCCCTCTTCCCCGTCCCTGTCCCCTGGCCACCAGCTCCTCCGGGTTCCCGCTCAGAGGCCACTCTGCTCCCCGCCCAATCCCAGCGCTTATGAAGACGCCTGGCGCTCTGAAGGCACCGGATACATAGGAACCAACCAGCGGAGGCATCCGCGCTGTCACGTGAGCCGAGGACAGGCCCTCGTGTCCACGCCGGGGGCAGGAAGGGAAGGGCCCTCCTGGGAGCGCAGTCGTGGTTGCACGGGCACCAGCCAGAAGCAGACGGAGCGTGAGGAACGGCCAAAATCAACAGACACGCCGGACCGGCCAAGTTGGCGATCTGTGCAGAATGACACTCAGTGCCCTGATTCTCGTGTGCCCGCTGGAACTGCGGCCCACCCCCCCATTTCTTAGAAGGGGAGTGCATTTCAGGGGCTGCATATTAGGCTTTTATTATTTTATTTTAAAATAAGTTTCATTTTTTTCTTCTTTTATTTTTTCATTTTTATTGATTTTTTTATATAATAAAAGCCTAACATGCAAATCGGTTGAACCTTGGAAGGACAGGTGGAACCACTGGTCGCTATGATGCACACTGACCAGCAGGCTGACGCTAAATCTACTGAACCAAACCGGCCAACGCAGAAGTTTCATTTCTTTTAAATGCAGTGTCATAAAATTACTTTAGTACTCCAAATATGTTTTAAAAAAAAGTGCTTAACTTCAGCAGTCCTCGGGAAAATGCAAATTAGAAGCTCAATGCCACATGGCTCCACACCCACCAGAATGACTGGTATTAAAGACAGGCAATCCCAGATGTTGGTGGAAAACTAATCATCTGCCAACAGGAATGTAAAGAACCAACACTTCAGAGAGTCCATAGCAGTATCTGCAAAAGCTGCACACACACACATCCTATGACCCAGCGGTCCCAATTCCATGCATAAACCCAACAGAAACCTGTATGTAGCACCAGAGAGGACGTTTAGCCAAAAACCATAAACACCTTAGGCATCGGGCAGGACAACAGGTGAACTGTGGCATAGTCATACAATGAAACATTATTGAACATGGAGCACGAGTAAACTACTGCTAACACGCAACATGGGTGAGTGTCACAAAAATAACGTGGAGAAAAAGCAGCCACGTGATTGCACGTTCTAAAGAGGCACACTCAGCCGTGGGGCAAAGCCATCCCGCCTGGTGGGCAGTGACTCGGCGGGATGTTCAGAGGTGGCGGTCATGTTCTGGTCTGTGTTGTTAGTTGCATGGCGTGCTCACTTTGGGAAAATTCCCAGGGGCATTCTCATGATTCTTTCACTTTTTTGTATGTATCTCTTACTTTAAAACAAACATAAAAAACCCTTACTTTTAAAATATGATTACTGGTGCCTGGCTGGTGTGGCTCAGTGGTTGGGGGTGGACCTGTGAACCAGGAGGTCACGGTTCCATTCCTGGTTTGGGCACATGCAGGGGCTGCAGGTTTGGTTCCCAGTAGGGAGCGTGTAGGAGGCAGCCAATCGAGGATTCTCTCTCATCATTGATGTTTGTGTCTCTCTCTCCCTCTCCCTTCCTCTAAAATCTAATAAAACGTATTTTAAAAAGTTAGTGCTCATAACGAAATTACACGTCTTGATGGATTATGTTCTGCACCATCACCTACTGGCTCCAACAAACCTCAGTGTGCTCATGGCAGTCCCTGACAAGGCTCTTCCTGTAATGACGTGGGCATTTCATTGGTGATAACTACACTTTCTAGTCTTTATTCATGAAATATGCATTTTTAAGTAATTCCTCCAAAAGATAGTTCTTTTGTGAGTAATAAGGGAGGTTTTAAAACCTGTTGTTACAATCTCATTAAAGATTGAAGTCCTAAAATAGAAATATGGACCATATATATATATATATATATATATATATATATATATATATAAAAACTAATGTGCAAAGTGTCCCCTAGGGAGTTTGACCAGGAGACCAGGAGTTTGATCACTCACTATGACGTGCGCTGACCACCAGGGGGCAGCACAGAATGAAGGGAGTCCCAGCTGGCAGCAGGAAGACCCTGTTCGGCCCTGATCGCCGGCCAGGCCTAGGGACCCTACCGTGCATGGATTTCGTGCACCAGGCCTCTAGTATCTATATAAGAAAATGAAACAGGACACCAAAACCAATCAATTTAACACAAATAACAATGTCAAAGGGGATGACTAAGGTCTATTCTCTTATTTTAACAAAATGCAGGTGATTTGCCCAGAGTCACAAAAATGGGTGGTAATAGGTATTGGTATTCAGTTCTACAGAATGAGAGTTTAGTACTCTTATCCTTGGCCATTCTTCCTGCCCATTTAATCACTGGTAAGAGAAAAGAATTCCAGACAAAGGGAATGCTTTTGGGATTCCTTTGAGATTAGACTTAGTGAATTCAAGACATACAGTAACTACATAAAGTGTCTGCAGTACATATTCATTTTGAAAACACCTTAGACGTTGTGATCATTTTGCGATATATACAAATATTGAATCATTATGTTGTATACCTGGAATTAATACAATGCTACAAGTATATCTCAATTTTAAAAAGCAAATAGGAAATCCATCAAAAAATTTAATTTGACAAAATCTACATTGACTCTGAAACATAACTTTAACACAAGTATCGGCAAACTACAAAAACCCAATTCCCAATGCAAAACCCAAATGAAAAGAACTTTCAAGGTCACGGAACAATTTTCCACTTGCTCTGTGTCTATTTCCAATTAGCCCTCGTTCAATACTTACTTTACTGAATGCAAATATAAGTAGCACTTTATATTCAAACACGTTTTTCTCTGTATTTTTTTCAGCAGTTTAATATCCATCTCTAACTTGGCCTTTGGTCCTGTGTCTTTTTAGATCCTCTCAATTATGGCTATTACATAGTTTCATAACATCTAAATCATATCCTACTGAATTATTCAATTAAAATGCAATGCAATGTTGCATTTCAATGAACCAAACATGACTTATCTTGAGCAATATTTTTCCTGTAAATAAGACCAATGCAAGCCTATATTGGATAAAGCTAGTGTAAGCTGGAACAAAACAAAAAAACCATAGAGACAATATCTTGTCAATCCGTGTGTCACCGCGTTAATTGGCCATTAACTGCCACTTGCTTGGGTTACTTGTAACCCCATTTTCTCAACAGCAGCAAAGTAAGCGATGAAGTGATTTCCCAAATCTGGTAACTAGGTCACGAGCCGAGCTGCATGGTGGCCCCTGATTCCTGGTCTGTCTCAAAGTCACTTCTACTGAGAGGAGTCCCATCACTTCTGGGTATTTATTGCTGCTGCTATTTTTCTTAAATTTAAGAAGTGAGTTTATATTAAAATCAATAAGGGAGAAGAGAGGAGAGGAGGAGAAAGAAGAGGGAATGGGAGGGAGGGGAGGAGACAGAGAGGCAGCAGGATCTTTCCCCTAAAAATCTCAGCAAACTCAATGAACACGCTTAGAATGAAAAGAATCAAGAAGAAGAGAGCATGAAGGAGGCGAGGGAGGGGTCCGCCAGATGCACCCGGTCCTGCGGGCTACCTCTGCAGAACGCATTGTCTTGAGTAGCGTGAACACGGGGTGGGTGGGGGGCCCGAGCTGGAAAGAGAAACAACTGCAAGCTGCCAGGCTGGGCTGCACAACAATCATCAAAGGGGGCCTGGGAGCTGACCAGCTGCAGGGGTTTTGTGCGAGGCTGTGGTTCGGCGGGAGGATGGGCGCCCCTAAATAAGGATGTCAGAGGCGTTCTACACGCCCAGGAAGCTGCTGGGCGCAAACAAAACTCTACATGTGCTCCCGATGGAGGCCAGGCCGTGGGGATTAGACAGAGCGCCGGCCATTATCTAAATAAACTGATTGTTCCCAGCACAACAAAGGAGCGGGTTCCTAAAGGGGATACGGACTATTTTCACTGCACAGCTCCAAACAAAGACTCGAAATGAACACTCTTTCAGCAGCCAACAAGAATGTCAGGAAAGTCTCATCTGGAAAATAATGTGGCCAAGTGGACTCGAGAGTAAAAAAGGAATCACAATTTCCAGAGAACTTTATTAACAGGGTATTTTTTTGCATCAGATTTTAATGCCTTTTTTTTTTTTTTTTAACCAAATGGCTGTTCTCCATAATGAAGGGCTCACCATAACCTAAATGAGGCAGAGTTATGATGCCGCTGCTGGGAACTCCGCTGACCTCCTTTCTTGTCTGTCATCTACCCAGCATGCCTCAGTGAATGCAGCATACTCACCTCACTTGTCCAAAAGGCAATATGTTTTTTAAAGAGACATGAAGAGAGTAGAGAAAGACATCTTCAATTAATAGACCAAACTATGATTTAACACCACGCAGTCTTAAAAGCCAGTGAAGGGAAAGTCCTCTGTAGAATTCTCACAGCAAGCTGCAGGGGCACCTCTGCCTGTGTCCAGTTATTCCAAAGAATGCATCTTCCTTTCTTTGCAGCTGGACTAGGTGTATGTCACGGGCTCCGTTCCTGGCCACTCGATGCCAAAGGCTGTCTGGTTAATACTGGCTTCTATAGGAATGGGAATAACGTTAGTAAACAGGCACCTTGGCAAATGAAAGGGTTGCTATCAGATGGGGAAGTGCTACAGAAACTGCCTTAAAGTAGAAACTTTGTCCATAAACACGGTAAAATTCCACAAGGATGAACTGAAGACAGTCTACTTAGGAGAGGTTTCTGCAAACATGGAGAGATGATTGAAGATGGTGAGGTTCTCAGCAGTGGAACGAGGCATGTGAAGGCAGAGATGCGGGATCAGGCGGATCACCTGCTGCAACGCGCTACCTGCGTTCTCTACTATACCCGTCGCCAAGTTTTATTGGAGGCCCAGCGGTTCTAGCAATCTCTCCGCAGTCAGATGAATAAAAATCAACGCAAGTGGAACATTAAAACGTAAGCAAATCCTATAAAAAGCATAGCGTGCCTGGGTGCTGGTTTATATACGTTACTGAGGACGTCGACACGGTTTGTGGGCCTTTCTTGCATGCGTGTTTAATAATTATAGTGCATCGCTGCTCAAAGCTGTTGAGAGGTTTGGAAGGAACCAAGTTGGAAAGGCCTGTGGGTAGGCAAGAGGTCTGGCAAGCTTTTTGGTTGGTGATCCTATCTGGTGGAAACAGAAAAAAGAAGGGGATAAAAAGGAGCTGACTAGATACTATGTTCCTCCTCCCAGTGGAAGAGAGAAGGTCACGGCCATGGTGCAGACATGCAGAATCCTGACCACTTAGGAAATAAGCACCTTCATTCATGCTTAGAAATAGTCATCAATCCCCATACAGCCAGAACCAAACCAGCAGGCCAATAACTATCACAATATTAAGTGTGGAGGAGGGGGGGAAACTAACTTTAGAAACCTTGATACAGAATTTTTAAAATGCTAAAGTTCCCTGAAGGAATACTACTATAATATTAGAATAGTAAAAATGAACCAACCAAAGCTCTCCTGGTATTAATCGCATGAACGCTCCAGGGCTTGCTTTTGTTCTAAAGGAAGTATTCTCTCAAGATGTAGTTATACAAACAAGATACCGGTGTAATGGATAACCACTCTACATAAACTCTTCAAGATTGTCTGCTTATATAGGTCTGACTTCCAAACGCTGTGTCTTAAAGATAGGTGTCAAGGCCAGCCTGGCCGTGTGAGTCACAGTGACACCTAGTGGCGACTCTGTTGAACAGTACCTACCACGTCTCTTAGAACCACAAATGAACAGTCCCGAGTGCCTGTAGGTACTCAAATTCCACTACACAAATATACCGCCTTGAGTATCTTGAGCTAACATCCCAGTTTCCCTCCTCCTTCCTTCTCCTTACCATTTCCATTCCTTCCTTCTCTCTCTAGTCTGCAAGTTCCCTCCTACTCTCACTCGCTAGTCTCATTCTCTACAGAATCCTTGGTGAGTCTACATTTTTCCATCTACTTTGTCTTTCAGGGGACCCATTTTATCAATCTCCACCCTATGTATGTTATGGAATCTATTTTCTGTGTGATTTTTCTGATTCTTGCTATATTAAACCATAAAGCTATGCCTAAAGGGACCCACCAGAATCCGTGCAACCTTGAGAAATTATTTAATTCAAACCTAGTTGACGTTATCATCTACCAAGTCAAACTGACGGATGCTTATTTACCAAAAGCAACATTACCCCATCTTCTTTGCCTTATTCAAACCTACTTCCTCACCCCCCTCTCTCTCTGATCCCATAATAACCTCACCTCCAAGAAAACATGGCGACTACGGAGTGTAAATCACCTCAACTCCCCAACACCCTGTTAGAAGCAGTGTATCTGGAAGACCCGTCTTCCCTAAGATTTGGTTATGAATTTTCAGAATTCCCCTCTGCATTCTGACCACACACACACACACACACACACACACTCTACTCTCTCTCTCTCTCTTTCTCTCTCTCTCACACACACACACACACACACATACACACACACACACACACAGTATTTTTCAAAGGCAGTAAGCTCCATGCCCTTGTCCCAAACCTGTGGGCATTTCTTTAAAATGTCCTGAATCTAAACATACCACTTAAAACACTAGGATCTTAGTAAACTTTTGTTAACTGAGAGGCTAATACTTGAATCATTAGTCAATTCACCAAAAAGAAATAATTAAATGGTATTTTCAAAAAAGAAAGAAAACCGACATCCTTTTGCCTCCATTGCTCATACTTGTACTGTGAGGTTGTCAACATGGAGAGGAAGTGAGATCATGCTTTAGAAAAAAGATGACTGATTGAGCTCTGTAACCCAATTTCACTCGGGAAAATTGTTCTATAATATGTCACAACTCTAATTTACATCAAACCAGATACACATGTTTTAAATGTTTCTCTTTAAAAAAAAAAAAAAAAAAAAAAAAAGACTCTAAAAGGGAAAAGAACATCCAGAATGCTATCAGGACAGAATCACAAAGAATAACACACTTTACGCCTCTATCCAACTGCTAATACGAAGACGTTTGACACGGGAAGGTTTAATGTGTGTGTGAACACCCAGGCATAGACCAACTGTGATGGGCTGTTTAGAATATATCCAAGGTAACGAGAAATAAAGAGGACATTCTTGCCAACTGCTTACATCTGGACTGAAGTATCAAGAAAGCTTAAATGTATAGTACTCTAAGAAATGGGACTGTATATAAATTGCAGGTATATACTATTCTCTTGCTCCTGGGTGTGAAGGGAAAGGAGCAGCGAGTTCACCTTTTTTGATGACAAACTGCTTTTGCTGGCTGTTTCCCAGTGAAGAAAAAGCAGGCGCTCTGCTGTGTGGCCCTGTTCTGAAGTCTCGGCAATGCAGTCCGCTGATGAAGGGCGGGGGTGCTTCGATCTGGGGCCCCTGGGGACTCCGGTGGAGAAGGAAGGAAAGGAAGGACTTCATCTCCACAAACAGGCCTGAGATACGCATGGAAGGCCAGAAACAGAACCAGCCACAGGGGAGCAGGGAGGAGGGTGCAGGACGGCAGAATCCAGAGGAGCTTTCTGGGCCAAGTTCCCAGGTACTCAGGAGGAGTCAGGACTGGGCTGACCCCAGGAACATCAGCGCTGGGCCTCACCTGCCTGGGCTCCTGTGAGGAGCCAATGGGCTACTGTGACTAGCCAATGGGCCATTCGTAGCCCTACTCCCTCCTCCCCATCACGGCTCCCCTGACTGCAGGGGGATAGAGAACTACCCACAGAAGGTGGCTGCTGAGCCAGGCTGTGTGCGGGGTCCAAACCATGGCTCGCTGGGAGGCCTCTGCTTTATGAGTTCACATAATCGGAAGTTGTTCTCTTTCTGGTCCAAAACCAAAGAATCGTTGGATGACAGAACATTTTCGACTAAGAAAAATCTACTCCATAATGGAAAGTACAAAAAAAATCATGAAACTTCTCCCAAGCCAAAACCGGTGTGGCTCAGTGGATAGAGAGTCAGCCTGCGGACTCAAAGGTCCCAGGTTTGATTCCGGTCAAGGGCATGTACCTTGGTTGTGGGCACATCCCCCAGCAGGGGGTGTGCAGGAAGCAGCTGATCGATGTTTCTCACTCATTGATGTTTCTAACTCTCTATCCCTTTCCCCTCCTCTCTATAAAAAAAAAAAAAAATCAATAAAATATATATTTTTTTTAAAGAAAAAGAAACTTCTTTCAAATGCAGCAGATAAGCTCCTGAAAGGTACGTGCAGGGAGCCGCGTGGACCAGCCTGGGGCCCGGTCTGTGTGGAGTTCATGGCCGTGACCATGAGCCGTGCCTTCCAAACAGCTTTGGTCTGAAATGAACATCCTTTGTATCTGATGATACTAATTCTGTCCTTTTTGTGGCCGATGCTATAAATGTCACGGAAATTATGTACTGCCCATGTTCATTACCTAAATTTCACATAATCATAGGTCTGTCAAATTAATTTTTCCCTAAAATAGATAAAACAATTATTCCTTATTAAGGATTCGTCACGTGCCAAAATGTAATTTTCTAAAACAACCTCATTTCAACTACGCACACATCTTAGATTCGGTGTTGTTTTTTTTTTGTTTTTGTTTTTTGACAGTTGAGTCACATTAGAGAGAACCTCAAATAAACTTGATTTTTTTTATTTATAAATAAACATGATTTATAAATGAATAAATCTTTACATAACAGAAACACTTGCAGGTAGTCCCGGTGTTTGTAAATAGCTTATCCTCCCTAAGTCCACTGATAGTTTTTAGGTACTTTGAATGCTGTGTTCTGGAGAAGAATACCAGAGTTGTTACATTTGAGAATGTCAGCACAAGGGTCTATTTTACTCAGTTAAACAGTACGAGTCGGTACCAGCTAAACTGGCCTTAAATGTAGGTCGCTGGAATGGAAGGGTGGGGAAAAAGAAATTAGAGTTGTTGTTGTTTTTAAATGCATTTATATTTATTTCAGAGAGGAAGAGAAAGATAGAAACATCATTGATGAGGGAGAATCATTGATTGGCTGCCTCCTGCACGCCCCACACTAGGGATGGAGCCTGCAACCAGGGCCTGTGCCCTGACCAGGAATTGAAATGCAACCTCCTCATTCAGAGGCTGACACTCAAACACTGAGCCACACTGGCTGGGTGGAAATTAACGTTTTCAACATTCTTCTCAGGTATCAAACTGACTCTAAGCAAATATTTAAAACAGGCAAGCATCCCTTTGGCATATTTCCTATGTCCCTTCCCAATATATGCTTTTCTCCCACGTCCTGCTGTTCTTTCTACCCATTTCAAGGTCTTCATACCTCTTCTGTCATGTCATACCATCTTGATCTACCTTCTCCCCAAATGTCCATATTTCAAACTCACAATCTTCCCTCCACCAACTTCTGACCTCCGCAGGCAACAGAAGGTGGGAAACTGACTCAATGGAGTAAGTGAAAAAGACACACCTAAGCCTTTAAAAGGTAATTCAGATTTTTAAGTAGCATGACTACTAACTTACACGTATAATTTATGATGGTGTAAGTCATGGAAGGAACTATAAAAGCACCGTGTGAGATGAGAATCAGGAAATATAAAGTTGTTAGTATAAAAATGATCGTAGGAAGTTAGTTTTTTATAGGAGACTTATAAATATTTGGTTTAAGAGACACATTTCACCGCAACCAATGTGGCTCAGTGTCGGCCTGTGAACTTAAGGGTCCAAGATTCGATTTTGGTCAAGGGTATGTACCTTGGTTGTGGGCACAACCCCAATGGCTGATCGATGTTTCTCTCTCATCAATGTTTCTAACTCTCTATCCCTCTTCCTTCTTCTCTGTAAAAAAATCAACGAAATATATTCTGCGAGGCAAGGTTGATGGGCTGGTGGAGGAAGGGATGTTTTCTTCCAGGAGATACAACCATCGCATCATGTTACATTCCCCATCAAGACTGGGTGGCTCTCCACTGTCTGCTCTATCACATTCAAGCTCTTCCACAGGTGAGGAGGGTAAGCAGCAGAAGGTGAGAACCGAACAGGAGCTGTTGGGCCACATAGACCGACCCTCCAAGCCTCAGCTGAAGAATCAGAATCCAGGCAGCCTTCGTCAAAATGAACCGCCCGCCTCCTGTGCTGCCACTCATCATCATGAATGGGGCCTGACGAGTGGATGGCAGTGATTGATGGATCCATGTTAATAACATGACACAGCTTAGCACTTAATTGACATGTTGCCTTAAATCATCCTCTTTGTGCTTCATATACGGTCTTCCCCCCCCCCCCCCCCCCCCCAAGTAGAAGTAGGTGATGGAAGTCTGGATGCAGCGTTGGCCTCACTGCTGCCTCTGGTGTTGGCTTAGCTATTAACAGTTCACTTCTCCACTCTTTTTTTTTTTTTTTTTTTTTTAATATATTTTATTGATTTTTTACAGAGAGGAAGGGAGAGAGATGGACAGCCAGAAATGTCGATGAGAGAGAAACATCGACCAGCTGCCTCTTGCACACCCCCTACCGGGGATGTGCTCGCAACCAACGTACATGCCCCTGACTGGAATCGAACCTGGGACCTTTCAGTCCACAGACCAATGCTCTACCACTGAGCCAAACTGGTTTCGGCAGCTCCTCGACTCTTAGCTTGGGGGATGCCGGCTAACAGGCAACTATCAGGTATATATGCTGAAAGAAAAACTCAAAGCCGTGTCTTAAGTTTCTTGTCTTTTCCCACATCAAGTCTGGAATATATACTCAAGAAAAACGTTTATCTGTTTGAACCCCAGTCAGTATGGAGTTACTAATTTCTCCTTTCCTGTCTCGTGGCTCCTGTGCATGTCTTAATTAGCACTTACCACAGGTGATGGTTGTATATACCGTATTCGTATTTATAACGTATTTTGAAATGATTGGCTGTTTAGTACCCGGATCTTCACCTACTTGAAGCTCTCTGAGTAGTGGCACTCAACAAGGATGCTGATTTTTTGTGGCCCGCCCCTGTGGGCATTTGACAATATCTGGAATGGAAGGAAGGTCGCCAACCGGTGGTGCCTGGACCACTGGTGGTCCATGAGGTCTGCAAGGCTGGCGACCGCTGGTCTATGGGTGAGGAGCCAGAAATGCAGCTAAACACCCTACTATGCATGAGACGGCCTCCTGCAACAAGGAAGAAAGAGCCGGTTCACAGTGTCAGGCTGAGGAGGGCAAGAACTCTGTCTGTTCTGACTCACCGTCTTCCCAGCAGAACACAACGGATGGGTATGAGACAGCCAATAAATACCTGCCACGCTAATGAATAAGTCCTTCATTAATCTCCTACTGCTCCCGCCTGCCTTTTGGCACACTTGTAAGCCCAAGTGAAAGACTGGACATTGAGGGTTAAAGTGTAAGTAAATGCTCCAACTGATGATATATTGATAGATTAGCTGGTAAAAGAGCAAAGCTATTAGCTCTGAGCTTCATGTGAATGTTCTCCATATTACCAGGATCTAAATTAAATTATAAAGAAAACTCTCAGGATTCTCCAATTTTCTTATAAAGTGTAATTTTATTATAACAAACTTTGTTTCAAGTTAGCCATTAGATGCGTTCAGATCACAGCAAGCAAAGTTCATGAAGACCGGATTAAGAGTCTACGACTATCCACACCCTACACCTCAGCAAAGATGTATAGTTACTCAAACACTAAAAGAATCCTTTATTATATGGCAATTTCTCCTAAAAGCTTATAGTTCGAGAAATACACTCAATGTCACCAAACTGTACACTTAACGTGGCTAAAATGGTAACTTTTAAAAATATATTATATATATTTTATTGTTTACAGAGAGGAAGGGAGAGGGATAGAGAGCTAGAAACATCCATGAGAGAGAAATATCGACCAGCTGCCTCTTGCACACCCCCTACTGGGGATGTGCCCACAACCAAGGTACATGCCCTTGACCTGAATCGAACCTGGGACCCTTCAGTCTGCAGACCGACGCTCTATCCACTAAGCCAAACCAGTTTCGGCTAAAACGATAACTTTTATGTTATGTCTATTTTGCCATTAAAAAAAAGTTCAGCACCAGCTGACTGAACTAAAGGAAGTTCTACGGGAACAGTCAGGACGCTAGCTAGCCCCTCTCTCTGGAACAGCAGCCCTCCACACGTGGCTAGCATTAACTCACATCCTTCAGGCCACGCTATAAAAGAATCTCACCCCAGACCACCCCACCCATCAACATATCCTAGTTCCCGGACTTGATTTTTCTCTTTTGCCTAATACATGCCTTAAGCATTCATCTTCTTTACTTGTCACCTCCCTGACTTCCACGGGAGCTCCACTGCCAGTCCTCACCACGTGTTCCTGACTGGACCGACGGACGGACGGACGGATGGATGATGGAGACCAGCGGACTGAGCCCAGCCTCCGCTCCCGTTCACCCTGGCTCCAAGGAGTCACTAAACCACACATAGCAAGTGGAAAGCTTAGGAGCTGATAGAACATCTTTTCTGGCTCCTGAAAACCCAGCCAGGCAAGGACCAGCGGCTGAGAGCCCTCTCACCTCCCAGGATCATCGGCAATCAGCTCCAGCATCGATATCCACAAAAGAAGGACCCGTCCCAGCCCCCGGAATGTCTGGTGCCAAATTAGACAACCACCATCCCCACAACCATGGCTGGAGCTGATGGACTTTCTCTGCGTCATCCTGAACCACTTCCTATGCTAAACGGCATCCAATGCGAAGTGCATCGCACCATTCCTGACTCAGAGCCAGGCCTTAGCGTTAGCGAGAAGGACAGGCCACGGTTGCTGGTTTTTTTTTTTTTAAGGGAAATAATACGTGTGTATTTTAAGAAACAGAAGTATTTTACTGTCGAAGCCCAAATGCACAGAATTTTGGTTCCTTTATCCTAGAATCTTTCTTCTTGGCTGAATTACTTTTTAAATTTTTCCCCCCTTCTTTATTAAGGCAGTGGTCGGCGAACTCATTAGTCAACAGAGCCAAATATCAACAGCACGACTGAAATTTCTTTTGAGAGCCAAATTTTTGAAATTTAAACTTCTTCTAACGCCACTTCTTCAAAATAGACTCACCCAGGCCATGGTATTTTGTGGAAGAGCCACACTCAAGGGGCTAAAGAGCTACATGTGGCTCGAGAGCCACAGTTTGCTGACCAGTGGACTAAGGTATTACATATGTGTCCTTATTCCCTCATGGGCCTCCCCTAACCCCCTCCCACTTATGCCCTCACCCCTCTGGTGTCTGTGTTGGCTGTACTATTGATATTAATTCGAACCAAATCAGTATCTCATAAGCAATTATGATGCTAAGGACAATTTCTAGAAGTCAAAATAACAGATTTTTGTCAGTATACCTGGTAATTGTAAATGAATAAAGCACCTACAGCTCCCCCCAAATTTCCAAAGAATAAGTAATTCTGAGTTTCTGAGAAGCTCTGGCATGTATTTAGAGACTAAATTATGTAAAATGGATATATTTAAAATGTGCTTATTAAAATTGTTCTTTCATTCTTAGGGCAAAACATAACCGTTTATTCTCAGGCTAGAAGGCTGATCATCTGTTCTTGAAACTGTCCTAGTCAACAGAAACCGCTAACATAAAGTCATAAACAATGAATTCACTATAAAGTTTTTAATTGCCAACTCTGAGACCCCCTGGCAATGACCTGACCGGCTAACATGCAATGTTCCGGGAGCAGGGCCTTCGGGGAGAAAGATAATGTCAGGCTTCTCTTTCTTGTCTGACCTACGTGCCATCAGTGAGCCTCTCTCCGCAGATGGGAATGAAAGCATCCATGGAAGTGCTTCCATGTGACAGAGCCCACCGTGCTCCACGGAATGGACTGCTGTCCACGCCATTAGCGGGACTCTGCACACCCTTTCTCTCCGACCCTCCTTTTCAATCAGAAGCCCCTTCCAGACCTCCTGAGTTGTTACAGAGAACAAGTAAGACCTGTGAATGGCCGAAACCGGTTTGGCTCAGTGGATAGAGCGTCGGCCTGCAAACTGAGAGGTCCCAGGTTTGATTCCGGTCAAGGGCATGTACCTTGGTTGCGGGCACATCCCCAGTGGGGGGTGTGCAGGAGGCAGCTGATCGATGTTTCTCTCTCGTTGATGTTTCTAACTCTTTATCCCTCTCCCTTCCTCTCTGTAAAAAAATCAATAAAATATATGTATTTTTTAAAAAGACCTGTGAATGGCTGTAACACTGCCCTCGGCGCCCCAGCGAGGAAGATGGCGAGGTAAAAACTGCTGACTCTGTATTAAAACGTGAGTCTTCTAACCTTCCCAAGTCACCTGCTCACTGTTCCAGAAACATCTCTAGGATGAACCAAACATTTGGGAGCGTGGCCAACTATTTACAGTGAATTTTAATGTCGACTTATGGATCTGATACCTACATTTACTAAGATTTATCTGAATAGAAAATATTTAACAACTTATAGAAGCAAAAAGAAATATGCTATTCCTAAGTGTAAATACTCGGCTATGAAATCAAATTTCCTTACTGAATAAAACTCCGTCTTTCCAATCGTCATTAAATAGTGCCCAGTAGCTACATAGAACTTTAATAAAGAAAAGTGATATAACTTAAAGTTTATTTTACTGTTGTTGATAATGAATAAAACGAACCAGCTCATTTCTAAGTCATCGTTTTACTCTATCCCACTGAAACAGCTGTATGTTCTACAAAACGAATAGCCTATCCACTAGGATTTTGTTTCTGGAAATTCTAATCACTATTAGCAATCTAACCAATTAAATTATTTAAAGTTGACAGCCCCAGAACAAATTCCTAAAGCCATCTTTCAAACTGGTAAGCTACATTTTAGGGAATTCTGCTATCCTTAAAACAGAGCGTGTTCACAGATAATTAGGCATTAATCCAAAGTTTACAAATTTGATTAAATGAATGAGTAGTGTTTTATTGTGAATCACTTGACATTCACCTTTCTATTTCACTTACAGCTGGAGTTCAAAGCCCATGTGGAACAAAATACTTCCATCTCCCTCGTGGATACTTGAACTTGTCGTCATTGGCTAAAAGCATGTCAACTGACAATGAAAATTTCGCAACACATTTAGATGAGGAAGAATTCATAGAACAGGCATCATACCAAAATCCTTTGGAGGATACTCATTTTGGGAGATTTCTGGACATGTTAGACCCTCTAACTAGTATAAGCAAAATTTTAAAGCAAGCATATTAAAAAAAAAAAATACAACAATATTTGGAATAGTGTCCTGATTAGAAACCAAAGGAATGTTATAGTTATCTCCTTAATAATTCCAGAATTTGTACATCATCTTTCCTTTGAGGTCTAAAATTATATTCCCTCTCAGCATATTTCATTTTAATTTTTTATTGATTTCAGAGAGGAAGAGAGAGAAACATCAATGATGAGAGAGAATAACTGATTGACTGCCTCCTACATACCTCCTACTGGGGCTCAAGCCCGCAACACAGAAATGGACACGTACCTGAACTAGAAATTCAACAGTGACCTCCTGGTTCAAAGGTCAAGGCTCAACCACTGAGCAACACCTGCTGGGCTCAGCTTATTTCCTTTAAAACATGAATACTGTCGCTTTAACATCAGAAGACCTGCAAAGCAGAGCTTCACTGCCTTTCCCACTCATCCGTCTACTCGGCAGGATGCTGAGACTGAGAGCAGGTCACGTGACCCCTCCGGTGGCTGCCTCTGGAGCACCCAGCCGTGTTTCCATCCGGAACTCTCGCTTCATGTGGGTATTTTTGAATGACAGCTAGGAAATGTGAGACTTATACCCCATATTATAATCACAGAGATTGTGCTAAAATTCAACTTTAAAAAATGAAAACTATAATTCACTACTTAATTGCTTCTATTTGTAAAATCCTTAACTCAAAATTTCCTCTATGAAGGTGTTAGATACTATTTTAATAACAATGGCTAATTCTCCCTTTAATCTGTTGTCATAATCAAGCAATATTCAGAAAGCAAGAATGGAAGGAAGGAAATTAGGCAAAATGCAAACAGTGAATCTTTATAAGGGAAAAATACAGCTAAATTTTCAAATATGCACCTATCTGTGCTGTGAAACAAAGATGGCCACTTACCATTTTTTTGGTCCTCAGTCTAGGATAATCTGAGTTGTACAATGTGTATAGAGGGTATCCTTCCATAATTGGATTTACTTAGTAATATAAGCATAATATGTGCATATACTAAGGGCAAATTGATTGGTTATAGTTTTTTTTTGTTTGTTTGTTTTTGTGTGTGTGTGTGTGTGTGTGTGTGTGTTAATTGATTTCAGAGAGGAAGGGAGAGGGAGAGAGAGAAACATCAATGATGAGAGAGAATCACTGGTAGGCTGCCTCCTGCACACCCCACACTGGCAATCTAGCCTGCAACCCGGGCATGTGCCCTGAACAGGGATCGAACCGTGACCTCCTGGTTCCTAGGTCGACACTCAACCACTGAGCCACACCAGCCATGCATTGGCTATAGTTTTAAGAAAACTTTTTTATTAAAATTTGTGCCATTTAGACTAGAATTACAAGTTCATGGTAATGTTTTAAATATAAATCATTAAATCCTGACTACTCACCTCTAGAAAACAAAATTAGTTTTAAAAAATTCAGTAAGAAGGGAAATTAAAGAAAAATACCAAAAAGAAAGTCTATATTTAAATGGCTGCTCAGTCATTAGAAAGGTGCCCCATAACTACCATATGTTACTGAAATATGTTATCACACCTACAATTTCATCATATGTCTCCCAAGAAATTAATTAGCTCTAACTTTTTCAACTTTGACAAAAATGTCTCCATCAGTCAGATTACTTGCTGTTGCAAACATTTCAAAATTCAAAGCTTTCTTCAGCTTATATTTAACCTTTTAATTACTGTTAATCATTTAGCAACATTTAGAACAGCATCCATTAGACAGATGTCTAGTTCTAGAATTTTGAATAATGTAAAGTCATTTACACATATATTTACTTTGGTGCACATTTGCTCAGTCATTTTAAAAAACAAAATTTATCTGAGGTCTAAAACCACTTATTAATATCATTTCACAGCTGCATTCAGGTTAAAGAAGAGAATTCTTAAAATTTTCATTTTCTCTAAGAATCGAAAGAGCCATAACATGTTGTGATTATATGACTTACAGTAATAAATTACAAAACTTACATAAATTACAAAAAAGAAAGCTAAAGTCATGTGAATTTTATAAGCTACCAGTAGTAAAAAGAAACAAAAGTGACTAAGAAGAAAATTTTCGTAAATATTCTCTTTACCAAACTTTTCCAAATGGGGAAAAACCTATTCCTGCTTGATTTGGAATTACCAGCCGAGGCTATCCTCAACCAGGTAAACAGCTTCTATCCTATTTTACTTAAACTACTCGGCTACCACCACCAATGACATCCTAAGAATGCATTCAACAAACATTCATAGAACAAACCTGAAAAAGTCCTGTTCTCATGGAGCTCACATTGAAATGGGAATGAAGGAGAAAATAAACAGAATAAATACATAAATTATATACTATTTTAGTGCTGCTAAGTGCTCATGCCTCCTGATGCCATTGTCAACCAAACCAACATCAAACCACAGACGGCGAAAACTCACCCGGGCTTCAGTAAAGATGCAGGATGCTGCTGACTTTTCCTTCCAGTCATCTTGGCTGATGGGTAACCTAGAAATACTTTTCTCTAGCAAGGAATTAGATCCTCATTCCAAAGTTACCCCTTCAATTGCAGAAAAGTTCGAGTTAATCAGTGTGAGGGTGGCCCTAGGACAGCCAAGAGCACCCTCGGGGACCTCTCGACTCCCCGGCAGCAGCCGGGGGTGGGAGGGGGGGGTGAGTGGTGAGGGGGTGGAGGAAGGTGCCAGCTGTTAAGGACAATGGCAACTGGGAAGGAAAAGTTCTAGAAAACCTCCTCAGAGATATCAGCTGTCCTCCAGGAAGCTCTCCTTGACCTTCTCAAGGAGACTGAAGCTTCTCATCCTCTTAATTTCTAAATTCCATCGGCAGCAGGAGTGATATTCTTATTCACCTTTGCATTCCAAGAGCCTATCTCATATCTGGCACAGTAGTCTGATGGACCTTTTCATTAATAAAAGTCCCATTTTAGAAAGATTAGTCTGCTAACAGTAGGGCAGAGATGCAAAGTCTAAGGTTTGTAAGGTCTGTGAAATTATGTGTATTATGTATAAATGGGAGGTGGTAGGGTACCCATTCACATGCAATAAGTATTTAAGGTCCTACTGTGTGTAAGGTTATGTCAATGTACACAAAAGTGTACCAGACTAACATGGTCCCTACGACCATTGAGGATATATTCCAGGGGAGAAACCATAAAGTGATATAGTAATTTTAGATTAGTTCTATGATGGAAATAGTTCTATGATGGAAATTTAGGGTACATTGATAGAGACTCTTGCTTTCATTTGATTCTCAGAGGATTTGGGTTACTTTACAGGAGATATATTTCAAGGGAGAAACAGAACCTTAAGCAGAAATTGCAGGAATGCAGGTGAAGAGATTAGGAGTTCAACTCAACTACCGTTTAATGAGCATTATCACCATGTCTCATATATTATGCTACAGCCCTGAATAGAATCCAATCTTAGTCCCTAAAGAGCTTGATTTGTCCTGAGGAAGAGTGTTAACAGATCATCTTGACTGTGGAAACTCTTGGGGTTTAGGGAATCACAGAGGAGAACTTAGCTGACCTAAGAGTAGTCAGGAAGTTTCTACTCTCAAGGGAAAAAATGCCTAGAATAGACAATAATAATTTAAAAAAAATAATTCTAGAATAGCATGTACCTAGGAGACTGGAGGAAGAATAGGAATATTCTGGCCTAGTGATTTGTTAGCAGAGGAAGCTGAAGAGGAATCAGCTTCTGGATAAATATGCTAACTCGATATTGAAGTGTTTCAGGAACTAACTCTTTTCCGAGGCAGCGGCACCACTGTGCAGTCCCAACGGCAATGTGTGAGGGTCCCAAAGTCTCCCTCGTCTCACCAACACTTTTTCAAAAAATATGCTTTTAAGGATGGGAATGGCCGGGGAGAGAGAAAGGAAGAGAGAGGGCGAGAGAGAGAAACATCAATGGGATGCCTCCTACATACCTCCATCTCGCAATCTGGGATGCCTCAGGGGGATGTCAGAGAGCTGGTTCTGGCCTGATCCCCACAGGCCAGAACGAGGGGCCCCACAGTACACAAATCTGTGCACTGGGCCTCTAGTGTGCATATAAGATCTTTGGTTAATCTCTTCCCACCCTCCTCCCTTCCCTCTGAGATTCACTGGCCGGCCGGTCACTTAGACTTTTATATATATAGATAAATGGTTTGCAAATATTTTATCCCATTCTGTGATCATCTTTTCACTTTCTTAACAGTGTTCTTTGACACATCAAAGTTTTTCTTAATTTTGATAAAGCCCAATTTTATCAATTTTTCACTGGTTGCTTGTGCTTTTGATGTCAAAGTTAAAACAACATTTACCCAGTTCAAGGTCACAAAGAATTACCCATTTTCTTTGTGAATATTATACTTTTAGCTCTGATGTTTAGATCTCTGATTCACTGAGTTGTTTTTTATATAGTGTGAGGTAGGGGACCAATTTCATTATTTTGCATAAAGGACCCCAGCTGTTCCAGCATCACCTGCTGAAGACTATTCCTCTCCATTAAATAGTCTTGCCATCGTTATTGAAAATCAATTGACTAGAGATGTTCAGGCTTATTTTTGGATTTATTTCTCTTCCATCGATCTATATGCCCATCATCCAGAGCCTCTTTTTGCCTGCATCTAGCACAGGATTTGAAATGTGGGAAGGACCCAATAAAGATTGGGTAGTTCAATAAATGCCTCTGTCAGTATTAAAATGATGAGGTTTTTTATCTGAGCAACACCTCAGAGAGCATTATCCTATCCCGTTATCTAAAGCACAAGAAACTGAGACCCACAGAGATTAAATGCTGAGGCCAAAGGCATGGAACAAATTACTGAGAGGCCGAGGGGAACCGGAATTCAGCTCCCCTAACTTCTGATGCAGGGCTATCTCATAAAACCCCCCACCTTGACAAGTGGACGGAACTGCTTTAACATCGGCAAACGTGCCTGTGAGGACCGGCGTGCACGTGGGAAACAGAGATAAGCATGCGTGTGAATACTTAATCAGAGGGAACCCAAAGCCTTACGGCCCAAATGGGCCAGAAAACAATACACCGCCCAACACCAAACTTCCCTCCAGACGCCTGTCCCCGAGCTGCCTCTTCAGCTCAAGAACACAGCCAGTCACACCCTTGGTCCTCAGATGATTCCAAGCAGAAGAAAACCATTCGAGTGACAGTGAAAGCGATAAAGCAATCAGGTGCCTGGCTCCATTACACTCCTCTCTCCATCCTTCCCCGCCACCACTGCGATCCCTCCCTCACGACTACACGTAGCGAAGAATTCAGAAATAGAGCAATCAACGCTAATGTGACTTTCCAGAACCGCCCAGGAATCAGTCTGCTGCTTCCAAAACAAGAGAAGTTTAAGAGCTGAAGAGCAGGAAAATACAGGGAAATAAATGAGCATCTACAAGAGAAGTCGTCTATAAGATATATGTGGAGAGGGGTGAGAAGGAGAACATACATGATTATATGTGGTTGAGGAAAGGCTAAGTATCCAAGCTTTGCACTGCATTTGTGTGTGCTGCCTGTGCACACACTGTGTGTGGACAAGCAGACCACGGAGTTTCTCACAAATATATTCAAGCTTGCCCAGCTGGCATGGCTCAGCGGTTGAGTCAACCTATGAACCAAGAGGTCACAGTTCAATTCCCGGTCAAGGGCACATACCCGGGTTACAGGCTCAATCCCCAGTGTGGGGTGTACAGGAGGCAGCTGATCAATGATTCTCTCTCATTAGTGATGTTTCTATCTCTCTCTCCCTCTCCCTTATGCTTCAGTTTAAACCATAACTTCTTCTCTGCACCTTTCCCAGGGTGCCCCAAGCATAGTTAATTATCCCCCTGATTTTCCTCCTGCACCTCTTCCCCCTCATCACTGCAGTACCTGCAGTGCACTTACTGGCTACCTGACAGGCTTGTGTTCCTTCTAAACTGTCATCCCACAGAGGGCAGACACCCTGGTTTTCAGATTGTGCTCAGTATAGAACCCAGCTCAGCCCTTAGAACTCCTTGTTGAAGGGACATTGTCAGCCTGTGGTCACCCTGCTCACATCTGTTCACTAGCGTCATCAACAAGAAACCTCACCTTGCATTGACGAGTCCCAAACATCACAGCTCACACAGAGCTCACCGCCGCCGCCGTGCTCTAAGCACCAACTTCAGAGTTGGGCAAACTGCTCCATCCAAAGCAAACACACACACCTAACAAGTGTGTTTAGAAATGAATGCTGTGACTGTCGGCCATCCCTCTCATAAGGCATTTCTATGCTCCCCGCCAAAACCACAACATAAGGTTCAAGTGAGACGGAGCAACCACAAGCAACAGAGCCCAGGGTGATTTGCAAGGCAGGCGAGGATCCACCTGCAGAGCATTATGGGATGGCAAGATACGGGCCATTCACCAAAGTGAAGCGTGGATAAGACAGAGGATGGCAAGGCCGTGGCAGGACGGTGGTGGAAGTAAAAGCTTAGAGTTTGAAAAGTCTGATTTTAAGATGTGCCTCCACCGTGACCTCTTTTAGGAAGGTTGCCTCACCTCTAGGTGCCTCTTTCAGTTCCTCTTTTGTAAAATGTGAGAAAGAATGCTGAGTTCTGCTCTCTGTGGGACCGAATGATACTGTGTAGATCCAGGGCTGCACACAAACCCAGGCTCTGGCCTGAAGCAGGCCGGTAACTATGTTAATTTCCTTTCCTACCTGGCAACTGGTTGTGATTTAAGAAGTAAAAGCAACAACAAAAATAACCTCAACAATAATCCTATATAATAAAATGCTAATATGCAAATTGTCCCCTTGACATGGAGGTCGACAGGGAATTCGACCAGGGGGAGGGACCAGCCAGCCAACCACCTGCATCCTCCCCCCAACCCTCAGGCCAGCTGGCTGGCCCAACTGGCCCTGAGTGGGGTGGGCCTGCTGGACCCCACCCATGCACAAATGCGTGCACCGGGCCTCTAGTATAAATATATCCTCTAAAAATATTCCCTCGATAGACATCCATGTTTGAAGTCTTACCTACTGTTTGGATGTTCAGAGGCTCTAACTAAATGCAACCTACTCTGCTCTTCGTGTGTCTCCTGTAACCTGTCCAGGCCCAAAGGACTGGGATCTCGCTTGATAGCGGTTCGTCAGGGGCCAGGCCTGGGAAGGCAGCTGCTCAATGAGAGGCCGAAGGGATAAGAAACAAGCAGAGACAGGGTCCTGGAGACAGACCTTCTACTTCATAACAGCACTCAGGTTAGTCTCAGCGAGCACATCCCACAACACGAATGCACGGGACATGGATAAATTCACCCGTGAGCCAGCATACCAGTCTGCGGCTATTCCTACACGAGAAAGGGAGACACCTGCCAGAGAGAGGGACCAGAGCCTTTCTCATCTCTCCAGATGCCGCTTTCACAGGCACCCTTCCGGCTGGGCTGTCCGTCGTTTGTATCATGGCTGCAATACTGACTGAACAGAACCGCAGCTCTGCTTATCACACAGGTATTATAGCAAAGCTGATCTTGCGCACACAGCGTTCTTCTCTGGGATGGAAATGTTTCTTGCTTGATGGTTATTTTACGTTAATATTCATTAGGGGCGATCTCTCTCTAAGTTTCCTTGTTTTCTTTCTCTCGTTTGATTCCAGGGAAAATCTGTCTGCTTGTGACAAGTAAGACAGCATTGATTAGATTTTTGTTATTAAAACAAAAATAAAAGCCCCAAGCCCAGTTTAATGCCACATCTCTGACCACTCTCACCGGAGAAGAGACGAACTTGGGGAAAACCAGCTGCTTCCTTTTTCCCAAACTCCACGCTGACAGCCGTGTGCCGAGTCACGGTGTGAATTCTTACCAAACCACAGAGCAGATGGCGTGATAGCCGCGCCATATAAATTAATACAATTTACATACAGACAGGCCTCATCGCCGTGTCACTGTCTCTGCACACCTTGCCAAGACAAGGCAACATCCAGATTCATATTTCACGCTTTACACCTATCACCCACTACCACCTCTTTCCCCAGTCCCAGCCCAGATTCTAGTAACTCACCCAGGACTCCCTAATGTGAATATGGAGACAGTTACTGCCCAAAATCAAAGAGTTAGAGATTCTTAATCGTCCTAAAAAGGCTAATAAAATAAGTCCCTGATTGACTAACTTAGAGAGAAGAAAGCCTACAGCTAAGAATTAGAGGGTAGGAATAGATTATCATGTCTATTCCATAACTATGTCTAGGATTCAAATGTTTGAAACAGAGCTTTTCAAAATCCAGCAAAATAACTTCAGTATTGTCTGCAGCTGAAGATCTAAGTTGTACTTCTGCTTTCTTGGCTCAGAAAAAGAAACTCAACCTGTCCAATGGAATCAGGGAAAACAAAACAAAGAGCTGAATACAAACAAATTAGGAATTGCCTTCTAGGGTCACACACACAGAAAGAATATGCAGGGTTCTGTTTCACTCTTAGCATCGGTATTAAATCTGCATGCCTTCTCCTCCTTTAGCCTGTGATCCTGCTCTGCTGCCACATGTCCCCACACACTCTCCATACATGAAGGCCAAACCACCAAGGCTATCTCAAGCTCCTCCATCATCCCACATGCAAGACGTGCATGCCAACTCAAAGGGAGGACGATGATGACAGGTTAGAGGGATGCAGTACTTTTTATGTTGGAGGCATGGTGTTCAGTCCTGTCCACACACGATTTCCTTCTCATGACCACTGTGTGTGTGAGATCACGCTGTGGGTTGAATATCTGTGTCTCCCCCAGATTCACGTGCAAACCCCCAACTCACTTGTTCTGCTCCGTCTTATGTTACTTACACTCCTGCATGTCTGTCTCCACTGAAGGCTGTAAAAGCTATGTGAGGGATGGCCCCCATGCTACAGGCAAAAGTGGGAGGGGGAAAAGAAAGAAAGAGCCAACCTAGCGCTGGTCTGAGTGTCTCCGAGCAGGTGCTGTGGCTGAGCTGATCCAATGCAGACACACACGGATATTCTGAGAGGGTCCCCCACTGGGCCCGCAGAGCTGCAGGGCGGCTTCCAGAGAGGATGGCACCCCATTCCTAAACGATGACTATGAAGAAGACACAAGTGCCCTGGCCAGTGTGGTTCAGTGGATAGAACATCGGCTCACAGACTGCAGGGTCCTGGGTTCGATTCCAATCAAGGGCACATACCTCAGTTGCAGGCTTGATTCCCGGCCCTGGTCAAGGTGCATCTGTGAGACAACCTATCCATGTGTCTCACTCACATTGATGTTTCTCTCTGTCTCTCCCCCTCCTTTCCACTCTCTCTAAAAATCAATGGACCAACATTCATGCACTGGGGGGGTAGGGGGGTCTCTCAGCCTAGCCTGCACCTTCTCACAGTCTAGGAGCCCTTGGGGGATGTCCAACTGCCGCAGTGGGGGAGAGGCTTCCACCACCACCATGTACTGCACTCACCAGCTGTGAGCCCGGCTCAGGGCTTCTATGGGAGCGCACTGACCACCAGGGGGCAGCTCCTGCATTGAGCATCTTCCCCCTGGTGGTTAGTGTGTGTCACTGAGACCACTCGTTCTGCCATTCGGTCGATTTGCATACTAGCCTTTTATTATATGGGATTAGAGACCCAGTGCACGAATTCATGAACAGGTGGGGTCTCTTGGGGTGGCCTGCAGGGATCAGGCTGAAACCCGCAGTCCAACACTTGCCTGCAGCTCCTACCTGCTGCTCCCACTCATCCCGGCCCCAGTGCACCTGCCTCACACCCAATTAGTCCCGATCCAGAGGCTGGTGTTGCTGCCGTAGTGCTTGCCAGCCATGAGCCCTGCATCAAGTGCCCACCCAAGAGGAGTGGCCTGCAGGATTGGGCCAAAACCAGCTCTCTGACATCCCCAGAGATGCGGGAGGACACAGGCCAGGCTGAAGGACCCCACTAGTGCACAACTGGGACAGGGAGGGACCGAGGGAAGGCTCCAGGGCATGTCCAGCCCATCTTGCTCAGTCCCAATTGTCCAGACCCCAGCAGCAAACTAACCTTCTGGTCAGAATGTCTACCCCCTGGTGGTTAGTGTACTTCATAGCAAGCGGTTGAACAGCCTTAGCATATCATTAGCATATTACGCTTTGATTGGTTCAACAGTCAACTAGTCACCAGATGACCAGACACTTGGCATATTAGGCTTTTATTATATAGGATAGTACCAGAAGTCCTGGCCAGAGGAATAGGGCAAGAAAAAAAGAAATAAAATGGGTCCAAACTGGGAATGAAGAACTATCATTACGTGAGACAAGAACGCAGTGGAGGGTTTAAATCAAGGAATCGGAATTATGTTTCAACCAGACACCCTGGGGAAATGCTCTGACCTGCAGCTACCCTCCAGCTCTGCTCAGAAAGGGGTATTCAAGCATAAAGCAGACTGAACCTGTACTTTCAACTCCTGAAAATGTGTTTCCTCTCTCTACCCTCCTCTGGATGTAAAATCTGGGGCCATACAAATCCAGTCATCCCAGTGTTTTCCCCCACATTGGCCCCTACTGGAAAAGAAAAGTAATAATTCCGGTCATGGGCATGCACCTTGGTTGAGGGAGCATCCCCAGTGGGGGGGGTGCAGGAAGCAGGTGATCGATGTTTCTTTCTCATTGATGTTTCTAACTCCCTTTCCCTATCCCTTCCTCTTTGTAAAAAAAATCAATAAAATATATATTTTAAAAAAAAATAATTTCTTAACTCGCAGGTTTATCATTAAAGAGTGAAATAGCGACGCTAGTGTAATAAAGAAGGACAAGCTTCCGGAGCAGGGTTCTCAGTCACTGAGTGTTCTTCTCCAGCTATTTTCAGAATGGAGGCGCTGCTCCCAGCTGTACGGCCCGATCCTCGCAGCCTGGCCTCCCCATCCCTCCGGAGACCGCAGACATCCTCCATATAGATCCCTCTTCTGCTGAGGTCAGCAGAACTTAACTAGTAACTTAATTGTGACATCCCATTAAGGGCTCTGCATCTCACGGAAGTCAATCAGTCGATCATGAACCCTGCAGTTATTAAAAGCACTGGCAGTGGAGATGACAGGAATGATTAGAAGCCGGGGAACCAGAAATGCCGGAGGGTGACAGCATTCCTCAACCTGGCCGCCACCCACAGGCCGGCTCAGCCCCCAGATCCATGCTCTGGGGAGACGCATGAACCCAGCACAGCAGCTTCTACCCACACAAGCATCCCAGCTGCCGAAACGCTCATGGAAGCTGCAACGGAGAGGAAAGGAAGGCTGGCAAGGGGCAGGGGCGTCCAGGTAAGTACCGATGTGAAACACAGTACAGTGCAACAAGCATCACACAGCTGACATGAAGACACTGAGAAGTGAGGGGGCACAGAAGGAAAGCACTGCAGGATGAGGGCGGACTGGAGAGGGTTGGTGCTGGACTGGCTGATATGGGAGGACTGGCAGCCACCCCCTCACCCCCACATCAGGCCTTTGAAGCTAACTAATGAAGGGAATGACAAGGTGATTTCCAGGTTTCAAACCCAATTCCATACTACAGCTACCTAACGAAACATTTAACCAAGAAATTAAAGCAACTGGGAAAATGAAGATCTAGAAAAAAATCTGCTGAAGTGAATGGAATCTCCAAGGTCTAAAGTTTCAGGAATAAATGTTGCACACCCATAGGGCTTTTTTTTTTTTTTTTTTTTTTTTTTTTTTTTTTTTTTTTGTCTTTTAATCAACTACATCTACAAGGTCTATTAAGGAAAACTAGTCCCCAGCCCCCTCTCCAAATGTCCTTTCCCAAAAACTTCCTTTAGTCAGTCACTCTGGAATTTATCCTCATAGCTCTAAGTGGTGTAATGGGCATTATTGCTTCTTAAAAGGTCAGCTGACAGTATTATCTAGTGACTGTCTGGTGATGGAGTTTAAGATTGAGCTGTTTTCTAGTTCTTCCACACCATCCACTCCCACTGCCTCAATACTTTCATTAGCTCACTATTTAAGCTTAAATCCTCATGACTACATAGACATTCAGGGCTGAGTCAAGTAGTAAACAGTAATTACCTCTTTTTTCTGCATAACATTTTCTCTTCCTTAGAATCAATAATTGTCTAATTTCTCATTTATATCATTTTAAAAAAATGTGTTTTTATTGATTTTTAGAGGGAGAGGGAGAAAGAGATAGAAACACTGATGAGAGAATCATTGATCGCTGCCTCCTAAATGCCCCCTACTGGGGACTGAGCCTGCAACCTGGGCATGTGCCCGGACCGGAAATCGAATCAGTGACCTCTTGGTTCATAGGTTGACACTCAACCACTGAGCAACACCAGGCGGGCTACTTTGTTTTTATGTAGTTATTCCTAAATACTGACCTATTATATATTTATCCCTAATTAACTGGACTCTCCCAACCTGACAAATCTCTTTGAATGTATTCATTCATGTCAGATTTTGAGCAACTTTATCTCCCTGTCTTCTGGCTCCAGCCTGGACAGGGTGCCCGGGGCCAGTGGGCCAGCGACCATTCTGGGCGTTCCTTCCCCCCTTTCTTCTCTCCTAGGTCTCCCCCTTTCCTGATATATTCCCTTGTTTTGGTGGAGTTCCCTCCTTAGCTTCCTGAGGGTTTGTGGGAAATAAAATTTTTAGACGTTGTCTCTCTGAAAATATCTTCAATTTACCCTCAGGTTTGAGCCCTAGTTTAGATATCATCTTTCTTGAGCATTTTAGAGGCACTCCTGCTCCACAGCCTTCCTGCTTCTAAGACTATTGGGTTAGATAAACATTAGGCCAATGTTTCCCAAAGAGTGTTCCCCGGCACATTACTCATCCTCTTCCAGCACACACCATTGCCCCCATCCCCTACTTGACCCTCGTCTCAAAGCCTCTCCCCCCCGCCCCACAAGTTTCCAAAGAATTCTGGACGAACATACAAAGTATATTTGCTTTTGAAAATTTCACAGCGTACACTTTTGAAAACTCTACACCAAAGAGACCTTCTATTCTGTTCAGTCCAATTATTTCTAAAGCTTTTACAATGACCAAAGTCTATTTTGGAGAACACCTAACTACTTATGGGGTACGCTTTGGGAAACGGTACACAGATGGTAAAAGCAGAGCATGTTTCTTATTAATCTTTGCATATCACGACACCTCCCATGGTATAAAACACACAGGAAACAATATAAGCTGAACACAGAAGTACTTTGGGGTTTATATATTAGTAAAAGCCCCATATTTTGGTCATTTCCTTAAAACTATCACAAAATCGCAACCATCATCCTTGGTTTCTTAAAAAATTTATTTAGCCAGGTTGCAGGCTGGATCCCCAGTGCGGGAAGTGCAGGAGGCAGCCAATCCATGATTCTCTCATCATTGATGCTTCTCTCTCTCCCTCTCCCTTCTTCTCTGAAATCAATAAAAACATATTTACAGTTTTCCTTTACATACTTCATAAAACCTCTATCATAATTCATAGTACATGAGCACGTCTCTTAACCCAACACCACTGCATAAAGACACAAAATCAAGGCCACGCTCAAAATGAAACACACCCAAAGATGCCTCTGACGCATAACAATAGTCACGACTCAAAAAAAAAAAAAAAAAAAAGAGCAGGAAGTAAAAGGGATAGTAAAGTTCAAGACAGCTACTCTCACTGGAATAGCCAGAAGCATAGCTTATCATTAAGATAAGAATTAAAATAAGAAAATTCCTAAGCAATGCAGGTGAACTCATCTCAGGCCCTCCGGCACAGGGAGGAAGGAGAGGAAGAAAAACAGGCTGCCACAGGGAAGGGAGAAAGAACAGGCTGTGCCCCTCGGGCACTCGCTCCATAGCTTTGGGCCAAATGAATCAACATGTTTATCTGCTAATACAGCTGAGCTCGGGCTGAAGTGCCATGCACTTGAAAGGAAATGGACTTTTTAAAAAAAAATGGAACCAGTAAAAATTAGAACGTTTGGGGGGTTTTGTTTTACCAAGTTTGTTAAGCTCTTTGTTTATGGAGACCCAAAATCACAGTGTCAGTCTTTCATCGTGTCAAAATGTTTATTCCAGCCTGAAGAAGATTTAAGGAAACCCGAGCTCTGAAGCATTTGATCTGAGGGTCAAGGACAGTCTGACTCCTTGGTTCTGCCAGCAGTTTTTAAAAGTTGCTTCCTGTACCAGGGAATGTTCACTGTTCTTGCACAAACAATAATAAAAGTCATTTATACAACCACCTTGACTATTCTTTCACTGTTTGGTAATAGCAAAGGCTATAGTAAGTATTTTATGCTTTTATTTTACATTATATTTCTACTTTTTAAATATTTGTACGAAAACAATTTATTTATTTATTTATTCAAAATATATGTCCTGAATGTCAACTATGTGCCAGACAGTATAGATGAAAGTCAGCAAGAGAGATGGCCGCTGCCCTAGGAGGGCTTTCGGTTGAGCTGGGAAGATGGGAAAGCAGACTTATGTGGTTTATGGTTTACGGGAAAGCTACCGGTAAACAAAGAACAGAATCCAGCCTAGGGCAGAGAGGGCATCCTCTGTAGTGACAACTGAGCTGAGATTAGCATAACAAACCATTAAAACCTGCACACCCCAGATCGTCCCAGGAATAAGAATGCCCACAACTGTTCGAAGGAAGAAGATTGCAAGGACATTTGTAAAATCCATGACTTTTAAAATAAAGGTTAATTCTTTAGGAAGAAAAGCAATGGCCACACCTGGCATATTTTCATTCCAAGATGGGTTTCATAGCTAGCACTGTTCTCCAATGAAAAGGCCAGCTGTTAGTCTAGCAAGGTTCAATCGTGAGCCTTTTAAACACGTCTAACTGAGTTTATCACAATAGCTGTACACCAAGTCTCAACACCCCCTAAAAGCCAGGTCCAAAAGGTGTCTTCAGCCTCACAGGCCACAGGATCATCTAATGATGGTGCAGAAACACACTATCGCCTTGAAAGTCAGGCATGAGACCAAAGTGGTATAACAAACTATACCATTCATTGGGTCGAAGCTTCTAGACCCTAATTTTCTAGTCCCATTCCAATGCTCTTTCTGTAGCAAAAGCCAGAGGAGGACATGAACTGCACATCAATAAAGCAAAACTTAAAAACACAGGTATTCCATTTCAAAAATGCTCCATGTCTTCCGTTGACCTGCACTTCTGTGAAGTCCTAGAAAAATAGTATTCCCTCTTAATACATTCAATAACGTGAACGTGAAGTAACATTTATTGACCCCACGGGGTCCGAGGAGGGAGGCTGAGTGCTTTATCTATTTTAATTTCATGTAATCAAGTTACCCTCAGAGTTAGATACCATTTATCTCATTTTACTGAGACTCAGAAATACTAAATAATGTATCCAAGGTTACACAGCAAAAAGATGGCAGGCATGACTGGAATTCAAGTCTGTCTGACTAATCCATAGAGCCACCTCGTAGGAAAATATTACACAAAGCAGTTAAATATAATATACAGAGAACTCATCAATGCTTATTTCACTGCCGGTGGAAAGTCTTTTAAAGTTAGGCTGGGAATCTGATAAGCATTTATTACATTACCTCAAAAGGAAGTAACAAGCCTTTTTACACTGACGATGCTATACATTTTATTTATTTTAATTACTTTTATTGGGGTGACTGGTTAATGAGATTACACAGGTTTCACGTGTACACCTCTACAATACATGATCAATGCCCTGCACTGTGTACCACCACCCAAAGTCACACCATCTCCCATCACCAGGCATTTGGGCCCACGTGTTAAACTACTTTACACACGAAATTTAGAGCACATTTTTAGATTGAATATTATTTTATTTTCAGCATCCCTTCCAACGCCCCGGCACTGCCACCCAGAAAAGCGTTTAGCTATTCACTAGGAAATGCTGGCTCGCAAACAAGAAAGTGGACATACAGCATGACTGCTTGAAAGAGCCCTAGGACAAGAACTACGTTTTGATGGCTCTGACTTCTTCACTGGTGGACAGCCTGCTAATAGCTTTGATGGGGAGAGCGTCAACTACTCAAAAGACAACAACTACTGGTCCAAGTAACGCCAAGCGCCCTGTCAGTAAGGACCAATGTGACTGCACAGCACCCGCAGCACGGGCCAGGGTCCTGCTTTCCCAGCTCTGCCCAGTGGCCACCCGTGCAGCCAGGTTCTCTGCTCCCGTTTTAGTTGAAATCTCCCGTCTGTAGTCATCTCTCACCCAGTTCTCTTCCCCTCGTGGATTTATGCCAGTGGATCCCCACCTTCTGTTGGCCACGCCCCACCTAAGCATTTCTAGCATCCTGATCCCCCCATCCCTGCCCCGTGACTTCTAATTCTTATGATCCAAAAAGTGAGCTCCTGTTCACTCGGAGGAAGCCTAAAAGGCCATGAACTTGGTCTAAAACAGCTTCCAAAGAACATGGCGTCCATGAAAGGCAGAAAGAAAAGAACGAAAGGACAGTTGAAGTCCTAAAGAAGAAATCATTAAGAAATTGTTAAGAAATATAATAATACGAAATGATATGAATAGCAAATAAAGTTTCAAAAAAAACAGAGAACTGAAATGCATACATATGTTACTATATTTATATACTGTATATGAGGTCCCTAGAACCATAAGAAATGCCAAAAATAAGCTGTTAATAACCACTCTCGAATTGTCCCCCTTAAAACTCAAATTGCCCCCCTGTGGGGCAAATGCCCCATGCTGGGAACCACGGATTTATGCTTTTACAGTCTCTATTATTTTGGTGGGGACATACGCGATTTCTCTGATATTATTAGAGTTGTTTTTTTTTTCTTTTTTCTTTTCTTTTGACCCCTATGGTGTCTGCTTTCTCCCAATATTCCAAGTGCCATTTCCTCCTCCGCCTCTCTATTTCTGTGGCTTATTTTGACGCTTCTTTTACGGAGGCTTTCCCCGGATGTCCAGTGGTCTTGGGTGGTTGGTTCATAGTTAAGAGCAGGGCTCTTAAAAGAAGCGACTGAAAGGGGCGGGCGGGAAACAGGGCTTGCCACCTGGCAGAGCTCACTGAGGGTGCTCAGAGGTGAGCCATTCGGGCCTGGGCACTGGGTATCTGCAGGGGAGCGGGACATGCCTGGCTGTGGGGCTCTGGGAGGAGAGCAGAGGAAAGAAGCCGAAACCGGTTTGGCTCAGTGGATAGAGCGTCTGCCTGCGGACTGAAAGGTCCCAGGTTCGATTCCAGACAAGGGCATGTACCTTGGTTGTGGGCACATCCCCAGTAGGGGGTGTGCAAGAGGCAGCTGATGGATAACTCTCTCTCTCATCGATGTTTCTCTCTCTCCCTCTCTGTAAAAAATCAATAAAATATATTGCCGAAACCGGTAGAGCGTCGGTCTGCGGACTGAAAGGTCCCGGGTTTGATTCCGGTCAAAGGCATGTACATTGGTTGCGGGCACATCCCCGGTGGGGGGTGTGCAGGAGGCAGCTGGAGGCAGCTGGTCGATGTTTCTCTCTCATCGACGTTTCTAGCTCTCTATCTCTCTCTCTTCCTCTCTGTAAAAAATCAATAAAATATATATATTTTTTAAAAATCAATAAAATATATTTTTAAAAAGGAAGGAAGGAAGGAAGGAAGGAAGGAAGGAGGAAGGAAGGAAGGAAGGAAGGAAGGAAGGAAGGAAGGAAGGAAGGAAGGAAGGAAGGAAAAGAAAAGAAAGAAGCCACGAGCTCTGCAGTCCAGACATAGATTTCCTTCATCTTTGGGCCTCAAGTCAACCGGCCACCCGCAGCCCTGGTTTCAGAATGCTGGCACTTGCTTGGTTATATAAAGACTAAACCGTGGTCTCCTGAGAACACAGGTGAGTGGTGCAGGGGTCGCCTATCTGCAGGGGTGAGTGGGGAGAGAACCACCAGATGTCCCAGCCACTCCCCTTTCAGCTCCACTTCCGGCCCTTCCATCCTGAGTGCCTGGTGCCCCAGAGGCTGGAGCTTTGGGACAAGCTATTATCCTCCTCCAGGTCCCGGGACTTCCCTCTAAATCAGCTCCTGCCTGTCCATTTTCGTTTTCCTTTCTTGGTTTTTTAAGAGAGAGGAAGGTAGAGGGATAGAGATAGAAACATCGATGAGAGTGAAACATCACCCATCGGCTGCCTCCTGCACGCCCCCTACTGGGGGTGGAGCCCACCACCCGGGCATGTGCCCTCACTGGGAATCAAACCAGTGACCTCTTGGTTCCTGGACATTCAACCGCTGAGCCACACTGGCCAGACCCATCTACTTTCTTATTTCAAAAAGACGTATAGCCCTTTCTGTCTCCTTTTGTGATCTCATTCAGAAGGAGACGGGGAGTGATTGTTTAATGCAGTGATCAGCAAATTGCAGCTCGAGAGCCACATGTGGCTCTTTGGCCTCTTGAGTGTGGCTCTTCCACAAAACACCACGGCCTGAGCGAGTCTGTTTTAAAGAAGTGGCGTTAGGAGAAGTTTAAGTTTAAAAAATGTGGCTCTCCAAAGAAATGTCAATCGCTGTGCTGTTGATATTTGGCTCTGCTGACTACTGAGTTTGCACACCACTGGTTTGGTGGGCTCAGAGCCTTAGCTCTGCACGATGGAAAAGTTCTGACGATGGCCAGCAGTGATGGCTGCACAGTGAGAATGTACTTAATGCTACCGACAGTGCACGTAAAGTGGAACAGTTTCTGTAAGGCATATCTTACCACCAATTTTAAAAATAAAATTTAGAATTAAGCTTTAAAACCTAAGTCACTTCTTCAAAGGCTTCTTCCAAGATCACCCCATGCAGAGCTCTCCCTCTCCTGGCCAGGGCACCCCACGGTTTACTGCCGCCGTAGCACTTAGTATATGAAACCACCCTGTTTATTTCATTACTTGCTTGTTATCTCTGTCCTCTGATTAGAGAAAAAATCAAAACCGCCCAATTCTACCTTATACAACTTACAGTTCAGTCCTTTTAGCTCCTGCCCTCCCCTTACTTCCAAGTCCCTATCGCTTTCCTGGCTTTGCATGTCCCCATGCTCCAAGTTCCAACCTCGCCCTTCTCCCTGCAGGCGTGTTCACTGAGCCATCACTGCACCAAAACTGCATTATGGGTAGGAGCGAGCCCTTAGATCAGGGGCAACTGTGTTTGCATCCTGACCCCAGTCTTACTGGCTGTGCAAACTTCATCCTTGCCTCTCTGTGCTCAGCTGACCCATCTGTAAAACAGACGATGAAACAATACCAAGCTTATAGGATAGTTGTGAGGACCGAGTTAGAAGCTGCCTGGAGCATAAGTGATCCCAAAGTGTCAGCTATGGGGAGCCGTTTAATTTGTCATCCAAACCAGGGCACTTCTGAGACTTAACAAAAGAGACTATTAATAACCACACTGAAACAACAGGCATAAACCCGGCCTGCCCTAGGCATTATCCAATTGGTGTGGGGCCATGGTCGGCAAACTGTGGCTCTTTGGCCCCTTGAGTGTGGCTCTTCCACAGAATACCACGGCCTGGGAGATTCTATTTTGAAGAAGTGGCTTTAAAAGAAGTTTAAAAAATTTGGCTCTCAAAAGAAATTTCGATCGTTATACTGTTGATATTTGGCTCTGTTGACTAATGACTTTGCTGACCACCGGTGTAGGGAAAACCATAAAGTATTATTGATATGCTACCATTTCAGTTCTATAAATATCATATAGTTAACATTGCTCACTTTCAGTCAAAGAAACCTAATACAAATACTACTATAAATACTAAGATAGTAGTATTTATGAAAGTAGATTCAGTGGAGAAAGAGTTAAATAGGTCAAAAAAGACTCAGAAACACCAAATTAAACAAAGTTAGACAATTTAGGCTGGGTACCATCTACCCTACCCAAAAGTCAATGGTACACTAATCTGTTTTCATGGACTTCACAGGCTCTAATACTATTTGCAACTATAAAGTTATTATGAAAGAAAGTTAAATGAGCCACTGGCTTACTTTTTTAGTTGCCTACCTATGCTCACGGCTCTTTTTCTCAGTACCGAGCCCGAGTGAGTACTCAGTAAGTGTGTGGTGAATGAAGGCATATAAAACATTCGCATGGAAAATGGTTTCAGCAATTAAAACAAGAGCCAAGAGAATATGAAATTCTCATTTGGGAATGTGGTTGAGCTTCTTCAGTTTTTGTGAGTTTTTTTGTTGTTGTTTGGGGGGATTATTTTGACATAAGGTTCCAGTAGAATCCTTGGATAAAAACTGCACTGTGTTTTCCATCCATGTGCTCTTGACTAAGTGTGGCTCGGTGATCATAAGGAGAGAAAAAAATACTCCTAGAAGATAAAGAGCTGTGTGTGTGTGTGTGTGTGTGTGTGTGTGTGTGTAAAATACTATGCTAAAAGGCTTATACACTTTATTGCCTTCGATCTTCACAGGAATCTGCAGTGAGATCTGGCTGACTGTGGGAATCTTGGTAGATCCAAGTCCATAGTTCATTTCCAAATGGATGGTGAAGATTTTCTGTTTTCTAAGTTTGTGGACTTCTTCTTTGCTGGCGTAATTTACCTTTTACCAGGTATATGCCAACATAATCCACTGCTAAGCTAACTACTGGAAAGATTTGGGTTTGAACTCATAACACTAGATGCCCAGATCCTGTGACGAAACGGCCCTGGTGAGTCTGTGCCACGTGGCCTCCAGGGGGGCATGCCAGAGGCACAATGCAGAGCTGTGATAGGTTGCATTTAGAACTATACACTTGTAACTTACAGTCATCTTCCCAGCTAGAATTTGTCAAAAAAGAAATAATGGGAGAAATAAATTATCATGTAACAAAAATAATTGCAAATATCAAATTTTTGGAGCTGGAAGGAACTTGATGAATATTGATTACAGTAAAATTGCATGAGCATAAATCCTTATTGTAGGTATTATATTATTATTACTGCTCTGTATATGAAGAGACAAGGTTTACAAAAAAACTTAGAAGAAGCTACAGGCAGCAAAATGACAGACATTTGTCATAGCAATATCTTTACCGATACAGCTCCTAGGGCAAGAGAGACTAAGGAGAAAATAAACAAATGGGACTACATAAAAATAAAAAGCTCTGCACAGCAAAAGAAACCATCAACAAAACAACAAGGAAGCCTACTGCATGGGAGAATATATTTGCCAATGTTATCTCCAATAAGGGTTTAACCTCCAAAATTTATAGGGAACTCACACAACTTAACAAAAGAAAGACAAACAATCCAATCAAAAATGGGCAAAAGACCTAAATAGACACTTGTTGAAAGAGGACATACAGAAGGCCAAGAGACATTAGAAAACATGCTCAAAGTCACTGATCATCAAGAGATGAAATCAAAACGACAATGCGGTACCATCTCACACCTGTCAGAACGACTGGTGCTGGCGAGGATGCGGAGAAAAAGGAATCCTCTTGTACTGCTGATGGAAATACAGACTAGTGCAACCACTGTGGAGAACAGCATGGAGCTTCCTCAAAAAATTAAAACTGGAATTCCCATTTGACCCAATAATCCCACTTCTAGGAATATATCCCAAGAAAACAGACACACCAATCAGAAAGGATATATGTTCAAATGAAGCACAATTTACCATAGCTAGGATTTGGAAACAGCCTAAGTGCTCATCAGCAGATGAGTGGATTAGAAAACTATGGTACATCTATACAATGGAATACTATGCTGCTATAAAAAAGAAGGAATTCTTACCATTTTTCAGCAGCATGGATGGACCTGGAGAGCATTATGCTAAGCGAAATAAGCCAGTCAGAGAAAAATAAATTATCACATGATCTCACTCATTTGTGGTATAATGAACAACATAAACTGATGGACAAAAATAGAACCAGAGTCTTAGAAGCATCGAACAGACTATCCAACCTATGAAGGAAGGCAGGGGGTGAGGAATAAGAGATCAACCAAAGGACTTGTATGCATACATATGAGCATACCCAATGGACACAGACAGTAGGGGGGTGAGGGCATGTGCTGGGGGTGGGAGTCGCCAAGGAGAGGCCAATGGGGGGAAAGGAGACTTAGGTAATATTTTAAACAATACAGAATTAAAATAAGAGAGAGAGAAGGTTTTAACAATTTGTCCAAGTTCACACTGCTGGTGAGTAGAGGAGGTGGAATTCAAACCCAAATCTAACTCCAAAACTAAGATTAATTCTCTTGACAGTATGCTAAGATTTCCTTTCTGAAATATTTTTCTGTAACCCAAATTACACTATTAAAATAGTAGAAATTCTGAGCTAGACAAGATCTCTAGTCCACTTACCTATGTTACAGGCCCGGGATGTCAAACAGCATTAGGTCTTGTTTAGCACAGCTGGTTACTAAGCGCAGTAAGGTTAAAAGGCAGGACTCCTGCTAGACCCACAGCCAGTTCTCTTCACCATCACAAAGCACCAATGCTTAGCAAGTGGAATTATCACAGCCATCACTTCTCAAGCACCTAACAGGAGCCTAGACTTTATCACCTCTGTGTAATTACCTTGAATCTTCCCAACAATCGTAAAAGTCCAGAACTGTTTCACTCCAATGCCAGCTACACCTTCTCTTCCATCATGCTACTTTCATAATCCTAACTAGGTACCCAGGGTGAGAGGATGAGAGGGGGAGAGAGAGAGAGAGAGAGAGTGTGTGTGAGTGTGTGAGTGTGTGTGTGTGTAGTGATGGTGGTTTTGTTTCTGTTTGTTTTCGCTATACAGAAATCAACCCAGGTACAGTTGCTCCATCTTTGTGAAGGCCAAGTCCATTGTGGTACGCAACATGGAAAACACTTTACCAACAGCAAAGAAAGAAAAGGCTTTTACAATATCTTTGTGAACTCATAAAATAAAGAAGCTGTTAAGATTCACACATAAGCCATCAAAGGCTGATTCTTGCCAAGACTTCTCGATTTGGGGGGAGAACAAATACACACATGCTCACATGCACATATACACACATGCACACATACTCACGTGCACATATACTTACAAACACACGTGCACACATGCATACATACACACATACTCACATACACACATGTGCACATGCATGAGACTGAAATGGGCCACCAAGGTGCCCTCCTGGAAGAACTGACCACAGAACAGGCCCTAGCCTGGCCGAGGAGGCAGGTCTCTGGCCATAGGCTCAGCAGGAACAGGACCAGGACACAGAGGGACCTGCTCTGGTGTTCACTCCGCGGCTGGGCTGGTGGGAACCAGACTGCTGTGCTCTGGGGCCCTGAGTCATGGTGCTGCGGGGCTGCCAGCACCCGCGGGCCGGCCTCGGAGCAGAGGCCGCGGGAACACGCAGGCATCGCCCAGAAACAGCAGATCGGTGAGGAGGGCACACCTGACACCAGTCCCTCTGGATCCTTCACTGAGATCCTGGAATAACCCACCCTTCTGCTGCCTCATGGCTTAGACTCAGCTGGTGTGTGGGGGGTTCTTGTTGCTTCACGTTTCAAGAGTCCTGACTACCCTCCTGGAGAAAAGCCCTCAGTAAAAAATAAAAATAAAAAGATATATATGAAAATATACATCAGTGGTAGAGCATTGGTCTGCAGACTGAAGGGTCCCAAGTTCGATTCTGGTCAAGGGCATGTACATTGGTTGCGGGCACATCCCCGTTAGGGGGTGTGCAGGAGGCAGCTGGTCGATGTTTCTCTCATCGACGATTCTGGCTCTCTATCTCTCTCCCTTCCTCTGTGTAAAAAATCAATAAAATATATATTAAAAAAAAAAAACGCGGCTTAAGTTTATATACTAACTAAACTTCTAAAATTAAAACCAGTCATACACTTAGTACACCTAAATGAAGTGATTATAAATCTTTATGTATTAACAATAGCATTTTAAGACATTAAGAGTATTTGGTGGTCGATATTCTCTTTACATGACAGTTTTTCTCATGGTGGGAAACTGTCACATAAAGAAAACAGCGGGATGGAAGAGAGAGCGCCGCTGGAGTGGACTGTAGGCAGGCTGGGCAGATGTGAGATACCCTGTCCACTCCCTCACCCTTAGCCTCCTGCCCCGCCCCCAAGGCCAGCTCACGCTGGGTGGGTGGGGACTTCCTCCATTCATGCTCCCAGATACATAAATAGAAGAGGAAGTCTCAGGCCCAGCTGATCTGGCTCTCTCTGCATTCCAAGGGTATACAGGCCATCCTCGGGCCCCTCCTTCCCTCTTCTCTTCCTCCCTTCTCTGGGCCATTCCCCACGCTCAGATCCTTCCCTGGGGACTAACAGAAAGTCTGCCTCTCCTCCTTCCCAAAAACCCCTCTCCTAGGACATCATCTATCCCAACTGCGTCCCATCAAGTCTCCTTTCTGCCGTCCCACAGCACGCCTCCCTCTGCCATCACACACCGCACAGACCTGGTTTTCCCTAAAGAAAAAACCTTCACTGACCAGGCTGTCCTCCTCCTATTCCTGCCCTCCTTCTCATCATGACTTTTCAGACCAGTGGTTTACATACGACACTTCATCCTCTCCTTCTTCCCCAGAATACGCTTCCACCGCCCCCACCCCCAACCACTGAGCCCGAAGCCACGGCATTCTTCCATTGTCAGGTCCAACGGCCTTTTTTTAGTTTTCATTTCCTCTGGACACGCGGCTGGATGACATGAACTCTCCTCTTGTAAAGCCTCTGGTCCCCTGGTTCTAATGACATTACTATTTTAGCTCTCTTCCTTCCTAGTGAACGGCTCCTGCTGTACTTCCCTGAAGGTCTCCTCTTCCTCTCCGTCCCCAATTGTTAGCAGAGCGGGTGTTTCTCGGGTTCATTCTTCCGTCCACTGCTCGCCCTTCCACATACCTTTCCTGAAAAAATTGTACCTCACATTCAAGTTTCAGCAGTGCTGTTCTCCTGTTAAATTTTTACACACACACACACACACACACACACACACACACACACCCCCAGGAGGGTGAGGAACCACCATTCAGGCTCCCAAATCAGGGCCATCCCTGAATTTCCTGAAAATGCCTCAGCAGGCTCTCCAAAAATCACACATCTCGACATGTAGGCCCACCATCCGCTGGCTGGAGTACTCTTCCATTCTCAATCTAAAAGCTTTCCCTGCCCCACACCCATCTGCCAGCAGCCACGGCACCGGTACGGAGCTTGAGTGTAGCATCTGCGTGACTTCGCGTCATACACATTACTGTGTTTTTCATCTAGCCCCACAAGCATGTTTCAAGGGTAGTAGGTATGTTTCATTCTTTTTGTTTCCTCGGTTGCTATAATAATGTGGTAGACACTTGGTATTTATTGGAAAGAATGCTTGAGAGACTCAAGGTCACAATGGTAGTGACATCTTAAGGCTCTTTATATATATATATATATATATAGCTGTGCCCACGTCAAATCCAACGTGGTAGCTTTCTGAACACCAAAAGCATTACTGACAAATCAGTCATTGGGTGAGCCCTTTTCCTGCCATATATATTCTCCTATTTGTCATGCGTGTCTTATCTTCTCAGCTAGCTCAGCACTGGGGGGCTACCACTGCAATGTTAAGTGTAGTATGCCATCCAGGGCAATTCCTTGTATGTGAGCACATGTTCCATCAGCACTGCAGGACTTCAATGAGCCTCACTTGTAGGGATTCTAAAAATTACCTCATAGGTCTGTTATTAACTTCGCTTTTATGTTTTTTAAACTTTTGTGTTTAAGATTAAATCAAAAATTTTCCAAAATCATTCATTAAGGAAAATAAACATCCATGGATCTCAGACAATAAACGCCTTCAAATCGACAGTTCAAAACAACAGTGGCTTCTTTTGGTGGTGGTAGGATATCTTTCCTTGCAAATATGAATCCATTTACCTAGAGCCATAACAACAGTAATGACAGCTAATATTTATGAAGCGCTTACTATGTGTCTGGTATAGTTCTAAGCCTTTCACATAATTTAACTCAGTCATTACAATCACCCTCAGGAGATGGGTAAGACTATCATTACCTCCACTTTACAGATGAGGAGATGGACATCTTAAATAGTGTTTACCCCTCATTAGGCTGGATCCCATGACAACAGGTGATCTGTTTCTGCATCCTCACGACCTCCCCAGCCTACAGCGCATATTTTTCTATAATTAAACTAGTTTATCCAAGAACGAGAAATGATCATGGACAATTTCTCTCTCCTCAAAAGCACAAGGTGATAAGTAATACCACATGAACGTAGGAAAAATGGCAGGGGTAAGTAAATACCTGTAAAAACCTACGTAAGATAAAAGTTTATCGATTCATTGATAAACACAACTATTAAGACCTACACTTTTATAAGCAAGTCTAATTTGACAGTACTATATTTTAGCAGTCATGTGTAGAAAACAATTGTCGTCAGTGAAACACTATGCATCCTCCTCATGTTCCCCTTGCTAAATGTTATATTCTATCTCTATTCATCATCTTTGAGCTACTCTGCAACTCTTTGGAAGTTGTAGCTAACTGATTGATTTATAGATTCTTCTCTATCAGTAGTGATTTTAACAAACTTTCTCCTGTGCAAAAACCAGTTTTGTCCTCATTTGCAACTCATCTCAACATTCTTTTACTGCATTTGATTTTTTGCTCCTTTGAATCCTTAAAACATCTGATTCACTCAAATCGTGTGAGTAAAATAAAAATTTTAACAAGTGTTCATTTAAAAAAAACAAAAGCCAGTGACAGAGAAGTAAAAGATTACAGGGTAATACCCATTTAAATACGTGGAGGAAAAACCAAGTAAGTGTAAGACCTAATACTTTGGACGATATAATTTGGGAACTTTTAACTGACCCAGTATTATCTGGGTTGCTCTATTGGATTCATCACTGTAAAACCTGTGATGGCCAATTTCACTGCATACTGACTTAAAAACAAACATGAAAACCTTCCCATAATTGATACACTGCAATCGCATCATCCTCAGATCACAGGCTAGACACTGCAATTTGGATTCTGCAAGGAAATTCAAGTTCAATTGGGGATCGTTGTGCAAACATACCCCCTAATTCACTCTCTCTTCAGAATACGAAACTATCATTTTTTTTTTTTTTTTAAAGAAGGAGTACAAGTTTAGAAGCCCGGGGCCCAGACAAATCAGCTGCATTTTAGAACCACCTCCATGGGGCCAACGTTGAGAGAAAGCCTGCGTGCTGGATTTCCATGCTGCCCTCTAGCCAGGCTGTGTCTCCTGCAGATCTGATTGGAGGCTGAAGTGCAAACACCAGAACTGCAGTTATCAAAACTTTTTGTGGCAGACGAGCGGGTTGGCTAACACGATATTAGCTCCCAGTCCCCTTTCCCATTGCCCCTCCTCTGCAAAGACTGAAAGCCTCCTCACTACGGGGAACACTAACCCAGTTCCACAGGACAGGACATAAAAGGAGTTCTGATGGCACGCTGCTGAGAATGGCTGCTGTCCTAATAAAGGGGCACCCGCGGCTGACACTGCCCCCTCCCATTTGCTTGCCTTGAACAGCACTGGGATGACCGTTAGTCCAGCCACTGGGAGAGCTTGAAGCGGCAAGTGTAAGAATGCTAAAGCCAACAAGGTGAAGGCAAAGCAGCAGAAGGAGGGAGCTGGCATCTCTGATGTCTTTACTCTGATCTCTTAAACCGCCAGCAACTGCCCACCTTTACCCTTCTGAAGGGGAAAAAATAAAGCTGTTTTTGTCTGTTGCTGTTGGCTGGATTTTCTGTTATTTTTAGCAGAAGGCCTGCCTTCTAATACACTTACAAACTTGTAAGGGAATACGGTGTACATTTCCTCTAATTTTTTTTTGAAGTTATAGTACTTGTATAGATAAAGAAGTCATACTGATGCCAAATAAGTGCCTATATCCAGAAGGTCCCCAGTGTTTTCCCTTAATAATACTTTTCTGATCATCAAAGTCACACATTCACTTTATAACAAAATACGGAAACACATACTAAAGAAAACAACTCATTCCTCAGAGATAATCACTTTTAATATTTTGGCATATATAAAACTATGCTTTTTTATTTTTATAAATTGGGATTGTATAGAATACACTTTGCTAAGTAATATGTGCACCAAGTAACAAATTCAGTAACATATGAAAGGATATAAGACTTAAAAGTACCTCTTCCACCACACACACACCCACCCCCCCATTCCACTTCTCAAAAATAACCACTTTTAATGCTTTGGGCATCAGGACTCTGTTTCTTAATATATCACCTGACTTCTCACTATGAAGGTGAGAAACTGAGTTCCCCTACACCCTTCTTCCCAATTTTTATTACTTTTATTTTCATTTTCAGTTTTTCTAGCAGTTGATATTATAATGTTAGAAAAACACACGTAAGCCTCTATTTCTTGACCCAGGAATTTTAGATTGTCTTAACTTTTAACTTTGCAAGATACGGGATTTAGTGTTCTCTGTTGTTGTTGTGTGTTTTTTCTTTTTCTTTTTTCGGAAGGAAATTAGTGTTACGGCAAACATTTTTAGTCATAAAGTTCAACCACAGGACTACAATGTGACTGTCATTTGGCCTTCTCCAACCCTGAGTGAGAAAGAAAAAAATGTGAGTACTTGCTGTCTCAGCACTAATTCATTTAAGAAAAAGTGTGGAAGATGGAAGAGAATCGTAACAAAGAGCAAATACAGAAAACAGCTAATGAGCTTGCAAATCCTATGAGAAACTGAAACACATGGTCACAAACATGAGTTTTTAAGTTATACAAGATGAAGCCCTGCATTCAGCCAGACAACGGGAAAGGAAGACTTATTTTTCCTGGGTCTTCTCGAAAGAGAAGCATCCCTGTGCCAACACAAAGGCCAAAGGCACTGGAAGAGGTGACTGGCCTCAGAGCCCCTGTGAGCACCAATGATCTCTCGGAAATGGAAAGCATCAGCAGGTTAGGAAGAAAAAGCTACTGAAAAGGCAAGCAGCCTTATTGTTTTTATAGACGGAAACAATGGATGAGTCTAAATAGTAAGTATTAGTAACCTTGTTATCAAATTTAGAAATCTACAATAATTAAAGAAAATATGCAAATTGACTGTCACTTTGCCATGCCCACCAGCCAATCAGGAGCAAGTATGAAAATTAACCTCATCGCCTCTGTGGAGACTAACTGCAGAGACAAGGCAGCTCCCAGCACGGCCTGCTTGGCCTTCGCCTCGGTGGGGAGCAGGTCAAAGCTATCAGTAGGACATACCCTGAGGGCTCCCAGATTGGAGAGGGTGCAGGTCAGGCTGAGGGACACCCTTCCCCACCATGCACACATTTCATGCACCAGGCCTCTAATCTATAATAATAAAAGGGTAATATGCTAATTAGACCAGACGTCTTCTTATGTCATTCCAGACATCCTTTCTGACCAAGCCAGGGCCAGAGGGAAGCCAGCCCGGGTCCCAGGTGCCTGCAGGCAGCTGGAGGAGGAAAACAGCCCGGGTCCCGGATGCCAGAGGGAAGCTGGTGCCAGCAGCTGGGGGAAGGAAGGCCTACTCTTGCACGAATTTTTATGCATCAGGCCTCTAGTATGTTGTAAGATTTTTTAATAACAGCAGCTATTGTTTAACTATTTAGTATGTCCTACGCACTGTGATAAGAGCTAATCAAACATTCTGATCATTGAGTCTTACACCCATATAAAACGGACATTATCATTTCCGTTTTACAGATGAGAAATTGAAGGCGTATTGAGATTAAGTATTCTGCCCATAGTCACTAATAAATGGCAACACTAAGACTTGAAGTTGAGTCCCATCCTTTTAACCTCTGGACAAACCCAATGGTCTCTGAGTACTTCAGTATAAGCAAAGTAGATGAATGGGAAAACTAGATTTACTAAAAGCAAGTTATAAAAACTAGTGCAATAGCACACTCACATCTCTAAGACATGTAAAGAGTTTATGATGCCATTTATGTAAAGTGAGACAAAGCAAAAATATCCAAATGTTTATACAGAACCAAATGTAAAAGGGTCATTTCTTTAATTATCCCTCCTCCTGTATCCTGCCTGATGGATTTCTTAAATCCCAATGTCTTGGCAAGAGGCAAATGCTACTTCTGGTTTGGCAAATATCTTTCTGATTGTGAAATATCTAAGGGAAATCTGGGTTTTGTTTGGCACAGCACACGTAGCAGAGGTGGGAGTGAAGGAAGCCTACTGCTTGAGTCTTTTACAGAATGAGTTTTATAGATAACAAGATTGTAGATTTTGTAGATAACTTAGATAACACAATTTTTTTGAGTTCTGATGATGCTCAAAGAAAATAGGGCAAGGATGACTTCAATGGCTCCTTGGAAGGGAAAAGTTTGATGGATTAGACTGCATAACAACGTGAAGCTTTTTTAAAAATATTTTTAATAATTTCAGAGAGGAAGGGAGAGGGAGAGAGAGAAACATCAATAATCACAGAGAATCACTGATCGGCTGCCTCCTGCAGGCTCCACACTGGTGATCGAGCCCATAATCTGGTCATGTGCCATGAAGCAGAATCAAACCCAGGACCCTTTGGTCCACAGGCCAAGACTCTATCCACTGAGCCAAACCATCTAGGGCACAGTTTAAAGCTTTTATATGACAACACATGCATACCATAAAGTTCAAAGGTATATTCAAGCCAAGAGAAATGTGTGCAACAACAAAAAATTAGTAAAATCAATGGTACTAGAAATATACAAAAAGTTCTTACTGAGAAATAGGAACATATAAAATTTATAAACCTGACAAAAGACATAAACCTCATATATAAAAATTGAGTAAGGACAAAAGCAAGCAATTCATTTGACTTGAAAAGATGACTTAAAAGCATTAATGCATGTGTGAAGTGTATCCTTGGGCATGTGGAGGTATTATAGATATGAGAAAATGCTAAGTAACTGATTTACTATCTGAAAAGGGATTTACTATCGGGGAAAGGGAGGGAGGAAGAGACTGAACATAAACTGTGCACCTATGGATGAGGACAATGGGGGAGGGGGAGGGGGCGGAGGGTGGGGTGGGAACCTGGTGGAGGGGGGAAGAAATGAGGAACCTTTGTAATAATATGAACAATAGATTGATTAAAAAAAAAAAGCATTAATGCAAAGTTAAACCTCAGTAACAAAGATATGTGAAATAAAAAACAGCAAAATAATGGCCAAAACTAACAAGAATAACACCCAGTGATGGCTATGTATGACAAAGCAGGAACTAGTTTCAGAATGCCACTGCAGCCTCCAGACCACAACCTGGAGTCCGAATGTGATCCTTTAGGTGAAAAACGGAGGAGTGCCAGCCCTTAGCCGGCAATGACAGCGTGGGAGCTGGCAGTGACTCCCTCCCCTGCAGGGACCGTCCGCAGCGCTGTGCTCACTGCGGGCACCACATTCTGGGAGAAATGCTGACAAACCTCGGTGTTTACACCGGAGGGCACCGAGGTTATGTGTTAGAGGGCTGGACACCAGGTCATACAGCAAACAGACTAAAGAGAAGATTTTGCTCCAAAGGAGGATTTTAGGGAAGACATCAGAGCAATCTTTTTTATTATTATTACTATTATTATTATTATTAAAATAGTTGTTCTTTCTTTTTAAAATATATTTTTATTGATTTCAGAGAGGAAGAGAGAGGGAGAGATAGAAATACCAATGATGAAAGAGAATCGTGGATTGGCGGCCTGCTGCACACACCCCACTGGGGACTGAGCCCATAACCCAGACACGTGCCCTTGACCAGAATCGAATACAGGGGACTCTACAGTCTGCAGGCTGAAGCCCTACCCACTGAGCCACAATGGCTAGGCACAGCAATCTTGAAAGACCTGAAAACCTATATGACATGGAAAACTATTTGTTTATATTTTGCCGCAGGCCGCTTTCGGAACTGTGTGCCCGCCATGCTTCTGCTGCCCACGTCTAGTCCTTGCCCTGAAACCCGTGATACAGAGCTGTTTGAACTTCTACCTAATATAACATTCTTCCTCCCCCTCATCCATTCACTGAAGACTGATTAAGATCATACTACATTCAAGGTACTGGCAGACCCCTGGGGGGAGGAAATACAGATGTAGCACACACACAGTTCCGGCCCTCAGGGAGCTTTCAAGGGAGAGGCAGAAAAAAATGGGTCTATTTAGTAACCAGCCGATCTGAAGCCACAAGGAAGCAAAGGCATGGAAGTGAGGTCATAGTCTAGACAAGAGAGAGCATTCTAACTTTGAGACTACGATAAAAATAAAAAAAAGTTGAGAGGACATTGGAACCTGGCCTTGAAGGACATAAAGATTTTCATTGACAAAGGCAAAGGGGGGAAAAAATATATGCCAAGCAATAAAACTGGCATAAGCAAAAATATACATAGAAGATGTAGTGGTAGGTGCATGATTATTATCACATGAGCACAAAACAAATTCACAATCATAGTTGGAGATTTTCCCCGCTCTCAGTAACTGACAGAACTAAAAACAAAAACAGCCACAATATGGAAGAGATGACACGCTATCAACCACCTTAACCAGTTTACTGCCATGATATTGTGAATTTAATTAAAGAAGGTCTGCTGCTTGTGTATAGACGCTTATGGTGTACAAAGGGTTAACCACGCATTTAAAAACTATACCCACAACAGCTTAAAGTCAAGGGGATCAAATGGTGGCCCATTAAAAAGTGTCACAAAAAATTTCAGAGTATCTTCTGTAATTACACTCTAATACAGGCGTCTTCAAACTACGGCCCGCGGGCCACATGCGGCCCGCAGAGGAGTCTGATCCGGCCCGCCAGGTTTTTTGGGCAGTGAGCGCAGCCGAGGTGTTACAGTAGGAATTAGTAGTTCATATAGTCCGGCCCTCCAGCTCTCTGAGGGACCGTGATCTGGCCCCCACTTTAAAAAGTTTGAGGACCCCTGCTGGAAATCATTAACGCTAAGATATCTAAAAACCCTTATATATTTTGAAATTAAACAATACCTTTCTAAATAACTCAAGGTTCAAAGGAATCATGAGGAAAGTTAGAAAACATTTACACTAAATGACAATGAAAATACAATATCAAAACTTGTGAGACACAGTTAAGCAGTGAAGTAAGATAAATCCATAGTTTTAAATTCTTATGCTTATTTAAAAGGAAAAAGGTAATATTTTTATCTTAAGAAACCAGAAAATGACAAGCAAATTAAAATAAGTAAGAGCAGCCAAAACCGGTTTGACTCAGTGGATAGAGCGTTGGTCTGGGGACTCAGGGGTCCTGGGTTCGATTCCAGTCAAGGGCATGTACCTTGGTTTCGAGTACATCCCCAGTAGGGGATGCAGGAGGCAGCTGGTCGATGTATCTCTCTCATCGACATTTCTAGCTCTCTATCCCTCTCCCTTCCTCTCTGTAAAAAAAATCAATAAAATATATTTTAAAAAACAAAAAATAATAATTAAGAGCACATGCAATAAAATAGAAAACAAAGGACAAAGAAAATAAAGCATAAATGTGGTTCTTTGGAAGAATCTTACCTAATAATAGACAAACATGTAAATTGACCCTGCCTCTGCTACGCTCTCAGCCAATCAGGAGTGAGTATGCAAATTAACCAGCCAAAGATGGCAGTTTAATTTGCATATGCTGGTGCAGAGTGGTCAGGAAAGGTGGGACACCTGCTATGAGGGGGATGGGGTGGGGTGGTGGAGGGAGCTACAGGAGCAGTACTCCACTGGGAATAAAGACTTGCAGGCTCCCAGGCGGCCAGGAGCGAAGCCAGGGGGAGGAAGGCCTATTCTTGCACGAATATCGTGCAATAGGCCTCTAGTAAAATATATCAACACCTAGCAAGACAGTTCAAAGAAAAAGAGAGAGATTTATAATTTGAGAATTTAAAAGGGGATTATCATTATAGATCCTGCAGATATTAAGAACAACCTTATGTCTAACAAATAAAAAAACTGGAATGAAATGGACAAATTCCTTAAAAAACACAACTTACCCAAACCAACCCAAGATGAAACAGAAAACCTGAATAGCCCTATAGCTATTAAATAAATGGAATTACTTATCAAAATTCTTCAACCCAGCTATTTTATCAAACATGTAAGGAGGAAATAAAACCTAGCTTATGCAAATTCCTTCAAAAAGGAGGGGATACTTCCTATTACAATCCATTTTATGAGTCTAGCATAACCAGTATACCAAAACCTTAAATGAACTATATTCTGGTAGAGATGAGGGGGAGGGGGAGGGGGAAAAGAGAGAGAAGGGAAGAAGGCTCCTTCACAAAATATTAGCAAATCAAAACTGATAATATATAAACCCCGTCATGACCAAATGGGATTGATTCCAGCAATTAGAGTAACACACCATGTTAGCAGAATGAGAAAAGGGAAGTCAAGTGGTCATGTCAATAGATATGGAAAATCTTTTGAAAACATCGAACACTCATTCATGATAAAACACACACACACACACACACACACACACACACTCAGCAAACTAGGACAGGAAAGGAATTGTTCCACCGATAAAGGGCAGCCATGAAAAGCCTGAAGCTCATACGACACTAGGTGTGAAGTAAATACTTTCCCAAATAAGTCCACAATGTCGACTAGCATAATTTTACTCAACACTGCACTTGGGGTCCTAACCAGTGAGTGACCCAGACAAATCCAGTAGAAGCACAAGGACTGGAAAGGAAGGAGGGGAACGGAGGCTCTCTGCAGATGACCAGACCATCTGCATAGAAAAGCTTAAAGTAACCTGAATAAGAATTGGGCAAGGTGCAGATACAGTCAACACACCAAACTCGACTATTGAATGGGAAGGGGTGTGTGTGGGGGGGGCGGTTTGGATGTGTGTGTGTATGTATGGTGGTGAGTGTGCGTGTGTGTGTGTGTGTGTGTGTGTGTCTAGCAGCAACCGTGGAATTCTGCAACTCTAGAATGCATGTGAAAGCTATCATTTGAGGGTTCTCTGCATTTGGTTTACTTAGTTAAATTTTTCAAACATGGCAATTGAAACTGTAAGAGAAAAACAAATTTCACAATGTAAATACGTCAAATCTCAGAGTTTTAAATGTCATTACTAACAAATTTAATTTTTCTACATTTTTTTCTTCACTTACAACATCAATGTCAAAGGGAGCCTTAGCTGGTTTGGCTCAGTGGATAGAGCGTTGGTTAGCCTGTGGACTGAAGGGCCCCGGGTTCCATTCCGGTCAAGGGCACGTACCTCGGTTGCAGGCTCAATCCCTGGCCCTGGTCAGGACACATGTGGGAGGCAACCAATCCATGTGTCTCCCTCACATTGATGTTTCTCTCTGTCTTCCCCTCTCTCTTCCGCTCTCCCTAAAAATCAATGGGAAAATATCCTCGGCTGAGGATTACAAAAAAAAGAAAAAAAAGCCAAAGTGAGCTTCTGTAATGGATCACGTGGTCATAGGGTTAGGGTTAGGGTTAGGGTTAGGGTTAGGGTCACTACCGCAGCCCTACTTTCTATGGAAAATGCTTGCTGCCGCCGCCGAGTAGTAAACAGGAAATCATACGGTCATTTACTTTTTCCTTAATCATTTCATAATTTGTTTCAAAAGTCACTTCGTGCATAAGACAGGAACAAAAGGCACCCAAGTACCTACAAAATGAAGGAGAAGGAAAGGTCCTTGGATGTGGGTGTATCCCCGACTGTGCATTTTCACATCGTGGGATTAAGCTCCTTTGTAAGACAACAGACTTACCAAGTCTGAGCTAGGAATGACCAAATACTAATATTCTGGTTCATCTAACACAGCATTTCATAAAACATGAGACAAATATAACTCAGAGGACAGGTTAAGAGATAGATATTGGAAATCAGAAGCACCAGGCACACTGAGGGAAAAGTTATTTGAAAGCACAAGCTGGTTATAGACACAGCACAACACGAAAACTCAGACTGTTAGGTGTCAATACAAGAAAGATGTAAGGGATTTAACGTATACTTGCATGTAAACAGCATTTTCATCAATCAAAATGCTTTTTTAAATTTTATTGTTTAAGGTATTACAAATGGTAGTACATGTGTCTTTTTTTCCCCTAACATCCCCCCTGGCCTTCCCTACCCCTTCTCTCTTCCCCCCTCCCCCCCCCCCCCCCCCGCCCCTCCCCTCCCCGCACTTGCTCTCATTCCTCCACCTCAGTGTCTTGTGTCCATTGGTTGTGCTTATTTATATGCGTGCATACAAGTCCTTCAGTTGATCTCTTATCTCCGCTCCCAGCCCTCACCTACCTCCCCACTGTAGTTAGACAGTCTGTTCAACGTTTCTTTGCCTCTATTTTTGTTCAACAGTTTGTAATGTTCTTTATTATCCATAAATGAGTGAGATCATGTGGTATTTACCGTATTTTTCAGACCATAAGACGCTCCGGACCATAAGACGCACCAGTTTTTAGAGAAGGGAAATGAAGAAAAAAAGATTCTGAAACAAATAGTGTCCTAAAATATTTTATGTGCATTAAAACCCAACATCACAGTCATAAACACATGTAATCAACCCTGTAAAGTAAACAGCAGCATTTAGAACCATTTTAGAGCCGGGCAAGCACACAGAGACCACACAGAGCCGGGCAAGTAAAAAAACTTTTTTTTTTAAAGTATATGTGTAGGCTATATTTGGACCATAAGACACAGGGACTTTCCCCCCCCACACACTTCTGGGGGGAAAAAGTGCGTCTTATGGTCTGAAAAATACGGTACCTTTCACTGACTGGCTTATTTCACTTAGCATCATGCTCTCCAGAACCAAAATGTTTTTAATGATAAAACCACCTTTCAATTGGTACCAATTTCAAAACAGTACCATTGTGAATTGACTAGAAATACATAACTGATTTTAATTTGCTATCAAGGAGCTGGCTGTCCATGTTTATAAGAGATTACATACTCGGGTTTTTAAGAAATAACGCTGTTAAGCAAACACAATTTTGTGAATCACAATAAGCCCTTGATCAATATTACTGCAGTCTACTTAATTCTGCAACGTAGACCTTTGAAGCTGCTTGAACTTTATTAATGCAGCAAGTTCCTTCACAGCAAACATTGCCATGAGCTATCATGAAACAAAATAAGAAAGCAAATCTGACATCCAGGTTAGAGATATCAGTCACCCGGAGGACACCTCTGGGCTGGTCTGAGAGGGAGATAAATTCAAGTGCATCAGATGACTCCTCTGTGCAGCTGAGCTGTGGGGGCCCTGCCTGGACCCCCGAGGAGAAAGCTGCAGGCCAACACTCGACCCTGTGTTTGCCACATTACGTTTCTTTTACTGTCATCTTTAGCACCAACAATACCATGTTCATGTTTTATCTCCATTAATAACACCACATTGCAACTGCTCCAGAAAAGCACAGAGAGAAACGTTTCCTTACTGCATGCCACTCATAAAGGATTTATGCTACGCACCATTAATAATTATCTGGGGTGTTTTTTGTTGCTGTTTTTTGTTTGTTTTGTTTTGTTTTTCATTTTCTTGGAGAACAACTTTTAAAAAAAAGTTCAAATAAAATGAGATTATATCTGAATAGAAGCTAATAAGAATTGATTCAGCAATACTGGTTTGAGGAAAAGGACTAGCATTGAAAGTAAGGGCCATAGCATAACTTTCTTATATACTAGTAAGTACCCTTTATTAATAGTTTATGAGTTTAAAAATCACTCCTCTGCAAGCATGGCCTCGTAATGTTTAAAACCGCATGTTCGTGAGGTAAGGAAGGCAGATATTATCATATTTATTCTTGAACGAGAACACACCCAAGTTCAGGTGGTAACCACCTGCCCAGGGTGTTTACAATCATACTGTTCTTCTGGAAGAAATCCTTTGAACCAAAATACAGTCAAACACTAACAGATTATATAGTGAAACTTACACAACATTATTATTAAAATTTCACTGAAATTTCTAAAGGAATAAATTAAGAATGGTGGAGGAAAAAAAAGGACCAATTTGGTTTCCCCTAGATTTCAACTAATGCTTTCAAGAACACAAAAACTACCATAGGAATCTTCTCTCAGTGAGGCTAACTTGTTATAAATACAGGAGAAACACATAAACTGTAAAAATTAACAGAGGCCGCTACCAGCAATCCCAGTCTTTCATTCACAAATATATCCAGATAATCAGGGGTCACCAGATAGCTAAAGAAAACCACCACCACCAAAAAACAAAACACCCAACAACAAAAGAAACAAAATAAGCAAATTGAAGGAATTATTCAAAGAGGAGAATAAACTTCAAAATAAAATTTATTCAATGTCCTAAGAATAAGACAGTAGCCGAAACCAGTTTGGCTCAGCGATAGAGCATCAGTCTGCGGACTGAAAGGTCCCAGGTTCAATTCCAGTCAAGGGCATGTACATTGGTTGTGGGCACATCCCCAGTAGGGGGTGTGCAGGAGGCAGCTGGTCGATGTTTCTCTCTTATCGACGTTTCTAGCTCTCTATCTCTCTCCCTTCCTCTCTGTAAAAAATCAATAAAATATATTAAAAAAAAAAAAAAAGAAGAAGAAGAAGACACTAATGTTATGTTAAGTAAATAAGAGCAGGTGGCCATAACCTATAAAGAAAGAAGTGCTGGGAACATAAAGTAATAACTGAAATATAAAAGTCAATGAAGGGCTGGAATACTAGTAAAAAGGTCAAGGAAACAAAGAGAAAAAAATAGGAATGGCAAAATGAAAGAAAAAACTTAAAACAGTGCACTGCTAGAGAAGCTCTAAGAGAAATTAAAAAACAAAAAACATAAAGGAATGCAGGGAACACAGAAGGGAAATAATAATAAAAGAAATATAGGAGATTTCTTTCCCAAAACTGAAGACATAAAAGTCTGCATTTTCAAAGGGTCCACCGTTTGAATGAATTACAGAATGAGCACACAAGGACTATAGCTTATTCCCTTTAATTTCATAATCCTATGGGGGGAAAAAGCTTCCAGAGAACAAAGCAGGCTACCTACAAAACATTCTTCATGCTAGTGCCAAGCCTCTCAGCAGTAAACTGGTTACTAAAATGTAATGGAATTCAACCTTCAAAATTCTGAAGAAAACTATTTGAAGCCTGACTTCTATACCCAGCCAAGGCATGTGCCAGGTGTGAAAGTGAAAAGGACATTCTCAAACATTGTGTGGACAACACGCACACGCACACACCCTTTCTGAAAAAATTACTTCAGGAAGTGCTCTAGAAAATTGCAAAATAAATCCAAAAAAAGGGGGTAGGGGAACATTTAAGAGAGCATAGAACTTGTCCAAGAATGCAATTAAATAGCATGATATCAGCTGATCATATCCATATAAAAAGGCAATTCACATTAGAACTTCAACCAATAGTATGATTTCAAAACTTGATAACTTAGTGATATTATAAAGGCATATACAATCTTCTACCAATAGCAGGGAAATTAGAAAATCCTGGGGGGGGGGGGGAAGTTATAGCCCAAACTAGAAGCCAAACTGAAGTATGACGTGACCTTGAGTACCAATCGCGTGTAAGAAGTCCACATGCTCTCCTATCACATGCATCCTACTACTTTGTTTATAGTTAATATTGTTTACATAGCATAACAGTGATTACTGCTTTTTGGAATCAAGCATAACTATTATACCGTTACGACATAAAATAAATATTACACTTAACAAACTGGAGAAGAAATGTGAGGAAATCGAGGTAAAGATTATAAGGGGTACTACTTTTTCTTAAGAAGTGGCAAGATAATGTCTAAGTAATTTATAGAATTGATGATACAATATGTTTAACTATAAAGGTCCCCCCCAAAAAAAGAAAAAATGAAGAGAATAAGAATTAAAAGTAAAGCTTCTCATTTTTTACAATGGGGATATACTAGATTACTTAAGATCAGTCAAGCCCTAACTGGTTTGGCTCAGTGGATAGAGCATTGGCCTTCAGACTGAAGGGTCCCAGGTTCAATTCCAGCCAAGGGCATATACCGTGGTTGTGGGCACATCCCCAGTAGGGCATGTGCAGGAGGCAGCTGACCAATGTTTCTCTCTCATCAATGTTTCTCTCTCATGGATGTTTCTAACTCTATCCCTCTTCCTTCCTCTCTGTAAAAATCAAAATATATTTTTTTTAAAAAAGATCAATCAAAAATAAAGCTTAACACATTATATATAAAATTGGGATAATCAGCAGAAGTAAAAAGGTCTGCCCAGCCTGCATGGCTCAATGGTTGAACACTGACCTATGAACTAGGAGGTCACGTTTGATTCCCAGACAGAACACATGTCCGGGTTGTGGGCTCCATCCCGTGTGGGTGTGCAGGAGGCAGCCCATCAATGATTCTCTCTCAACACTGATATTTCTATCTGTCTCTCCCTCTTCCTTCCTCTCTGAAGTCAATAAAAATACATTTTTTTAAAAACTAGAAAGGTCTAAAATGGTTATCTCTGAGGATAAGAACTAGTTGGAAGAGGTAGAGGGTAGAAAGAGTTTCACTTTGCATTTTATACTTTTGTGTATTATTCAAAGTCTTATGTTGATAAGACTACTTCCCCAAATTAATGCACGCAAGCATATACATACACACACACACACACACACACACACACACACATCACTAGAATTCTCTTTCCCTAACCAATGCAGGAAAAACACTGAGAAATTCTATTTTATTTTTTTCCCCTTTTTCTATATTCCCATATACTATATACCAACCTCTATAATGGTATTTCAGGGGAGACACAATTAATTAAACAGACCCAACAACCACTCTGAACCCTTGATAAAAGGTGGTGATGGCAACAGCTTCTATTTATGTTAAAAATTGCACCCACATCCATGACCTTATTTAAAAATACCTTCCTTCACATAGCAGTGAAATCTGAAAACACTTTCCAAATTTCTAAAATGAGAATAACATGAAAGACATTAAACTGAACACAAATGGTCGGCCGCTTTGAAAACAGTTTGGCCGTTTTGACAGAGTTAAACACAAACTTACCAAAGGACCCAGCAATCTCATTCCTAGGGTCACAGCCCAAGAAAAATGCATCACACAATCACACGCACACACATGTTCACAGCAGCTTTCTTCGTAATAGCCCCAAACTACAATAGAAACAGCCCACATGCCCAGCGAACGGTAAACACAAGCTGTGGAATACTACACAACAAGAAAGATGAACAAATTAATGAAAAACACAACTATATAAAGGAATCCTAAAAGCTCAGGCGGTGCACTTCCCAAACCCTGCTCTCACCCCATTATTCTCTCGCATTCATATTTTCATTACTGTGCTCAAGGGCCAGAGACCTCAAGTTTTATCCCTGGGGTCTCAGCCCCATCACCTTTTTGCAGACCCATCACCATGGTCACCAGAGTAACGGCTTCGTTGCCATGGTTACATACTCATTGCACGGCTCCCTAGCTCAGCCCCCAGCCTAAGCTGGGGTCCATCTGAGGGTATCCGCCACCATCTCCCCAGCCCAGGCCCTCAGGGATCCTAACAGCTCCTCCCCCAACCCCTCTCCAGGCCGTGATGCACAGCCTGCTGGCCTGGCCAGCCCTCTCCCTCCCTTCCTCAGGACGGTAAGGGGAGCACAGAGAAGGGAGCGCCCTGAGGGTGATGAGCATGGAGAGAGGACCAGGCCTCCAGCAGCCTGGCCAGTCTTTCCACTTTCACACTCAGCCCGCCTCCTTGCCCCTTCCGGCCCTCGGCTGTGGGTGCAGAGTCCGGGCTGGATGACTTTCAGTATTTGTAAGCATCTCAGCAGATCAATAAAGCATTTGGATTGTGGAGGGGAAAAAAGCATTAGGCAATGAGAAAGCAATCAGACTCAAAGGACTACATGCTGTATGATTCGACTTGTATGAAATTGCAAAATTATAGGAACAGCAGAGTGGTGGTTACCAAGGGAAGGCAGGAATTTTTTTGGGGGGTGATAGAAATGTTCTGTGTCATGATTATAGTGTCGGTTACACTCCTTTAAAAGTTTAGCTAAGTTCATAAAGGGCACACTTAAAATTGGTACATTTTATTATATGTAAATAACTCCATAAAGCTGATTTTTAAAAGCACAAAAATACATCATAATCGCATTTAACCATTGTCAACAGCTTCAGGCATAGGTATGAACCACAAACCCTCAAAAGAATATTAAAATCACACCTTAAAGGGCAATGTTTAACCAGAAAATGGCATCAATAACCGAAAAGTCCTGAGAGTGAAAGAGCCCTCAGCCTACTCGGATGCGGCCACGTGGATAAGCAGTGGTTGCCTAGCAACTAGCCCAAACTCTAGAATTCTAATAAACACGCTGACCACATTAGCAGAGGTGACCTCATAGAGGATAACATGCTTTACATTGCAGAGTTCTTCCTTTCATATTACAAAAGCACAATAATGCACTTGAATTATCTATCTAAAGTGGGAGCAAACACGAAATACTACAAGTAGATCATGAAAAACAAAACGTAAAATTAAACATAAACACACACACACACACACACACACACACACACACACACCCTTTCCTCCTGTGGTCTTCCAATCAGGATTTAACTTACCTACTCATGAGATGGTGAATCCAAGGGTTTGTGGATGACCCTCCCCCTTTATTCCTTTAATCCCTTCCCCTACCACCAACCAAACTGGCTTAATATAACTGGATTATTTGATTTATGCTTACATGTCTTAAAATACATACAAGCTAGACAACTTCTTTTGATATTAAGTCATTCTAAAGATTTCTCTCTTGTTATTTGTAGAGTCAGCAGGCAACACAAAAAAACATCACACCTATTTTCTGTAACATACATGCCCATAACATACCAGAAAGCCAAACTTGATTATCAATTATCAAAATAAAAGAATTACAGTCCGGCTGGCATGGCTCAGTGGTTGAGCATCCATCTATGAACCAGGAGGTTGTGGTTCGATTCCCAGGTTTCGGGCTGGATCCCCAGTGTGGGGCATGCAAGAGGCAGCAGATCAATGATTTTCTGTCATCATTGATGTTTCTCTCTCTCTCTCTCTCTCTTCCTCTTTGAAATAATCAATAAGTATATATATACATCTTTAAAAAGAACTACAAAGAATCCTTGAATAACAAGCAAACTCCTAACACATATGCTAACCATCATTTCTCTCTTACTGGACACAGCACATCAGTTTATCTGTTAACAGCATCAGGAAAAAAATCAACTACCAAGACACTGCTGAGTGCCAGCACACTTACCAGCAACGCGTCTGGCTTTGTGGGACACTTACCCCTCTTCTGAACCCAGCCTTCTTTCACAATGGTGACATCGCTCATGGTGGCTCCCCGCTGGCCCCCAACACGGAGAAATGGGAGTGTGTGATATCAGCTTTGGGGTTTTTATCTGCTGCTGCTGCCCTTCCCACTCTCTGGCGGTGACTCAGCCTGGAAGGAAGTATTGAAGAAAGAATGTCTTTTTTTTCCCCTTCCGTTCTTGGAGATCACACAGCAATAACAAACAACCGATTCTTTGTCGATGTCTTCAATGGGCCTGACCTTACAGAAAAGTCGAGCTCTTCGAACTGGGGGGCGCATTTATCAAACGGTTGTATAACCAACACACGTCCCTGGTCTCGTGATGGGTTTCCAATGAGAGTGGAACGCTTAGCCTAAGAGGCTGCAATAAAAAAATGTCCTTCAGAAAAACCGCTGTCACACCTACCCAGAGAACACAGAACATGTGTCTGCTGATGTGCGCTGGAGGCAAAAGGCAAGAGAACGAAAAGTTAAGTGGACTAAAAAGTAAATCTTCCATCTATGTCCAATTTCAAAAATCTCTGTCAATGTAAAAATAGTTATGGGAAAGCCATTGTGAATGTGTTGAATTGCCTTGTTTTATGTAAATTACCATGGTGCTACGAAACCAACATTTAGGTATGCTTAGTCTGCTTGGTTCCAAGAAATATTTTAGGTTGATTACAATAAGCAAAATATGACAAATACCAAATCAATTACTTTTAAAGTAGACAAAGTAACACAGGGAATATAAAAATATTTTTAAAAGTATGGAGCATTCAAGAGGCGCCAGGAACTCCTAGAGGCACTTAAACCTATTAGTCATATAGGTAATCTTCACAACCACCTTAGGAGGTACTATTAACCCCATTTCACAGATGGGAAAACTGAGATTCATGGAGGTTAAACAGCTTGCCCGATTTGAACACAAAATGATGGAGCCAAGGTGTCTGACTCCACAGCCTGCATTCTTAACTCCAAAACATGACCTTAAATCAGTGATTTTCAACTAGTGTGCTGCAAGGACTACTAAAACATGTAATAATAATAATAACACAGCCGAGACCGATTTGGTTCAGTGGATAGAGCGTCGGCTTGGGGACGGAAGGGACCCGGGTTCGATTCCGGTCAAGGGCATGTACCTTGGTTGTGGGCATATCCCCAGTAGGGGGTGTGCAAGGGGCAGCTGATCGATGACTCTCTCTTATCGATGTTTCTAACTCTCTATCTCTCTCACTTCCTCTCTGTACAAAATCAATAAAATATATTTAAAAATAATAATAATAATAATAATAACACAATATACAGATGAAGTATTATAGAATTGTATACCTGAAACCTACATAATACTATTAACCAATGTTACCTCAAGAAATTCAATTGAAACAAAACATCCAATACCTGACTATTTAGTCCAGGGCACTGACCTCTTTTCCCTTAGAATAGGGGTGTCGAACTCAATCAGAGAAGGGGCCAAAATCTAAAATCCAGCCTAAATCACGGGCCGAATGGTTTACTGAACAGTCATAAACTGTCAGTGTGATGGAAACGCAGCGGAGTGCAGTGATGACAGCGCGGTGCGGGCCACAATGCAAGGCCTGGCGGGACGGATTTGGCCCGCGGGCCTTGTGTTTGACACATGTGCCTTAGAATATCAAATAAAAAATTGACAACAGCCCTGGCCAGTTTGGCTCAGTGGATAGAGCGCTGGCCCACTGAAGGGTCCCGGGTTCGATTCAGGTCAAGGGCACGTACCTGGGTTTCAGGCTCAATCTCTGACCCTTGTCGCAGCACGTGTGGGAGGTAAACAATCAATGCGTCTCTCTCACATCAATGTTTCTCTCTCTCTGTCTCTCCCCCTCCCTTAAAATAAATAATAATAATAATAATTAATAATAATAATAATAATAATAATCACCAATACAATAGGTGCCCAGTGTGACAGAAAAATTATACAGCAGAATTTTAGGAATTCGCTTATACGTGCTGTGAAATGGAAAAGGTTGAAAATCGCTGCCCAGGAAGCCGGAGTAAAAACCTGTGCGTTTGTGGAGATGGCCACACAATTCAGCGTGAGCCTTCAGGGAGCCTTACAAATAAGGTAACACTACAGGTCTCAATACCTCCAGCACCCATCAGGACTTTCACAAAAAAAGGAAGCGGCTCAGAAGGAATATAATTCTTCCTGGGACTAAAAATCTGACATTTTTATCATGGGTCTTTACCAGACACCTTCTAGTGTAAAAAAAACAAAAAACACGAAGTTCCCAAAATATCCTCATGCACAAATAGCACTGCGTTTTACGTTTTACAGGGTGATGTCTTATTGTCCCTCTCAGCCTAAAAAGGGAAATACCGAGATAAAACGGAGTGAAAGCATTTCCCAGAAACGGGCCAAAAGTGTGGCCTGGGACACAGGCGTCAGTTTCAGATAACCAGCAAAGGGATGGACGGGCTGTCTCAGGGGCTTTCTCAAACTGCGTTTGGATCAATGGGCCTCGCGGGGAGTGAAGGAGAGAGAGACCCATTGGCCAGTGCTAGACTGGATTCCAGTTATTTCTCTGATGCAGATGAAGGGCACAGCCTAACCACTGAGCAGCCGGGAATCCAGACTCCAGACCCCACAGGCTGTGTAGCCGAAGCCAACGCCATGGCCATCCTACGCCCTGGGGCTGCCTCAGGACCTCCAGGCAGGGCCCAGTCTGTCCCCAAAAACGTCCGGCTTGCCGAAACCGGTTTGGCTCAGTGGATAGAGCATCGGTCTGCAGACTGAAGGGTCCCAGGTTCGATTCCGGTCAAGGGCATGTACCTTGGTTGCGGGCACATCCCCAGTGGGGGGGGTGCAGGAGGCAGCTCGTCAATGTTTCTCTCTCATCGATGTTTCTAGCTCTCTATCCCTCTCCCTTCCTCTCTGTAAAAAATCAGTAAGATATATATTTTTTTAAAAAAGCATCCGGCTCTCCTACTGTACAGAGTGCAAAGGGATAGTAGGATCTGGGGGGTACTTCCCCAAAATATGTTTGGCAGGATATTAAAAAGAAGTTCTAGAAATTTTTTTTTTTTAAAGAAAAATGGAAAAAGAAAAACCCTTTGGTCCAGTAAGTTGGGAAAATTCTCCGAACCATGTGTCTTTCTCTTGAAACATGAGGATAAACACAGTAAGCATCTCAGCAAACCCTCCATGTGTCTGAACGCACAGGGCTCTCTTTTTCTTTCTCTTCAGCAGCGGGTATTGGTGTCCAGAGGAGCCCGCGTTGGAAACGCCACAGGATGTGGCCACATCATTCAAGACGAGGCTCCTCTCACCATGAAAAGCAACAACAAACAGAGAAACCACAAACCCTTTAGTCAAGAATCCAAAGATCATTTTAATTTCGTGTATGAACCTTCTGGAAGCCCTCAACCTGGTCCACTGGCTACATGACACATACCGAGCTAAACCATTAAGAGGGTTAACTTTTTTTTTTAATTGATTTTTTTTACAGAGAAGAAGAGGGATAGAGAGTTAGAAACATCGATGAGAGAGAAACATTGATCAGCTGCCTCCTGCACACCCCCCACTGGGGATGTGCCCGCAACCAAGGTACATGCCCTTGACCGGAATCAAACCCGGGACCCATCAGTCCACAGGCCAATGCTCTATCCACTGAGCCACACCGGTTTCGGCAAGAGGGTTAACTCTTTACATAAATAATGGCAGAGAGGTAAATATTGGGAACTAAATGATGTCCTGTGTGGAGCTGCCCTGCAGGCCTTCCCTTTGGTTCTACTGTAGCAAGGGGCCTCACACCCATTACAGCAATTCTTGGCTTCTGACTATAAAATGATGGCACATGGGTAAAGGGAAACTCCTATCTGAATACTCTTAGGGTTAGAAATGGAAGAGGTCAGGGATCAATGCTTAGTAACAACCAAAAATAATCCATATCCAACAGACTTATTTAAAAGGTGGACTTCCCTATTTAAGTGATGCATTACCATACCCCTATTTAAAAAAAAAAAAAAAAAAAAAAAAACCAACAACAACAATAAAAAAACACTAGAAAAACAAAAGTATTGTCAAAATGGATTTTTTTTTTTTTAAGGTGGACATTTCATTGTAAGAATGTTAAAGCTGGAAGTGACCTTCGGTTGACAGTTGAGGGCAGACGAGGAAACTTGCCCAAGGTCACGGGCTTACTTCATGGAGGCCCAGCACAGAGCACAGGTGCATACTCTTTCTTTTTTTAATTTTTATTTATTTATTTATTTATTTTAAATATATTTTATTGATTTTTTTACAGAGAGGAAGGGAGAGGAATAGAAAGCTAGAAACATCATTGAGAGAGAAACATCGATCAGCTGCCTCTTGCACACCCGCTATTGGGGATGTGCCCGCAACCAAGGCACATGCCCTAGACCGGAATCGAACCCGGGACCTTTTAGTCCCCAGGCTGACGCTCTATCCACTGAGCCAAACGGGTTTCGACACAGGTGCATGCTCTTTCCAGCTGCACTGCCTCTCTAGGATAAAGCGAGAGGCTGAAATCTCCACATCAACCCAACGTCAGTGAATTCATTTTATAAAGAAACTGTTTCAAAAACTGGTATTTCAGTTTAAAAAAAAAATGTTCACTGGGGCTCATATATTTAAACTGTTAAAATCTATGTTAAATCAATAGGATAAAATTTATCACCTCTGTGAGGGGCAGTGACCCCACACATTATACGTGCCCTTGACCAGAGATAGCTTTATGCATTTGCATCTTTCAATGTGAACAGAGTCTACCCAATAACCATAACTTTCAGCCTTAAACATTGCTCCTGAGTATTGACTGAAATGACACATTCTCCGAACATAACTTAAAAGACATTCAAAGGTATCAATATGCTAGAAATAAATAAATGCTCGTTTGTGTATGAAAACGATGCTATTAACTCATAAGCAGCAAGCTATACGCTTTCGTTTTCCTGCAGTGACAACATTCCAGTACCTCATCATCTACCCTCTCTCCCTCAGTCTGTTAAAAATACTAATCTGCAGCTCTAGCTGGATTGGTTCAGTGGATAGAGCGTCGGCCCTCGGACTGAAGGGTCCCGGATTTGATTCCGCTCAAGGGCTTGTACCTCGGTCACATGCAGGAGGCAACATGGGCCTCTCTCATATCAATGTTTCTCTCTATCTCTTTCTCCCCTCTCCTCCTCCTCTCTCCCTCTCTCTCTCTACCTCCCTCCCTTCCTTCCACTCTCTCAGAAAAGCAATGGAAAAAAATCCTTGGGTGAGGATTAACAAAAAACAAACCAAAAACCCCCACTAATCTGCAAAATGATGAGCTGGACTTGATGAGCTGAACTTGAAGCATGTAATCTGTTCAGGAAAGTAGCACGAACTTCACCTTCTCCTAATAGTCCTACCTTCCCTAGAAATCTGTTCTACCCAATGAGCTATCACAGATAAAATTTGATTTATTTTTCTTTTAAGCCTACTTCATTAAACATTTCATCACTGGGGAACCTAATTTTTCCCATTCTTATAAAAAAAATCGCACTCAAAATTCTTGGCAGATTCAATTCAGAATTTACACAAAGTGGTTATAATAGGGTACTTTTGTTCAGACTATTTGAGAATTTGATGATAATAATTGCACCTGAATGTCATTTTACAATTGAAAAAACGTTTTCACATCTTTTACTTCATTCAATAGCATTTTTATTTGTAAAAACAAGCTGACAGTGCCTGACACACAATAGATGCTCAACAAATATGGAATAAGCCAGTGGATAAAACAAGGAATGAAGATTCAGCTCAATGAAAAACAGACTAAACAAGCTAGCATTCTAAGTCAACAGAAAGCCATCCTAAAACCAAACCAAACTTGAACATTATGGAAGCACCTGTATATAAATAATTAAAGTTATAGTAAACATTCGTCCCTGTCCATTGAAGTACATTTCCTACAGACCTCCATTAACTGTAAGGACCACCACACATTAAAATTATCCATCTGTTCTCAATATATTTGACATTTTTTGTCGAGATGCTCAAGTTTCAATTCCCAAACAAATCAAGCATCAACTACCCAAAATTATCCATTATGGAGGAAATATTAAAAAAATGGCATATTTTCTTAATAATATGTGTAAGAATATTTTAAAGGTATCTCTTTACTTATGACAACCAACTGTTCAATTTTAAGCAAAAATTGTAACTTCTTCAAACATCCCGTAAAAGTATTAATATCATTCGTTCAATCAAATATATATTATGCATGTATTTGGTTAATAAATATTGCCGAAACTGGTTTGGCTCAGTGGATAGAGCGTTGGCCTGTGGACTGAAAGGTCCTGGGTTAGATACTGGTCAAGGGCATGTACCTGGGTTGCGGGCACATCCCCAGTAGGGGGTGTGTGCAGGAGGCAGCTGATCGATGTTTCTCTCTCATCGATGTTTCTAACTTTCTATCCCTCTCCCTTCCACTCTGTAAAAAATCAATAAAATATATTTTAAAGGAAATAAAAATATGCAGTGATGGTCTGCTCTGTGACAGGGACTACAGTCAGTATACAGGGAGACAAGCTAAACAAAGTAGTTAAAATTTGTTTCCAAACCTTTAATAGTTTGCTATGAATGTGCTCTCTAGGAAACCTGTGACCAACCAAAGATGCCATGGTTTTCCCACCGTTACCAGAACGAGTTAGTGACAGAAAATGAGGGTGACTACACGCAATTCAAGTCTCCAATCAGGTCGGTGTGCTTTCTACCGGCCATTACATGAACTCTCGAACATGTGCGTAACATTGGAGACTGGCTCTGAACATTTGTTTGTAGCAAATTATTCTTCAGAGGTCCAGTCAAGCACCATGTTCTCCAGTAAATAATTAGAAATTAACTACTTATCAGTGCGACATCACAAATGAAATTATAATTACAATGGCAGAGAAGCAGGGGGACAGAGTTAAAGGGGCACCTCAGCCATTCTCTTTTTTACAGACTAACGCTGTAATTAACCCAGGTTGACAATCTCCCGTGTTAATTTCAAAGTTAAAGGCCACAGTACAGTTCTATAACACAGCTTTCTCTAAACTATAACCTTGGCTGTAATTAACATGAGGTAGCATAAAGCAATAATACTCGCTCTGCACCACAATTTTTCACATACTTCAGATAGGCTAATCAAACTGCATTAATGAAGGTAACATGTTCAAATGCATGAGAATGCTGCTACTTTGAAATACCAAAGCTGGTGAAGATTAACAATAATAATTTTATGGTCTTCACCGAGGCCAGTGGTCGGCAAACTCATTAGTCAACAGAGCCAACTATCAGCAGTACAACGATTGAAATTTCTTTGGAGAACCACATTTTTTTAAACTTAAACTTCTCTCTAACCACGGACCTAGGCACAAGAAATAGGTGAAACTAATATATGCCATAAGTGCGTAAAGCTCTGTGAAACTTTTGAAAGGATTTGAGGGAAAAGAAAAATACTGAAATGGAAGCAAAATTCAAGGCAACCTGCTCTGCACCAGTAACTCTGAAAGCCATTCTGTCCTTCTCAAGGGTTATAATCCTGTGAAAAAACATAACCCATGGGGAGTGGGCCGCACAAATTATATATTTCCAATGCCTCCCCTCTCTTGAGGGTACAGTAATGCACTCGGTGGATTTTCTTGAAAGTCTTTCTGTAAGTATCTTCGCTGAGCTTTACGTTATGGAAAAATACCTGCATAATAAACACAGGCAAGTTTCTTCCTTTCGCAGAGAAGAGCACTTCTTCAAAACTGCCCATTCTTAAAAACCAACTCTGCAAACTTTGCAATACACATGCAAAACCATAAAGCACTTCCTCCCTCTGCCCCACACCTGTTTGGGGTATTTAAATGCCATTTCAACCAACACAGCCATTACTCATCAAAAAAGCAACCTGTGCCCCAGCTGCGTGGCTCCGCTGGTTGGAGCATCGTCTCTTACACCAAAAAGGCTGCAGGTTCGATTCCTGGTCAGGGCACGTACCTAGATTGGGGGCACATGCAGGAAAACAATGGATAGATATTTCTCTCTCCTCTCTCTCTCTCTCTCAAATCAATAAGCATATCATCAGGTGAGGATAAAATAGAAAAGCACTTGTGCTGAGCGACATGTGGAATATTCTAATATGGAAAGACTAGGAAAACGCTTATTGGAGCCTCTGAGTCCTAAAACACTGGGCAAGCTATTGACGAATTAGCCACTACACCAGCGGTCGGCAAACTCATCAGTCCACAGAGCCAAACATCAACAGGAGAATGATTGACATTTCTTTGGAGAGCCACGTTTTTTAAACTTAAACTTCTTCTAACGCCACTTCTTCAAAACAGAGTCGCCCAGGCCGTGGTATTTTGTGGAAGAGCCACACTCAAGGGGCCAAAGAGCCGCACGAGCCTCGGTTTGCCGACCACGGCCCTACACTCCTCTCAGGCACTGCGGCTTGTCCCCACCCTATTCTACAGGCCAGGTGGAGGGCTGCTACGAAGAGAATTTTGGTTGCACATTGGCCATCTTTTCCCAATACACAGGTAAGATCCTCCCAAACTCCGTCCCGGGACCTCTCTGGTTATAAAATGGGAAAAGAGTTCACCTACACACAAAACACAACTGGTACACGGCCCGTTAAATGCCAAAAATCAGCCTGACCTTTACCACCAATGAAAGCGAGAGGTGCCTTGTAGGTCTGGCATGCTCCGAAGAGCAATGGACAAGCCGCAGTATCTGGGTCCCTTTACCCAACCTGCCCCGCCAGAGCCGTGCCGGTCCCTGAACTATGGATGCCTGTACGTCCTTCGCCATAAAAACAAAGTCACATAGCATCGGATGAACTCCGAAGAGCTCTACAGAGCTAACATTTATTATTCTTCAAGGTTAAGTGCGCTAGCTACTTCATTTGTAACTGACATCTCAGCGAACAATATTGTGACTATACAGTTCCTGCCCTCAAAAGTCCAATATAGTTGGGAATATAAGACATCCCAACACCGACTCCACACGGACAAAACCTGAGCTAAACTCCAATCCTAATGAAGACCATCTTCCTCGCTCTCCCATTCACAGCCTTTTTTTTTTTTTAATATATTTTATTGATTTTTTACATAGAGGAAGAGAGAGGGATAGAGAGTTAGAAACATCACATCGATGAGAGAGACATCGATCAGCTGCCTCTTGCACACACCCTACTGGGGATGTGCCCACAACCAAGGCACATGCCCTTGACTGGAATCGAACTCGGGACCTTTCAGTCCACAGGCAGATGCTCAATCCACTGAGCCAAACCGGTTTCAGCAAACACAGGATTTCTTAACACAGAGGCCAGAAATTCTCACTTGGAAGTCTTCTAGTGATCTGGTCTAGTCATTTTTTTTACTTTTCCCTTTGAATACTAGGAATATATACCTATTTGGGTGTGTAAAATATGTACAGTTGGCATTAAGTTGGCACTATTGAAAAGAAAAAGAACCGAAAAAGCAAACCCATGGCTCAAGAAGCATATGTCCATTTCTCTACCAACTACTATGTGAAGATTACTCAGCAAATGACGTATGTGAACATCTAGCACACTGGTGCTACAATAAAATACGTACACATTGTAGGCAGTTAATTCAGCATTTGAAACAACTGAAATGAAAAAGGATGTGATGGGTCAGCCAATCTACATTAACTTGATTTCTGGGAAAAAGGTTATACTACGTTATGGAAAGTTAGCATTGTCGCTGGAACTCTTAACAGGCATAAAAAAGTTAGGAACAATACTAAAAGAAAGTGTATCAGAATGAGGGGAGTTGAAATGAGATGGATTTTTATACACCAGAACAAGTGTTTTCTCGTGTTAAAATCACTTTTAAAAAACGTAGCAGGGTCGGTCATGAAGATTAAATGCATATATACATACATGTCGGTCACATGTAACGGTGCCTGGCACATGGTAAGGGCTCACCAGGCAGTGACTAGCATGAACGCAGCACTGAATCTAGCTCTATATCCATGGAAGACCATGATAAAATATGTTAAATTAACATCGGATGGTTCAGGACTATCTTTGCAGGAGACTACTGAACACTGCATGCGTCCTGGCCAGTTTAGCTCAGTGGATAGAGCACTGGCCTGCAGACTGAAGGGTCCGGGGTTCGATTCTGATCAAGGGCACATGCCCGGGTTGCGGGCTTGATCCCCAGCAGGGGGCATGCAGGAGGCAACCGATCAATGATTCTCTCTCATCAATAGTGTTTCCATCGCTCTCTCCCTCTCCCTTCCTCTCTGAAATCAATAAAACTAACATTAAAAAAACAAAGTAACAGAACAGGGCATGCTGTAGGAAACCAGGATTTAGAATACTGATGTGAACACTCTGAAACCTGAACTTAAAAACAGAACAATTTTAAAGATCTACGTATTCAACGAATCTGTAAATATTAATTATGTGCATTTTTTAAATTAAGAAAAATAAAAATGCAAGTCAAATTATTATACAAGACTGATTTGGTCAAAACAAAATGAAATGGCTTCTAACACAGAAAAACACCTGAAACCTATATGTTCATGTTGACACCAATCAATTTAATAACATATATATATTTTTTCAATGGAATAGCTTCTTTTTCTGTCTTGCAAGTTGTTATTCACTTCTAAATGGTTTCAAGTGAAATATTTTTTTAATGTTGAAACTTAATCACACTCTAAAAACAAGATCCTATCAAATCATGATAAAAATCCAATTAACATCTAGTTAACAATGATTGCCTTAGCTTACCAAGGGTGAACTCTTGACCTTAAAAGGTACAACAGCAGCAACAAAAAGAGTAGCTATCCTTTCACAGAGATATGCAAAGTTTAAGTAAACTCTACACTTCCACAAAACCAATTTGTAAAACGGGTTCCTCTTTTTAAAGAAACCCAAATAGTTGGAAATTTCCATTGAATTTCTGTAAGAAAGAAAACCTCTCACATTTAAATCAAAAGCTAGAGTTTAAAAAAAACACCTTAGATCCTCACTTTGCACAAGACTCTGTGCTAACAAGCACAGTTGTCCCGTGATATGTTTAAGCAAAACGTGTTTAGATTCGCAGTGACCTGAAAACAAATTTTCTTTCTAATGGATGTGATCTTCTGAATAAAATGTAAAAAAAAAAGGTTCTCAATCAACCAGCCCCATCATACATTTCACATTCTAATATTTGTTGAAAGAATGAAATCTTATTTAAAATACTTTACAGCCACAAACTTACATGAACAACAAAATGCCCTTAAGTACTCGGACAAACACAACTTAGTCAATATCAAATTAAAACTGAATTTTTAAGTTGGAAAATAATTCACTAATCACCGAAAGGCTGTGTCTGGGACAAAATGATAGTTTCACAAATTATTCTGCAGTTACTTTTTTTTTTTTTTTTTTACACTGGAAGCAAACACGCTAGCACAAACACACAGTACAAATATACAGCTGAATCAAAAAAAAAATCTACCTTCATCTAATTCCAATTCCATGTCATTCATGTGATATATGCTCTCCTCTCACTTTAAAAAGCTCAAGCCAATTCAAGAGAGTGGGGTCAACCTGGTGAGAAAAGCAAAAAAAAAAAAAAAAAAAAGAAAGAAAAAGAAAAAAGCAGATCTTCAGTGCCATCTTGTTGGTTAAACTTTCAAAGTCAAGATTCCGTATATTGTCAAAAGAAAATCACCGGGCGAAGGCAAGTATACGGTCATGAATACATGAAAGTTTATTCTTGTATTAAGTGTTTATTCATGATTGTGTTATTTCCACATGGACACCCGCATATATGCAAAGAAGTGTGCACTCCATCGCATACCTCAGAAAACTAGTCATTTATTCATAAGCATTTTAATAAACACGCTCATGTTTCAGACAACCACGTCGTGAATAGATGTATGTGTATTCAACAACCACCTCTCGGAATAGTCATATTCATGTATACCTATTTGTGCAATGACACTCGAGTTCAGAAGACAAAGTTTCCTAAGCCATTTTTACTGGACTCTTCCACCTTTGTTTTTTCGTTCCGTTATTTCCACCCAAAATGAAACCCGGTGGTTGACTAATGACTTCAGTGTACTAAAAGCTGTACAGGACCACGCTTTCCCAAATAAAAATCAACTTTCATCTACCACCCCTTGATGGATGGATGGTTTGAGGCAACTGGCAATGCAATAAAATAATAATGAAAAAAATTTTTTAATGCAAAAAAATAAATAATTATCCTTCTTTCATCTCCTTTAGCTTCAGGATGAGCCTAGCAGGTGTGACCACCTTATCCACGCTTAGCCATGAGCCAGCAGACACATCCCATCCAACCACCCAACTTTCTATCCTGGAGCCTCCTGAGCTGCAGACGCCTGGGCGCTCTCAGCCAATCAGCGCCCCGGTGGAGGGAGTCGGTGTTATTTTCACAACACGATTCCGACGGGAGGCCGCGGAGCAGCATCCTTCCTCCCCTCGACCTGCAGGCAGGTAGGCAGGTAGCAGGCACTGCCTCTTGCTTCCAGAAGGATGAACCCCAAATGTCTCTACTGGAAACCTGACTCTGGAGAGAGAGGGGCAATCTGGCCTTCACCTGCAGATTCCCCGGGAAACCCCAGACGCGGGGTGACCCCGCCAACAAGGAGCCGGGGTGAACCCCGCCCGCCAGAAGCGAGCTCTCCAGACTTGGGGGGCTCCGGAGGGGTGCCCCCCAACCCCGGCATCATGGCTGATGCACGCAGGAGGAGAGAGAGAGAGAGAGAGAGAGAGAGAGAGAGAGAGAGAGAGAGAGAGAGAGAGAGAGAGAGAGGCCGGTTTGTTTACTTGCAGCCCAGCCGCCGCCGGCCGCGCCAGCAGCATCCCTGGACCCGCCGCACGCAGCATCTCCCGCACGTTTCTATTCTTAGCACCCCGCTCCCCGGCGGAGCGAACCCCGATACTATGGGGGACACAGCCAGCTCGCCCCCTGCACCCACCACGCACCCCACCCGCGCCCCACCTTCCCCGTCTCCCCCGCGCGCCGCCGGCCCCGGGGGCGGAGGAGGAGGACGAGGAGGAGGAGGGAGGGAGGGGACCCCCGGGACGCCGGTGCATCCTCGGCTGCACCCCACCCCCCTGCCCCCGACCCCAGATACGCGCGTTACATAACCCGCCGCCCACCGCCCCGGGCCCGGCGCCCCCTCCCCGGCCGGCGGGGACCTGGGGCGCGCGGAAGGGGGGCCCCCGCGCCGAGTTGCGCAGAGAACGGGAGGCGCCGCCAGGGCCGGAGCCGGGACCGCTAGGCCGGGGAACCCTGCCCGGGGCCCCCCGGCCCCCCTCCTCCCTCCCCCCGAAAGTGAGGGGTGCCCCGTCCCCGCGCCGCCGGGCATCCCCGGCCTCCGCACCCGCGCGCCAGCCCCCGCCCACGCCCCCGGCGCGGGGACACCCCAGGCGGCGCCCCCGGCACCCCCCCCCCGCCCAAGGGCGCCAGGAGGGAGGGAGGGAGGAAGGGCCTGGCTCGGCCGGGGTCCGAGGAACGGGGTGCGGGTGGGGGGCGGCGGCTCGTTACCTGCAAAGGCGGCGGCGGCGGCCCCGCAGCTGCTCGGGCGGCGGCGGCGGCGGAGGATGGAGCCGGGGGGGCGGGGGGAGGAGAGGGGGCGACTCGGGGGTCCCCCCTCCCTCCTCCTCCCCTCCTGTCCTCCCCCCACCCCGCAGAGCCCGGGCCCCCGGAGCCCGGGGCGGCGGCGGAGGGCGGGCGCGGGGCTGCGGCGGGCGGGCGGCGGCGGGCGGGGAGGAGGGAGCCGCCGGGCCGGGCCGCGGCGCTGGCTGGCGCGGGAGGAGGGAGGGAGGGAGGGAGGCGGCGGGCGGGGGAGGAGGAGGCGGGGACTCGCTGGGAATCGGATGTCGGCGGCCCCGGCGCTCGGCGGGCGGCCGGCGGGGCGGGGAGGGCGCGGCGAGCGGCGGGGCCGGGGCTCCGGCCTCCCCTCAGGGCGCGCCCTCCCCGCCCCCCGGGGTCCTCCTCCCGCGCCCCCTCCTCGCCGGCCGGGCCGCGGGGCGGCTGGGGGACTCGGAGGAGGAGAACCCCTGACGTCAGGACGGCTCCTCGCGGCGGCGGCGGCGGCGGCGGGAGCGGCTTCCCCGCGCCCCCGGCCGGCGCGCCCGCCCGCCCCGCCGGCCTCGCCTCGGGCTTCCCCGAGCCCCCGGCCCGCCGCGCCCCGAGCCCGCTGCTCTCGCGAGAACAGCCCCCGGCAGCCCGGCGGCCCGAGACGCAGCGGGAGCGGGGCCGGGAGCGGGAAGGGCCGGGCTTCCCCGCGCCCCCGTGGCCGTGGCCGTGGCCAAACCGGAAGCCGCGCTGCCCCGAGCGGCTGGGGAAGTCGGGGCAGGGACGCACCTGGCACAGTGCGGTGCCAAAGGGAGGGTATCCCCGGGATCCCGCCTCCCCCCCCCCGGAGGAGGGGACCCCACCCTTTGCACGTCGAGGGTCAGCACCCTGCCTGGATCCGTTCCGCCCTGGTCCAGGGGACCCCCACTGTCCAGCCCGGGAACCCACGCAGCCCCCCGCAGCGCTGCCCGCCAACGGCAGCCCACACCGGGGACACAGGTTCCCCTGGGGTCGCAGTTCCCTTTGCAAATCACAGCTTGCGGGGGCCTGATCGATTTTGGGGGGCCCTGGCGGACCGTGTCCCCTGCGAAGAGGATGCATTTCTTTCTGTTGAAGTTCATGGCTCCTGAGAATGATGGCAAGGGAGACCCTATTCTGCAAGTTGGCCCTGTCTTACCATACATCACACTCCTTACCATTAGTTACAAAAGAAGTTGTTGCTTGGGGTCCAGCTTTTTTCTGACAACATGCTCTATGGATTCGAGAGCTCGACTTTTGCGGGGGGGGGGGGGGGGGGGGGGGAGTGGATGTTATTCCGCCACAGGACTCCAGCCTTGTGGATGGATGTGCACGTGTTGAGTCTCCCAATCAAGATGCTTGTTCATGCCTTTGGCTTCTTTCTGTAGGAGCGTTTCTCCTCCTGACCTGCACTTGCTTCTCTGCTTTTCCGGGTCCTGACAACCTTGTGATGGTACCCATTGTTTTATAACGTGTCCCTAGTATTTACATAGTGAGTTTTTATATTTATATAAATATAAAAGTTATATTTGTGTGTGTGTGTATATATATATATATATATATATATATATATATATATATATATATATATATATTGCAGAGAGGAAGAGAGAGAGAGAGAAGCATCAATGATGAGAGGGAATCACTGATTGGCTGCCTCCTGCACTTAAGACCAAGCCCACAAGCCAGGCATGTGCCCTTCACCAGAATCGAACCTGCGACCCTTTCTATGCTATATCCTTAGTACTTACACAGTGAGTTGTATTTCTACATCCATGTCCACATTTCTTATGAAATGCACATCTATTGGGATGGTGGACAGCAGTATGAAATCTAATAAAGAGACAGTGGTGTGTGTGTGTGTGTGTATTTTTAAAGTCAATTTTCTCCCCTTGTAAGGATAACATTTCCTGACCATTCTAGAACAAACTTTGCTGTTTTGAGATACACCATTTGCCCAAGAGAAAAGTCCTCAATTGCTGCTTTTTTTTTTCCCTTTACCCAAATTTCCCACCACATCATGGACTGGTAAGTAAACTGAAAAGTAAAAGACTATATCCTCATTTATTCAGTTTGTCAGTGTAGAAAATATACATAATTTATTCCCGTCATTATCAAACCTCTGACAGTCCCTATTGGCAAAATAATTCGGTTACAGATTTCTTGCCATAAATGACAAAAAATGGGTCAGATTTTTATTCTACAGTAACCCAACCACTTTTTATTTTTAAAGAAAGTAGTTCCTTATGATACCAGCACTAAAAAAGTGCTCTGGAAAGCTTTTACATAGTTGACTTTGAGGTTGTGCTACTCTGAATGACTAGATATGACTTATTGATTGCAATTTTCATTTGTTTCCAATTTTAACTAATATATTTGTTAAAGCCAAATTTGTCTTATAAGCCATACTGCCTCAAAACACATTGCATAGGCTCATCAGATTGCATTAAATCTTAGTTGGATTAAACCCTAAAATTAAGTTTTGTATAAACTACAGTGGAGTACATACCCCAGACTTCATGTATTATAGAGTGTTTGAAAAACGGTAAACTTTTTTTTTAATATATTTTATTGATTTTTCTTACAGAGAGGAAAGGAGAGAGATAGAGAGCTAGAAACATCGATGAGAGAGAAACATCGACCAACTGCCTCTTGCTCACCCCCTACCAGGGATGTGCCCGCAACCAATGTACACGTCCTTGACTGGAATCGAACCTGGGACCTTTCAGTCCGCAGACCGACACTCTACCACTTAGCCAAACTGGTTTCGGCTGAAAAACGGTAAACTTCTATTTCTGCTCTATTTTTCTCTTATACTGTAGTAATTTCATCAACCTCTATAATAAAGGCGTGTTAGTTTTTATTACAGAATTATTTATTATAGAACTACTTTATTTTTATTTTATTTTTTTATCTTAGAGGAAGGGAGAGAAAGGGAGAGGAACATCAATGTGAGAGAAGAACATTGATCGGTTGCCTCCTGCATGCACCCCAACCAGGGATGGAACCCACAACGAGGTATGTGCCCTGACCGAGAATCGAACCTGAGACCCCTTGATAGGGGATGATGCTCCAGCCAACTGAGGTACACTGAGCAGAGCAGAGCTATGATTTATTTGAACAACATCAGTCTTTCTCTCAGACTGTGCCATCGTTTATTGGCAGAATCCACCAGTTGTGGTGTGATGGTACCTCATGCAGAATGTCTGCTGGCTTTCTTATCTTCATTGTCATCGCACGCTAATAACATGGGGCGGAGCAGCATGTCCATCCATGAGACGGTCCCTCCTAAATTTTGGAGAAAACTCCCTCATTCTTTTTTTCTAATCCTCATCTGAGGTTATTATTCCATTGATTTTTAGAAGAGTGGAAGAGAGAGGGAAAGACAGAGAGAACTATCAATGTGAGAGAAACACATCAATTGGTTGCCTCCTGCACGCACCCCAACCAGGGTCCAGGATGGGAAGGAGTCTGCAACTGAGATACATGCTCTTGACTGGAATTGAATCTGGGACCCTTCAGTCCACAGGCCAATGCTCTATCCACTGAGCCAAACTGGCTAAGACTCATTAAGCCAGATCTTCTTAAGACTAGCATCTCTCAAGAGTAGAAATGTATGCATTGTAAGAAAAGTATTCACCTTTCTCGACTAGAAATGAGTAAATGAGATACTGAGAGCTCATTTCTGTCCCACCATTGGTTGGGGGTAATTTAAACTAGAAGGTACGTTTATAATTTCAGGACAGCAGGTAACAAAAATTAAGTTACTGCTTCTGTCATATTAACAAGGACCTCTTGCATCCACTGTCCAGGACATGGCACATAGCATGCATTCAATACGTGTTTGTTGAATAAATTAATGAACAAATGGACTGATATACCTACCTCTGCTCTCTGAGCAGCTTACATAGTACTTTCCTCTTGGATGGCTTATTGCAGTGGTCGGCAAACTCATTAGTCAACAGACCCAAATATCAACTGGACAACGATTGAAATTTCTTTTGAGAGCCATATTTTTTCAACTTAAACTTTTGTGGAAGAGCCAACACTCAAGGGGCCAAAGAGCCGCATGTGGCTCGAGAGCCACCGTTTGCCAACCACGGGTTTACTGGGAAGGTCATGAACACACTTTGGAGACCCGCAGACCTGAGTTCAAATCCTGTCTCAACAGAATTTGTCTCAGGCAAGTAAGTTGCTTAACTTTTCTAAATCCTAATTTCCTCCTCACATGTGAAATGAAGCAACCACTTCAACCGCTTATTAAGAGAATTAAAGGTGCCAAAACTGGTTTGGCTCAGTGGATAGAGTGTCAGCCTGCAGACTCAAGGGTCCCGGGTTCGATTCCGGTCAAGGGCATGTACTATGGTTGCGGGCACAATCCCCAGTGGTGGGTGTGCAGGAAGCAGCTGATTGATGATTCTCTCTCATCGGTGTTTCTAGCTCTCTATCTCCTTTCCTCTCTGTAAAAAATCAATAAAATCTATTTTTTTTTAAAGAGAGAGAATTAAAGGTGATGAAATACTCTGTCATATCTAACAAATAGTGAGTGGCCAGCCAGCTACAACTTCTCTACCATGAATGCGACTCTATCCATTACCATAGCACTAGCTGCTACACCGAAGATACCAGACCTGACCTGGCCCAAAGCTCTCATCCATGGAAATCTAGGAATGGCCCACGGTCTCTCACAGTTTCTACTATCCTCAAAGGGCCCAAGTTCCTTCCCCAACAAGGCTCTCACACATTCAACACAAGATCACAACATAGAGGGGGCAGAGAACGAAGAGTCACGCAGGGAAGGTTCAATGGCATCACTTCCATCCACCTTCCACCGGCCAGAACCCGCCCGGGTCACCTGACTACAAGGCAGGCCCAGGAAGCCGAGCTTCGCCCAGGAAGGAAAAGGAACCTGTTTGATGTCCAGCCAGCACGTCGCTGGCACCGCTGATTTCTGAAACAACCGTGTCGAGCCTCCAGCTGTAATTAGCGCATATCCTGCATGATTAATAGAGCAATTTTCAGAAGGAGCAGAGTTTAAATCCAGATACGAGGAGCAGAGGAGTCCGTCGCAATAGCCATCGGTACTAATTTTTCTCTCTTTTTCACAGCTGTCTTTCTCGAGGTGCGGGTCAGAGGTCTGTGTCAGTAACACACGAGACTACCCGGGGAACTAATCTCAACCGGGATGGCTAAAGCCCTCTGGGACTCCCCTCTTATTTCATTGTCACACACACGCCCCTCCACCCCCCTTACGTTACTAGAATATGAATGAAGAGGTTTCATTCATATCCTCTTTCTGTCTCTCTCTGTCTGCTCAGCCTGTTAGCAATTACGCAATCCCCGGGATCATACTGAGTATTTGAGAGCCTCTTGGGTCACAGGAAGTTACTGACCACAATAACTGCTTGTGGGGCATCGAGCTAAAACTCAGGTTCTAGCCGAAACCGGTTTGGCTCAGTGGAGAGAGCGTCGGCCTGCGGACTGAAAGGTCCCGGGTTCGATTCCCGTCAAAGGGCACATACCTTGGTTGCGGGCACATCGCCAGTAGTGGATGTGCAAGAGGCAGCGGATCAATGATTCTCTCTCATCGATGTTTCTAACTCTCTATTCCTCTCTCTTCCTCTCTTAGAAATCAATAAAATATATTTTTTTTAAAACAAAAAAACAAAAAAAAACTCATGTTCTAACCCCAAACCTGCAGCCTACACAGTCCTTATTCCCGGCTGCTCAGAAGGATCCAGGGATGTGAGGAACTCCAGACCCCTTGTGGAAACTGATAAACAGAAGCCTCGCCGGGACCGGTTTGGCTCAATGGATAGAGCATCGGCTTGGGGACTGAAGGGTCCCGGGTTCGATTCCGGTCAAGGGCATGTACCTTGGTTGCGGGCATATCCCCAGTAGGGGGTGTGCAAGAGGCAGCTGATCGATGACTCTGTCTCATCAATGTTTCTAACTCTCTATCTCTCTCCCTTCCTTTCTGTACAAAATCAATAAAATATATTTAAAAAAAAAAAATAAAAAATAAAAAAAATAAAATAAACAGAAGCCTCCTTTCATCCCCACGCCTCGTGTCAGGCTGTCACGTGAGCTTCCTGAGCCCGGGGCATTTCTGGCGGCTTCCGAGTCTGCTCACCACCGCAGCTCACAGAGACATCGTCCCAGTCAACTTCCAGCCCCTGCCGAGGTCATCACGGTGCCTTTTCTCTGTGACCCGGTATCAGGCGCAGTCAGAAACAACGTTTCTTCTGCTAATGGAGATGCCTGCAGAACCCACTGGGAGGTTTCCATCTACACCCCACTTTAAAAAAAACAAACAAAACAAAACAAAAAACACCTACTTCGAAGTCCTCTGCTGGTGGTAACATTTCCCTGAATGACACTGGCTTGCTGGAGAAATAGCTGGCCACTGGTTGAAGGTCAATACCCTAGGACAGTGGTGGGCAAACTCATTAGTCCACAGAACCAATTATCAGCAGTACGACGATTGAAATTTCTTTGGAGAGCCACATTTTTAAAACTTAAACTATATAGGGAGGTACATGGTTATTAACTTACCTAGTGCAAATATCTGTGTTTCCTGATGGTCATAGGTTCTATAGTCTTGACCCACAGGTTGAGAACCGCCAGCAGGGTCACCTAAGACCATCGGAAAACACAGATATTTACATTACGATTCATAACAGTAGCAAAATGACCATTATGAAGCAGCAATGAACATAATGTTATGGTTGGGGGTCACCACAACATGAGGAACTGTATTAGAGGGCCGTGGCATTAGAAAGGTTAAGAACCGCCGAAACCGGTTTGGCTCAGTGGATAGAGTGTCGGTCTGCAGACTGAAAGGTCCCAGGTTCGATTCCCGTCAAAGGGCATGAACCTTGGTTGCAGGCACATCCCCAGTAGGGGGTGTGCAAAAAGCAGCTCGTCGATGTTTCTCTCTCATCGATGTTTCTAGCTCTCTATCCCTCTCCCTTCCTCTGTGTAAAAAAAAAATCAATAAAATCTATTTTAAAAAAAGAAAAGAAAGGTTGAGAACCACTGCTCTGTAGAGAGAGTCTAGAGGCGGATCCATGTGCAGCCCTGTGCCTACCTCTCAGATGTCCCACCTGCTGGAAGACCACCATGTATGACACGGTGAAGCAGTAGAAATACGTGTCAAAGGGCAGGAGCACACACCCTGGGAACCATTCGCAGCGGAATGGAGAGGAATGTCAAGGTCAACCTAAAGCGAAGTTAATGACATGTCAGCTGAGCTTTTCCTTGGGGTCAGGAGTGGAGCAGGAGCCCTACCAGGAAGTGAACACAAAAGTAAATCAAGCGAGAGTAGCACTGGGGACTCCAGGAAGAGAAAGTGGGTGCGGGGAAGGTTCCAGTGTCCCGCCGACATCTGAGCTGGGCTGGGAGAAGAATGAGGAGGAGGAAGCGTTTGCAATTGGGCAAGAGCCGTGGAGAGAGAGAGAGGAGCAGGAAGGACTTCCAGAGTAACTTAGGATGTGGAATCATCAGAACTGAGTCACCCGGCGGGGAGCAGAGGGGTGGTGACAAGAGAAAGCCCGAGAAAGTCTAATGCTTGAGGGCAGGGGAAAAAATAGCCAGATGAGTAAGAAGAGAAACAAGAAGTTATGTAACCAGCCGAGATGGGAGAGAATTTTGGAAAGGGGGGGAAATGAGAGAAATTAGACAATGCAAATGGAAAAAAGGGGAAGAGATTGAAAATGAAAGAAAAAAAAAAAAGAGAGAGAGAGAGAGAGAGAGAGAGAGAGGGTAATTATTGAGGAAGTAAGAACTTGAAAGGCCATGGAAAGAGAGAAAAGCTAAAGGGATAGACTTTGAATGGAAGGTGGGTTCCTCTACGCAGGGTTGAGCATCAACCTATAAACCAGTAGGTCAAGGTTCAGTTCCCTGTCAGGGCACATGTCCAGGTTGCAGGCTCAATCCCCAGTGTGGGGTGTGCAGGTGGCAGCTGATCAATAATTCTCTCTGATCATCGATGTTCCTCTCTCTCTCTCTCTCTCTCTCTCTCTCTCTCTCTCTCTCTCTCTCTCTCTCCCCCTCCCTCCCTTCCTCCCTCTCTCCCTTCCTTTCTGAAATCAATAAAAAAAGTGCACAGGGAAAAGGTTGGCATAGGTGGAAAGGGTTTGCAGGCAGATGGCAGAGATGTGAGTGTTGGTGGCAGGAAGGAGGAAGGACCATGTGACAGGGCGGGTGGGATGCAGGTGGGATGGGGATTGAATCAGAAGGCCTTGCATTTCAGTGCCTTGAGCCTAAGCTGGTACATGCCATGCATTTGATCGAGTTCTTTCCACATGGTTATGCCCAATCTCTCCTTTCAGGACTGAAACAGGCATTTCTCCAGCTGCTGGGCATGCCGGTCACTGACGCTGCTTAACGAAGTCCCCTTTCCAGGAAATGCCTTCTACTGAGACCCACTGCACCCCAGCCCACCCCCCTTCCCAGGGAGCTTTCAGTCCTGGGAGGGTCCAGCCCTCACCTCAGTTCTGGACAAGTCTTCAGGATCATCCAAACCCACACTCCCCCACGGGGCTCTCAAAGCCCGCTATCCCAACACACACAAACACACACACACACACACACAGCCCCCCATTCCAACACACATACACACAGCCCCTCATCCCAACACACACACACACACAGCCTCCCATCCCAACACACACACACACACACACACACACACACACACCCCCATCCCAACACACATACACACAGCCCCTCATCCCAACACACACACACACAGCCCCCCATCCCAACACACACACACAGCCCCCCATCCCAACACACACACACACACACACACACACATACACACAGCCCCCATCCCAACACACACACACACACACACACACACTGATCCTGAAAGCACTCCCCCTGATCCTGCAAGCCATAGCCCATCTCAGAGTTAGTCTCCCTGGGAATCCGCCCGGAGAAGGAAGCCCTGCTGGCGTGCCTTGGGAACATCAGGGTTTCATGAATGAACAGCTCTGAGGTGGTAAAACCTCCTCTCCCCCGCTCCTCCCTCTTATTTCCACGTGGATTAAAATGACTCTCCTCACATTCCCCCCCTTCCTCCCCCCTCCCCGGGGGTGCGGCTGACTGGGGACTCTGGGGAGAAGTGACTGGGCCCTTGGCCATTCTGAGGTTCCTCAGTTTGGGGGTCAAGCCTGCTCCCTGTAGGACAAGAGGCCGGCTCTGCGGTCCGGCCCTGTGGTTTTCTGGGTCCAGGGCGGAGCGTTAGCAATCTTGCTCATCTACTGGCCCAAACGCACATTCTCCAACCCGAGTCGCTCCAACAGAAAGCTGCCAGCTTCCTTCCCAACACCTGCCTTATGTAGTGCTTCTCTCCCTCTCTTCTTAAAATAATATTTTTATGTTATTTCATTGATTTCAGAGAGGAAGGGAGAGGGAGAGAGAGACAGAAACATTAATGATGAGACAGAATCATTGATTGGCTGCCTGCTGCACGTTCTCTAACTGGGAATGGAGCCCACAACCCAGGCATGTGCCCTTGACCAGAATCGAACCCCGGGACCCCTCAGTCTACAGGCCAACGCTCTATCCACTGAGCCAAGCCTGTTAGGGCATGTATTGCATTTCCTAACTGAGATCCACGTTTGCAAGGAGGAGAGAAGAGCTATTTTGTTCTGGGAAACTTTACCCCTACCTACAATCACTTTTTAAGAAAACATATTTTAATGATTTACAGAGAGGAAGGGAGAGGGATAAAGAGTTAGAAACATCGATGAGAGAGAAACATCGATCAGCTGCCTCCTGCACACTCCCCACTGGGGATGTGCCCACAACCAAGGCACATGCCCTTGATGGGAATCGAACCTGGGACCTTTCAGTCCACAGGCTGACACTCTATCCACTGAGCCAAACCGGTGAGGGCTCTACAAGCACATTCAAAAGGGAAAGAAACTCTAGTGTTTGGGAGACTTGGGGGGAGTGAGGGAGGAGGGGGTGGAGCGCGGTAATAAACCAGCAAGACTGACAAGGAGTGTTAAAAATAAACACGACGCGGAATATAAGATAAAACAATCATGGTTTCGACATTTAGCCAATGTTCATGAACTCGAGTCATATATGCAAGGGGTGAGTCACGAAGGGAATTTACCCAAGTTCCCAGCCATTAGAGTCAAATCATTGTTCTTTATCCTCCAAACCGTCGCCTTAATCCAAAAGGTTTATAGAGAACCAAGAATGCTGGCTCTGTTACAAAGACCTGCAACAGCCTTTTGCTAACATCAGTTTTACCATTAACTTAATTACCCTTTATTACCGAAAGATAAGTATGCTAAATGGACCCACGTATTCAAGCATCTATGGTCGGTTTCCAGAAGTGACGGTGAGGATGGCATTGCTTTTCTACTAATGCTTATTTTTAAATTACCTGAATTGGACTTCATGTTACCCCAAATTACCCTTCCAGATAATTTTTTCAGGCTTAGACCCAAATCCAGGATAGCTCTGAGACTTTTTCCATAGCAAGAAATCAGGTGAGATTATTTTTGTTTTCAGAATGAACGGGATGAAGAACAGTTTATGTTCGAGCCATTGAATGTTTGAAGTGTCATATTGTACAGTTCCCACATTGAATATAATTCTAATTCTCAAATCCATTTTTGTTGCTTTGAAGACCAATCAAATGTAATAAGGTTTCAAGAGCAAGAAAGCATGTATGTGGCCTTTTCTCATCTGTTTGGGTGTCTAAGGCACTGTTAAGTATTGATGAAATAACTCCATAATCCGTTTGTGGCTTGCCAGTCATTTTGCTTATCAATAATGCTGTGTATCAGTTTCCCTAAAGCATCCAGATTTCTTGAGGGGAAAAAAGTAGAAGCTATGCAATGTAATTTTTCATTGTGTTTTCTTTTTCTTTCCTTTTGTAATCCTCACCCAAGGATATGCTTAGAGAGAGGAAGAGGGAGAGAGAGAGAGAGAGAGAGGAGAAGGAGAAGGAGAAGGAGGAGGAGGAGCAGGAGGAGGGGAGGAGGAGGGAGGAGGAGGAAAGGAGGAAGGAGGAAGGAGAGAAGGAGGGAAGGGAGAAAGGGGAAGGGGAGGGGGAGGGGAAGGGGGAGGAGGAGGAGGAGAGAGAAAGAATGAGAGGGGGGAGAGAGAGAGAGAGAGAGAGAGAGAGAGAGAGAGAGAGAGAGAGAGAGAGAAAGGAAGGAAGGAAGGAAGGAAGGAAGGAAGGAAGGAAGGAAAAGGAAGGAAGGAAGAAAGAAAGAAAGAAGAAAGAAAGAAAGAAGAAAGAAAGAAAGAAAGAAAGAAAGAAAGAAAGAAAGAAAGAAAGAAAGAAAGAAAGAAAGAAAGAAAGAAAGAAAAAAGAAAGAATTGATCAGCTGGCTGGCTGGACGAGGGATCAAACCCACAACTGGGCATATGCCGTGACCAGATTCAAACCGGCAACCTTTCGGTGCACAGGAGGACACTCAGCCACCTGAGCCACTTGGGCTGGGCAGTGTTTCACCCTTTAATACAGGGCTACGGGGGGAGAGGGGGGGTGTCAGGAAGTGGGGGGACACCAGGCCTTCCAGGTCTCCACCCCGCTGTGACATTCGCATGTGATGAACGCATGAGATGGCGAGATGGCTCCACGCTCAGAGGTGCTGATGGGTTTGCTCTGAGCAGTCAACCCTCATACCCGGGCCTCTGGCGCGCCATTTGGAGACGGCTGACTGGGGTTAATGGTGCAAGCTGCGGCTCTGGAACAGAATTCCTCTCTCTGTGAAGCTAATTGGCCCATCTGGGGATTAAACTGGTAACAGTGCCCTTATTTGTCAACCCATCCATCCAGTGGTTGAACCTGGTGGCATCCGAGCCATGCCCCCCTTTCAGCCGCTGTATTTCCACATCCTACTATCACGACTTTAGAAAGAGGAAGAGATTATTTTTTTAAACGATACAAGCGATTTATCAACCCAAATCACGGTTAAGAAAATCATTAAAAATTAAATAATAATATTAATTTTAATAATCATTAAAATTAAATAATAAAAATTAAATAAATAATAATAAAATTAAATAATAATCCTGTTGCTAATCATGTGTAAGTGAACACGCTCGGGCATGGGAAACAGAACAGGAGGCAGGCTGGCTTCCTGTTAAGGACCTTAGTGCAGAGGGCCCCCTGGGAATGCCCATGGATGACCTTTCATTATCATCAGCTGAGCTCCAGGCGTGGGAACACTTTTCCCCAAAATGTGGGAGACGGTGATCAGTACCAATTTCTTATCTTTATCCAGGTGCTGGGAATGAGGAAGGAATAGGACTTAGACTCACCCAGGTCTGGATATGCTAAATCCCAGGAATGAGGAATGGATAGGACCTGGGCACACCCAAAACTCCTTTCACCTTAACCCCCCCTGGAAATCAGTAAATGCGCTGTGTTGTCTGTGATGGGTGTGACTGTCTCTCCATCAGAGTGGCAGCTCCCCACCTGGGTCCCAGCTTGAATCTATTTCTGTGTCTTGATCACTTTTTTCTTTAATTTCTTAATCCCCAGCTCCTCCACTCAGGAACCTGTCCTTTTCTGCGCGGGTCTCCCCCACACCTTAGTCGATTGCAGATTCCAGAATTACTTTCAAAACTGTCAAGACATGCCTTTGGAGACCTCCTCCTGGCACCCCAAGGACTGCAGAGGATTAACCACCACCTCAACCCTCCCCCAAAGCCTTAGGTTTCAAATGGAGACCTGACCTTTCCCCTCTTGATTTCTCTTTGTTTCTAGGCTCATCAGAAGGCTTTTTAAAATCCCGACCCCAGAGAATTTTTAAAAACCTGTTTACCGATGACATGACCAATACCAGGACTTTGACAAAGAAAAAAACAAATGCTTTTGGCCACAAGATAGAGGCCCTGCCTTCACTATAGACTGTAGTTCTATAAATTTTTTTAAAATATATTTTATTGATTTTTTTACAGAGAGGAAGGGAGAGGGATAGAGAGCTAGAAACATTGATGGAAGAGAAACATTGACCAGCTGCCTCCTGCACATCCCCCACTGGGGATGTGTCTGCAACCAATATACATACCTTTGACTGGAATCAAACCTGGGACCTTTCAGTCCGCAGGCTGATGCTCTGTCCACTGAGCCAAACCGGTTTCAGCTAGACTGTAGTTCTGACTTTAATTCGGTGGAGTACAGAGCATATTTAAATTCAAAACGTCTTTTTAGATCTTCTTAGATATTTCTTTGCTCTCAGTTTCCTCATGATTTACCTGATTCTCTTCTCCGATTCAAATAATGGCTAATATCTGACTGATACACACACACAAAAATCAAGCCCCATGTTGTCAGTGCAGTGGGCAACGGTAGAGCTTACAGCATAATGGACATGAACAAGTCAAACATAAAAACACACACACATACACACACACACACAAAAACAGTAAAATTAGGTGAGTTAACTTAAGAATGAAAATGTTGTTCAACTTGGTTGTTGAAGTGTTTATTCATGCAAATCCACCTTTCCCAGAAACTGGCGCTTCTGCCATTACATTTATATTTTGGAGCAGGAGAATCTTTCTTTCTAGGTTGATTCATAATTCTTACTTAGAAATTTATTCAAAACTTTATTAAGTTCCAAATTTGTTTTTGAGTGCAGTCACTCTGCAGCACATATGTGCATGCATATTCATGAGCATCACAATTTACAGATAAATTGTTATATTTGTCTTATTAAGGAATATTATTTTGCCTTATTTTTCCTTTGACAGGTACTTCCTTTTCCAGTGACTCACCTTCGTTGGTATAGTGTGAAGATGCAGTATTTTTTTTTTTCCTGAAGATAAAATATTAATTAATTGTGTGACGTTTTAAGCCTCTTTATTCTTTAGGTCATGGGGATTAGAACTTTGGCTGCCATGTTATACACTGAGTAGCCACATCATGATGATCTCTGAACGCATAACAATCTGGCCACTCAGTGTATCTGTGTCTCCAATGGGCACCAAAAGTACTCTAGACTTTTGCTGGAGATCAACCACCTATTTGCCCTTAGCTTCCTGTCAGTCAGTGCAAAGGGGAACACTGATCAGGTGCACAATGTATTGTATCTTTGATATCCAATAAATGAGGTGCTCAAGAGAAGTACACTGAGTGGTCAGATTATTATGCATTCAGAGATATAATAAGCTGGCTACTCAGTGTACTTGTTAACAGTATGTGATATGAAAGGGTAAAAGACTGTAATACTATGAGTATGAAATGAGGGAAATCACTAAGAGATTCCTACGAACAGAGCTTTGGATGAGGGAGAAACTTGATGCAGGGAACCATTACATATTCAGTAGATATAAAGAACTCAAGCCGAATCCAGTTTGGATTCAGTGGATAGAGCATCAGTCTACAGACTGAAAAGTCCCAGGTTCGATTCCGGTCAAGGGCATGTACCTTGGTTGGGGGCACATCCCCAGTAGGGGGTGTGCAGGAGGCAGCTGATCAATGATTCTCTCTCATTGATGTTTCTAACTCTCTATCCCTCTCTCTTCCTCTGTAAAAAAATCAATAAAATAAAATAAAAGAACTCAAGGGAAGTGTGATATCACCATTTAAGATTATTCCTGTTGAACAAAAGAAGAAAAAGACATGCAGCTTGAAGTCCCTCGTGCATTAATTTCTTTAGATCAATAAGAAATAAGAGGTTTGGGGTTATTAATGTTTTCTAGAAAAGCTTGCAAAACAAAACAACAACAACAACACCAACAACAAATTTTATCACAGAGTGGAACGAATGAAGGGATTGAAGACTTGGGATTTGAGGTTTGATTCCCAGCTTTGGAATGTGAAATTGCGCAAAAAATGTCATAAGACTTCAGTTTTGGCCACTTTTATTTTAAAGTTAGAATGTTTGTTTTCTTGTTTATTAATAAAATTGTAAGGCTCTTTCTATATTCTGGATACAAATCCTTTGTTAGATTTATGAATTGCAAATATTTTCTCCCAATGGGTGGCATTTTATTTCTTTGTTTTGTTTTATGACCCTGATTAGGACTTCCAATATAACAGAATAGGAGTGGTGAAAGGAGGTGGATGGAGGGGACATATTCAGTATTTTATTCAGTATTTTATCATTAAGTGATATGTTAAGTATAGATTTTTTTTTGTGGGGTTTTTAAAATATATTTTATTGATTTTTTTACAGAGAGGAAGGGAGAGGGATAGAGAGTTAGAAACATAGATGAGAGTGAAACATCGACCAGCTGCCTTCTGCACAACCCCCACTGGGGATGTGCCCACAACCAAGGTACATGCCCTTGACTGGAATAGAACCTGGGACCCTTGAGTCCTCAGGCCAATGCTCTATCCACTGAGCCAAACCAGCCTCGGCAAGGTATAGATTTTTAATTGCTGACCTTTGTAAGGTTGATAAAATTCCTTTTTCTCTTAGTTTGCTAAGAGAAATCATAAATTTATGTTGAATTTTGTTAAAAAGCCTTTTCTGGATTTATTGGAGGTACTTACTTGGTTTTTCTTTGTTTTATTTTTATTTTTTAAAAATATATTTTATTGATTTTTTACAGAAAGGAAGGGAGAGGGATAGAAAGTTAGAAAGATCAATGAGAGAGAAACATTGATCAGTTGCCTCCTGCACACCTCCTACTGGGGATGTGTCCACAACCAACGTACATGCCCTTGACCAGAATCGAACCTGGGACCCCTGAGTCCACAAGTTGTTACTCTATCCACTGAGCCAAACCAGTCAGGGCAGGTTTTTCTTTGTTTTAATATGGAGAATTGCATTAGTTAATTTTTTTAATGTTAAACCACCCCTGCATTCCTTGGGTAAACCCCAGTTGGTCATGATTTCTTATTCTACCTATTGCTGAATTAGATTCGCTAATTAAAAAAAAAAAAGATTTTGTATCTCCGTTCATAAAGGATCTTGTTGAGTGGCAGTGGGCGTTCTGGCTCTCAACTAGGCCTTTCAGATGCACCATGTCAAGGGGGGTCAGGGCTGTCTCACTATTACTCCTACATGACCTCCACTGGCGTTGAGTTGGTGGGATTTGGCCTCATTACTAATGTGTCTTGGTCAGGTTGGGCTGCCATCATAAAATACCATAAATTGAGTGGCTGAAACAATAGAAATTAATTAGATCACTGTCTAGAGGCTAGAAGTCCAAGTTCAAGATTTGCCAGGATTTGGATCCTGGTGGTGAGAGTGCTCTTCCTGTTTTACAGATGGCCACCTTCTTGCTATGTCCTCATGTGGCAGAGAGGAGAGGGGTTAGAAAGAGACAGAAAGAGACAGAGACACAGATAGAGACAGAGTCAGAATCAGAGGTAGAGGTAGATGTTGAGATAGAGAGCCCTCGCTGGGTCCCTTCTTATAAGGACACTAATTATATCATCTCAAGGCCCCACCCTTATCACCTCACTTAATTTTAATTACCTCCTGTTAGGCCCTACCTCCAAATACAGTCACATTTGGGGAGAAGGGTATTAGAGCTCAACATGAGAATTTGGGGGGACACAATGCAGTCCACAGTAGGATGATGGTCATGGAAGTCCTGCATCTCTTAGAGGCCTCCTCTGGTGCTCCCCAGAGGGGAGAGGGAGGACTGCTCCCTGCTGCTGAGGCGGGTGGCCGGCCTCCGTGGACACGCTGCACCACGAGGTGCTGGGGAGAGTCATTTTTGTGATGCCCTCAGGTGATGTGAGTCAGGTTTTCCTGCTAAGAAGTCATGTGAGAGGACCTGTGAGGGGTCACAAGACAATGAAACGTTCGTGGCCTTCAGTGGCCCTGCTGACAGCCAGCAAGAGAATGGGGACCTGGGACCTGTCGCTGCAGGGGATGGAATTCTGCCAGCAGCCACCTGAGCCTGGAGGTGCACCCTGAGGGCCAGGAAGGGACCGGCCAGGCCACCCCCCTCCAGTGCAGCCTGGGAGAGCACAGGAGGCCAGCGAGGCTCCACCCAGCTCCTCACCAAGGAGACCTTGAGTTAGTGGTGCATGTGGCTTTAAACTGCTAAAGTTGAGGTCATTGTTAGAGCGCAATCGATAACTAATATGTCACTATGATTTTTTAAATATACATATATATTTTATTGATTTTTTACAGAGAGGAAGGGAGAGGGATAGAGAGCTAGAAACGTCGATGAGAGAGAAACATCAACTAGCTGCTTCCTGCACATTCCCTACTGGGGATGTGCCCGCAGCCAAGGTACATGCCCTTGACTGGAATCGAACCTGGGACCTTTCAGTCCGCAGGCCGATGCTCTATCCACTGAGCCAAACAGGTTTCGGCTGATTTCTTTTTTTAAATTGATTTCAGAGAGGAAAGGAGAGAAAGAGAGAGAGAGAGAAACATCAATGATGAAAGAGAATCATTGATCAGCTGCCTCCTGCAGGCCCCTATTGGGGATTGAGCCCACATGTAGCATTGCTCAGAATCGAACCTGGGACCCTTTAGTGTCATCCCAGGCTGATGACACTCTATCCACTGTGCCAAACCGTCTAGGGCTGTCATTCTGATGTCTAACTCTTTATACTTATGATCTCTTCTTACCCCCCCTCCCCTACCCCGTGCATTACAGCAGATCCTGGGAAAATGCTTGATTAGGATGGAGTGAGGTTCTCCCGCTTTCTGCAATGCATCTGTGACATAAATAAGCAGCGAGTGTGGGCATTCGGGGCTACGCTTCCTGATGGATCTGTAGCACACGCCCGATAAAAACTCCGGGCATTTCTTGTCATACGAAGTATGTGGGCTTCCTGCAGCATAGTCCTTCTGCCAAAAGCTGGAGGAAACGACAAAGGGTAATACAATTTAATATCGGAGGAGCTGGCAACAGATGGACTGTGGGCTTTTAAAAATGTGTTGGAATCTTTAAGGTGAGTGACTCCATTATGACCAAAAATGGAAGGAAGGTTTGACATGTGTACAGCGGAGAGAATAAGCAAGCAATGTCAAACTCTTATGGAAAAGAAAAGAGTGAAGCTGAAACCGGTTTGGCTCAGTGGAGAGAGCGTCGGCCTGTGGACTGAAGGGTCCCAGGTTCGATTCCAGTCAAGGGCATGTACCTTGGTTGCGGGCACATCCCCGGTAGGGGGTGTGCAAGAGGTAGCTGGTCGATGTTTCTCTCTCATTGGCCTTTCTAGCTCTCTCTCCGTCTCCCTTCCTCTCTGTGGAAAATCAATACAATATATTAAAAAAAAAAGAAAAAAGAAAAAGAAAAGAGTGAAGAGGAACACATCTATGATTAGCATCAACAAAAGGACCTCTGTGCCAAACACTTCAAGACTAAAACAAAACAAGTTGAAGACGGGAGATAGCGGTTACAGAATGCCTCAGGCTAAGAAACATGGAAGGCGGGGCCACATCCCTACGGAGCTCATGATGACCACGTCGGCATGGGTGTTCATATCCCATTGAAGGGACACACACATGTCCGTCATCCCTCGCCCATTTCAAAATTCCAAAAGAAGTTCAGTCCTGCCGAAACCGGTTTGGCTCAGTGGATAGAGCGTCAGCCTACGGACTGAAAGGTTCCAGGTTCGATTCCGGTCAAGGGCATGTACCTTGGTTGCGGGCACATCCTCAGTGCGGTGTGTGCAAGAGGCAGCTGATCAATGTTTCTCTCTCATCGATGTTTCTGGCTCTCTGTCCCTCTCTCTTCCTCTCTGTAAAAAATCAATAAAATGTATTTTTTAAAAAGAAGAAGTTTGGTCCAAGATGCAGCCTGAGTCTCATCCTATTTTCTCCTCCAGAAGATCTCGGGGAGCTGTCAATGTCGCCTCCATCGCTCACCGCTCCAGGTGGGCCTTGCTGGCTCCCCGGTGCTGCCAGATTGCGGAGCCCACTGCTCGGAGTGCTGTCATTCCTTCCGATCCCCACGTTTGCTGCCTCCGCTGTCATCCCTCCCCGGCCCACCACGCCTGCCTTCCCCTTCTATTTCCACCTCCGTCTGTCCTTCCACATGGCCCTGCGCGGTGGGAGCAGCATTCTCTTCCCGTCTGACATCACCTCTCTCCTACGGACGCCTCCAGCAGAGCGCACCTCAAAGGGAAGGCAATTGTGCAACTGTTTTGCTGACACATTTCGGCAGCACAGAATCTCCTAACCAGAAGCATCCTTTTTAAAAAAATATATATTTTATTGATTTTTTACAGAGAGGAAGGGAGAGGGGGAGAGAGTTAGAAACATCGGTGAGAGAGAGACATCTATCAGCTGCCTCCTGCACACCTTTTACTGGGGATGTGCCCGCAACCAAGGTACATGCCCTTGACCGGAATTGAACCTGGGACCCTTCAGTCCGCAGGCCGATACTCTATCCACTGAGCCAAACCAACCAAGCCCTTAAAAAAGATTTTTTAAAAAAATTTTATTGCCTGGCCAGTGAAGCTCAATGGTTGAGCATTGACCTATGAACCAGGAGGTCATGATTCAATTCCCAGTCAGGGCACGTGCCCTGGTGGTGGGCTCAATGCCAAGTGTGGGGCATGCAGGAGGCAGCCGATCAGTGATTCTCATCACTGATGTTTCCGGGTAAACTGGAATACACTGCACTATTGGTACATCTGTGGTGTCTGTCAATGTCCATTTCTTGTCTGACTCCATATTTGACTGTGCATGTGTAAACACTATAACGTCCTGAGGAGGTGCAACACATGTGGGGGAAAAGAATGGACAAAATGTGGGCACAAAATTAATAAGCCTTAGTAAATATTTTTAAAATAAAGTTTAGTCCATCTGGGAGAGGCATACATCTTGTTTTTATCCGGTGGGGCACTCCCTGCCTCACAGTTCTCACTCCCTCCACTAATTAGAAAAAGTAGCCATTCTCTGTGGGGGGCTGAACAGCACAGGGAAAGGTCTATTGCCATGGCAAACCATGGCCTGGGAGAGCCTATTTTAAAGAAGTAGGATTAGAAGTTTAAAAAATGTGGCTCTCTAAAGAAATTTCAGTCATCGTACTGTTGATATTTCGCTTTGTTGACCAATGAGTTTGCTGACTGCTGGTATTGTATTTTGGATTCGCATACTTTGTGAATTCTGTCTATAAATACTAGTATTTTTCTTATTTTCTTTTAAAAATATTTTTATTGATTTCAGAGAGGAAGGAGAGGGAGAGAGAAACATCAATGACGAGAATCATTGATTGGCTGCCTCCTGCATGCGCAAGCGTGCATGCATGCACGCGCGCGCGCGCGCACACACACACACACACACACACACACACACACACACACACTGGGGATCGAGCCGGCAACAGAGGCATAAGTCCTGACCAGGAATTGAACTCCTGGTTCATAGGTTGATGCTCAATTGTTGAACAACACTAGCTGGGCACTAGTATTTTACATAAAGACCCAAGAAAACTCAAACAAACCCATAGTGTGATGTGTATGAATTTACTTTCCAAGAACTTACAGAGAGCTTAATCTGAGATGCATTTGAGAAACAGCAACTTTTGGACTAAGCAATGTTTTCCTTAAGAACACTGTAGATGCCGAAACCGGTTTGGCTCAGTGGATAGAGTGTCGGCCTGTGGACTGAAAGGTCCTGGGTTCGATTCCGGTCAAGGGCAGGTACATTGGTTGCGGGCACATCCCTGGCGTGGGATGTGCAGGAGGCAGCTGGTCGATGTTTCTCTCTCATCGACGTTTCTAGCTCTTTATCCCTCTTCCTTCTCTCTGTGGAAAATCAATAAAATATATATTAAAAAAAAAGAAAAAGAACACTGTAGAAATATCCACTCCTTCAGTAAACCTTTGACCTTTCCTCATCTCTTCCCTGACCTCCCCCAAAATACCCTTAATAAGGCAAAGGGTTTTCTAGGAAACCCTGCCCTTTCTAAGCCCCCAGGCTATCTGCCTCCTCAGCTCTAATCTCTCGCAAACAGCCAGTGGCTATCCTAAAACAGAAGCAGCCATTTCCCTTAACTCAAAAGCATTTATTTTTTTTCCTGAACTGAGATATTCCTCCTTTAGTAGCCTTACTTGGAGTGGGTTGGGTGGGGTCTGGTTAAGCTCTCCTTTTAAGAAATGTTAATGGTTGAAATAGTTTTTCCTAAACTTCCTTAAAAAAAAAAATACCCCCTTTCTTGTTTTGTTTTGCTGTTTTAATATTTTATTGATTTTAAAAAGGAAGGGAAAGGGAAAGGGAGAGAGAGAAACATCAGTGATGAGAGAGAATCATTGATCAGAGGCCTCCTGAGCGCCCCCTACTGGGGATCGAGCCTGAAACTCTGGCATGGACCAGGAATTGAACCCTGACCTCCTAGTTCATAGGTTGATGCTCAACCACTGAGCCATGCTGGCCGGGCAGTTTTTCTAAGCTTTCTACTCTTCTTGAAAATCCACTAGTTATCCAATGGCCTTGCTCCTCACAAGCACGTACTGCCCAGAACACGTGTCTCTATGGGAGGGAGCCTTGGGGAAAGATTAGAGGAGCAAGGTGCACTGAGTAACGTGGACCATGGGCTTGAGTTTTCTACAGAAACAGGAGCAGATGGAGAGCAGAGGCTCAGGATTGCCTTGGGTCTGGGGATTTGGTTCAACAGAGAAGAGAATGACGCAGGCACGCTCATTTCTCTCCATCGGACCTCTCGGCATAATAACACCTTTTTGACTCTTTGCACAGCCGGAATCTGCAGCACAGATCTTGTTTGCACATGTTTGTTTGTTTGAAACATATTTTATTGTTTTTTTTACAGAGAGGAAGAGAGAAGGATAGAGAGTCAGAAACATCCATGAGAGAGAATCATCGATCAGCTGCCTCTTGCACACTCCCCACTGGGGATGTGCCCGCAACCAAGGTACATGCCCTTGACCGGAATCGAACCCAGAACCTTTCAGTCCACAGGCCGACGCTCTATCCACTGAGCCAAACCGGTTTCAGCTGTTTGCACACCTTTGGACGATGCTCCAAATTGGCCGTGAGCCGCACTGGCCTTCTCCTCTGAGTGACCTTGAACGGACGCCCTGAGCCAGCCCATGCTAACGTGTCTTCGGCTGCAAGGAGAGAGAAGACACGGACCAGTGCCAGTTACAGGAGCTGGAAAGTCGTTGCCAAAAGCAGCCTGCCCCCCATCCTCTGGATCCAGGCTTTAGGACCCAGAGGAACGCCCGAGGAGGTGTGAGTCAGGATGCCTCTTCTCTGGGTGCTGGTGCTGGCACAGGAGGGATCAGGTGCTGGGTGCTGCTTGCCTCTGGATAGAGAGGGAGCCTCAGCGTTTCCTCCACGAGCTTATTAATAGCCGAGGACTCAGGCGGGACGTGTGGGCCACGGATAGCCTGGGAGGAAATGAGCGACGCCCCCCCAGGCCTCTGTCCACGGGCTGTGGGCTCCCTCTGTGTCCTGGGGAAACAGATGCATTGGTCAGATTTTTCCAGAAAAACAGCCCGCAGTGGGTTTACTTACTGGGATAGGAGAGGCCGGGGGTGGGGGTGGGGGTGTTTTATGAATACTGTCTATAAATACTATAGTATTTTCTTTTCCAAATATTTTTATTGATTTCAGAGAGGAAGAGAGAGGGAGAGAGAAACATCAATGAGGAGAGAGAATCATTGATTGGCTGCCTCCTGCCCCCCACCCCCCACATTGGGGATCAAGCCCGCAATGTGAGCAGGTACCGTGTTTCCCCAAAAATAAGAAATCCTCCGAAAATAAGATCTACTTACAGGTTTCCTTCTGAGTGAAATATAAGGCATCCCCCCGAAAATAAGGCCTCCCCCCCCAAGCTAAACATGAGAGATTTGGTCCACTGATTCTGAAAGAAATGGAGTCACAAGAAATTCACCAGGAAATTCAGGAATTGGATTGTGATGATGATCTTCCAGAAGATGATGACATGATTGTCATTGAACAAATGAGTAAATTCTTGATACTGTAGGATTCACAGTTTGTCTGGTTTGTGTTGACAACTACTGTACTACCGTACCGTATACAGGTAATAAATTTCCTTTATTTTCATTTAACAATAAATGTGTGCCGTATTCTTCTTCATGGAAAAATAAGACATCCCCTGAAAACAAGACCTAGCGCATCTTTGGGAGCAAAAATTAATATAAGACACTGTCTTATTTTCGGGGAAACAGGGTAGTAATGGTCAGCCTCTTGCCCGGCACCCCCCTTCCCCGCCAGCAGGCTCCCATCTCCTGATGGCAAACTGGGACCTGAGTGGGTGGCAGGTGGGGTGTGGCGAAGGCCCTGATCTGAGGCTAGGCCTAGGGGCGGTACCCACACACTATTTTGTGCTCCAGGCCTCTAGTCTTTACATAAAGTAGATTAGAATTATTCTCCACTACTTGAAAAAGAATAGGCAAAACAATGCAAAAAAAAAAAATTTCCAAAAATGGAATTTAAAAAATGATCTGAGGAGAATTAATTATTAGATGAAGACTAACTCCTTAAGGACCTACTTTGAAAGGGACACTACCCATGTGGGTAGATCAGTCATTTTTCAGCAGATTCTTGCCCCCCCCCCCCTCTCTCTCTCTCTCTCTCTCTCTCTTTCTCTTTTTAAAAATATATTTTATTGATTTTTTACAGAAAGGAAGAGACAGGGATAGAGAGTTAGAAACATCGATGAGAGAGAATCATCGACCAGCTGCCTCCTGCACACCTCCCACTGGGGACGTGCCCGCAACCAAGGTACATGCCTTTGACCTGAATCAAACCTGGGACCCTTCAGTCCACAGGCCAACGCTCTATCCACTGAGCCAAACCAGTTTCGGCCCTCTCTTTTTTTTTCTTAATAGATTTTATTGATTTCAGAGAGGAAGGGAGAGATAGAAACATCAATGATGAGAGAGTATTACTGATTAACTGCCTCCTGCAATCCCCACAACGGAGATTGAACCCGAAACCTGAGCATGTGCCCTTGACCGGAATCGAACCTGGGACCTTCCAGTCCGCAGCCCAATGCTCTATCCACTGAGCCACACCAGCTAGGGCACAACCCTTGCCCCTTAAAGAAAGCTTGATCTCCCTGTGGTTCTGACTCTAAGTGCAAAGGAAAGCAGGACTTTCATGAACGTATTCCTGAGACTGAGTTTCTCCCTGAGCACTTCTAAGACGCTGGATAAATACTGAGGAACAACGTGTCTTCCGGCCCAAGCACAGGCAGGACCGGGCTCCCTCACCTTCCTGGTGCCAAGATCCGAGAAAGGTGCTCCCGGGCAGATGGCTGGGCAGACTAAAGCATTAGTTTGCTGAGCCTCTGAGCGCGCTAATTAATTCTCCCATTTACCAGGATTTAGATGATTGTTTAAAAAAAAATCAAGACATCCTTTCCCATAAAGGCGAGGTGAACATCTCCACACAATATCGATCACGATGGTTCTTTCCAGCAGCCGAAGGTTGTCATTCACTAACAGGCTTAATGAAGCTGTTTGCTGTTTGTAAAAAAGATTAGCTGCCGTGTTTTCATATTCATGCCCTCCTCGGATTGTGTTTTCCAGGGTTCCCGTTAAAACGGTAAATGGAATTTTACAGCAGATCTCATCTTGCAAGGCAGATGCAGAACATCATGGACATGTATTGCTGAGAGAGTGACATGTGTAAGACCTGTGTCTTGGGTATTGAGAATGAAAAATTGTACATTCTGGTTTCAACACAGCTGCCTAGTATGTTAGCACATGTCACCTAACTCCTGGGTATGTCTCCCTCCCTGGAAAACAGGAGACCTGAACACCGACCTCTCTCACACAGAGCCGTGAGAATGAACCAAGTGTCTGTTCCCAAGGAGACTGACATCATGTAGTGTGTTCACTCTACATGAGATTATAAAAAAAGAAAACGAAGACTTCAGGTTCTTATGGTATAGAATTCTTTGAATTTATGAGAGGAGTTTTGGAATTCTGGTATGGAAAGTGGGTTGTGTGTCAATGCAACCCATGTAACTATTCACGTAGGTCTAGAAAGCAAATCTCAAGAGCATCTTTATAATAAGACAGGCTCTCTGAGTGCATAGCATTCCCTTAGAATAACAAGCACGTTTTGAAGGATGCAATACGTTGGACAGGTTGCTATTTGAAAAAGGAGCACTAAAATACAAAGACGCGAGATCTGAAATAATTCAGGACGCAATCTTTTTTTAAACATATAGCATCAGATGCATATGATAAAACAGATGAGTATAAATGTAGTCAAGACACAACCTCTCTTCTTATCCCCCCCTCTCTCTCTCTCTCTCTCTCTCTCTCTCTCTCTCTCTCTCTCTCTCTCTCCTCATGAGCATCTCTCTTTGGGTGGGAACAGTAGAGAACATTTAGAAAAGCAGGTTCCTGTTTTTTTAAAAAAATGTATTTTATTGATTTTTTTTTTTTTTTTACAGAGAGGAAGGGAGAGAGATAGAGAGCTAGAAACATCGATGAGAGAGAAACATCGACCAGCTGCCTCCTGCACACCCCCCACCGGGGATGTGCCCGCAACCAATGTACATGCCCCTGACTGGAATCGAACCTGGGACCTTTCAGTTCACAGGCCGACACTCTACCACTGAGCCAAACCGGTTTCGGCTGTTCCTGTTTCTTTTAATCTGGTGATGTGGGAGGGGGGATTTGATGAGACTTATCCAAGGTCTAATGGAGACGAGAGAGAGGCTATTTATCTTCATTAAGTGTACACGTTGATGTAATTTTTGTAGGCTCAATAAAACTTATATGTCCTCTTAAGTTATGAAAATTATTAGAAAGTTGGGTTATTCATCAGCAACTGGCAAACTAAGTGCCATCATTGTGATCTAAAACACTAAATTAGCTTCTGAATTATTCAACATTTTGAAATGATAACTACAGACTATGTAAAAGGAAAAAAAATAATACTTAAGGTTTTTATTGAATAGAATTGTTAAATTTTATTAAAGCAGTTTTGGGTGGGCTCTTTTATTTTTAAAGTAGAGGCCTGGTGCACAAAATTCATGCACTCAGGAAGGGGGTGTCCCTCAGCCCAGCCTGCACCCTCTCGCAGTCCTGGAGCCCTCAAGGGATGTCCAACTGATAGCTTAGGCCCATTCCCCACAGCTCAGGGCTTCTGGCTGAGTGGCACTCCCCCTGATGGTCAGGGAGCACACTGACCACCAGGGGGCAGCTCCTGCATTGAGCGTCTGCCCCCTGATGGTCAATGCACATAATAGCTACCAGTAGTTCCTCCGTTTGGTTAACTTGCATATTGACCTTTTATTATATAGGACTTTATTATTGCAACTGGGTTTATGATGCCAACGGAGACCCAAGCTGGGACCTTCCCTGCTTGGTTACCTGTTGGACTGAATGTCTTGCACATACTGCAGATTCAATGTGTCTGAAACTTGATTCTTCATCTTCCCCTCAAACCTACTCTTCGCCCACAGGTCCTATTTCTGTAAATATCATCCCCATTCATCCAGTTGCCCAAATCTGAAACCGAGAAATTATTCTTGATTCCCATCTCTTCCCGAACCCCTGCTGTATCAATCAGAGTTCACTCAGAAAAAGCCGCCTGGAGATATTTGTACATTACACATGTATTTATCCATAGATGGACATGCATTTACGTATGTACAGGCACAGGTTAAGAGATTTGTTCCAGGATCTGAGCTCACCCACTGTGGGCACTGGTTATGCATCTCTGGAAGGCTCTACTCTTTGCATCTGATGACGTGGCTTCAAGTGCACTGGCTGGGCAGTCAGGAAGGAAAGAGGAGTGTGAAGAGGAGGAGGATCAGAACAATCTGGAACTCATGCACATGAGCTGGAGCCCCTTGGGACAAACTGAAACCCTGTGAAGTCTCTGACCTGAGGTGGTGGGAATCCTGCCCAGGCCTGGATACCCGCCGTGGGTCCCGGAGTGGGAGGGGCTGAAGGGGGATCCAAGCCGGGCGGAGCGCTCCAACCTCCTAGGAACTTGCTCTATCAACTGCCAAGAGTTCTCTTACCTTCATGGTGTTAGACATGCTGCTTCCCTTTCTGCTAACACCTCCTCTCTTTTCCACCCACCCTCCAAAGTGTTTCCTCCTGAGCTTGCTTCTTCTTAGGCCAGGGAAGATCTTCCCCAAAGAAAGGGAAGGATTTGATTGGCTACAGCTGAGTGCCTCGTTGGCTGTTGGTGATTGGCTGTCCTTAGAAATGTGATATATATATATATATATATATATATATATATATATATATATATATATTGTATTTACAAGATTAGGTTTGGCTGTGCTGTTGGCTCCCATGGTGCCCTGTTCTGTCCTAGCAAAAGCACCCATCACATTGTGTTATTTATTTATTTATTAAAATATATTTTATTGATTTTTTTTTTTTACAGAGAGGAAGGGAGAGGAGAGAGATAGAGAGCTAGAAACATTGATGAGAGAGTGACATCGACCAGCTGCCTCCTGCACATCCCACTCCAGGGATGTGCCCGTAACCAATGTACAATGCCCTTGACCGGAATCGAACCTGGGACCTTTCAGTCCGCAGACTGACACTCTATCCACTGAGCCAAACCGGTTTCGGCGTGTTATTTATTTTTTTCAAAAATATGTTTTTCATGGGGGCGGGGTATAAAAAAAAATATGTTTTTCATGATTTCAGAGAAGAAAGGAGAGGGAGAGATAGAAACATCAATGATGAGAGAGAATCACTGATTGGCTACCTCCTGCACGCCCATAAGTGGGGATCAAGCCCGAAACCCAGGCATGTGCCCTGACCATCAGCCCTCCTGGTACATTGGCTGACACTCAACCATTGAACCAAGTGGCTGGGCACATTGTGTTATTTGATGCTCATCCGTCCTTCCAAGCTCTTGGGGGGCAGGGACTACCTTAGTTTTTGCATTCTCAGAGACTGGCGCAGATAAGTGTTCAGTACGTAATTGCTCACTAAGGCTTCTCAGAGAACAGAGTGGAGCTGAGGGGGGCCAGCCCCTGGGCCTGGGTACCAAAGAGGGTAGGGGGTCAGCTGCCAGGCTTTTGCACCAATCCGAGTTGGGAGGGGACTAGCTGCTAGGAATCACCGAGCAAACCCTGCCTTCCCATCCTTGCTGGAGACAGATGAGACAGATCTGTGGATGTGATGCTTGCTCTCACGGAATTTTATAGCATCTGGCACTGTCTGGGAGACAGGGAAGGTACCACTGGAGGAAAAGTGTGTGAGACGAGGTTTAACAAATGAGTAAGTCTATCAGGGAGACAGGAGGGTGGGATTGGGGCCGAGGGGGAGTCGTGGAATCGTGCGTGGGAGAGGTCTCAGTGGAGAGTTCACCGGGAATCGAACCTGGGACCTTTCAGTCTGCAGGCTGACGCTCTATCCACTGAGCCAAACCAGTTTTGGCTCTCCCCCTCCCCTGCCCCCGTCTCTTTCTCTCTCTCTCTCTCTCTCTCTCTCTCTCTCTCTCTCTCTCTCTCTCTCTCTCTCTCTCTCTCTCCAGTTAAAAGCATATTTTTTAAAAAGTATTTAAAATATCTACTCATTGAGTAAATGAATGAGTGAATGAATGCATGGGCATCGGTGTCACATGACTAATGTCCCCCGGACCCATTATCCTACGTTTGCTGAGGTTCTGGACGGGCTCTGACACCGGGAGGAAACAAGGACTGGAAATCCACTCGGTTCTTCTAGGAACTTTTAGAAAGGAAACCTAGCTTTGACAGAAACAGTGATTATGATGCACTGCAGCCACTCCACCGGGCAGAGAGTGCCTGACATGCCCAACGTAAGTGCTGTGTCTAACACACATGTGTCAAACACAAGGCCCGAGGGCCAAATCTGTCCCGCCAGGCCTTGCAATGTGGCCCGCACCGCGCTGTCATCACTGCACTCCGCTGCGTTTCCATCACAATGACAGTTTATGAGTGTTCAGTAAACCATTCGGCCCTCGATTTAGGCTGGATTTTAGATTTTGGCCCCTTCTCTGATTGAGTTCGACACCCCTAGTCTAACACATTTACATAAAAATGTGAACTATTATTGCGTAGCCACAATCTTGTTCATTCCATTTACAGGAAATACACCCCTTGTTATAAAAATAAAAAAAATTATTTTTTCTGTTAAGAAACAATTCATCCTGATTCCTGAGCTTCCAACTCAAATGGTCCAGCCTGGTCCTGGCCGGGTAGCTCAGCTGGTTAGAGCATCATCTCTGATGTGCCAAGGTTGTGGGTTCCATTCCCAGTCGGAATGGGCACATACAAGAAGCAACCAATGAAGGCACAAATAAGTGGGGCAATTAATTGATATTTCTTTCTCTCCTTCTCTCAATCAATATATACAAGGGTCCAGCCTGGTGATTATCTGATTATGGCTAGGAGAAAACAAAACCATACTTTCATAACATTTGATTTCAGGCTGAGCAAAATAGCGGAGATTTGCGATTCTTAGGAGCCTACATGGTGAGACTTTTATCCTGTGACCCTTTCCCAGCGGGACCAGATCTCTCTGGAATGAGCTAAGCTGAGGCAGGTTCTCAGCTGGAGCTGGGAGGCAGAGAAACTCACAACTAATGGAAACAGAAGCGAGCAGACGAATCCCATTCTCCTGGCAAAGAGCAGCAACCGAAATCACGGCTTGGCCTCCTGAGAAACAGAACTTTGCCCCTCCCTCCACCTGTGGAAAATGTCACATATCCCCTTCGATAATATCCCAACAGCCTGTGCGGTTTTATCAAGAGAGGAACTCTGCAGAATTCTCTAGCTTACTCCTCTCTCCCTATTTTTTTTCCTTTTCTTTCTGTTTGCTCTGTAAGTGAATTCATTGTGAGATGATGAGGGAACAGAATTCAAGTGCCAAATCATTTTTCATCAGAACCCTGAGTAGTCTCAGAGACTCTCGGCACTGGAGATTATTCCCAGCCTTACAAATAGCTGCTCACATGCTATAACCAATAAGTATGATGGAAATTTCTTTGGAGAGCCGAAAACCGACTTCGGCACATGGGTCACGAAGTTTCAATCGCACTGTATGTGTGTGCCCGCAGGGGGTATTTTGTGGAAGAGCCACACTCAAGGGGCCAAAGAGCCACATGTGGCTCACCAGCCACGGTTTACGGAACACTGGTTTAGAGAAAGTTCCCTACTTGGCAATAAAAGGAAATCTAAAGGCAATGGAATGATTTGTTCAATAAACTGAATGACTATATTTGCAGACTGTTGTTTATTCTCTGATTTTTATAGTTATCTATTCTCTCCCCTCTCCCCCATGGGAAGATAACCCTTTTTAAAAAAAATAAAATGTTTGTGCCCAGCCGGTGTGGCCCAGTGGTTAAAGCATCACCCTATGAACCAGGAGGTCAAGATTCCATTCCCAGTCAGAGCACATGCCCGTGTTGTGGGCTCGAATGCAAGAGGCAGCCAGCCAACGATTCTCGCTCACCATTGACGTTTCTTTCTCTCCCTCTTTCTTCCTCTTTGAAATCAATAAAATTGTTCTTTAAGTAAATAAATAAATAAAAATGTTTGTGATAGTTGATTTTTTAAAAATTTTGGGGGGGACATTGATGCCTTAAATTGGGAACTACTGACCCAGCCCAAACCTCTGTCTGGCATTTGAATCTTCTCCTCAATTCTTCAGTAACCATTTCCCCTTAGCCTCTGCCCAGTCGCTGTCAGAAATGGTATAGGCCCTTTCCCGGAGAACAGGCATCAGGAGAGACTGTTCTGAGAACATTCTCGAAGCCTCTAGAACTCTCCTCATTGGGGTCGCATCTCCTAGAAACCCCCCTCATGGCCCTGCTCCACTTGAAGTGCCCGGGGGGGGGGGGGGGGGTAACTAATCAGAACTGTGTAAAGTTGCTTTGTTTCCAGTGGAATGTTTTAGATTGTTTGAATGATCCTCTTTATGTACTTGGTTATCAAAGATATTGTTAACATGAAAAGAGCTTTGTCGAGGTGAGTTACTTCCAACCTCTACTGATGATTTTTTTCAGTTTAAATTCACCAACGAAATGAAAGGCCAGAAGAAAAACACTGAAGCACAGAGTGAATATATTATAATAGTACTAGAGGCCCAGTGCACGAAATTCATGCACTAGGCCTCTCCTACTATTATTACTAGTAGTCCCTCAGCCCAGCCTGCACATTGGAATGATGATCCTTAATCCTGCCAGCTGGCACATCTCTCAGTCATCATATTAAATTCTCATCATAATTCTCAATCCCTTACATTGTAGGGTATTTTGCAGTTTACAAAGCTTGTTCCCATCATGGTGTCATGTAATCCTGTGATAATCTTGTGATATAGTTAGGACAGGTTTTCCTCTTTACTCTGGAGATGGAAAACAAGAGCTCAAAAATACGAAGTCTCCTGCTTAAGGTCTAGCAACGTGTAAGTAACAGGACCAGGGTTTAGTCCTAGATCCTCTGACTCTATGTGCCTAGCCTTCCCACCAAACCAGGAAAACCCTTGTATCCTTGCATCTGGGTACAAGGATTAATCCTTTCCTCTTATCTTCAAGTTTGTTAACCTCTGATGTTAAATCCAAAGAGAAGGTACATCAAAGACATGATCAGTGGTGAATCTCTGGTAAACAGACTTTGAAATCCATTCGTTGTATCTAAATAGTCAAACAAACAACAAGCTTGGCCTTCTACTGTTGTGTGTACAAGCGAGCCCTCAGTAAATATTGATGATAGACTTCTGTGACAAAGTTAGCAACTAAGAAGTCATGATACTTCTCACTTGGTACAAATCCAAAGGCACTTCAGTAAAAACTCGAGATATTTACATCTATCTCTATATCTCTACTTAATCATCTATATCTATATCTATATCTATATTTATATCTATATCTATATCTATATCTAATCATCTATATCTGTATCTGTTTCTATATCTATATAGCTATATCTATATATACATCTAATCATCTATATCTGTATCTATTTCTCTATCTCTATCTATAATCTATGAAAATGTAGGTGTACAGTATATTCTTGTATTACTTAGTAATTATTGTATTATTTATTAATAATATTTATCTTTTTCCATACAAACAACTATAACCCTACTTTTGCCAACCCCTGTCCATTTGGCATATAGAATTCCTCCCGACTCAGCTTATGATTTTGAGCCTTTGTTTCATATTTTTCTCTCGCAAGACAGAACCGTCACAGCAGTTAGGATTCTGTGGGCAGAAACCCACCTTTGGCTGCGGCGATGGCAGAGTCCGGACAGCCTAAGTCAGAACCCGCACAACAAGAGCTGGGTTCCGCTCATGTATTTATTCTAAGCGCCTGCAGTCTCTGGAACTCCTGGCTTGGGATTGCGAGTCTAAGGGCAGGCTGACCGTTTCTGCAAAGGACCACGGCTATTTATCGTCCAACATCTAACGCTGCTAAACAGACCGCCACGAGCTATGGAGAATTCGAGGAGAGCGTTACCTGCTGGTTCTAACACGCCAGCTACGTCCCACAGTTCCTCAAGGACACGAGAGGATGCAAAGCTGGCTTCCTCTCAAGAAGCGAACTCCAAACAGACAAGAGAAACAAAAGCAAGAGCAGGCCTCCCAGATAAAAGAGCCCTTGTGAGTGGACTGAAGCCGTTGCCACAAATAGGACAGCGGAAGGAGCGCTGGGAGGAGGGGGGGGGTGTGGAGAGACAGAGCGAGGCAAGGTCAACGAAGGATGATATCAATAGAACATCTCCAAATAGCACAGAATGCAGCAAGAAGGAGCAGCAGATGTCAGCCCAGCCCAGTGTCAACCCCTGTGGAGCTGCACAGGAAGACTTGGAAGGAAACAGCATCGCCGCGGTCGGTATCAGGAGTGAAGGGAGAACAGATGATACCTGCCTCCCCCTGAAATGAGAGCCACGACTTGCCACTGGCCACCAGGATGGGCCCCCCTTCGGGCCTTTCATTTTTATTTCTCTCTATGTGTGTGTCATGGCTCGACGCCCCTCCTGTCCTTCTGATTCCCTCTCTTCCTCCAGACGCGCTGGCTGCCAGCGCTCGCTCCGATCCTCACCCCACTGGCTGTAGTCTTGCCTGTGTCACCAGGTACCCCTGGTTCCAGATGCTTAGCCTGGCCCCAGCCACGCTCCCGGGCCGATGATGCATCACCCGGCGGGTAGGTATGCCGCAGCCCTCGGAAAGTTCCCATCGTGAGCTCAGACGTTCCTGGCAGGGAAGCCAGCCCTGGAGAAAGAAGTCTGTTTTTTCAGAGCTCACCTCCCTTCGTGTCGGCGAATGGATGGATGTGGGTGGTGGGGAAAACTTCGTTTCTTAAGAGCTGCCTGCCTTTCGTAATTATTTCATTTTTCATCCGCTCACAGATGGCTCTGCCCTGAGTGTAAAAATCGAAGAGCCAATATCAAACGATGCTACCTTTGCTCTGGCAACCTCCATTTACCATTTCCAAGGCTGGTTTTTCAGAACCTTGGAGAGCAGCTTGCTCAGCCCTCCATTCCTCCCCCCTGCAGGAGCCAGTCCAAGAGGAGGCTGATTTCTCCTGTAAAAAAAAAAAAAAAAAAAAAATGAAATGAGAAATAACGGGATAAGTTGACAGCGAATCTACTGGAGTTTGTAACAGAAGTGTCTTGTGCAGTAACCTACTTTGACAGTTGAAGTTTCTGTTGTATAGCAATGCCTGGTTCTAAAGAAGGGGGGTGGTTTGGAGTCAATATGACGTGGGTTCAAAGCCAGGTTCTGCCAATTTCTAGTTACCTTAGGCGATCTCCCTAAGCCTTGATCTTCCCATCTGTAAAATGGATCTACCGATAGCAGCTGCTTCCCAGGGTCATTCTGACGATGACACGGGATAATGCACACAACACCGTGAGCACATAGTAGGCACTTGCTGCTTTCTCCATCCTTTCGAATGAGTTGTCTCTGACCTGGTTGATGACAGCTGTGGAGACCAGCTTGAGCTCTCAGGGGAATTCTCTTCCGGGACAATGATTCCTCAGGAAGGAAGGAAGGAAGCAGCCCAGTCCCACCTTGTCTGTTTCATGTTCTGGAGTAGGCATTCCAAGTTTATTTTTTATTTATTTATTATTATTTTTTAATATATATTTTATTGATTTTTTTTCTAGAGAGGAAGGGAGAGGGATAGAGTTAGAAACATTGATGAGAGAGAAACATCGATCAGCTGCCTCTTGCACACCTCCTACTGGGGATGTGCCCACCACCAAGGTACATGCCCTTGGCTGGAATCGAACCTGGGGCCTTTCAGTCCACAGGCTGACACTCTATACAGGGAGCCAAACCAGCTAGAGCGCATTTCAAGTTTAACTCATCGACCACCCGGAACCTTCTTTTTGGTCTGGTTCACACCTGTTTGCCCATGGTGTTATCGGCTGCTGGTCGTGTTTTCTTGCTTTTTCTTGTGCCCATTCCAGAGCTGACTGGACCATACATTCATTTGTTCCTTACATATATATTTATTGAACATCTATTTGGTATCAGTATAGTGCTGGAGATACGGTCGATTCTGTAGCCCTTCTGGAAATTCTATACACAGTCTATTATCCTTTTAATATTTATTTTTGTCTTTGCTAAAACCAGCTAGTCAGAACCAATGGACACAGACAACAGGGGGGTTGAGGGCATGGGCGGGGGAAGGTTGGGGGTAATGGGGGAATAAGGGCACATATGTAATCAAGAAAGAAATACGACGTGAAGCTCTTGACTGTTACGCAGGCTACTCAAGCATGAAAGAAAATGACCACATTTATTTTAAATTATTTCAGTGACTAAGAATATGACTGAACTATAAGGAGGCAGGCAAGCTTCGGGCCAGAAAACTGTAATTTCTTTCTGTGTTCCAATGAGGCTTTCAGATACCAATGGTTTTAAAAAAAAAATCTCAAGTAAAGGATATATCAAAATGATTGAATTTTTAAATTTCAAAATGATTGAATTTTCAAATTTCAACTTGATATTTTAGCAACACATATACACTGATATAGAATCCTCTCGAACATCATTACAAGTTATGGCTAGCTGGTAAGGTCCTACACATGCAAAATTCATATTCACCTCTCCTGCTTGCAAATGCCTTCATTTATAATTCTCACAATATTCCAGCAAGGAATTCAGTGCCCAGCTTTGCATCCTAACTATCTTTTACGTATGCCTTTATTTTCAAGAGTGTGTGTCATGTCCAATAGCTCCCAAAACCAATGGGCTTTGTATTGTTTATGTCTAAAATCAGATTGGACCAACAGTAGAAATAAATAAATAAAATCAGATCAGACCAAAGGTTAGTCTTGGAATACAACTAGTATTTCGTCACGAGGATCCTAAAGACATAGAGAGAGAACTAATACGACAATCTTTCACTTGAAATCAACATCCTTCAATACTCTTTTTAAAAAATTCCAAATGACTGCTATATAGTTTTACACGGCTATTGTTCTTTTCCTATTGTTTTAATCTACGTGCCATAAATTGTGCTTATGTATTCATCATCCAAATAGTTCTGCTGAAGCATTTTGGAAATTCTACAAATGCCCTGATTTTAGGCAAAGTAACGGAAGTGCTAATTGCCTTGGAAGCATTCAGAGAGCCAGCATCCTCAGCGGGCAGTCGCTAGCCTTCACCACGTCCACCTCCTCTCCATAACTAGTCACCACACCAAACGAGCTTGATTAGTAAACGCCCTAAGATGCATAAACAAAACTCGGAGAATAAAGATTGAAACAGGTGCAAGAGTGGGTTGTTTGGAATGAGAGTCTTAGCCTACTACCCATGGAGAGAGATTTCTAACAGAAAAGACAACTCATTTTTTTTTAGGACAGGGAGATGGAGCAGAAGCAACAAAGCAACTGTAAGAAGTGAAATGGCAAGTGGTTAAAAAAAGAACCTTGAGGATAGACTCACAAAAACTATGAAATAAATTCCCCGAGAAGAGGGTTTCCATACAACTAAGAAACTTGTCTTGAGGGTTTGGTCCATAAGAAACTCAACATTTTTTTGGATTCTTTTCAAAAACCTATTATCATGAAAACAAACAAACAAACAAACAAACAAAACACAGGCTGCAGGTCAACATTGTGTAGGAATCACTGCAATGGGGCTTACAGGTTTTACCTTTGGGCATCAACAAACTACTTGGTACTTCAGTGAACAGAATATGTTTGTGAGTCACTTTGGTATGGTTAGGGGTTAGACTATCACTTCATTTATTTTAAAAAAAATTTATTGATTTTTTTACAGAGAAGAAGGGAGAGGGATAAAGAGTTAGAAACATCGATGAGAGAGAAACATCAATCAGCTGCCTCCTGCACACCCGCTATTGGGGATGTGCCCACAACCAAGGTACATGCCCCTGACCGGATTCGAACCTGGGACCTTTTAGTCTTCAGGCTGAAGCTCTATCCACTGAGCCAAACCGGTTTCAGCATACTTTCTTTCTTTCTTTTTTTTAAAATATGTTTTTATTTTTATTGATTATTTTAGAGAGGGAGGAAAAGGGATAGAGAGGTGGAAACATCCATAAGGAACATCCATCAGCTGCCTCCTGCACTCCCCCTCCTGGGGATCAGGCCCACAACCCAGCATGCGCCCTGACTAGGAATGGAACCAGTAACCTCTTGGTTCATGGGTAGATGCTCAAACACTGAGCCACATCAGCTGGACTATCAATTTATTTGAAACCATAATTTTTATTAAAATTGCTAATGGAAGATCACCTACATGTAGGTACTGGGTCTATTAACTCTAGCAATTGGTTCTCGTTATCCTGAAATTCTCAACAACAAAAAAAAGAGACAATTTTTTTCAAAGCGTGAAGCCACTGGTTTGAAAGACCACGTTTCCGATTTCATTAGCACGGTCATGCCTTTTAAAACTCCCATCACCGGATAAGAAGGCAGTTACACTTTCATTTTCTCTGCTTCTGAGAAAAGTTTCCATTCCCACTCTCCTTTCTTGATCTTGGTTATCGCTTGATCTTCTCTGTTCCTTTTATTTTGAGATTTCTTTCATTCGCTGCTATCGCTTTTACTCCAGCGCTCATCTGCCTCCCCTTTATTCCCGTTATTTGACTGAGTTTAGAAGTGTGGTTTGAAAATACCCACTCCCTTCAGACAAATTCCTTTCTTTAAGCACGAGACACTTCTTCAGGGTAGCAATCTGTCAAAATAGTGCGCAGGGGGTAAAGGCAGCGCAGCTGTTATTTATCAATGAGAACGGCGTGTCGACTTGTGTAGCAAGATTTGAAAATTACCCCTAAGGAGCCGTGGGAGTCTACGCTGAATACCGATATGAATCCATGTCAGCATGATTGCTGGGGAGAGGGTTCATTCACATGCCATGCTTGGCAAGACAGAAAGGGGGGAAAAAATATGGCATAAAGAAATACTTGGTAAATTCTTCTTGTTTGTAACAGCCTATTCTGTGAAGTGTGCAGGTTTAAAAAAAGAAGACTTCATTATGTATGACATTCAATATAAAAAAATGAGACAAAATGGGAGCCCTGTCAGGGTCTGTGCAACTCTCAAGTGCTTACTTTTTTATTTTTATTTCTATATTTTTTTTATTTTTTATTTAATATATGTTATTGATTTTTATACAGAGAGGAAGGGTGAGAGATCGAGAGTTAGAAACATCAATGAGAGAGAGTCATCGATCAGCTGCCTCTTGCATACCCCCTACTGGGGATATGCCCACAACCAAGGTACATGCCCCTGACCGGAATCGAACCCGGGGCCCTTCAGTCCCCAAGCTATCCATTGAGCCAAACCAGTCCCGGCTATATTTTATTTTTTGTTAATCCTCACCTGAGGATATTTTCTCATTGATTTTTAGGGAGTTGAAGGGAGTGGGGAGACACAGAGAGACACACACACACACACACACATGGATTGGTTACCTCCCTCAAGAGCCTGTATCAGGGCCCAACCAAGGCCAACGATCGAGCCTGCAACCAAGATACATGCCCTTGAGTGGACTCAACCCGGGGACCCTTCAGTCCGCAGGCCGATGCTGTAACCACTGAGCAACCTGGCCGGGCAAGTGTTTGCTTTTTTTTTTTTTTTTTTTTTTTTTTTTTTAAGAGGACTTGCTATAGTATCAAATGAAGTGACACTGTAGAGAGAGCCTGTTGTGTGTTCGATCCTCTTCGCCTGTTGTAGCCCGTGGCTCTCACCATCTGTAATGTAGACACCTCCTCTACAGCCGAGGACACGGAGGCTCAGACGCCTGGAAGAAATTGCCAACGTGCAAACCTGGGAAGGAGAGGAACCGGGACTTGAACGCATGACCACCTCCCTCCAAAGTCCATCCTCTTTCTGGCCGGGATTTATACCTATTCTTGCCCACGGACGTTTATATCTAATCTGTGGACGCAGTGTCCTCCGGGGTGAGTGACTTCAATTCCATTCCCACTCTCCTTTTGTGTCATCAGGAGGAGGCATTCCTCAGGCCCACCTTAGTCATCTCTGCGCGGGAGCTACTGTGAGAAAGTGAAGACTGAGTGGGGAAAAGCAATCCCCAGGTGGTGGGACCACGCTGAGGGATGAACTTCAACTATTTTACCAATAATTCATCTTCAAAGTAGCCACGGACTCATTAGTTGACTAAGCAGGTATTCATTCACTGAGTGGCCAGATTATTATGATCTCTGAACGCATAATAATCTGGCCGCTCAATGTGTGTGTGTGTGTGTGTGTGTGTGTGTGTGTGTGTGTATATATATATATATATGTATATATATATATATATATAATATCTTACCTAATAATAGACAAACATGTAAATTGATGGTACCTCGCTATGCCCACAGCCAATCAGAGTGAATATGCAAATTAGAAGGCCAAAGATGGCGGCTGCCCAGCTGCTCCCAGGCACAGAATGGCCAGGTGGGGCAGGATGCCTGCTATGAGAGGGAGGGCAGGGGTGAAGGGATCTATAGGAGCAGAGTGCCTCAGCGAAGACAAGATTGCAGACCCCGGAGTCTGCAGTGAAGACAAGATGGCAGACTCCAGCCTGAATCTGCAGCAAAGATGAAGAAGGTATTATAGATTCTGGCTGGAGTGCAGGCCTGGATCCCTGGTGCCAAAGGAAAACCGGTGCTGGAAGCCAAGGTAAAGAAGGCTTATTGCACAAATCTCTTCATGCATCGAGCCTCTAATAAACACACACACACACACACACACACACACACACACACACACACTAGAGGCCCAGTTCATGAATTCATGCATGGGTGGGGTCCAGCCAGCCTGGCCAGGGGGAGGGGACATGGGCGGTTGGCCAGCTACTTGCTGGTCAAACTCCTGGTCGAGGGGACAATTTGCATATTAGCCTTTTATTATATAGGATTATTATATAGGCTATACACTGAATGCCAGATTATTTTTTTTTATTTTTTAAAAATATATTTTTATTGATATTTTACAGAGAGGAGGAAGGGAGAGAGATAGAGAGCTAGAAACGTCAATGAGAGAGAAAAACATTGACTATCGGGGATGTGCCCGCAACCAATGTACATGCCCTTGACCGGAATCGAACCTGGGACCTTTCAGTCCACAGACCGGCGCTCTACCACTGAGCCAAACCGGTTTCGGCTGAATGGCCAGATTAGTATGCGTTCAGAGGTTATTATAACCTGGCCACTCAGTGTATGTGTTGGTGCATTATGTGGGCCATGTGCAGGCTCTGGGGACACAGCCGTCCCCAGGACAGACAAGATCCTTGCCCTCACCCAGCTCATGTCAGGGAAACAGACAAGAAGCAAACACATGGTAGCACGAGTTACTGTCATGACATTCCAGCTGGGGCTGGAGGAAAGGGTGGTAAAAGCAGGTGGAATTGGAGATGCAAACAGAGGTCATGTGGGTGCTAGGCCCTGGGGAGAGAGAAGGTGAGGCAGAGGTGTGCGAGGCTGAGTGATGGCTTAGGCCACATGCCAGCAGGTCACCTAAGAGGAGAGCCTGGTGATGGGGGTTGAGAGGAAAGGAGGAATGAAGGACTTCTTGGTTCTGGGGAAAGCGACTGAGTGGATGGATGGGAGAGCCACCTACTGAGATGTGGGCGACTAAGGGGAGCAACAGGTTTGGGGAGAAAAATGAACAGCTGAGTTTGGATGTATGAACCTTGAGATACTTATGAGACCCTCAAGGAGAGGTGATGGGGCATTTGGCTCTATAAGCCTGGAGCTTGAAGGAAGGGGTTGATATTACATATAGTTAAAAAAAAACAAAAACAAGTTCTTAGCCTGGCTGGTGTGGCTCAGCGGTTGAGCGTTGACCTGTGAACCAGGAGGTCACAGGTTGATTCCTGGTCAGGGTACATGCCCAGGCTGCAGGCTCCATCCCCAGTAGGAGATAAACATGCAAATGTTTAGGAAAGAGCATTAGGCTTGTGGGGCTATACAGAGCTGTCATTAAGCACAGAGAGAGAGAGAGAGAGAGAGAGAGAGAGAGAGAGAGAGAGAGAGAGAGAGAGAGAGGACAGAGAGGGAGAGAGAGAGAGGGAGAGAGAGAGAAGAGAGAGAAGCAACGTGGTCTCAGAAGGCTGTCTTCTGTAGTTTGCATTCAGGCTCTGTTACATCTTTTTTTTACTATGTGATCTTGAGAATGTTATTTAATATCTATTAGCCTCATTTCCTTAACATCAGGATCATAATTGTACCTACCACATAGAGTTGTGATCAGAATTAAAACAGTTCATACAATTTGCCGAAACCAGTTTGGCTCAATGGATAGAGCATCGGCTTGGGGACTGAAAGGTCCCGGGTTCGATTCCGGTCAAGGGCATGTACCTTGGTTGCGGGCATATCCCAGTATGGGATGTGCAAGAGGCAGCTGATCGATGACTCTCTCTCATCGATGTTTCTAGCTCTCTATCTCTCTCCCTTCCTCTCTGTACAAAATCAATAAAATATATATTTTTTAAAAAGTTCATACAATTAAAAAGTTTAAATTTTGCCCCACTGACCTGGCTCCATGGTTGAGCATTGAATCAGGAGGTCACGGGTTTGACTCCTGGTCAGGGCACATGCCCAGGTTGTGGGCTCCATCCCCAGTGTGGGGCGTGCAGGAGGCTGCTGATCAATGATTCTCTCTCTCTCTCTTACTCTCTGAAATCAATAAAAGAATATATTTAACAAGAGGCGTACTAGGACACCTTCATAAAAGAGAGTTTAAATTACGCCTGAGATCAACTAACCAAGCGCTCACTAAGCACCCATCTCTCTTTAATGCCAGGGTTGTAGCAGTGGTTGTGGGATTAAGGGCACCTTTTCAGAAGACACTGACTCGGTAGCATTGCCAAGCCTTGGAGGCTAATTTGATAGACGTGATGGAGAGGGAGGACTCAAGGCTGATCTGTAGGCTTGTGTAACCTAGGAGACCGTGGTGCCATTTTCCACCCAGGAGAAGAGCGGAAGGGCAGGTCTGTGGTCGTGGGTGGGAAAAAATGTCAGCAGGACAAGCCAGGGACTCTGCGACCCAGAACAATGAGACTGAGAAACCTGGGTTAGCCCACTCTGTGCTCAGAGTCACGGCTCAAGAGTTCGTTTTAATGATTCATTCTTTTTATTCATTTATTTTTTTCTATTCTAGTCCATCTTTGTCCAGGTTAGATATGAGGAAACTGGCCACTGAGGTCTAAAAATTAGTAGTTTGCGGGATGCCAAGTATGGCTCACCAGTATTGCGCCTTCTTTTCATAATCTCTTATGTCTCTTCCTTATTGTCCCTTATGTGTTCATTTATCCACCTCTAAACAGATAGAGGGGCATTTTCAATATAATTAGGGGACTCCATAGGAGCAAATCACATTTTATTCACTACTGTGTCCCCTGTATTTTCAGATACAATATGCACCCATCAATAGGGATCCTTAAAAAGAGATTAAAAAGTAAAAATTATGTAGAATGGGAAGAAACCATATGCTAAGCTATGAAGCCAAGAGTCTAGGATTATTTTTACACTTTAAAAAACTTTTAGATCCTTGCCCTAGCTGGTTTGGCTCAGTGGACAGAGCATCAGCCTGCAGACTGAAGGGTCCCAGGTTTGATTTCGGTCAAGCGCATATGCTGGGGTTGTGAGCTTGGTCCCCAGTAGGAGGCATGCAGGAGGCAGCCGATCAATGATCCTCTCTCATCATTGATGTTTCTCTCTCTCTATCTCCCTTTCCCTCCCTTCCTCTCTGAAATCAATAAAAAATCAAAACAGGGATCCTTTTTCAAGTAGAAACATCACCTAGAAATTCAACGTATATATTAAGGGATCCTGAGTATGCACACTAGAATATTAATTTAGAATATGAGCTTTTTCGTCTCTTACATATTAAGAAATAATTCCATTCAAACGCTTCAGATGAATTCTTAAGATCAGTCAGGATTGTCCAGGAAAGGAATCGATAGGATCTTTAGAGATGTTTATAGATGTAAATTTTATGTTTATACAAAACCAGCTCCACTGGGCGGCATTGGCTTGTGGTTACGGAGGCCGAGAAGCCCCACAGTCTGCTATCTGCAATCTGGGGCCTCAGAACAGCTCTCCTCCCCACTGGTGTGGATTTACACGGGTGTAAAACTTAATTACTGGCATAATCACGTCAATAAAAATCACATTGGGAGAGTGGAAATCACTCACACGGGTGGTGGCATTCCGTCCAAGGCTGGAGGCATGAAAGCCAGGGCAGCCAATGGGAGAAGTCCCAGTCAGAAGGCAGGTGGGCGTGACAGCTCCAGCCCCATGGTAAGGCTCAGTAAAGGGCCTAGTCCTCCCTCCTCTTGGTCTGTGTCGGCCCTCAGGGGATTGGATGATGACCACCCACATCGGGGAGGGCAGACTACTTTCCTAGGTCCACCAATGCAAATGTGAAGCTCGCCCTGGCCGGTGTTGCTCAGTGGATAGAGCGTTGGCCTGTGGACTGAAGGGTTCTGGATTTGATTCCGGTCAAGGGCACAGGCTCAGGTTGCGGGCTCGATCCCCAGGTGGGGGTGGGGTGGGTACAGGAGGCAGCTGATGAATGATTCTCTCTCATCATGGATGTTTCTATCTCTCTCTCCCCCTCTGAAGTCAATAAAGAATATATTTTAAAATAAACAATACAATACAATAAATAAAACAATTCAACTGCTAATCTCAACCAGAAACCCCTCAAAGACACACTCAGAAATAATATTTAATCTGCTCCCCTCCCTTCCCCCCTGGCCAGTCCTGTTAACACATAAAATTAACAATCCCCTAGTGTCCCCCTCAAACAGAGCCGCAACATTTATTTAGAGAAATGATCTCTTCTTCTCATCTACTTGGGATATAGCACTTTTTGAATCTTTGTGTGATGCAGTCATCGGAATTTTATCTCAAGACACAAATATCATTTACACAAGACCGACTGTTGGTTTTTTTTTTTTTGTGTGTGTGTGTGTGTGTGTTTTTAAATGCATTCTGTAGAGATATGTTATGATTTGACCTGTGTCCTCCAAAAAGATATGTTCAAGCCCTAGCCCCCCTATGCCTCAGAATGCGACCGTATTTGGGAAACAGGGTCCTTGTCTGTAGGACTTGTTGATTCTCACAGTGCAGATGTGGCTGAGATGAGGTCACACTGGAATAGGATGACCCCTGAAGCCAATAACCAGCAAGAAGAGCCAAGAACCCAGCCTGCATGGCTCATTGGTTGAGCATCGACCTATGAACCAGGAGATCAAGGTTCGATTCCCAGTCGGGGCACATGCCTGGGTTGCAGGTTCGATCCTCAGTGTGGGGCATGTGGGAGGCAGCTGATCAGTGACTTTCTCTCATCATGGATGTTTCTCTCTCTCTCTCTCTCTCTCTCTCTCTCTCTCTCTCTCTCTCTCTCTCTCTTTCTCTCTCTCTCTCTCCCTTCCTCTCTGAAATCAATAAAAATATATATTTAAAGATGAAAAAAGAGAAGAAGAAGAAGAACAACAACAACAACAATAACAACAACCACCACGACCACCACCACCAAGAGACACCCAGGATAAAGACAGCTCTGTGGTAACTGAGGCAAAGATGGGATAATGTATCTACAAGCCAAGGAGCACCATGGATTGATTGCCAAGAGCAGCCAAAGCTAGAAGGGGAAAGGAAGGGTCCGCCCCTGCAGGTTTCAGGGGACCGTGGTCCCTGCCAACACCTAAGTGTCTGGCTTCCAGCCTCCAGAATTAAGGAGACACTAAATTCCTACTGTGCTAAGCCACCCAACTGTGGGACTCTGTGAGGACCGTCCTGGGAAATAAAATACAGTGGAACCTTTACCACATAAGCCCTCACTTCATTGCTTTTAAAACATGATCCTCCTGCCGAAACCGGTTTGGCTCAGTGGATAGAGCATCAGCCTGCAGACTGAAAGGTCCCGGGTTCAATTCCGGTCAAGGGCATGTACCTTACACACTCTCTACTGGGGACATCCCCAGTAGAGAGTGTGTAAGAGGCAACTGATCAATGACTCTCTCTCTCATTGATGTTTCTGACTCTCTATATCTCTCTCTTTCTTTCTGTAAAAAATCAATAAAAATATATTTAAAAAAAAATAACTGGGTCTTTAAAAACACACACAAAACAAACATGATCCTCCAAAGGCATCGAGAAACGTTCCATGGTTAGGGCCTGTCTCCAGAAATGGCTCCTTCAGTGTGTGTTCGATTCCTTGGCCTTATTTGAAAGCTTTCGAGACAAGCTTTGATTGAGATGGTGTCAGACTTCCAAAATGATGCTTGGTACTAAAAAATAAGTATGAGAAATGTCAGAGGAGCTCGTCTTTTTTGAGGGTTAATTTTGGAGGGCAGGGAGAGGGCTGCCAGATATTTGGCATCTGTGGCGAGTCCTAGAGTGGGAGAAGGACTCTTCCTCATGCCCTAGGCAGCATCTGGGAGCCCAGTTTAAAAACACTCTACAGGGATTTTATCAGGCAAGGCCGTACAGGGAGCTGTTACATGACATACAAAATCCCACTCCTAGGAATATATCCTAAGAAACTAGAAACACCCATCAAAAAGGATATATGCACCCCTATTATAGCAGCACAATCTGTAATACAATAGCTAGGATTTGGAAACAGCCTAGGTGCCCGTCAGCAGATGATTGGATCAAAAAAACTATGGCACATCTACACAATGGAATACTATGCTGCCATAAAAAAGAAAGAAATCTTACCGTTTGCAGCAACCCGGATGGAATTAGAGAACATCATGCTGAGTGAAGTAAGCCAGTCAATGAAAGAAAAACACCACATGACTTCACTCATTTATGGATAATAAAGGACATTGTAAATCGATGAACAAAATGATAGATACAGAGACAGTAAAGCAACAAACAGACTGTCCATTTACAGTGGGAGATCTGGGGGAGATAAAAGATCAACCAAAGGACTTGTATGCATGCATATAAGCAAAACCAATGGACTCAAAACTCTGGGGAGAGAGGGTATGTATGGGAGGGAGGATTGTTGGTAAGATAGGTACACATATACTGTATTTTTCGGACCATAAGACGCACCTTTTTCCCCCCAGAAGTGGGGGGAAAAAGTCCCTGCGTCTTATGGTCCAAATATAGCCTACACATATACTTTAAAAAAAAAAAGTTTTTTTACTTGCCCGGCTCTGTGTGGTCTCTGTGTGCTTGCCCTGCTCTAAAATGGTTCTAAATGCTGCTGTTTACTTTACAGGGTTGATTACATGTGTTTATGACTGTGATGTTGGGTTTTAATGCACATAAAATATTTTAGGACACTATTTGTTTCAGAATCTTTTTTTCTTCATTTCCCTTCTCTAAAAACTGATGTGTCTTATGGTCCGGAGCGTCTTATGGTCCGAAAAATACGGTAATACCTTAATAAAAAAAAAGAAAAAAAGAAAATCCTGCAGCAAAGGATTTCTAGAAAAGGGGTTCATCCAATGGCCATTTCATTGTCAACCCAGAAGGCAAAGGGGATAGGAAAAACGTAGCTGGGCAGAGGCGCTTTGTGGAGTACTGATGTGCGAGGTGTGTGGGCAGAGCTGGGGATCTGATTGGTGGGGAGCCAGGAGCTGAGATGCTCCCAGGACCCATGGCCTATCAGCCCCTCGGGTTTCTTCCTGGAAATATCACATGCCTTGGATCAGGGGTCTTCAAACTACGGCCCTCGGGCCTCATGCGGCCCGCAGAGGAGTCTGATCCGGCCCGCCAGGTTTTTTGGGCAGTGAGCGCAGCCGAGGTGTTACAGTAGGAATTAGTAGTTGATATAGTCCGGCCCTCCAGCTCTCTGAGGGACTGTGATCTGGCCCCCACTTTAAAAAGTTTGAGGACGCCTGCCTTGGATGGACAATTGCCGAGTTGGGTGACAACACTTTGCAGTGAAATTCCTCAGAGCCTAAGGCCTGAGCCTGCACTGTGTGTTGTTGACTGAAGGACATGCTTATGCTTGGGCACCAGACACCCACGTGGCAAGATTCCCATCCCAGGAGGGCAGCCCCAAAGCCGGGGGACGACGCTCACCCAGCGGGAGGCCCGTCAGGGCACGTGCCCAGGTTGTGGGCTTGAAACTAGGAGGCAACCAATCTATGATTCTCTCTCATTATTGATGTTTCTCTTTTCCCCCCCTCTCCCTTCTTCTCTGAAATCAATAAAAAAAATAAGTATTGCCCAAACTGGTTTGGCTCAGTGGATAGAGCGTCAGCCTGCAGACTCAAAGGGTCCCGGGTTCGATTCCGGTCAAGGGCATGTACCTTGGTTGCGGCACATCCCCAGTAGGCAGCTGATTGATGTTTCTCTCTCATCGATGTTTCTAGCTCTCTATCCTTCTCCCTTCCTCTCTGTAAAAAGTCAATAATATATATATATATATATATATATATATATATATATATATATATTACATATATTATATATAAAAGAAATGCGCTTTATGTCTGACCCCCATCCCAGTCCCCTTCTGCATGCAGGAGGCCAAGCCCCTGGGCCAGGTCCCCGGGGTAAGTGGGGCCCGCCTGGGCGCGCAGCCCAAGCTTTGTGCGCGGAGCTGAATGGGGCGATGTGAGCGCGCTGGGGGCGGCGGGATTAGCCGCTTTCCCAGGGACCACAAAAGCCTCCTGAATCTGGGACACTTGTCACCAAGGCGCGGGCCGCTGGGGACACGAGGTAACCGGAGCCGCTCCCCACGGCCTCAGTCTCCGGGGACCCGGGATCACTAATCCTTCCTGTCCACGCCGGGACACGGACTCAGGCTCCACGGGCAGCGCCCTGCAGGCATTCCTCAGCAGCTACGTCCTTGGGTAGCTTTCTACACATTTTTTTTTGGGGGGGTGGGGGGTGGCACTGCTCTCTCCCATTTATGCAGCTCCGTTGCAGACAGCTTCGCAGACAACCCGAGCTGAAGGAGCGGCCTTTGGAGCTTGCACAGGAGAATGCCCTTGTGTGCACACTGATGTCTGTTTTGTTTCTTCTTTTCTCTTCTTTTTAAAATTTCTTTATTGATTATGGTATCACCTATTTGTCCTCAACTCCCCATTCCAATCCCCTCCCACTCATGCCCCCACCCCCCTATTGTCCTTGACCGCTGGTTAGGCTCATATGTGTGCACACAAGTCCTTTGGTTGATCTCTCCCTTTTATCCCCACCCTCCCTCTGAGGTCCAACAGTCTGACCCAGGACTCCGTATCTCTGGGTCTGTTCTTGTCCATCAGTCTATGTTGTTCACCATTTCCCCTAGATGAGTGAGATCATGTCCTACTGGAGATACACTTATAAGAATCAATAATGAGACAAGCAATAATCGTTATGCTGAAAGGCATATGAATCAGTCTGTAGAGTTTCTTTCTGGTCTCTAACTCTTGCTAAGGAATACATACCAGCAACTCTTATGTATTTACTATTTCTTTTTTTAAAAAAAAATCCTCTCCTAAAGATATTTTTCCATTGATTTTTTTTTTTTTTTTAGAGAGAGAGTGGATGGGAGTGAGAGAGACAGAGAGAGAAACATTGATGTGAGAGAGATATATCAATTGATTGCCTCTCCCACCTGTCTGGACCAAAGCTGGGGATCAAGCCTGCAACTGAGGTACATGCCCTTGACCGGAATGGAACCAGGGATCCTTCCTTTCCCCTGCCGATGCTCTATCCACTGAGCCAAACCAGATAGGGCAGTTTGCTATTTTTTTAAATGAGCTATTAAACCAAATTCTTCGGGAATGACTTACATAAAAAGAAAGAAAGAAAGAAAGAAAGAAAGAAAGAAAGAAAGAAAGAAAGAAAGAAAGAAAGAAAGAAAGAAAGAAAAAGCACCAAACACAACTCTTTTTTTTAAATCCTGAGAGCCATGTAAAAGGTTATGGAAAAACGGAGTGCTTTACAAAAATAACACACAGCATACATATTTGCTTGATATGGCGAGAACCACTCTGGCTTAAAAAAACATGTTATAACCCCCGGTTCTGTTGATCTTGGATGCAGTTACCTTCTTCTCTTTCAAAGGACGGGATCCCACTGAGAAGCAGGGGCCTCCCTCTTCCCTCCCCGTTTTGTTCTGAGGATGCTAAGGATCCAGGGTGACAGTTACAGAGAAGAATGCAGGAGGCAAATGGGAAATGCGCGCCGTTCACACGAGGGCTTAATGAGTCCGCCTAGATTACAGGCCCCTCGCTGGCAAGGTTGTACCTTCAGCAGCGCTGGGTTCTCACCTACCTCTGTTATTGTTTACTGTCTCCATGCCAACGGCAGTAGTCATGGAGTTTCGAGTGACTCTGTGTTTGTCAACACAGCTTCGGGGGCCTGAGGTGCAGATGAGTGGATTTGTTCCATTGAAAATATCATGCCGTGTAGGCGGATAAAACCTGAAGGGATTGCTGGTACAAAGTCGAGGCTCTGCTTTGCTCTTCGATTGCATCTCAATTGTAGGCATACATCTTCCTTCAAAGAAAATAGAATGCATATGAGCCTAACCAGTGGTCACGGACGACAGGGGGCTGGGGGCATACGTGGAGAGGGGTTTGGGATGAGAATGGGGGGATGAGGACAAGTATGTGATACCATAATCAATAAAGAAATTGAGAAAAGAAAGAAAATAGAATCAGACACCGCTGAGTTTTAACTTGCTGTCCAGGTTCCCACTGATTCTTTGTCTATTTTTTTTTTTTTTTAGGAAAAAAATATGTAATAAAAGTAGGGACAAGCACGTTGGTTTGTGTTGATGCTGAGAACAAAGCATTATTACAGCAGCTCTTCCATTCTTCATCCTGGGGAGCAGCAGTGCTAGCAACACCTGGACGGAAGGTCATGCTGCCTGGCGTGGTGGCGACAGATGGCCATTGCTCATCAGGTTAGCCAGAGGCTCAGTGCTGACTTCTGGACAGCGGCTGCTCTGCAGCTTCAGGTATCTGGACCGAGTACCTTACTTTCCTGTACTCTAGCCAAAGCTGACTCTTAAAAAAAAAAAAACCCACATATTTTTATTGACCTCAGAAAGGAAGGGAGAGATAGAAACATCAATGATGAGGGAGAACCGTGGATCAGTTGCCTCCTGCACGCCCCACGCTGGGAATCGAGCCCACCACCTGGGCATGTGTCCTTGGACCAGAATCGAACCGAGGACCCTTCAGTCTGCAGGCTGTCGCTCTATCCACTGAGCCACACCAGCGAGCGCCCAAGGCTGCCTCTTGAACACACCTAATCATGATAACAGTGCACGGCGTTACCTCTGTTTATGTGGATTTTGCTTTGCCAACAAGGTATTCTGGAGTTAGGATCCCAAGGGACAATTTTGTAAGTTGTGGATGGCGGGGGGAGGCGGACTCCTCCAAAGTCTTGAAGAAATAAAGCAGCAGGAACCCCAGAGCTAAGCTGGGGAAGGAGCAGAGCAGGGCAGGGTAGCAGGGAGGCATCCAGAGCCGGACTGGGACTGGTTTCAGAAGGAGGCGAACTTCCTCAGCTGTGGAGGCCTTATCGATGAGTTCTCTGCTTCTGCAGCAGCTGGCAGTCCTCAGGAGCCGTTCTAGCATCGATTCTCATCGAATTCCTGCGCGTCAGTGTCTTCAGAGGTAAATGGAAGAGCTGGCGCATAGCACAGGTGACTCGACTCTTCCTGACTATTGCCAGTTAGAGGGTTGTAGACACTTTATTCATTTATTGTGCCACGCCAGCACTGCCAAGGGTGAACCTGAGAGAGGGCGGTGAAGGATTGAGAAAAGACAGACAGGAGAAGGAGCTGGGATACATGCCCTTGACCAGAATCGAACCTGGGCCCCTTCAGTCTGCAGGCCGACACTCTATCCACTGAGCCAAACCCGTTAGGGCTAGAATATGTATTTTAAAACAATAGAAAAATGCATGACTAGAGAATCAGGGCTAGAGAAAATACGGATAGGGCTGGAAGACCATAGTCCAAGGTGGTGTGGCCATACCCAGGTCATAAAATCTTAACACTGCTAACAAGACCAACAAACTTGGGTCTAAGTTACCTGGTTACCAGGGCCAGAAGGGAAATCATGGTAAACTGTCAAATATTCTCATTTCCAGAATTCACACTTTCACGGGGGAAGAAGGCATGCCACTGTTTAGAAAGATGCAATGGCTCCTGACTCTCAGGTCTACTAAGACTTCTGCCATGCCCCTGCACCTGCCATGGATACTTGCAACAGGCAACAACCCTAACTAATAATGAGGACAATAGAGGCTTCCTACCTGCGTCATACCTACAGGTGGCCTGGCCCGTGTGGCTCAGTGGTGGAGCATTAACCTATGAACCAGGAGGTCATAGTTCGATTCCCAGTCAGGGCACACGCCCGGGTTGCGGGCTTGATCCCCAGTGTGGGGCGTGCAGGAGGCAGCGGATCAATGATTCTCTCTCACAATGATGTTCATTCTCTCTCTTTCTCTCTCTCAAATCAGTAAAAATAAATTTTAAAAATTAATACCCACAGGTGACTGAAGTGTAATCCTTGCCTGTGCCCAGCTCACCAGAAACTATCCTTAGGAGAAGGATTTTTTTTTTTTTTTTAAAGAAATAGTAAACACATAAGAGTTGCTGGTGTCTATTCCTTAGCAAGCGTTCGAGCGTGAGGAAAAAACCAATTAGCCATGGATTAAGCCAGTGGTCAGCAAACCTCGGCTCGCGAGCCACGTGCGGCTCTTGGGCCCCTTGAGTGTGGCTCTTCCACAAAATGCCACGGCCTGGGTGAGTCTATTTAGAAGGAGTGGCGTTAGAAGAAGTTTAAGTTTAAAAAAGTTGGCTCTCCAAAGAAATTTCAATCGCTGTCCTGTTGGTATTTGGCTCTGTGGACTGATGAGTTTGCCGACCGCTGAGTGAAGCCACGCAGAGGACATGGCCCTCTCCTGGCCAGCTGGGATGAGCTGAAACGTGTCCCCCACACGCATGTGGGGAAGTCCTGTGTGGCGATCCTGGAGTGATCACTGGAGAGACACGGTTCTTTGAGAAGCCAGGAAGTGCAAAGGAGGTCACGAGTGTGGGCCTGATCCACTGTCCCCAGTGTCCTTACAAGAGGAGATGGGGACGTGGCCACGCACAGCGGGAAGACACAGGGAGAAGATGGCCTCAGAAGGAACCCGTCCAGCTGACACCTTGATCCCAAGCTTCCGGCCCCCGGGAGGGCAGGCAAAGAAACACCTGCTGGTGAAGCCAAAGTGGTAGAGGAGCCATAGCAACCAGCATGTGCCGAATCCATGTGTGTTTAAATGTGTGTGTGTGTGTGTGTGTGTGTTGATTTTTAGAGAGGGAGTGGGAGAGAGAGATAGAAACATTGATGAGAGAGAAACATCGACCTGTTGCCTCTTGCACTCCCCCTACTGGGGATGTGCCCACAACCAATGTACATGCCCTTGACCGGAATCGAACCTGGGACCTTTCAGTCCACAGACCGACGCTCTATCCACTGAGCCAAACCGGTTTCGGCCACATGGATGACCTTTAAATTAATGTCAGCTGAGTCCTTCTCCTAGAAACAGCCCCCCAAAAAGTGGGAGACTGTGATCAGTACAGATTTCTTATCTTTATCCAGGTGCTGGGAATGAGGAACGAATAGGACCTTGACTTGCCCAGGTCTTGCTCTGCTAAATCCCAGGAATGAGGGAATGGATAGGACCTGGGCACACCCAAAACTCCTTTGACCTTGAACCCCCCTCTGGAAATCAATAAATGAGCCCTGTTGTCTGTGGTGGGTGGTGACTGTCCCTCCATCCCCCCACCCGGGTCCCAACTTGTCTCTATTTCTGTTTTTGGTCTCATTCCCCCCCCCCTTAATTTCTTAATCCCCAGTTCCTCCACTCAGGAACCGGTCGTTTTCTGCATGGGTCGAGGAAAACAGAGTAACAACCCCCACAAGAGAGAAACATCAGCAATCAGCTGCCTCCCGCATGCCCCCCTCTGGGGATGGAGCCCACAACAGGGCCTGTGCCCAGACCAGGAATCAAGCCGGTGAACCCTAGGGTTCATGGGTGGACGCTCAACCAGTGAGCCACACTGGCCAGGCGAGAGCTGAATCCTGCACCTCCCTTGTCCTTTCCAGAAGGATCTCTGCTGAGCTGTCCAGACTGCTTTCCTCCCACACGCCCTCCTTCAGAACACAGGGGCAGGCCTGGGAAGCCCTGTGTGTAAGCCAGGCCATGTGCACAAGAGGCCTGATAGATTCTCCCTTCCTCCAGTTGATGGACAGACATAAACCCCACCTGAGGCCAGACATTCCTGAGCTCTGAACCACCCATCAGCACCTGCCAAATACCCTAAGCCCCCCATTCCTAAGTCTCTAGGTCCCTAATCACCAATCAGCGTGTGCCGAGTGCCCTAAGCCCCGTCCCCTATCCTTAAAGGTGCTTGTCCCCCGGCCCTCGCTCTCTCTCCCGCCCCTCTCTCTGGAAGCAGCCGGCAGGGGTACGCTTCCCTCCAATAAAGCCTGTGTTCTGCCATCCCGGTCTCCGGCCCTTGATATTTAACCTACCAAGGCCGTCAGTGATCTCCTAATAAGCTCAGCCCCTGTGCTGCTTAAACGCAAAAGCACGCAGAACACGGGGCCTTTGCCCACCCTGGCCCGGCTATGAACCTCAGAGCTGACACGATGCCCCATAATGTGTTCTAAGTTACAAGGAGATGCCTGTGGGAAGCAACCTACATCCAGGAGTCCATTCGAGACACCGAGCAAGCTTTTCTGTTAAAGGGGAAGGAGGCCTGCTTGGGATCGGGCGTTTTCCACGTCCGGAGGACACATGGTGCAGGTGGGAGCGCCCCTGGAGGCTGGGGAGTGTCCGGGTGCCCTTCCCACAGGCTATTTTTTTAATTAAAAAAATTTTTTTTTAAATATATATTTTATTGACTTTGTTACAGAGAGGAAGAGAGAGGGATAGAGAGTTAGAAACATCGATGAGAGAAACATCGATCAGCTGCCTTTTGCACACCCCCTACTGGGGATGTGCCCGCAACCAAGTACATGCCCTTGACCGGAATCGAACCCGGGACCCTTCAGTCCGCAGGCCGACGCTCTATCCACTGCACCAAACCGGTTGCGGTGGCAATTTTTTCAAAAATATGTTTTTAATTTCAGAGAGGAAGGGAGAGGGAGAGAAACATTAATGATGAGAGGATCATGGATCGGCTGCCTCCTGCATGTCCCCCACTGGGGATCGAGCCCACAACCCTGGCCGTGTACCCTCACCGGGAACTGAACCGTGACCTCCTGGTTCATGGGTCGATGCTCCACCGCCGCGCCACAAGGCTGGGCTCAGGAGGCATGTTTAAGGCCTTCCCTCGGAGATGCTCTGGGCAGCAGGGCCTTCCCGTACAGCCAGCAAGGGCCTCCTCCTGTGCAAGCTAGACGCAGGTCTCATCTGCTCTTCGCCACATTCCTGAAAAGCCGGCCATCCCCGGCCTCATTCCCGACAAAGAAACTGGGACTCTCGTTGTCACAGCGCAGCTAGGATTCACCGAAAACCAGGCAAACTCCCCAGGGCCTGCCCGCTAGCCTGGTTTTGCAAAGCAGAAATGGGGAGGACTGCGGGGCGCTGCTGGCCGGGCTTCTGGCTCAAATCTCTGCTCCATCACAGCCTGGGTCATACCTCTGTGCATGGTGGGTGTACCACGATCTACGCCAGACTCACGGAATCACCGGGAGAGTAAATGACTGATTGTGTTGGAGTGGCCTAGAGCCTCACCTTGGCCCAGGATAGTGTTCAGTGACTGTTGATTAATTGACTGATTGATTATTGATTGCTTTTATTTTATTTTTTTAAAATATATTTCATTGATTTTTCACAGAGAGGAAGAGAAAGGGATAGAGAGTTAGAAACATCAATGAGAGAGAATCATCGATCAGCTGCCTCCTGCACACCCCCTACTGAGGATATGCCCGCAACCAAGGTACATGCCCTTGACCGGAATCGAACCTGGGACCTTTCAGTCCGCAGGCCGACGCTCTATCCACTGAGCCACACCGGTTTTATGAGAAACATCGATGTGCTGTTCCACTCATTCATGCATTCACTGGTGTTTCTTGCATGTGTCCTGACCAGGGATTGAACCTGCAACCTTGGCGCACTGGGATGATGCTCTAACCCGGTGGTCAGCAAACGCATCAGTCCACAGAGCCAAACATCAACAGACAACGATGGTCAGTTCTTTGGAGAGCCGCATTTTTTAAACGTAAACTTCTTCTCACGCCACTTCTTCAACACAGACTCGCCCAGGCCGTGGCATTTTGTGGAAGAGCCACCCTCAAGGGGCCAAAGAGCTGCATGTGGCTCCTGAGCCGCGGTTTGCCGACCACTGAGCTACCCGGCCAGGGCTCGTTTATCCTTTTCCCTGTCTGCTTTCCTGCGCCCTCCTCTGAATCGCTTTCTTTTCCCCTTCTCTTCCGCAGGCCTTTTTTTTAAATTCTAAACTTTACCCGGCGGTGCCCGGGGGAACATCACGGACCAATAGTCCTCGCCTCAGGGTTGACGGTCCAACCCCGTCCTGCTGCTCCTCTTCCGTCCCAGGAATTTTGGACCAGTGCTTGGCATCCTGAGCAATAAATGCAGAAACCTGAAGGAGCTAGTCCTGATCCCTTCCGTCCCCTGGGGCCTCAGGCACGGATGCAGGTTTATTTCCTTCTATTTATTTTTTAATATAATTTATTGATTTTTACAGAGAGGAAGAGAGAGGGATAGAGAGTTAGAAACATCGATGAGAGAGAGTCATCGATCAGCTGCCTCTTGCACACCCCCTACTGGGGTCATGCCCAAAACCAAGGTACATGCCCCTGACAGGAATCGAACCCGGGACCTTTCAGTCCCTAAGCCAACGCTCTATCCATTGAGCCAAACCAATTTCGGCTTTTTATTATTTTATTTTATTTTATTTTATTTTATTTTATTTTATTTTATTTTATTTTATTTTATTTCATTTTTATTTAAAAAGCCAAGGCACAGTCACTTTCAAGGGGCCTGAACCTGAACGTGCTTCCGTTTCTGGGTCCCCATGCCAGGCCTCAGCACCCCTGGAAGGCCCAGGGCCTGGCTAGGCCTCTTGTCCTGTTCTCATCAGCATGCAAGGCCACCCAGGTCTGGCGAGGGGGGCAGGCTGCAGGCTTGGTGGCCTGGGAACTCACTGAGATCTCTGCCCGGCTCCCCTGGGGGCACTTCAGAGCGGGCCTGAAGGAGCCAGCCAGCCAGTGAGGCTTTGAACTTGGGAGCGGGGGAGGGGTCAGCAACGCCTCTGTGCACAAAGACTCAGGGATGGCAGTGAAAGGGGGCCAGCAGCCAACAAAGTGCTGCTGTCACCTCTGCTCATTCCTGTCATTCCTCCCAGGATCCCCGCGGTGCGAGCAGGAAAACAGTCCCTGTCTGTCTGGGTCTGGACCAGCCAGGAGCAGACCCCGCAAGCCCCTCCCTCCCCAAACCTACAGGAGCTAAGCCATAGGGCGCTGCCTCCAGGCTGGCTTCCAGGGTTGCCCTCCCTGGGATTGCACGTGGAGGGAGGCACTGGGCTCTTTTCTTCCTTCCTTCCTTCCTTCCTTCCTTCCTTCCTTCCTTCCTTCCTTCCTTCCTTCCTTCCTTTCTTTCTTTCTTTCTTTCTTTCTTTTAATATATATATATATATATAATTTTTTTAAATTGATTTTTGTACAGAGAGGAAGGGAGAGAGATAGAGAGGTAGAAACATCAATGAGAGAGAGTCATCGACCAGTTGCCACTGGGTATATGCCCGCAACCAAGGTACATGCCCTTGACCGGAATCAAACCCCGGTCCCTTCAGCCCCCAAGTGGACGCTCAATCCACTGAGCCAAACCGGTTTCGGCTGATTTTTTTTTTTTTTTTTTTTTACAGAGATGAAGGGAGAGGGATAGAGAGCTAGAAACATCGATGAGAGAGAAACATCGACCAGCTGCCTGCAACCAAGGTACATGCCTCGACCGGAATCAAACCTGGGACCCTTCAGTCCACAGGCCTACACTCTATCCACTGAGCCAAACCGGTTTCGGCTGGGCTCATTTCTTGTTTTCTTTCTGAATCCTCACTGCCCAGGCCAGCCCACAGCACAGCATCTGGATGTTTAAAGAGGACATAATCCAAAAATGACGGATGGAAACGTGACCGAGAGAACACTCCAAGGAGCATGCGTCAGAATTTTCTGGAAATACGGGTTCCGATCTGATGGGACCCTTTCCATGATGCATCCTTGCAGGAAATGTTAGCTGTGAGGCACGGTCTGTGCCTTATCTTCTGCAGATAAGAGGGCCCGGGGTGAGGAGGCAGTGACGAGCAGGATAAGAAGGGGCTCAGGCTTTCCGCACTATGACACGGGCTAAGCTCCAGGCTAGGATGTGGGTTCCTGGGAGCCGGGGGGCGTGAGCTCAGGTCCCTGTGGCCTCTGGCTTTGGTTCCTTGAGTCATTGTATCATGAGGGTGAGGGGGGAGGAAGAGAAGGTGGAGAAGGTGCGTGTGTGTGTCTAAGAAATGAGGTTCTTAGTGTAACTTTAAAAAATATATATATATTTTTGTTGATTTTTTTACAGAGAGGAATTGAGAGAGATAGAGAGTTAGAAACATCCATGAGAAACATCGACCAGCTGCCTCCTGCACACCTTTTACTGGGGATGTGCCCGCAACCAAGGTACAATACATGCCCTTGACTGGAATCGAACCCAGGACCTTTCAGTCCTCAGGCTGACGCTCTATGCACTGAGCCAAACTGGTTTCGGCTAGCATAATATTTTTAATACCTGTGAGTGGTAGGAAGAAAGATAAATTGGTAGCTTCCCAACCATAGCTGCATCACATGGGTCCCTTGACTTTTAAATGAGAGAGAAAGAGAGAGAGAGGGAGAGAGGAGGAGGGCAGGAGGCTGGGCTGTGGACAGTAGGGGGAGGCTGGGAGGGACTGAGATTGTGAAGTCTGTGACCTCCTCTTTTTACTGTGTGGGATGGTCAACAGCCCCTCCCACCTGGTCCACTCACCCAAACACCTCTGTTCTGAGTTCATAGGTCAGAGGCGTTTTTTTTAACTGCGATCTGTCTTCTAGCAAAATCTAGATGCTTTACTATTATTTACGGTGGTCACGCGTATCAAGGGGATTCTTAACAAATTGTTGCAGCAGAAACATAAATCAGCTGAGTTGGTTGTTTCTACTTAATGGCCTGGTCACCTCTTACTGCCCCCCCTCTGCTAGCCTGGTTGTCCCTCACTGACCCTCCCTGCCGGTCTGGTTCCCCCATGCAGCCTGCTGTCTAGTCATTACTGTGAGGGTGTCCTGACCAATTTGCATATTACCCTTTTATTAGTATAGATCCAACAACGTTATCATCATTATTTAACTGCAATTTATTTAATCTATCAGTATGCATCCCTCTTCCTAGAAAATTTTGTGGCAATTTCATTTTTGTTTTGCGAGAGCACTCCCTTGAGTGAGTTTTTCAGAAAGAGTAAAATGGGGTACATTTAGAACCCTCCTACAATCAAACTAAGTCTAGTTTGCCCTCCCGTAGGAATCATTTATTGTCCGATATAAAAATCTTGGGCCACACAAGTTTTTTTTCTCTCTCTAGGAAATCTGAAAAAAACACTTCCTTTTTTTCTCTCTAGAAAATCTGTCCATTGTCTTCTGGTTTTAGGGTTGAGTGTGAAATGGTAGTAGAATTGTCTTCTTTGCTGTAAAAGGAATTAAAGCAAAGAGAGTTGCTTTAGTTTCTTTGGGGAGTTGAAAGATACTCGCTGGGAAGGAAAATCTGCCACAAACTTGATCTGGATAGAACATTCTGCATGATGTATTTCTCCACTTCCTCCTGGGGAGACATTAATATTCCTGATAAAATGCTTAAGCAATTTTCAAATAAACTGTAATGAGCTTAAAGAGAGCCCGCTTCTGGGAGATTAGCGTCCCACCCGCTCAGTGGACTGTCAGTCAAGACTCTAACGATCTTTAACCAATTCCTTTTCTAGCAGATCCTTTTCTTCTACAAATGTGTCCCTCAAGAGACAAATCTTCATATACTGATTTCTTTCTGGATTCTTCCTTGGAAGCAACTGCTTAGACTTCCATTTTCTGAAAAGTTGTTTGTTTTGTTTTAAATCTTTATTTTTGGAATTCAGAAAGTACCCTGGGACATGTCTAAGTGTAAAGAATGACATTGCTGGTGACAAATCACAAGAATGAAAGGAATAAGGAAGCCATTCATTTACTCTAGAACCTATATATATAAAAGCCTAAGCGAGCAGAACGACCGATTGCTATGATGCGCACTGACCACCAGGGGGCATATGCTCAATGCAGGAGCTGTCCCTTGGAGGTCAGTGAGCTCCCACAACCAACCTCCCGTAGTCCCTCCCCCCATCCGGCAGGCCCCTGCCGGCAGCTGGAAGGCCTCGATTGGTCCTGATCACCAGCCAGGCCTCGGGACCCCACCCATGCACAAATTTCATGCAACGGGCCTCTAGTTTTTAATAACCTGCATGTAGTGAAAAGCCCTTGAGCTCCTGAAGGAGGGGGCTTTGGGAAGATAGATGTGCAGAGGCAAAAGCACAGACACACTCAGACTGTAAAAGACACCCCAGCAACAGCAGCTTGTTAACACCCTGTGAACCGGAAGAGCCAGCAATAGGAGCCGATTTGAATCTTGCTTTCACTCTATCCCCCTCTCCCCCACCGCATCCTTCCCTCCCCAGCGATCCCAAGCTTTAAGCTAGATCCACATCGGCCAAATCAAAATTCCTGGGGGTGGGGTTCAAGCATCATGACGGTGGGTTTGTAACCCCTCCCTTGATTCTCATTGCAACCAGGGTCGAGAACCACGAGTATGAATCTTCTCCCGCTCCCCTGGCTCCCTATCCATTATTTTGATTTTTTTTCCAGGCACAATCCCCAACAACGACCTTGTTAAACTTCCCCTAAACCCTGTTGCCGTGAAGTATCTTCACTGCCCTCCATATATGTTTACCCCCTCCGGTCACCAAGGCAACAGCTGTTGGTAGCAGCTCTGGGTAGGCCAGGCCCGTGCTAACTGAGCATCCCACTGTAGGGAACCCCGTGCCTTTGACTGGAATCGAACCTGGGACCCTTCAGGTTCCTGGTCGGGGTGCATGCAGGAGGCAGCCAGGTGATGTGTTTCTCTCACATCGATGTTTCTCTCTGTCTTTTCCTCTCTCTTCCACTCTCTCCCTAAAAATAAATGGAAAAATATCCTCAGGTGAGGATTAACCAAACATCCTCTTCCCTTCCTGACGTGGGTCCCAGAGGCCCCTCTCCCGAGCGCTCACAGCATGATACGTGGTTTGTGGATCTTTCTTTCTTTCTTTCTTTCTTTCTTTTTAATGTATTTTATTGATTTTTTTACAGAGAGGAAGGGAGAGGGATAGAGAGCTAGAAACATAGATGAGAGAGACGTCCATCAGCTGCCTCCTGAACACCTCCTACTTGGGATGTGCCCGAAAACAATGTACATGCCCTTGACAGGAATTGAACCTGGGACCTTTCAGTCCACAGACCGACGCTCTACCATTGAGCCAAACCGGTTTCGGCTGTCCCTGGATCCTTAACCACAGGACTTCCCTGCTGTCACACCCCACGCTGTCCACCCGGCAGCCATGTGTGTCCGTGATTCCTTCGGTGCATCCTGCCTCGTTGGAGGCAGTAGGTAGGAAGCAGCGGCAAGCCTCTCCCACCCGCCCTTCCCTGGGGCTAACTACTCTCAGCTGATGCCTCGGCAGGTCCCTGCTATGTCTATAAAAACCTATACGTACCCTGTAAGTTCACAGAGGCTCAGCATCAGCAAAATGCCCACATCGATGGAGAAGGAAACCAAGTTCCACTGAGATGGCTGATCAGAGCCTCTGGCCCATAGACCCTCCCCTCTTCCTCCAGTCACCCCAGTGCTCTCTGCTGCCCTGGTCTGGTGGCTGAGGCATTGGTCCCTTTCGCCTTGTCCTCCCTGGAGAGGCAGAGCCACAGGCACGAAGCAGTAGCTGGGACCAGAGTGTCTCTTTGGCCGAGTCTAAAAGGGAACTTACAAATTTTTAAAATATATATATATATATATTTTATTAATTTTTTTTATAGAGAGGAAGGGAGAGGGACAGAGAGCTAGAAGAATTGTCTCCTGCACACTCCCTACCGGGAATGTGCCTGCAACCAAGGTACATGCCCTTGACTGGAATCGAACCTGGGACCTTCCAGTCCGCAAACCGACGCTCTATCCACTGAGCCAAATCCTCGACCAGGAGTTGGACCAGCAGGCAGGATGGCCAACTGCCCATGTCCCCTCCCCCTGGCCAGGCTGGCTGGACCCCATCCATGCATGAATTCATGCATTGGGCCTCTAATATATATATAGACACACTGAGTGCCCAGGTTATTATGTGTTCAGAGATCATCATAATTTGGCCACTCAATGTGTGTGTGTATGTGTGTGTGTGTGTGTGTGTGTGTGTGTATATATATATTTTTTTTTTTCCACTTCAGGTGCAGTTGGCAGTGTGGGTCACTATCGGTGTCAACCAGCCATGCGTTGCCCTGCTCCTGGTTTGGGCCCTTCCCTGCCTTCTGAAGGTTTTATTGTTATTGCCTGTCAGGAATGGGGGCCTCGGGGCAGCCAGATCCAGAACTTTTATCATTCGGAGCCCTGCGTCTCCTGTCCGACGGGCCTCCAGGCTGCTGCGCCTGGGCCTGTGTGAGGGCCGGGCTTTGAGATTTGTGCGAAGCCTTTCTGAGCCGCTGGCAGTTAGCTAATATCCCTGGGTCTCCGGGACCCTTTTGCACGCGTCACCACCATCCACATTAATCATCCTGTTTGTGATGTGGAGACAAAGGCTGCGGAGGCTCCAGGGGCCCGCGAGGGGCCGGGGAGGGGGCCTGGGAGGGGGCCTGTGAGGGGCTGGATCCAGGAGCCGGTCTGCCTTCTGGAGAGGCAGCCTAGTCTGAGCCGTGGGGGCGGCGTGGAGAGCTGTTGGCTCCTGAATTACAACAAAGATTTGAATCACAGGAGCCTGCAAAGATTCTGCCCCCAAAGCTGCTTCACTCTCCTGTTCTGTTTTTGGAAGCGAGACCCCAGTTCTCATGGTCCCCCCAGTGAATGCAACTATGCACGTAGTGTGAAAAAAAGAAAAAAGGAGACTGAGAAATCTCTCCCTCTCTCTCTCTCTCTCTCTCTCCTTACTTGAGTTCCCAGCATTGCAGGGAGCATCTACCCGTGAGTTTGGGTGATACTGTTGTTGTTTTTAAAATATATATTTTATTGATTCTTTACAGAGAGGAAGGAAGAGGGATAGAAAGTTAGAAACATGAGTAAAAGAGAAATATCGATCAGCTGCCTCCTGAACACCCCTCACTGGGGATGTGCCCACAACCAAGGTACATGCCCTTGACCAAAATCGAACCTGGGACCGAACCTGGGATCTTTCAGTCCGAAGGCCGATGCTCTATCCACCAGGGCTGGTTTGTTTGTTTTGTTTTTTTAATAACATGACATTTATTGTTCTCAACCTGCATATTTCAAATTAATATTATTCAGGAACAAAACTAAAAAGAAACGTGACTCTTGTATAATAGCAAATAGCATCAGTGTAAAAATGACTAAATATTGTTTCATAATTAATACAAGACTTCAACTTCATATATATGTTATAATAAAGCACGACTCTACTGTATTTTCTTTCAGAAACACTATTCGATGCACTGAATGTGCAATATGGAAGCACAGTGCAAACCTGGTTAAAAAGTTATGGCTTACGCTAAATGAATCCCTATTTTGCCTACATCCTCTTAATGCATACACAGGCACAGCTCCTGGACTCACAGATTTGCGTTGGTGAGTATATATCTTTTTCTAAGTGGGTAATGCTGTTTTATGGGGCCGGGACATTCTGTGATTCCCGAAGGCTCGTCAGCCTTCGGCCCCTGTGGCTGGATGTCCTGGGCCCCCGCTGGCCAGCTCCGTCTGGCCCCAGGCCCTTCATCTATCCTGGCGACAGAATGATGTCTGCGCTCCCAGCCCCATCCGCAGGCTCTCCGTCTGGGAACTAAGTCAGATGCCCTGCAGACTCAGGAAGCCACAGCTGTGCCCCAGCTGCTAACTTTCCACGCCTGCCAATGTCCTTTGCTCCCAACCAACCCCAATGATAAGCCCCAGCCTCTTGGATGCCCCTGGAAGGTCTCATCCTGCCATGCACCACGCTGCTCCATCCGTCAGCGGGCCTGCCCGGTCCGACCCTTCTCCCTCTGATGGCCCCTCCGAGCGGGCCTGGCCCTGGCCCTGGCCTGGCCTGTTGGTTGGGTTATTTTCAGACACGTGGCTCTCCCTCGCCTTCCTCCCTGGACCTGATTCGCATCTCTGCCTCCCCCGGCTTGGTCAGCAGTCCCAGCATCCACCTGGCTTCTGGTTCCCGGGGGCATGGCTACTTCGTGAATCTGTCGCCCATTGCACAAACCTAACTGCGGTGCCTGAAGGACGAGGCCCTTTGACCTCACATCTTGGACTGGTGGTTAGAATCTGAGGTGCCTGAGCCGAAGCCGGTTTGGCTCAGTGCATAGATCATCGGCCTGGGGACTGAAAGGTCCCAGGTTCGATTCCGGTCAAGGGCATGTACCTTGGTTGCGGGCACATCCCCGGTAGGGGGTGTGCAGGAGGCAGCTGGTCGATGATTCTCTCTCATCAATGTTTCTAACTCTCTATCCCTCTCTCTTCCTCTCTGTAAAAATCAACAAAATATATTTAAAAAAAAAAAAAAGATTCTGAGGTTTCTGAGCAGTGCTGAGGTTTCGCAAGGGTTCAGGTATTCATCTGTCCATAGAGAGTGCATGGGGACTGAACAGGGAATGCGGACTGAGTGGGGAATGCTAACCACGTGTGCAGTTGCTTCTGGAGAGAATTTAGCTCATTACAAATCCATTTATTTATTTATTTTTATTTTTTAAAAATATATTTTATTGATTTTTTACAGAGAGGAAGGGAGAGGGATAGAGAGCTAGAAACATCGATGAGAGAGAATCATCGATCAGCTGCCTCCTGCATACCCCCCACCGGGGATGTGCCCGCAACTAAGGTACATGTCCTTGACCGGAATCGAACCTGGGACCTTTCAGTCCGCAGGTCGACGCTCTATCCACTGAGCCAAACCGGTCTCGGCGGGATGTCCTATCCTTAAAGGCTAACAGAGCGCTCGGGTCCTAGCCATTCCCGAGACATCTGAGGACACCGCTCTGTGACCATGTGTCTTAGAAGCAAGGCCTCGAGTCTATAATCTGAGCCAGCATCCATTCGAATACCCCGCACTGTAGGAGTGAGCAGGAGGAAAAGGCAGCCGGAACAAATCACTTGCAAGCTAGTATGTTGTGAAGGCTAACCTGGGCTTGACTGGACTATGGATTTCTGATGGAAGATGCTGGAATTCTGAGCTTGCCCTCCCCTCCCCAACACCCGCTCACACACACACACACACACACACACACACACACCCCAACCCCGGCATACCACATGATACCCCCTGAGCTCTAGGGCTGGGTGATGCCTGGCCTTGAACCCAGAATAACGTTCTAATGGTTCCTGGACCTTTGACCTTCTTACAGAAGAAGAGTGGCTCAAAGCTACAATATAATAAGCCGAAACCGGTTTGGCTCAGTGGATAGAGTGTCGGCCTGCGGACTGAAAGGTCCCAGGTTCGATTCCCATCAGGGGCATGCACATTGGTTGCAGGCACGTCCCTAGTAGAGGTGTGCAGGAGGCTGCTGGTCAATGTTTCTCTCTAGTCGATGTTTCTAGCTCTCTGTCCCTCTCCCTTCCTCTCTGTAAAAAAATCAATAAAATATATATATATTTTAAAAAGCTATAATAAGAGGGGAAAGGGAAGGAGATGCATCCCAGAAATGTTCAGCCCAGGGCCCAAGAAGTCCCTCTGCCTCCCTTAGACCTGGGAGCTGTTCCTGGTGTTGAAGCAGAACAGGGTCCCTCTAGCTTGAGTTATGCAAACTACTCACGTGCAGGGAAGGCCTAGCTGGAACAGGATCAAACTAGCCAGTGTCTCAGTGTGCATTGCCCTTGGCCTGCTCTTGGTCTGCCTTTGGAATATGGTCTGGTCAAGTCCAGGTTAGTCAGCCAGTGAGCCCAGGAGAGCTGGCCTGTTGGGGAAGCCACGAAGGAGAGAAACTAGAGTTCCTGGAGATGGTACATGATCACCAGCGACCCCTCAACAGAAGCTCTGAACGGGATGATAAAAACCAAGTTCCCTTGTGCCTGCCCGTTCAGGGACCGCTCTCCCAGGAGCCTGGGACCACATTCCCGGCCCCTGTCCTCCTGACTGTGAGAAAAGCTGGGCAAGCAAGGTCATCTGGCCCTTTGTCATGGCAATGGCAATCGTTCTCCAAGGATGCTTTGTGTTTCAAATACAGAGAAGAGGAAGAAAGATGCCCATGGTCCTTGCCTTCAGGGAGCTTATGGTTTGAAGGAAGGCACAGACGGAAAAGAAAGCAAACAGCCGAAACCAGTTTAGCTCAGTGGATAGAGCATCGGCCTGCAGACTGAAAGATCTCAGGTTTGATTCTAGTCAAGGGCATGTACCTTGGCTGCGGGCACATCCCCGGTAGGGGGTGTGCAAGAGGCAGCTGGTCGATGTTTCTCTCTCATTGATGTTTCTAGCTCTCTATCCCTCTTCCTTCCTCTCTGTAAAAAAAAAAAAAAAAAAAAAAAAATCAATAAAATATGTTTTAAAAAAAGAAAAGAAAGCAAACAAACAAATAACATGGGATTGCACCATCTGCTAAGGAAACAAAAGTGCAGAGAGAATGACTTCCTTTGAATCGTTGGGGAAGATCTCTTTGGAGAAGTGATATGTATTACTGGGTCCTGAAGGATGAGGGGGGATCAGCCGAGGGAAAGGGGTGTTCAAATGTCCTGGGGCAGCGAAGAGCTTGCTCTTTGGAGGCATTTATTATTTATTTATTTATTTATTTATTTTTAAAATATATTTTATTGATTTTACACAGAGAGGAATTGAGAGGGACAGAGAGTTAGAAATATCGATGAGAGAGAAACATCGACCAGCTGCCTCTTGAGGTGTACACCCCCCACTGGGGATGTGCCCGCAACCAAGGTACATGCCCTTGACCGGAATCGAACCTGGGACCCTTCAGTCAGCAGGCCGACGCTCTATCCACTGAGCCAAACCAGTCCTGGCAACTCTTTGGCTGCATTTAAAGAAGGCTTCTCTGAGGTGAGGTCATCAGTGCTGCTTTTCCTAACACTGTCCAAGGCCCACGTGAAGAGGCACTAATCCAACCACCGAGGTTAACTCAGAACTTAATTTCTCTTTCCAAAGGGAGGGGCAAAGTCTCAGAAATCTGCCGTCGTCTGACCTTGAATTCTGCCGCTTGGTGTTTTTTTTTTTTGGTTTTTTTTTACATTAAGATTTCCAGGAGTACTGTGATTTTTATTTTACTTTTTTTACTATCAAATTGAATTCTATTTTGCACCATGACATGCTCCTTTAAGAGCATGAGAGAACCCCGTGGGGGGGGCTCAAGAGAGGGGATGACTGGAAAGATGAAGTCTTAGAAAAAAACAAAGAAGCAAGCCAAGGCAGAGAGACAAAGCCCTTATCTGCACAACCCCAGCCTCTGGTCAAGAAGAGCTCAGAGAGATCAGAGACAAGACGTAATCTGCGGTAAACAGATGGGGAGGCGAGAGGGCCGCTGTCAGCGGAAGGGCCCGGGAGGAGCCTCGGGGACTGGATTTGGGGAATGAGATTTTCTAGGCCAGGTCAGGCGGCGAGCCCGAGAAGGGCTGTGATTATGTGGGGCGGTTATGCAAGGCCGGGGACGGATCCTGGCACGAGGGCCGACGTGGAGAGGCCACGTGTGCACGTGTCGTGCGCATTCACACTTGTCAGGAACGTTTCAGAAGGACGATTGCAAAATTGCTAAGGGCCCTCCCAGAGCCTTGAATCGTCAACTTGACTCGCCTGTTAGCACCTCGGCCCATACCCAAGGCCCTCATCCAGGGCTCCCCCTACAAGTCATGACCGAAATGTGACTCCACGGGAAAACGGCACCCATCCTGGACCACACACCGAGGGAGGGTGGGCGAAAGAACCAGACAGGTTGAAGTTCATTGCCAGAGAGGCCGCCAGGTGCAGAGAAAGGATGAAGAGAGAGAACCAAGCCGGATAAGAGCCCACCAAGCCCCTCTCTTCTGTCCCCTCTTTTTTTAAAAAATACATTTTATTGATGTTTTTACAGAGAGGAATAGAGAGGGATAGAGAGTTAGAAACATCGATGAGAGAGAATCATCGATCAGCTGCCTCTTGCACACTCCCCACTGGAAATGTGCCTGCAACCAAGGTACATGTCCTTGACAGGAATCGAACCTGGGACCTTTCAGTCCGCAGGCTGACGCTCTATCCACTGAGCCAAACCGGTTTCAGCCTGTCCCCTCTTTTTGATGGCATCAAGGATGTTTCTTTTTAAAATAAATATTTTTATTGATTTTGAGAGAGAGAGAGAGAGAGAGAGAGAGAGAGAGAGAGAGAGAGAGAGAGTTAAGGAGAGGGGTAGAGAGGTAGAAACATCAATGAGAGAGAAACATCATTGATCAGCTGCCTCCTGCACGCCCCCTACTGGGGGTCGAGCCCCAAACCTAGACATGTGCCCTGACTAGAAACTGAACCGATGACCTCTTGGTGCATGGGTACGCGCTCAACCACTGAGCCACACAGGCTGGGCAAAAGAAGAAGATTTGAACATAGATGGAGATGCCTAAGCAGAAGAGATGACAGAGTCAGAGATTGGCAGTATGAGGCCACAAGCCAAGGGATGCCAGGGGTGGCTGGCCACCATCAGAAGCTGGAAAGGCGAGAGGATGCTCCCCTGAGAGCTTCCCATGGCTACAAACACCTTGAACTTGAAGCTGCCAGAACAAACAGGAAATGAATTCCTGCTGTGTTAAGCCACATGCTCGGAGGTGCTTTATCTCAGCAGCTTTAGGAGAGAAACACACCTTCCTCCTCCTAAATGTGTATGTCAGGTGTTGGGTCCCCAATACAACGCTTGTTTTTTGAAGGGTTTGTGAACACCCAGGCTTATTCCTGAGACAGGCAACCTGGCCCCATACCTACTTATCCCAACGTCATTGACTACAGTACCTATGCTGTCATTTACATTTCTTTTTTTTTAAATATATATTTTATTGATTTTTTACAGAGAGGAAAAGAGAGGGATAGAGAGTTAGAAACATCGATGAGAGAGAATCATCGATCAGCTGCCTCTTGCACACCCCCCACCGGGGATGTGCCCGCAACCAAGGCACATGCCCTTGACCGGAATCGAACCTGGGACCATTCAGTCCGCAGGCCGACGCTCTATCCACTGAGCCACACCGGTTTCGGCATGTAATTTACATTTCTGCAACTACCAATTTGTACCTTTCCCACTTAATCCCTTACCTCAGCCTTCCTCACAACTTTCTATGTGTTTTCTATATCCATGAGTCTATTTCATTTTGTTTGTTTATTCTAGTCTCGTTTCAGTGACTGTTTGGGAGACCGTGGGCCCAGCACGTTTCACTCTGATCGTGGGCAGTATCCAGGGTGAGGACCTGGCAGTCCAGCCTGACACACTGTAAATCTTTTTTTTTTTTTTAAATATATTTTTATTGATTTTGTACAGAGAGGAAGGGAAAAAGATAGAGAGCTAGAAACATCGATGAGAGAGAGTCATCGACCAGCTGCCTCTTGCACACCCCCTACCGGGGATATGCCCGCAACCAAGGTACATGCCCTTGACCGGAATCGAACCCGGGACCTCTCAGTCCCCAAGCCGACGCTCTATCCATTGAGCCAAACCGGTTTCAGCTGTAAGTCTTGGGAAGAACTCACATCTTGGTCCAGGGATGCCACTGGTAGGTAGATGGTCGGTGATGGAACCATTTTTGTTCTGTGGGATGATGGCTATTGAATGTTGGCCCATGGACAGTGCCATTCTGCAGGTTGACACTCCACAGGGAGTGAAAGAGAGACTGGTGGAGGGGTTTTCTCCATCACGTTCAATGCATTCATGTCACTGAGATGACCTTTTCCCTTCCATTCAGGAGTTTGCAAAGGCCCTTCCTACCCGGATCCAAGCAGGTCTCAATAGATGTCTCAGGAATGTGGAATGTGCGAGGAGACAACTCGCCGGGACTCTTTTTTTTTTTTTAAATAAATCTTTATTGTTCATATTATTACAAATGTTCCTCATTCCCCCCCCCCCTCCATTGTTCCCCTCCACCAGGTTCCCACCCCACCCTCTGCCCTTTCCCCACCCTCCATTGTCCTCATCCATAGGTGCACAGTATAAAAATATATATTTTAAAAAGTTTTTTTGTGTGTGTTTATCTTTTTTAATTTGGCATTTGTTATTTGCATTTATATTAAAGCAAAGTGCATCTTTTCTTTATTTTTTTTTGCTTATACACATTGCACAATACATAAATAATGATGCTTATAAAATGTCTTTCTAGTTACAAGTAATAATATATTTATATATAACATAAAATATATTTTTTCTCTAATAAATCTCAAAAAGTTTTTTTTAAAAAATAAATAAAGCAAATGTGCCCAACTGCAAATAATTTGTGAATCTCAGTAAAGGAAATATGGATATTTATTGTGATGCCATTTCAACTTTCCAATAGGGTTGAGAAATTTCAAAATAACCCTCAGGAAGAAAGGATTTGATCTTCTCAATGAAATATTAATTGGTATTATATATTTGGACAGTACTCTTGCATATCGTATTTTAAAATGAAAGCATTTTAGCAACAAACAGCTCAATAATCCCCTTTCTTTTATGAAATGATAGACACCAGGGATGGGCTGCAGGGGGTCAATGGGGGGGGGAAAAGAGGACATATGCAATACTTTCAACAATAAAATAATTATTGAGAGAGAGAAAGAGAGAGAGAGAGAGAGAGAGGGAGAGAAAGAGAGGGAGAGAGAAATGACAGACACAGGTGATAGTTGCTTTGTAACATCCCAAATGAAAACTTGGGCTCTAAACAAAATAAAAAACTCATCTAGGGAGCTCTGCCCACACTTGGCTTGTGCTGTTGCATGTTCTCCAACATTCTCTGTGTCGTGGCACATACAGAAAAGGGTAATATCCACATGGCCAATGGGACGAGGCTGCTAATGTCTCAAAGCGACTAGCCCGGGAGCTCTGGCTGCCCCGGGATGAGGGGTCAGGGTCTTGGCACACCCACTAGCCATCTGGGCCACACTGGCGTGCCATCGGCACAGGCTGGGACTCCGCTGCGAACTGTTCTCAATAGGATCTGCTTGAGACAAAGCTACCGTGTTTCCCCGAAAATAAGACATCCTCCGAAAATAAGACCTACTTACAGGTTTCCTTCTGAGTGAAATATAAGGCATCCCCCCAAAAATAAGCTCCCTCCTTCCCCCCAGGCTAAACATGAGAGATTTGGTCCACTGATTCTAAAAGAAATGGAGTCACAAGAAATTCACCAGGAAATTCAGGAATTAGATTGTTATGATGATGTTCCAGAAGATGATGACATGATTGTCATTGAGCAAATGAGTACATTCTTGAGAATGTAGGATTCACAGTTTGTCTGGTTTGTGTTGACAACTACCGTACTACCGTACCGTACACAGGTAATAAATTTCCTTTATTTTCATTTAACAATAAATGTGTACGGTATTCTTCTTCATGGAAAAATAAGACATCCCCTGAAAATAAGACCTAGCGCACCTTTGGGAGTGAAAATTAATATAAGACACTGTCTTATTTTCGGGGAAACAGGGAATCTCCCATGTGCCCAGCACTGTGGAATCAGACTTAAGCAGCTACGAACAAGGCTTGCGTCTGCCCCTCCCTGTGTGTGCGGGAGAGCAGTGCACACCGGCATGGTGATCTCTCTCCCCAGCATGTTTCCGTCTGTACCATCGCTCACCACACTCGTTATGATGGATCTTGAGTTGTAACAAGGTTAACAACGAGGCAAACTCCTCCGGGAGCAGATGGAGCAGATTCAGGAGCTAATGTTCTATGCTGGCTTCTGTGATCCAGTCCCACTGTATGGAGAGGAGGCGAGAAATGAAGATGAAAATAGGAGTCTCGAGAGGAAACGTTAGCCTGGCTTAACCCAGGCCCTCTGCGGAAGTAACACTTCATGTCTAAAGCTCAAAATGCTTAAAAATAAATAAATATAATATATATATATATATATTATTGATTTTTTACAGAGAGGAAGGGAGAGGGATAGAGAGTTAGGAACATCGATGAGAGAGAAACATCGGCCAGCCGCCTCTTGCACACCCCCACTGGGGATGTGCCCACAACCAAGGCACATGCCCTTGACTGGAATCGAACTCAAAATGCTGAAGTTCTAAATAGTTCATTCAAATGTATTTAAATTGTTCTGTTAGGAGGCTTCTTTATGTTTTTATTCTTATTGATTGATTGATTGATTGATTGATTAACTGATTTACTAAAGGCCCAGTGCACAAAGTTCATGCACGGGTGTGGGATTGGGGTTGTTCCTCAGCCTGGCCTTTACCATCTTGCAATCTGGGACCCCTCAGGGGATGTACAGCTGCAGCGGGATCAGGCCTAAACTGACAGTCGGACATCCCTCTCTCAATCTGGGGCTGCTGGCTCCCAACTACTTGCCTGCCTGCCTGATTGGCCCTAACCACTCTGCCTGCCTGCCTGATTGCCCCTAACTGCTTGCCTGCCTGCCTGATCACCCCTAACCACTCTGTGTGCTTGCTTGATTGCCCCTTACTGCCTCTGCCTCACCCCCACTGCCATGGCTTCATTGGGAAGGATGTTCATAATGACATCTGGAAAGTCATTCGGCTGTCTGGTCTAATTAGCATATTACCCTTTTATTATTATAGATTGTTATCCCTCACCTGAGTATATTTTTGTTGTTGATTTTTAGAAAGGGTAGGAGGGAGAGAGAAACATCAATGTAAGACCCATCAATTGGTTGCCTCCTGCACATGTCCCCACTGGGGCTGAGGATTGAACCTGTAACCCAGTTATGTGCACTGTACTACTATATCCTTCATCAGGAATCAAACCTGGGACCCTTTGGCGCACAGGCTGACACTCTAACCACTCAGATACACTGGCCAGGGCAGGAAGCTGCTTTAATGAAGAGGAAAGAGGACCGACTGGGCTTGCAGAAGTGTTTCTGAATCCGCTGCTACATCTAAATAGCCTGGGAAGCCTCTTAAAGACACTGAGACTGGCTCTTCATCCTCAAGAGATTCTGATTCAATCAGTCCGGCCCCGATTTTTCATCCTCCACCCACTCCAGGGAGTTCTAATATGCTACCAAATACTGAAGTCTGGAAACAGAAGATGATGGTAAAACACTGAGGGGCGTGAAGTGCTTTCCAAATGGGAGACATTTGCTTTATTATGTGGCCACTATCATCTTATTTTTCTCCTCCTAATTTCCCAGCATGCTGAGCTCAGTGCAGCATTTGGAGTGGAGTGTTTTCCTCTTTGGTCCCCGAGGCCTTACCCGTTCCATTGCCCGGCAAGGCCTTACCTACCTGCTATTGGCCCAAAGAGCTATAACTGGAAAGTATCCGCGTGAGTACGTGGGAGCGTGCTACTGATGGAGGGATGCTTGCCGTCTGGAGCCAGACCCTGCTGGGCTGACGGCCTTGCTCTGTCCAGACTCATTATGCCTTCGCTTCCTTCTGCGTTCTCGGCATGGACTGACTGTCCGCTTTGTGGGCCAGGAAGGATACGGGACGTCAAGGGGTTGAGCTGTCACTTAATCTCAGACTCATATTCTGAGATCTTTGTCAGAGGACACATTGAATGGTCACAAAAAAACAAGCATGGAAATAAGATGATGGATAGCCCAGGATAAAAGAGTGACTTAAAATGGATGCCAAGATTTGCAAGACGCAGCTAGTATAATTCCAGAGGAGTAAAGAATCACACAGGTCCAAGTATGATGATGATGATGATGATGATGGTAATGATGATGGTGATGATGGCGATGATGGTGATGATGGTGATGATGATGGTAATGATGATGGTGATGTTGGTGATGATGATGATGATGGTGATGGTAATGATGATGGTGATGATGGTGATGATGGTGATGGTAATGATGATGGTTATGATGGTAATGATGATGGTGATGATGGTGATGATGATGGTGATCATGAGAGCTGACACATAGTGTCTGCTGTCTGTTAGATCTTGTTCTAAATGTTTTATACTCATGAAGTCATTGAATCTTCACAACTCTATTGGTTAGATACTAGTTAACATCCTCCTTTTACAGTTGAGGAACCTGAGGATGAGTGATATCTAGACTTGCTGTCACCATTAATTAGCCGTGTGCGCATGGAGATGTCACTTAACTGCTCAGGGCCTGTTTTCTGGTTGGATCCATGAATCTCCATGGCTGCTTTCTACTTGGCAATGCAGTGACGTTGTGAGCTATTAATTCTAAATGATCTCTATTCTCCTGGTTTCCTTTAACCAAAACAGCCTACTCCTGCCCATTTACCTTATGGGTTTGGTCAGCGATGTATTCTTTTCAATTCTTTCCCTACTTTGTTTCCTGTGAACCTTCACACGTTGACAGACTTCCTTCCTTCATTTCTAGATGTGAATCGTTTATGTGCATATGTCAACTCTGGAGTTTGGGGACTGCCATTTAGGAGCAGAATCTGACAGCTTGGACTATTAGGGCATCAAGCAATATCATCTTCCTGAAAATACCATAGTGTAGATGTGAGTGAGAAAATGATAGCAATAGAAATAGTTGAGCCATGGGATCTTGGCATAAAAGTTAACTTTTCTAATATTTTCATAAATGTTGATCAGAAAACTATTAGTAATTTTTTATTTAAAGAATGATACTCATAGTATACTAATCTCTATATATAAAAGCCTAAGTGATCAAATGACCGAAGAACCAGTCCACCAGTTGCTATGATGTGCACTGACCACCAGGGGACTGTCAATGCACAGGATCAGGCTTCCTCCCTTCTGGATCAGGCCTGCATGGATCCAGCCAAAACCAGCTATTTGACATCCCCCATAGTGGTCTTGAATTGCAAAAGGGCATAGGCCAGGTCGAGGGACCCCACTGGTGCATGAATCTGTGCACTGGGCCTCTAGTGTATTTAATAATGATGCAACCACAATGTTAACATTTTCTATTCTCCTTCCAAATTTGCAAGTGTGGACAATGATATTGAGGGAAAAAAAAATTTTTTTTTTAAGCAACATAAAGGGACTGAGTTCTGCTTACTCCAAATGGCTAGAGAATCAATAGGTGGCATTCTTCTTCATGGTGACTTCTTCATTCCAGTGAGACTCTCTATAAAGGGGAAGCTAAGTGTATTGATAGCAAATTTCAAAATCATTCGGATCCTTTTCTCTACTCTGCCACTGGGACCTTGTAATGTGTAGGTTTTTTTTTATTCTTTATCTGCAAAACCAAGTGTTCTCAATCCTCACCATATTAAGAACTGATGTAAAGGAGCCCAGATAGATGATGAAAGTGACTCCCAGCTGCGAGTGTCTATCTGGCAATTCTATATTCCACATAAAACCACGAAGTTTTTGGATTCCTCCAAGGATTCATATGACTCACATCAATGAAGGCGGTAAGTAAGTTGGGCCAAAGCACCATCGAAAATATTTTTGTCAGCAGGGAGCAGAAGTTACATTAATTAAAATGTTCTCAGGAGGTACAGGGTGCCCTCCCAAGAAGTCATAAAATTATTTTCATCCCAATTAAGGATGTTCCCTCCTGGCACCTGTTAACATGGGGAACTGGAATGAAAAAGTCCATGGAATTTTCTAGAAGAAAGGTCGCCAGAGTCAGACTGGACCCCTCAGGCTAAGAAGTGGAGATATTTTGATAGAGAGCCATCCTTTTAGTTAAGTGATTATTTGTGAAATCTCCTGTCCAGATCCAGAGAAGATTAGGAGAAAGTACCGAGTGAAAAAGGTCATAAAAAGATAAAATTTGGGCGGAAGAATGAAGGAGGTTAGGAGGGTTTGTGATCGAATGTTCTCCCCACACAGGAATGCTGGCAGGAGCTGAGGCCATTGACCTTGTGGATCTAGAGCCTCAGCCTACAGACCCTTGTCTGGGAAGAAATGATGTCACCAGGATTTTTAGCCTCAGATTCAAAGTAATCTATTTTAGGGGAATTTAGTGATTCACTGTGGAAGCTTGGGGTTTTCTGCATGGATTTTTGAAAACCTAATTAAGTTGTGGAGACATATTCTTACTAGACCCTGTCACACGTAAAGCCAGGACGCATCTCAGGACGTTATTGTGAGCTGACATTTTAATCTGTTGTCATGAACACGTGCAAGCATTAGTGGATAGCTGTGACTTTCATCAGGAGAGCGAGTTAAATCATCCAGGCTCCATAAACAGGAGGCAGCCTCGGGTCCTCCGGAATGACCTCACATTCCCGGTGAAACATCAGTTTTCAAGCGACAAACTCTAGGCACGTCCACCACTCCAGGAAATGATTTGAGAGAAAAGAATTTGGGTTGAAATTGAGAGATGAATTATCAGTGTTCCTTAAAAAAGACTTTTTCTGAATGAGGAAAGAAGACAGAAAAACATTACTTCTTGGGTTGGGATGACGTAGAATACTGAATTTGAGACCATGAGAATATATATTTTTTAACTTAAAACTTTCTTTTTTCAACTTTACTTGTAGGCTGGTTTCTTTCTTTTTAAACATATAGATTTTTATTGATTTCAGAGAGGAAGGGAGAGGGAAAGGGAGAGAAACATCAATGATGTGAGAGAATCATTGATCGGCTGCCTCATGCAGGCCCCACACTGGAGACCAAACCCACAACCTCAGCACGTATCCTGCCTGGGAATGGAACTGTGACCTCCTGGTTCAAAGGTCAATCCTTAACCATGAACCATGCCAGCTGGGTCATAGGCTGGTTTCTGATGGTGCTGGTAGAACTGACATTTGAGGGAGGAAAGAGAAGCAAGCTGATGGCTGGAGGACTAGTTTTCCAACTTGCTTAGTTCAGTCAAAAAGTGGCCAGCACAGTGGGTCTGGCCCTACAACCCATGGGCTGCCTTGGTTAATACTCTGTAGAGCAGAACCCAGGAAATGGAGTGTATGTCACACACATCAATCCGCTCTGTCAATTAAAAGACCAATAAACAGGCAGCTTAATAGAACATGACGCCATACGTTCATCTGCTCGACGTATCGATTTTTGAGCATTCACAATTTGTTTATCAGAACAAAGCTTATCCTCTTTTAATTACTTTGCCAATTTATTATTGTGTTCTACGGCCTTTTCAAGATTTTTTTGTGAAATAGTTTTCCATTGGGGGGGGCATGCCCTACCACAATTAATGTCGAACTGGTTTTTGTGATCAAGGGGGCATTGGCCTACTTTATATCGTTTGATAAAATTGAGGGGGGTGAAAAAGATGGGTAGATAGCTATAAAATCGTTATAAGGGGGATTTGTGTGTGTGTGTGTGTGTGTGTGTGTATTCATGCGCGCGTGCGCGCACGCGCCTGGTTTCAATCTAAATACATCTCAAAAAATTGTAAAATAGAATCTACCAGCTAAAACTAATGAGCACAAAACTGCCTTGATTTGGCCTGGGATGGACAAATAGAACATCTGGCATATTTGGCACCAACGACACAGCTGGCATTGCTGGAAACATTTCCGCAGAAGGTGCAGATGCAGAAATGGGAGAATTGGTACAGACCGTGCAGATGGAGCAGTTGGAACAGATGACAGTGGGCAGAGCTGGCGAGGCTGGCACAGGTGTCATAACCGCAACAGCTGGCACAAGTTGTGACAATCCTGGGATTTCTTAGTACAAGGCACATGTTCGTTTTGGCTTTGGCTGCCGGCAGATAAGAGCATTTTATAATTAGTAAATGTGCCATTTAAAAAAGATCTTTCTCCCCTCCATCCGTAAGGACATCCACCCCCAACTGTCAAAGCTTGGAACAGGGAGCTTTTTTTTCTTTCTTTCTTTTTGCAAATTAGAATTTCCCCGAGAAAAGTCATCATTGGTAAACACCGATTTCATATGAGAGGCAATCCAATATTTTTTTGTTCTGATATAGATAAGATTCATGAATGAAATTTTTTCGGAGGAGTTTTGTGGGAAATAAAGGCCAGGTTTCTCGAATGAAACGTACGCTTTGCATTGAACCCAAAATTCGTTCTCAAATTAGAGGGCTATTTGTTTGTTAAATATCATCAATATTTCCCAATTCTATGAAATGTCCTGTGGACTCACACTTGAAGAATCTGTACAGAATTGGAAAGCTGTCTACAGAACAGGTTGGGAGAAGAGAAAAAAAAATGCTGGAATACATAATACGGGGAAATCATGATATTGCCATTTTCTAATACCAATGGGACTTGGTTCTAATTTCATTGAAAATTCTATGATTTGGATTTGAAGGAAAAGTACATTATAGAATAATCTTTTGGGCAATGATATTTAACACCAGATGAAAAGTTGAGAGAACAAAGCAACTTGCTTGTAAGTGGCTAGAAATCACTGTTTTCTTCTCATGTTTTTATTTAACAAAAGTCTGTTCATGTTATGGGAAAGCCAAAAACTGTTACCTAATTATAAAATAATTTTTAAAAACCAAATAATGGTTTTAAATCTATACAGATATCCTCTTGAACACACAGTCACAGGTGCTCCATAAGTTCTATTGGAATAAATGAGCCTATGATAAAAATTCAGGATAAAAAATACCAATAATCATCTTCCACATACATGACTAATGTCCTATTAGAAAGAAACAAAGGGGATTCGTTCTTTAAAGACTTAAACTTGACAATACATTCCAGCCAATTTCATTCCTCCGGGGGAAATCGTAGATGACACAGACTAGTTGGCTGTCATCTATTCTATGTCCCCAAGTAAACCCCAAATTCTCTAGGTTTTCTAGTTTATCTTGAACTAAAACCAACATAATATATCAGCCTCTATTCATAATCAATGCAACACAGTGTAACGGTTTATTGTATGTGTTCCAAGACTTCGAAAAATAAGGGTTAATTACTACTCCCTGGATGTCAAGTTCTTTTTTTTTTTTTTTTTTTTTAATATATTATATTGATTTTTTATAGAGAGGACTAGAGAGTTAGAAACATCATTGAGAGAGAATCATAGATCAGCTGCCTCTTGCACACCCCTGCACTGGGGTTGTGCCCGCAACCAAGGTACATGCCCTTGGCCGGAATCGAACCTGGGACCTTTCAAGTCTGCAGACCGATACTCTATCCACTGAGCCAAACCGGTTTCAGCTGGATGTCAAGTTCTTGACCATCAAAACCATATTCTCTTCGCCCCCAGATGGTCCTTGTGTGTTGTTACCTATATTTAATCTTTTAAAAAAATATATCTTATTGATTTTTTTTACGGAGAGGAAGGGAGAGGGATAAAGAGTCAGAAACATCGATGAGAGAGAAACATCCATCAGCTGCCTCCTGCACACCCCCCACCGGGGATATGCCCGCAACCGAGGTACATGCCCTTGACCGGAATCGAACCTGGGACCCTTCAGTCCACAGGCTGACGCTCTATCCAGTGAGCCAAACCTGTTAGGGCCCTATACTTAATCTTTTAAAAAACTGTCTTAAGTTGTTGAAACATGTTTGATTTCAATGTCTCCATTATTTCTACTGTATTATAACCTCACGGTGAACCCAACTTGATTATTCTTCTTATTCAGAACTTTTGTTCTATCATGTAACTTTAGCTCATTTCTTGACTTGAGATGACAAAAGTGTTTCTGCTCAGAACAGATGAAACATAGAGCAACTGAGAGAGGGGGGTGGGGGCACGAGGGGCGGGACTTCCTGCTCTCTCTGGGCATGGGGGAGATGAACAGGCTGGAAATGCCCACCTTGGCCCTCTTCACGTGGCCTGAGACACCGCATCGTGGCTGAAACCCAGCTGAACATCGCCTCCGATCCATAAAAGATGTGAGAGAAACGATCCATTCCGGGGAGCAACCAACAGGGGTATTTCCAGACTTTGGCATTTGAGGAGCCGACCCAAGTTTCTCTGAAGGATGAGTCACTTCTGTGAGCCGCTGCCTTCCCCGGGCACGCAATGAAAATGAAACATGAAAGATGCAATCTGCTACAGCAATGCGACTCCTCCATCATGGTCCCAGCCACTCTGTAAGCACAGGGAGCGCTCCAGCGTATTGGCATCTCATCACATGTAAATGCCCTATTCCTTCTCTAGGCTTTGAGACATGGAAAGCTTTCATTCATCCTCCAAACAATAGCTGTGCCTTGTCCCTCTTCTCCATCCTCCAGTGGCTTCTCGTCTCTGCAACCTGGGATACATTTCCTCCAGGCTTCAAATAAAAAACACACCTATTATGTTGGAGAAGGGGGAACAAAAAATAAAGCATAGCTATTTATAATAAAACTACTTACAGCTGTGAAACAAAAATCCAAGGGAGATTTATTTTTTCCTAATTTGTTTTTAAGAGTATATTTACTTTTTTATTTTTTTTTATTTATTTTTTATTTTTTTAAATATATTTTATTGATTTTGTACAGAGAGGAAGGGAGAGAGATGGAGAGTTGGAAACATCGATGAGAGAGAGTCATTGATCAGCTGCCTCTTGCACACCCCCTACCGGGGATATGCCCGCAACCGGGGTACATGCCCTTGATCAGAATGAACCCGGGACCCTTCAGTCCCCAAGCCGACGCTCTATCCATTGAGCCAAACTGGTCTCGGCTATATTTACTTTTTTAAATATGTTTTTGTTGATTTCAGAGAGGAAGGAAGAGGGAGCAAGAGAGAGAAACATCAATGGGGAAAGTGCATCACTGATTGGCTGCCTCCAGCACGCCCCCACCAAAACTTTGAACTGTGCCCTGACCAAAAATTGAATGGTGACCTCCTACTTAGCATAGGTCAACACTCAACTAATGAGCCATGCTGGCCAGACTACAGGAATTTATATGTTGGTTTCAAGAATTGTGGACAGCCAGACCAGTTTGGCTCAGTGGATAGAGCATCAGCCTGCGGACTGAAAGGTCCCAGGTTCAATTCGGGTCAAGGGCATGTACATTGGTTGCGGGCACATCCCCGATAGGGGTGTGCAAGAGGCAGCTGGTCGATGTTTCTCTTTCATCGACATTTCTAACTCTCTATCCCTCTCTCCTCCTCTCTGTAAAAAAATCAATAAAATATATTTAAAAAAAGAAAAAAAAAGAATTGAGGACATTTAATATCCAAACATCCTCCCTTCCACCTTCCCTTCATTCTCCCTGCACATCAGCGACAGGCCCCTGACTAGTCCCCAGTCCCAGTGCCTGCTTGGGGTGGTGAGTATCAACTCACCATTGACTACAGCACCGAGTCTGTTGTGTTTCCCACCCTAGACCCACCACAGAGGCGTGTGCCCTGACCAGGAATTGAACTATGACCTCCTGGTTCATAGGTCGACACCGGTATTTAGAGCTCTAGGCCTGATTAGATTCAGGCTTACGTCTTACGCAGGAGCATTGCGTGGTCAGTGCTGTGTCATTAATTCCTATCCCATCATGCTTTGGGACACACACTATCCTGTCGTCCGGTGTTTAGTGATGCTGAGATTGACAGGTGAGTTCAGGTATATACAGACCTGATCCTTAGACTATGTTCACCTATTCTCTCACACTTTTTTTCACCTATGGATAGCACCATAGCTTCATATAATCACCAGGAGTCCTTTCATTGGTAACAAACACTCTTTGACGTTGATTTTTATCAGAGAACGACCAATGAGCAATGTTTCAAGTTCCCAAACACACATGCATCTGGAATTTTTCCACAGTTGACTTACATGTGTGTTTTGTCCTATGCATTGTTGGAGGTCAATCTAAGTGATAGATAACATGCTTTGTGGGTTCCAATGCCCAGGCCGCTTGTAGGATGATAAATGAATAACAGATTCGATCACCGATCCGTTAGCAATTGTAATGATCAGAGTAAATATCTGTAGGCTGCTTAACTTCAGCCACATTTGCCACCAAGTTGGGTCACTCGTTTGTTAATATGGAATCAGCCTACAGTGACAGGCCCGGTTGGTTCAGGAATGCTAATAGCTAAGCAATTTAAGTGTCCGACTATGCCACTTATTGTTTGGAAATTCATCCTTGTGATTGTCAGAGATTTGATCATTTAAATTTAGTAGATATTACATGGCTTGCTTTTCGCTTCCCATTACTCACCAAGAAGTAGAATAAATGGAAAGATAGCAAAATATTTAGAAGTACTGACGTGATTGATTCATCCCAAAATATAAACATTCAGCTTGGAAACCTGTGAAAAGCTGCCTACAAAATTTGATTGTTTTAAACAGATTATTACAGAATAAATACAAATAGAAGTATGTGCAATAGCATATTTAATAGATATTTCAAATGCCTTAAGAAGTTTACTTCTTGTTTTAAAAAATATATATTCTATTGATTTTTTTTTTTTAAAGAGAGGAAGAGAGAGGGCTAGAGAGCTAGAAACATCGATGAGAGAGAATCATCGATCAGCTGCCTCTTACACACTCCCCACTGGGGATGTGCCCGCAACCAAGGTCCATGCCCTTGACCGGAATCAAACCTGGGACCTTTCAGTCCACAGGCCAAAGCTCTATCCACTGAGCCACACCGTTTTCAGCAAGACGTTTACTTCTTAGCTGTTTCCTGGCCTGCTTAAAAGGGAAAGTGTTGTTCTCACCAGGCTAGGATTAACGAGTATAAAACTGAATGTTGTTCTGGTGGTGATTAATGGTGACTTATAAACAGTCTCAGGGACAAGAAAACATGGCAAATGGTTGTGGAACCTGGATTATGAGAAATGCCTGGTTTCTGGGTGAAATTTGAGGTTTCACTTCCATTCTCTCCTTGGATGGTGACCACAAACCTGTGGGAGCGGGAACTGGAGAAGAGGAGAGAGATGGGAGAGGAAGAGAGCAAAGGTCTAAACAAGGCCGAAACCGGGCATCAGGTCTGGAGAGAGAGTGCTTACCTGGCTTCCTCCTCAGGAGTTCCCGTTATTCAGAAGCCCAAGCCTGTCCAAAGTGTTCTGGAAGCTTCTAGCGTGACTTCCCCTACTCCAGAATTCCAGTTTTTCACAGTCTGTGTTCTATTAACCCTGTGATCGGAAAACCGCGGCTCTCAAGCCACATGCGGCTCTTTGGCCCCCTGAGTGTGGCTCTTCCACAAAATACCCGGCCTGGACGAGTCTATGTTGAAGAAGTGGCGTTAGAAGGAGTTTAAGTTTAAAAAATGTGGCTCTCAAAGGAAATGTCAATCGTTGTGCTGTTGATATTTGGCTCTGTGGACTAGTGAGCTTGCCGACCACTATATTAACCCAACAGAGGACGACAGATTGCCTTTATATTGCTCATCTCTCTTGGGAACTTCCCATCTAAAAGCATTTTCTTCTTTTAATGCTCACCAGAGAGCTGGAATATATATATATATATATATATATATATATATATATATATATATATAGTATTGATTTCAGAGAAGAGGGGAGAAGGAGAGAGAGAAACATCAATGAGGAGAGGGAATCATGGATTGGCTGCCTCCTGCACGCTTCCTAATGGGGATCAAGCCTGCAACCCGGGCTTGTGCCCTTACTGGGAATTCAACCTGGTTCAGAGGTCAACGCTCGACCACTGAGCCACACCAGCTGGGCTCAAGTGAAATATATTTAAATATTAACAAGAAAAAAATCAGAAAGACATAAGGAAATATCTTGAGAGTCAGTATCAGAGCATGATTTTAAGAAATGCTTGGAATCTGGAAGAACAAAAAGCAATCGTTGGCCTTGGCTTCCTGGGAGGCGGGGGAGGATCTGGAGGCTTGCTGGAGCACCAGGCCTGCATGATCCTCTCCCCCCTCAGACCTCGGAATCCCGCACTTTTCAGTCTCCCCCTTCCTTCCTCAGGCCCGCTCCCCCACAGGCCTGCCATCCTTTTCATCCTCTGACTCTGAACTTGGGCTGTTTCTTTGTCCTCTCCCTCCTCTCCACCTCCATCTTCACCACACGACAGACTGCGCTGAGTAATTGCTGTCTTTGCTAATTGTTGTGCCTCCAAATTGGCTGGTGAGGGGAGAGGCCCAGCTGTCAGTCAAAATAGCGTGAAGTGGCGGGAGCAGCCCTCCCCTGAGCTGGGGGGGAGTTCACTGAACTTTCCCAGGAGGGCCCAGGTGGAGGGGTGCTCGGGGGGCCCAGGGGAATCCTGTTAGGGCTCTTTTCTGGGGCACACCCTTTGTAATCTAGGGGGTGGGGGTGTGGGGGAGATGTCAACAGCATGTCAGTTAGATATCCAGATAAAATTAAATCAAGAAGCATTGGAGCCGAAACCGGTTTGGCTCAGTGGATAGAGCGTCAGCCTGTGGACTGAAAGGTTCCAGGTTCGATTCCAGTCAAGGGCATGTATTGGTTGCGGGCACATCCCCAGTGGGGGGGGGTGTGCAGGAGGCAGCTGGTCGATGTTTCTCTCTCATCAATGTTTCTAGCTCTCTATCCCACTCCCTTTTTCTCTGTAAAGAATCAATAAAAGTATTAGAAGAAGAAGAAGAAGAAGAAGAAGAAGAAGAAGAAGAAGAAGAAGAAGAAGAAAAAGAAGCAGCAGCAGCATTGGAGACACACCAGCGAATAAAGACAAATGCTGCACAGGGTTTCTGCATTGGAAAAGATGGAAAGGTTCACACAAAACGAGAAGGAAGGCAGACAGGTGGAACCCTACTGCTTTGGAGGGAAAAGACAGACTCTGGAAGTGAGCGTCAAGAGGGAGGAATCCAGAAGACAGCAGCGCCAGAGCGCGCAGGGGAGAGGGGACAGCACATTGGACGTGTTTGCAAGACGCCGCGAAAGCTAACGTGGCCTGTGGCCTGGGGCTCTCAGAACCCAGCCGGCCCGTTATGAGAGGAAGGTGAGTGATTTCGTGCCGCTGGCAGACGCACCCCTGAAATCCTGTGCCCGGGTCTGTGCGTCCCGGGAGCAGACAGACAGACACAGAGGGAAATCAGCATACAGCAACAAGAGTGATTAACAAGCCCAGGGCTGATTTCCGAGAAAAATAGACCATGCGACGTGGCTTTAAAAAGTGACAGGAGCCGAAACCGATTTGGCTCAGTGGATAGAGCGTCGGCCTGCAGACTGAAGGGTCCCAGGTTCGATTCCAGTCAAGGGCATGTACCTTGGTTGCGGGCACATCCCCAGTAGGTGTGCAAGAGGCAGCTGATAGATCTTTCTCTCTCATTGATGTTTCTAGCTCTCTATCCCTCTCTCTTCCTCTCTGTGAAAAATCAATAAAATATATTTAAAAAATAAAAAATAAAATAAAAAGTGACAAGAAGGGAGCATTGAAATGCAAGGATGTTTTCCCCATCTGCTACCTGCGAGCCAAGCACGGTGACCCTGGAATTAGCGGACGAGGAATGTCCCGTGGTGTGAAAGGGAGGGCTGACATTTGCAAGCAGGCAGATGTCCAGGGAATACAAGCGATGCGACGATGATTATTAAAGTATCTGTGAGGGGAGTCCAAAGAGGCCGCGGAGGAGAAGGAGAAGTTTACATTGTGATCATGCTTTCCATTCCACAGCCATGAGATGGACCCTGGCCATGACCTTCCACAGGAAGAACTATGTCAGAGCCTCAGGCATCGCCCGGATGCTCACTGCCCTCAGAGGAGCCATTTTCAAGTTCGGCCTTAGTATCCTCTTCCCCCTCCCCCCCATCTGTACAGATGGCTTATCCTTTTTAAAATATATATATATATATCTTATTGATTTTTTTACAGAGAGAAAGGGAGAGAGATAGAGAGCTAGAAATATCGATGAGAGAGAAACATTGACCAGCTGCCTCACGCACACCCCCTACCGGGGTTGTGCCCACAACCAAGGTACATGCCCTTGACCAGAATCGAACCTGGGACCCTTCAGTCCTCAGGCCAATGCTTTAACCACTGAACCAAACCGGTTTCGGCTAGATGGCTTATCTTGTCCACCCTTTTGGGTGCTCCTGATATGTACAAAGGCAGGGCCCCAAGCAACAATCGCTCTGCCATGTTATCTCTCCATGTGACTGGAGGGTGCCATGTGATCTGGGGGTTGGCTTCCGATAGCCAAGGAAAGATGAATCTGATTTTTTAAAATATATTTTTATTTATTTCAGAGAGGAAGGATAGAGAGAGATAGAGATAGATAGAGAGAGAGAGAGAGAGAGAGAGAGAGAGAGAGAGAGAGAGAGAGGAAGCAACGCAAAATGATGAGAGAATCACTGATCGGCTACCTCCTGCATGCCCCCCACTGGGGATCGAGCCCACAACCCTGGGATGAGCCCTGACTGAGATTTGAACCTTGACCTCTTGGTTCATAGGTCAGTGCTCCACCACCGTGTGAGCCACACCGGCTAGGCATGGTGAATTTAATTTTTTTTAAAAATCTCAAAATCATAGCTGGAGAAGCAGCATTTTGTACGAGCTAATGAGGCTTGTTGGTTCTTAAGGTACAAGTAGCTGTGTTTCCTAAATTAAAATTCACGTCTGTTGTAAATACAGACGATGAAAATATGGAGAGGCGATGGGCACTGCTTTTTATTTTGCCATTTGGAGCCAGTTCTAAAAGGAACTGTTAGAAAAGGGGTTTTATTCTCTCCACTCGGGGGGATCTGTCCCATACAGGGAAGGGCAGTGACTGACTTTGGCTTATTTTTTTAATTTTTATTAATTTCTTTATTGATTAAGGTATCACATATTAGTCCTCAACCCCCCATTCCAATCCCCCACTCCCCTACTTATGCCCCTACCTCCCTATCGCCCTTCAGAGAGGAAGAGGAGAGAGAGGCAGAGAGAGAGAGAGAGAGAGAGAGAGAGAGAGAGAGAGAGAGAGACTTTGGTTTAACAAGGACCAGAAGCAGTTTAAGAAGATTTCTCAATGGCTACAGATAATAATCTCATTGATTATTATCCCAGAAATTATTCCCAGATCATGGTGACTCCCAACGTTCTCATCTGGAAAATGAATGTGGGGGTGTGTGTTGCTTTTAGAGCAATTAAATAGTCCACTGGCAAAGCCTTAGTAACGTTTAGAAATTTAATTAAATCGGCATGAGAGACAGTTATTCTTAAATCAAGGGGCTTCTCCTATTCATTGTAGTGGAGGAAGTGATGAATTCTCTGCCATGCTGCTCGTAAGAGTTCCCTTATTCTTTTTTCTTTAAAAATATGTTTTGTTGATTTCAGAGAAGAGAGAGGAGAGAGAAATAGAAACATCAATGATGAGAGAGAATCATTGATTGGGTGCCTCCTGCATGCCCCACACTGGGGATCAAGCCTGCAACCCGGGCATATGCCCTGACTGGGAATTGAACTGTGACCTGTTGGTTCATAGGTTGACGCTCAACCCCTGAGCCACACCTTATTCTTTTCATTTTGAATGTTACAAAGAGCAGAGCCTTTAGATAACTTAAAGCAAACAAGGAAATGACTTGAAATCGATGGCATTAGTTTCCTAAATACAATTTATTTATTTATTTATTTATTTTCATATATCTTATTGATTTTTCACAGAGAGCAAGAGAGAGGGATAGAGAGTTAGAAACATCTATGAGAGAGAATCATCGATCAGCTGCCTCTTGCACACTTCCTACTGGGGTTGTGCCCACAACCAAGGCTCATGCCCTTAATCGGAATCGAACTCAGGACCTTTCAGTCCGCAGGTCAACACTCTATCCATTGAGCCAAACCGTTTTCGGCTCTACAATTTAATAGAACCATTTTTATCACATTCTAGAAGAAATAGATAACGCTTTTAATGGGGCAATGAGGTTTAATGTGTAAACTAACAAGTTACACAGAACAATTATCCAAAACATCATTTAATGTCTAGTGCATCGAAGGGATTTATACTACTCTTTCTAACCATTTTTTAAAAATATATTTTTATTGACTTTTTTACAGAGAGGAAGTTATAAGGAGAGAGAGCTAGAAAAATCAATGAGAGAGAAACATTAATCAGCTGCCTTCTGCACATCCCCCACTGGGGATGTGCCCGCAACCAAGGTACATGCCCTTGACTGAAATGAAACCTGGGACCCTTAAGTCTGCTGGCTGACGCTCTATCCACTGAGCCAAAGTGGTCAGGGCATATACTACTTTTTTTTTTTTTTAATTCTGGGTTTTGCTTCTGAACACTGGGCTCTGAATTTTTGGGTCTTTATCAGAGAGATTAGTTGGGAAAGTTATGTTCTTTATATGAGTTAATTGATGAATTATGCCTGGCATTCTGAAGGCCTGTGTCACAGATAAACTTTGCCCTTTCTGATACCAATGATTCACTTTAAAACATGTAACCCTGTTTCTTAAAGGAACTTGCCTTGCAGGACACGGACCCGTCTTTGTAACAGACCAGACGAGATGCTGCAACTTTAAAAATAAGAGCATTCAACTAAAAAGATTTATCCCCCCTTTCTATCCAAATTTGGTGACGTTGCTCTGAAACTTGCTTCCTTCCCCAGCATTCTCTCTTCCCCTTCGGCATGGCTGTTAGAGCCAGAGGAGACTCCGCCAGCTCAAAGGCGGGCCAGCCCGTTGTGTGGAGAAGTATGTGGCACAAATGGCTAGACACGTTTCCACCATCGCACACCCCCTCCCGTGTGCCGACCTGCGCTCTCACCCCAGCCTCACTGGTGTGTTCTCTCCGGCTTTACTGGTGCGTGCCCTTCTGCCTCTGAGACTTGGCACTTGCTGTTCCTTTGGCCCAGAATGCTTTTCCCTTCACTGGGTAAGTAGCTGGCTCTCTCAATGTGAGAGTCAAGGCCGGTTTGGCTCATTGGTAGAGCGTTGGTCTGTGGATGGAAAGGTCCCAGGTTCGATTCCGATCAAGGGCATGTACATTGGTTGAGGACACATCCCTGGTGGGGGGTGGGCAGGAGGCAGCTGGTCGATGTTTCTCTCTCATCGGCGTTTCTAGCTCTCTATCTCTCTCCCTTCCCCCTCTCGGTGAAATATCAATAAAATATATATTTTTTTTAAATGTGAGAAAGCACTTTCCCATATTCTCAACCCCACACCTCCCTTTTCTGGAACTTACCCTCTGTGTTAGGGTTAGGGTTAGGATTAGGGTTAGGGTGAAACCCTCTATGTCATCACCCTATTCTCCTTGTCCGCCTCCCTCCTCCTCCTCATCCTCTCCCTCCTTTTCTCCATGGAACATGTCCAATGACCCTGCTTTTCCGGTTGCCTGTCTGTGGGCTGTTTCCCCTCCAACATGCATGCCCCACAGAAACAAAGACCTCGCGTGCTTTGCTCTTTGCATTTTCCCCCCCAGTGCTCAGAGCAACCCCTGGCCCGTGAAGGTGGGCCGGTATTTCCTGGATGCTGAATGAGATTTTATAAAAACCTGTCATTCCTTTCTCAAACCTGTCCACTTGTAGACATGGAGGAGGAAAGAGACTTTGGAAGGAATTGTCTTGGAAGACACTCGGGCTTGTGTCTGAACCACAGCTACCTCAAGCTGCCAGGACAGAATCCAAGCTGCCCCTTCGGCAAACTCGGCTGAAGTATAGAGTGCCAGGACCACCGCCAGAAAGGCCACACACCAACAGCCTGGCTGTAGTACGCAGATGCAGGTGGATCAATAGGCAGATGCAGAGGTGGTTGGAAGATGAATAAAAGGATACAGGCTGGATGGTCCTTGAGGTCACGAGCCTTTATTTCAATAACTAGAGGCCCGGTGCACGAATTCATGCACAGGTGAGGTCTGGCTGCCCTACCCAAATTGGGGGCGGGGGTGGGTGGATGTTGAAATTATGGTAAACATCTTGCCTGGTGGCAGAGTCACTTTCTCAGCAGGAGGTATGGGACACGCCAAATTAGTTTATCAACTTGCCCTTGTGCCATAGAAATCGAGGAGCACCGAGCACCGTTCAAAGTATCGGTCCCTGAGTCCACACCAATGTCCCCACGGAGAACAGAGGCCAGGTCTGGGGGTACGCACACTGGCTGAGGGGTGACGAACAGCGATCTCACTCCGGGGCCACGGGAGAGCTAAGGCGATTGGACTGGATCCCACCCTCCAGAGTCCAACGCCTGCTTCTCAGGCGCAGTGAGTTCCAGAGGCAGCACAGGGTGTGCCGGTGATGAAAATAACTCCGTGAACAGCACGGGGGACGTCGGGGCCACTTCCACCCATACAGTGCGGGAGCCCAGCAGAATATAAATGAGCCGCTGCCTCGGAGAAATCAGACACGGAAGGCTGAGACTCCAGGATCTGGCTCCGAAAAACACCTGCCCGGCATTCCCTCTGTCCCCAAAATCAGATGACGGACACAGGTTTCCTCCTCTTTCTTCTTCTTCTCCTTCTTCTTCTCCTTCTTCTCCTTCTTCTCCTTCTTCTCCTTCTTCTTCTTCTTCTTCTTCTTCTTCTTCTTCTTCTCCTCCTCCTCCTCCTCCTCCTCCTCCTCCTCCTCCTCCTCCTCCTCCTTCTTCTTCTTCAATACATTTTATTGATTTTTTTACAGAGAGGAAGAGAGAGGGATAGAGAGAAACCTCAATGAGAGAGAATCATTGATCAGCTGCCTCTTGCACCCCCCCTACTGGGGATGTGCCCGCAACCAAGGTACATGCCCTTGACCGGAATCAAACCCGGGACCTTTCAGTCCACAGGCCGACACTATCCACTGAGCCACACCGGGTTCGGCAACACAGATTGCCTTCTTGCAGGGGGACAGCCGGTCATGGCCAATGAAAGGCCTGGTGTGAATGAAAGCTGGCATTGGAAGGCACTGTCCCTGGAGTCACCGGTTCTTGTCCCCAGCATTCCAGATGCTCTTCAGCCACTTCGCCAGTAGCAGGTGCTTGCTCAATTTTAAAAAAAAATATATATATTATTGATTTTTTTACAAAGAGAAAGAGAGAGGGATAGAGAGCTAGAAACATTGATGAGAGAGACACATCGACCAGCTGCCTCCTGCACACCCCCCACCGGGAATGTGCCCACAACCAAGGTACATGCCCTTGACCGGAATGGAACCTGGGATCCCTCAGTCTGCAGACCGATGCTCTATCCACCGAGCCACACCGGTTTCGTTTTGGTAGGTGTCAGCTTCTTAGCACTCACGCTGGAGAGGGGATGGCAGCCGCCCTCCTGCCCCGGCTGAGCTGATGGCCCTTCCACATGGACCACTGGAGGGCAGAGGGCATGCCTTGGAGCCACGTGGCCGGAGCTGGCCCCAGTCTCCTCTCCGCTCATCCCTGCAGGTGACTCAGCAGATGAGCTCCCATATCCTAGCATCTTCTGGCTGATGGAGACTTCGGGGCCCCCGCCTGCCATGGCCACACAGACACAGGGAAGCCAGGGCCTTCAGAGAGGCAGCAGGCACCAATGGAGCATTCCTGCCCTGCTACCTGTTCGCTGCTCCCATCCTTGGCCATGTCTCTCTTCCGAATTGTTGGCTTTCTCAAGGCTTACTCCATCCACCATCCCACCCAGTTCCCAGGATGCGGCCTCATCCCAGGACAGGCCGGGGCGCTGTCCGAGGTACCGCACCCTGCCATTCCTTATGGGAAGTCGCTGTTGACTACCAGAGGGTGATTAAAACTTTTGCTTCTGCGAGATCTCCTCCTGAGAATGTGGAGTGTAGCCCTAGCTGGTTTGGCTCAGTGGATAGAGTGTCAGCCTACGGAATGGAGGGTCCTGGGTTCGATCCCTGGTCAGGGCAGGAGAGGGAGGCATTTTGCAATCAATTAGTGTTTCTCTCACATGGATGTTCCTCTCTGTCTCTCCCCATCCCTTCCTCTCTCTCTCTCTCTCTCAAAGAAAAAAAAATCAATGGAAAAATATCCTCAGGTGAGAATTAATTAAAAAAAATAAAGTGCAATTATAGATACATTTTTAAAAAGTGGTTAAATAATATTCATTAATAATTTTGAGATAAAATGCAATCAGATGAGAAGTATAACTTTCTCTGGGACAGTCTTTCCAACATTTATTTAACATTTTAAGGGAAGCATCAAAGTGAGGTGGGTCCAACTAAAACCTTCTTAGCCAATCAATACTTATTGATCTATTATCTGCTGTGTCGCAGCACTATTTTAATCTTGAGAGGGACTTGGGAAGGTTCAGATTTGTTTCAACCTTCCAGGAAGTTTAACGATCAATCTAGTTAGGGAGATACAGTCAATAGTGAAACAATCCCAACAATATACAGTTAAGTGGCATTTTTTAAGTGAACAATTACAGGAATGCTTTCCTTTTTAGCTCTTTAGACTTAAACATGCTCTTGGTTAAAATAAACTCATATTTTCCCCCCAATTTTTGTTGTTGTGGCAAATAGACATACAATGTACCATAAAAAGTTAGCATGTTTAGCCGAAACCGGTTTGGCTCAATGGATAGAGCCTTGGCCTGCGGACTGAAAGGTCCCAGGTTCGATTCCAGTCAAGGGCATGTACCTTGGTTGCGGGCACATCCCCAGTAGGTGGTGTGCAAGAGGCAGCTGATCGGTGATTCTCTCTCACCAATATTTCTAACTCTCTACCCCCCTCCCTTCCTCTCTGTAAAAAATCAATAAAAATATATTTTTTTAAAAAGTTAGCATGTTTAAGGGTGCAGTCTGTGGCTTCTTGGTAAAAGGTGTAGGGTGGACCAAGATGCACTGAGGAAATGGGGAAGGTGGAAGGTCAGAGAAGTCAGACACTTTCCAAGGAGGCGTGGCTTGAGCTAGTGTTCAGAGAAGATGGCTTAGGACTAGGATGGAGAGCAGGGAAGTGTGAGGCTGTGTCTGTGATCTGCCTACAAGGCTCATCCCAAAGCCACATCCAGGTTGGATCTTATGCAAAGTATTTCCTCTTCTCTTCTGTGGATGCTTGAAATGATTAACTATGAAATAATGATGCTGATAAGTTCAGAATTTTACAATAAAAAATCGTATTACTATGACTGGCCAACGTGGCTCAGTAGTTGAGTGGTAATCTATGAACCAGAAGGTCACAGTTTGATTCCTGGTCAGGACACATTCCCAGGTTGTGGGTTGGATCCCAAATAGGGGGCATGTGAGAGGCAACCATATGGGTCTCATCGTTGATGTTTCTGACTCTCCCTTCCTCTCTGAAACCAATAGAAAAAATTTATATATATATATATATATATATATATATATATATATATATATATATATATATATATGTGTGTGTGTGTGTGTGTGTGTGTGTGTGTGTGTGTATGTATGTATATATATATATATTTTTTAATTTTTTTTTCTTTAAAAAAAATCTTATTTTAAACAAATTAAGAGCTTGAGGGTCATTTTGCAATCTGGTTAAAGCTTTTGTTGAGATACAGTCAGTTAAAAGTAATTTCCTACAGGCTATATCTCAAAGAACCACACATTAAATATCGCTTTTCATCAAAAATCGTTTAAATCTTTCTATTTTTCTAGTAATAAATCATCCTCTTCTATAAAGGCGACATTGCTACGTCATCTGTTTGCAATTGACACGACTGTTGGAATCTGCTGATTGTTTTCAAAACGAAAATCTTCTCTAGGGGTTGCTTTTCTAGCAGCAGAGATGACCTGCTGATGAATATTCTATGACACGCCCAAGCTTGCAAGAGCTATCGTCATACTGAGGAAAACGAAAAGCAAAACAAAATCGAACAGAAATAAGAACAGCCGAAACCGGTTTGGCTCAGTGAGTAGAGCGTCGGCCTGGGGACTGAAAGGTCCCAGGTTCGATTCCGGTCAAGGGCATGTACCTTGGTTGCGGGCACATCCCCAGTAGGGGGTGTGCAGGACGCAGCTGATCGATGTCTCTCTCATCGATGTTTCTAGCTCTCTATCCCTTTCTCCTTCCTCTCTGTAAAAAATCAATAAAATATATATTTTTTTTAAAAGAAAAGAAATAAAAACAAATCCTATGACCACATCGGGAACTTCTGATCCAAGTTCATTATAAAGAATGCCAGGGTAGCCCTAGCCAGTTTGGCTCAGTGCGTAGAGCATCAGCCTGCAGACCAACGGGTCCCAGGTTCAATCCTGGTCAAGGACATGTTACCTTGCAGGCTCCTCCCTGGCCCTGGGCCCTGGTCAGAGCTCAAGCAGGAGGTAACCAATCGATGTGTTTCTCTCACATCGATGTTTCTCTCTGTCTTTTCCTCTCTCTTCCACTCTCTCTAAAAAGCAATGGAAAAATATCCTCGGGTGAGGATTTAAGAAAAAAAGACCAGGGTAAAGCACTAAGAAGGAGTCTGAACACCTGGGTTGTATTATAGTCCAAGTTCGGGCATTAAGTCACCTTGGCAAAGAAACCCTAGTGAGCGTCAGTGTCCTTGTCTGGGCCAGCTGTCAGAAAACTCACCTTCCTCTCCATTACATGCCTGGCCGAGGGAGTTACGTAAAATGGGGATGATGCCCGTTTTCCTAATTTGTGCAATTTTGTTAGGTATCAAAACGGATCATGGTATAGTAATAAGATGTAAGATGTTGTTACTACAGAAGCCATCCAGAATAAATGGCACAGAGAATGCAACAAGCAGTGGTTTTAGAATTATTCTCTTTTTGCTCTGACCAGTTTGGCTCAGTGGATAGAGCATCGGCCTGAGGACTGAGAGGTCCCAGGTTGGATTCCGGTCAAGGGCATGTATTTTGATTGCGGGCACATCCCCAGTAGGAGGTTGCAGGAGGCAGCTGATGGATGTTTCTCTCTCATCGATGTTTCTAACTCTCTATCCCTCTCCCTTCCTCTCTGTAAAAGATCAATAAAATATATTTTTAAAAAAAGAATCATTATTTTGTTGTTGTTGTTAATCCTCACCCAAGGATATTTTCCCATTGATTTTTAGACAGAGTGGGTGAGAGAGGGAGAGACAGAGAGAAACATCGATGGGAGAGAAACACACCAGTTGGGTGCCTCTTGCATGTGCCCAGCCAGGACCTGGGCCAGGGAGGAGCCTGAAACCAAGTACGTGCCCTTGACCGGAATCAAATCAAATCCAGGACGCTTTGGTCTGCAGGCCAACACTCTATCCACTGATCCAAACTGGCTAGGGCCGCTTTTTTTGTTTTTGTTTGTTAATACATTTTTATTGATTTCAGAGAGGAAGGGAGAGGGGGAGGGAGAGGGAGATAGACACATCAATGATGAGAGAGAATCATGGATTGGCTACCTGCTGCATGCCCCACACTGCGGATTGAGACCCCAACCCTGGCATGTGCCATGGCAGGAAATCAAACCATGACCTCCTGGCTCAACCACTGAGGAACATTTGGATGACAAAGGTAAAGACTAGACTCTTTGTGTTCATTCTGGGCACCATTTAACAATTCCCACCCATAAGACTTAGGGTTTATTTTTGCATCTACTGGAAAGCTTGTCTCTGAGCAATGCTTTCACCAGGCCTCACCCATTATCTCTCTCTGAGCAAGGCCCCCGAGGTGGCATTTGCATTGAGTGGTGCGATTTTTGTTTTCAAAGAGGGAGATTTTTACAAATTGTGCTTCACTTTGATTTCAGCTTGAGCTGTTCCCTCCTGGGAAAACAGCTTTTTGCTTGGCAAAAATGGATGTGAAGCATTGGCGACAACGAAAGGCCGTTTTTATTGCAAAGAAAACTGCCTTTTGCTTTTGCCAAAAGAAGCAAAACATATGAGACAAAAACCACAAATATTTCCCTGTTTGCAAACCCTGCGAAAACGTGATTTTTTCACCAGTGGTGAGAATATTTTCCCACACGCCTCTTCCCATTTCTAAAAAGTATGGTTTCAATGGCAAAAGTCATACACCTACAAAACCTCTCTGCAATCAATATCGTGAATATTTTTTAATATATTTTATTAATTTTTACAGAGAGGAATTGAGAGGGATAGAGAGTTAGAAACGTCGATGAGAGAGATACATTGATCAGCTGCCTCTTGCACACCCCCCACTGGGAATGTGCCCGCAGCCAAGATACGTGCTCCTGACTGGAATTGAACCTGGGACCCTTCAGTCTGCAGGCCGACGCTCTATCCACTGAGCCAAACGGGTTTCAGCAATATCGTGGATATATTTTCTGTGAGATGTGGTATTGGGGGAGGTACAGCCCTTACGCCGTGAGATGACGGTTTTGACTGAATGAAAAACAGTGAGCAATGGTGGACCATTACACACTGAGGAGAAAGTGCCAAAGGAAAGGTGGTTGAGGATTAATTTGGATTCTACATGGACTAGGCCAGCGGTCGGCAAACTCATTAGTCAACTGAGCCACATACCAACAGTACAACATTTGAAATTTCTTTGGAGAGCCACATTTTTTTAAACTTAAACTTCTTCTAATGCCACTTCTTCAAAATAGACTCACCCAGGCCATGGTGTTTTGTGGAGGAGCCACACTCAAGGGGCCAAAGAGCCGCATGTGGCTCATGAGCTGCAGTTTACCGACCATGGGACTAGGCCATAGCCAGATGAATGAGGACTTCGGATGACTCGGGACTCTGTTTGTATAAAAGAGAAGAAAGGGAGGCGATAATACAATATGCTAGAGAGACCATGGAAACGGTGTGTGGGAGAACTGGTCCCAGTCCGGGGAGCTCGGTTAGCAGGTGGTGTAACGTATGGCCAATCAGCTCAACCTCCTGGCGTCTCAGATTCCACTTGTGAAAATGTCAGGATTCAATTAAATGACCCTTCAGATCCCTTTCCAATTTAAAAATGTTCAAAATATGCCCTGGGCCGGCTTGGCTCAGTGGATAGAGCATCAGCCTACGAGCTGAGGGGTCCCGGGTTTGATTCTGGCCAAGGCATATGCCTGGGTTTTGGGGTTGATCCCCAGTGGGGGGCAGGAGGCAGCCGGCCAATGATTCTCTCTCATCATTGATGTTTCTATCTCTCTCTCCTTCTCCCTTCCTCTCTGAAGTCAATAAAGAAATATATTTAAGCCGGGTCCGGTTTGGCTCAGTGGATAGAGCGTCGGACTGTGGACTGAAAGGTCCCGGGTTTGATTCCAGACAAGGGCATGTACCTTGGTTGCGGGCACATCCCTAGCAGGGGGTGTGCAAGAGGCAGCTGATCGATGATTCTCTCTCATCGATGTTTCTACCTCTCTATCCCTCTCTCTTCCTCTCTGTGAAAAATCAATAAAATATATATATTTTTAAAAACTTTCTAAAAAGAAAAAGAAAAGAAATATATTTAAAATAAATAAATTTTAAAAAATGTACAAAATCCACTTGTAAAGTATGGAAATTGTGAATAGCAAGAATCTCCACTAATGGACTCTCTTGGTCGTACTGACGTCAGAAGGCTGCATGGTGTGTTTGATGATGTGTGTGAAGGTGTTCACAGAACAGATGTAATTGGGAATTGCTTTGGGTTCATGGTTTCCCTGCATACCAATGTGTTTTTCCTCCGCCTACGCTGAGCCCTTCCTATTGTGATGAAGCTAATTTCTTTCCATTTTCCCCAGTGAAGTAGTAAGCATTCGTTCACCACTTGTAAATGATTCAAATATTCATAAATATCTGACTTAATCAAAGCGATGTATTTGTTCAGGAAAGTGGGATGTGGATTCATTTGTGCTACCTGGAATGCTATTTAAAAAAAAAAAATATATATATATATATTATTGATTTTTTACAGAGAGGAAGAGAGAGGGATAGAGAGTTAGAAACATCAATGAGAGAGACATCAATCAGCTGCCTCCTGCATGCCCCCTACTGGGGATGTGCCCGCAACCAAGGTACATGCCCTTGACCGGAATCGAACCTGGGACCTTTCAGTTCGCAGGCTGATGCTCTATCCACTGAGCCAAACCGGTTTCGGATGGAATGCTATGTTGAAACAAGATTTTGTTTTGAAAGCAAATCTACCGGTCAATGTTCTGTCCAGCGAGGAAACCACTTCATCCAGGGAAGACATTTTCCCACATGAATTTATTCTATACAAATCCATTTCCAAAGATATTGTTAGAGAACCCTCAGCGAGTCCTTGCTGCTCCTGACCGTCCTCCTTCAATCCTGGGTCTGTGTTTCTTTAACCGAATGACAGCCGAGAGTCAGGCGCTGGGCTAGGCCCATTCACTCTTCATCTAGGTACCAATGAACGCCCAATGATTGCCCACAATGCATCGCACACTCTTGGACACTTGAAATATGTTTTCTCATTCATCCTTACAGCAAGCTAGGCGGAAGCTCTCTGGTGTATGGCTTGGGTTGCTGATAACATACCCGAGGGCGGACTTTCTCTGAGTCCCTCCCCTCCCGACCTATTTGTCCCCGGGACTCTGATCCTCCCAGTAAGGTTTCCTTAGGACGTTTGTGGCTGAGGTGGGGGTTGGAGACTCTGATGCTCTGCTCTGCAGAGGGGCCTTGCTTACTGGGAAGAGGCTGGTTCGATTCCAGTCAAGGGCATGTACCTTGGTTGTGGGCACATCCCCAGTTGGGGGGAGGGGTGCAGGAGGCAGCTGATCAATGTTTCTCTCTCATTGATGTTTCTAACTCTTTATCCCTCTTCCTTCCTCTCTGTAAAAAAAAAAAAATACAATAAAAAAATATATATATATATATTTTTTTTAAAGAGTTCTCTTATCCTTTTATCTAACTCTGGATCCAGAAGTCACCTCTCCACTCACTCCACATCCCTTCAGTTTCTCCTATATTGTCCCCAACCCATGTGCCTAGAGTTCCAGACATGGCCGCTCCACGTTCACGCTGCCTGCGTGGACAGGACATATGAAATGTGGTCGTGGCTCTGTTGGCCGCCCAATGCCATCCGCTGGGGTCCCTAAAGGCCGCCACAGATCTTCCCAGAGAGAAAAAAAGAGCGAGGCAGAGACATGGAGAGTCGAGCCCCCGCCCCCTTCCCTCCCCCTCTGCTCTCGGAGTTCAGTGTGGGCACCTCCTGCCTCCCAGGGCCCACAATGGGAAGTGTGTCTCGCTGGGCATGACCTTCCATTCTTCTACAAAAGACAAACACAAACTTTCTCTGCTTGACATTGAAAACATCACTGGCATGTCCTATGGTAATTCATGAAAGAATTCTCATTCATCAAAAACAATTCATGTTTGTGTGAAGAGGCAGAATAAGCCGTTTCTTGCTGATTCCACCGTCAGCCCTTTCTGGCCACATGTGGCTACATTTTATTTGCAGTGATTTTTTTTTTTTCGAATATATTTTATTGATTTTTTTACAGAGAGGAAGGGAGAGAGACAGAGAGCCAGAAACGTCGATGAGGGAGAAACATCGACCAGCTGCCTCCTGCACACACCTCCCCCCCCCCACCGGGGATGTGCCCGCAACCAAGGTACATGCCCTTGACCGGAATCGAACCTGGGACTCCTCAGTCCGCAGGCCGACACTCTATCCACTGAGCCAAACCTGTTTCGGCTCATTTGCAGTGATTTTTATTCCTAAGTATTAATAGCATTGGTGGGGGGGCAATATCTGGAATATTTTAAATCCAACTGGGCTCTTTGACTGAGACACCCTTACATAAACTTATTCCTCTCTTTGACATTCTTTCTTTTACAAGTCTAATGCCTGGGACTTGAATTTAGTCATGTTTTTTTTTGTTTGTTTGTTTTTTTTAATGGACTGAAACACAGCAAGTAGCTTCATTTTTTTAAAGAAATTGAAATGTCCCTGGTTGATATGAATCCACTGCTGGCCTGAACATAGACAACCATGTGTTAATAATAATAACATCCCATGATGAAACCGGTTTGGCTCAGTAGATAGAGCATCAGCCTGCGGACTGAAAGGTCCCAGGTTCAATTCCTGTCAAGGGCATGTACTTTGGTTGCAGGCACATCCCAGTTGGGAGTGTGCAGGAGGCAGCTGATCGATGCTTCTCTCTCATTGATGTTTCTAACTCTCTATCCCTCTCTCTTCCTCTCTTTAAAAAAATCAATAAAATATATATTAAAAAAATAATAATATCTCAAACTAAGGGGAATGGTTGTTTCGGAGTGTCTCAGAACCCTGGGCCTTCGTTAGACTTTGTAAACGTGTGCTTTACAAAATCCTTCATTTGCCAAAACCGGTTTAGCTCAGTGGATAGAGCATCGGCCTGCCGACTCAAGGGTCCCAGGTTCGATTCCAGTCAAGGACATGTACCTTGGTTGCAGGCACATCCCCAGTAGGGGGTGTGCAAGAGGCAGCTGATCAATGACTTTCCCTCATCGATGTTTCTAACTCTCTATCCCTCTCTCTTCCTCTCTGTAAAAAAACAATAAAATATATTTTTTTTAAAAAAGAATATGGTATAAAAGGTCCCGGGTTCGATTCTGGTCAAGGGCACGTGCCTGGGTTGTGAGCTCAATCCCCAGTGGGGGACTTGCAGGAGGCAGCTGATCCATGATTTTTTCTGATCATGATATTTCTATTTCACTCTTCCTTCCTCTCTGAAATCAATAAAAATATATTTAAAATAAATAACTAAATAACTAAATAAACGCTGGTCAAGCCTGGCCGGCATGGCTCAGTGGTTGAATGTTGACCTATGAACCAGGAGCTCACGATTCCATTCCTGGTCAGGGCACAGGTTGCAGGCTGGATCCCCAGTGGGGGCATGCAGGAGGCAGCTGATCAATGATTCTCATCTCTGATATTTCTCTCTCTCTCTCTAATGGATATTTCACTTTCTCTGTCTCCATTCATCTCTGAAATATATATATCCTATCTAATAAGGTGGGGATATGCGAATCATACCCTCACAAAGATGGCGGCACTCACAGCCAATAAGGAGGGGATATGCTAATGGAATGCCAAGTCCTCAAAGATGGCGGTGCCCACATTTACAAGATGGTGGTATCCAGTCCTCTTGGCCCCCTGGGGAGGCAGGCGCACAGCATGGCTAGGCCTGCCACCAGCGGGTCCAGTTACTTTGTGCACCTGCCTCAGAGTCCTCTGGTTCCCTCAGTCCCCCAGCCACCCAGGGCTGGCCCAAGGTACAGGCAAGCCTCGGCTGGTAGCTGCCTAGCCACCCAGGGTCGCCCGAGGCTCAGGTAACCAGGGCCAGCCAAGGCTTGCGTTGCCGGCAGTGGCAGCAGCAGAGGTGTGATGGGGGCATCGCCTTCCTCTGATCACTGGGTTGCCTCCCACCCCTGAGGGCTCCTGGACTGTAGTAAAAAAAACCAAACAAACAAAAAAAAAAAACAGATCACATAAAATGACTCATCCAATCCTTGAAAAGTTACAGGAATAACTCTGACTCCATGTTCATCACACCGGCATCCAATTCCATCTTCTGTGATCCTAACAGGAACTAAACGTTGGGGAGAAGCGAGAAAAGGGGGTTACCCTTTGGTTTCCATGGCAGGCTCACTGCGAACAGATGTTTAAAATTCGCTGCCGGGTCCACTCGACTCAGAACTGAGACTGGCCTTTTGCCGGGCGATGCGTATTCCAAACTTTTACTTTTGTTTTGCTGACAGAACCTTGTTTTCCTCCCTCTTCTCTCTCTCTCTCTCTCTCTCTCTCTCTCTCTCTCTCTCTCTCTCTCTCTCTCTCTCTCTCTCTCTCTCTCTCTCTCCCCCCCTCCCCCCCCGCAGGAAGGCACAATCATTGGACAATACTGCCAACTATAACAAACATCTACAGATGGGCCGCTCTGCAGCTGGAGGCTGTAAGTTGTCGCTTTTATGGGAAATCTCCGAGCCAGCAGAGCCGCTGGGCACCGTTCGGGGATGTGTTGGCTCCGAAGCCAATGGCCGTTGAACTTGGGTGTCCTTGGCGAACACGGAACGAATGCCGATGTGCTTTGCACTAAATGCATTAAACAATTACGTCTCGGTGCTGTTTTCCCGTTTTTTTTTGTAAAAAGGATCAGCCGCATCAGCACTAATTAGATCTCCGGCGACGTGACTGGGCAAATCGCGGCGCTGATTGTCTGCCTCGCCTCGCGTCCCGCATCTGCCAGCCGTGCACCCGCCGGTTGAATAGAAATATTTATTTAAGACCTGCTATCGATGGATGGATTGATCAGGCAGCCAGCGGTCAGGGGCCCCTCTTTCTCATGGAGGGAAAAGGGAACATGTGGACAGACAGTAGCTGGACCTTCTCATGATTGCTCCCTGGCACTTCATCAGTGGGCTCTGCTATGGAGAAGGCAACTTTGCATTTTATTTGGCTTCCAGGGCACGCCGGGCCGTGGAATGGCAGCAGTACCTCCCAGAGGGCGGAACTGGACACAACAGACGCATAGCGGCTCCCAAGCAGCTCGCCATGCTGGCTGCCCACGCTGCCCCTGGTCCTCAGGTTATTGGGAAAAGTGACAGTTCTTTTTCTTTTTAAAAAAATATATTTTATTGATTTTTTTACAGAGAGGAAAGGAGAGAGATAGAGAGCTAGGAACATCAATGAGAGAGAGAGACATCGGTCAGCTGCCTCTTGCACACCCCCCCACTGGGGATGGGCCCGCAACCAAGGTACAGGCCCTTGACTGGAATCGAACCCGGGACCTCTCAGTCCGCAGGCTGATGCTCTATCCACTGAGCCAAAGCGGTTTCTGCAGGTGTCAGTTCTCGTTTCACACGTTAGGGTGTGTGTTCCTTCTTCCATATTCACCCATTTTCTATTTCCCATGGCACTCCATGTAGGAAGCCCTATTTGCTTTGTTTGTTTGTTTGTTTGTTTGTTCACTCCCACCCAAGGATAGTCTTTCCATTTTTTTAGAGAGAGAGTGAAAGGGAAGGGCAGGGACAGAGAGAAACATCGATGGGAGAGAGACCCATTGACTGATTGCTTGCCTCCCACATGTGCCCTGATCTGGGCCGGGGATCAAGCCTGCAACCGAGGTCCATGCCCTTGACCAGAATGAAAGCCACGGCCTTCAGTCCAGGGGCTGCAGCTCTACCCACTGAGCCAACCAGTCAGGGCCACAGTAGCATTTAAATGTCAACATCAATTCCGCAAAAGAGTGGCCATTCAGACGGGGTTTCTATGGCAACTTTGAATGAAGCCACGAACTTCAGGGCCTGCTCTGGCCCCTTCACCCCACTGCTGCTCTTCACCGGGACATGCCTCAGCTCGCCTGGCCGGCCATGCAGGGGGGGGGGGGGGAGACCCCGAGGACAGCTGCGGAGAGCACCCCTCGCCTCATCTTCACCCCGGGACAGGAAGCCATCATGGCGGCCAGTGTTTGGCTCCTGGCTCCCTAAAAGTCAGTCCTGAGGCTGGACTTTGCAAAGGGTCACTTTTACCGAGGGAGGCAGCCAGCCTGCACCAGCCACAGTGGAGAGGCAGAACTGAGCCCCAAAGGGAATCTGTGAAGAAGCCCGAGTCAGGAAATGTCTGCTCTCCAGGCAGGGATGCTTGTGAGGAATGCAAAGCATGGCCCAGGGGAACGGTGCTCCCCGAATGGAGCACTGGGATCCTCCATGGACAGAATTGCTCTCCTAGCCTTTCTTTATTATATATTTTTTCCAGGCTGGTAATATTTTATTTAATTCCACTAAGTGCTAGACCCAATAAGTTTTTGTTTTAGACAGGTCCATTTTTAAAAATGTCTTTATTGATTAAGGTATCACCTATTTGTCCTCAACCCCCCATTCCAATCCCTCACCCCTGCCCACTCATGCCCCCACCTCCCTATTGTCCTTGACCACTGGTTAGGCTCATGTGTGTGCACACAAGTCCTTTGGTTGATCTCTCCCTTTTATCCCCACCCTCCCTCTGAGGTCCGACAGTCTGACCCAGGACTCCTTATCTCTGGGTCTGTTCTTGTTCTTCCGTCTATGGTGTTCACCATTTCCCCCAGATGAGTGAGATCATGTCCTACTGGAAATATACTTATAAGAATCAAAAAATGAGACAGGCAATAATGGTTATGAATCAGTTTGTAGAGAGTTTCTTTCTGGGCCACCAGTTCTTCTGAGACCCAGTTTCAATGTCAAACAGTTCCTTATGTGTACCTGTCAGCAATGCTATTTCAGTTCTGGATGGTGGGCACATGGTGGTAATGCAGGTCCAACCCTCTCTGGTTTGGTCCTGGGCAACCTGCAGTGATACACAGCTGCTGACTGCTATCTATTATGTCAAGGTGTCGTCAGTGTCTTCCATCTCTGGACTGCTTCTCTTCTGTCTTCATGGTTGGAGTAGTCCTGTCAATTCCGCTCTGTTGCCAGCCATCCACATGGTCTCGGAGTTGTTTTCTGAATGTCCTAGCCTTTAAGTGGGCCTTCCCCCTCCTGTCCGCTCGGTAAGGAGGGTCGTAACCAGAAGGGTGACAATTTCTCCCACAGGCCTCTCTGGTTAGCCTGCAAATGCTGTGCTGGCTGAATATGAAATTGTATCCTCCTTGAAGAAAAGCATAAAAGTTGAGCCCGGGGCTTTGGCTTGTTTAAAGAAAAAATGGGCCCAGCCAGCGTGGCTCACTGATTAACGCAGACCTATGATCCAGGAGGTCCCAGTTCGATTGCCAGTCAGGGCACATGGTTGCGGGCTTAATCCCCAGTGTGGGGCGTGCAGGAGGCAACTGATCCATGATTCTCTCTCATCATTGATGTTTCTCTCTCTCTCTGTCTCCCTTCCTCTTTGAAAACCATACAAATATATTTAAAAAAATAAAATAAAGGTAAAATGGCATTAAGGCGGCAAAGTAAAATTTGGAACAAAAATGATGTTTTTGAAGATTCAGAAAGAGTAATTAGCTTTTTTAACTTGAATCCCCAATTTTTATTCATTCACCCTGGGGAGGTATTCCATGCCGGACTTTGTTTCTAGTTTGTGTTTTATTGTAAAGGAGGAAATTACGAGGATTTAATTTTTTTTTTATTAAAAAAATATTTTATTGATTTTTTTACAGAGAGGAAGGGAGAGGAAGAGAGAGTTAGAAGCATCGATGAGAGAGAATCATTCATCAGCTGCCTCTTGCACATCCCCTACTGGAGATGTGCCCGCAACCAAGGTATGTGCCCTTGAATGGAATTGAACCTGGGAAGCCTTGAGTCTGCTGGCTGATGCTCTATCCACTAAGCCAAACCAGTCAGGACACGAGGATTTAATGTTTACCAAACTGAAAATGTGAGAGTTCTTTCTCAAGCTTTCCGAAGTTGCCTTTGGATTGATAGCAAAAGGAGAAAACTAGCCCAAACTCTGACATTTTATAGAAAGTTAGGGACACTTGAAAAGTGCCAATTCTAAAGAGATAATCAAATGAAAGGCAGGGGTCTTGGTAAAACTGACTTAACTCAACTGTTGTGCCTTTTGGCCAAAGCGAATTCCATTTGCAGTTGATTGGCGGGGCGGTACCACTGACTGCTCCTAACTTCCTCTTTGTGCCCCTGCTGGTCGCCCTCTGTGGCCCCGTGAGGCCTGAGCGAACTCTTGGCTCCATTTCATTTCCCTCCTTCTTTCCTGGCCTCCATCCTTCTCCCTTCAGCAAGATGCTCCAAGTCTTTCTCTGGCCCAAGCACCACATTAGACATTACAGATTCAGAGATGGATGGGCCCAAGGCTCTGTCTTCCAGAAATTCACGGTGTAGTGAGAAATAGCCATGCATCTTACTGACGCCGCCACACCTTACCAGCAGACAGCAGCTGCGTGTTGCTAAAGGATGCCCAGGACCAAACCAGAGATGGTCAGACCTGCATCACCACCATTGTGTCCACCAACCAGATCTGAAATAGCATGGCTGACATGTACACATAAGGAATATTTGACATTGAAATTGGGACTCAAAAGAACTGTTGGCCCAGAAAGGAACTCACTACAGACAGATTCATTTGCCTCTCAGCATAACCATGATGGCATGTCTCAGTTTCAGTTCTTACAAGGGTATTTCTTGGATCCCATGATCTCACGCATCTAGAGGAAATGATGAACAATGTAAACCGATGAACAAAAACAGACCCGGAAAAGAGAAGCAGCGATCAGACTCTCAAACCTCAGAGGGAAAGTAGGGGATGGTGGGAGGAAGGGGAAGAGATCAACCAAAGGACTTGTGTGCATGCATATGGGCCTGGCCAGTGGCCATGGACAACAGGGGGGTGGGGGCATGTGTGGAGAGGGGTTTGGGATGGGAATGGGGGGATGAGGACAATTATGTGATACCATAATCAATAAAAAAAAAGAAATAGTCATGCATCTTAATCCAACATGGTACACACGTGTTGTTCCTGATTATCCTGGTCTGTGTCATAGAAAAACCCAGAAGCTGGGTGTCATGTGATGATCACCATTATGGCTACGCCTCAACTATCTGTGGGACGGAGCTTCTGAATTCCATGAGTCAGAATTTACTATCCAATATCATATTCAGTAGAAATACACAGATAAACTGACCTCCTAAGGCCCATCCAGGAATAATGCAAAGTAGCTGTAACGGAGGATGCTGGGACATTCCACTGGCTCCTGGAAATCTCTCTCCATGCAGGTTTGTTTTTCCAAGTGGCCAGTGATTTCTATCGCCAGCAGTAAACCTTCCTCTGAAATGCATCATCTTTAAGGAGCTTGTATCTTTAATCAGCTTCTCTTTGTACCAACCACATGTATTTGAAATCAGCAAGACTTTCAAGGGCTTCCCACAGAAAATGGCTCCAGTCTCCAGCTGTTGCTTCTGTGCCGGGCGGAGGGCTCATTTCCTGCTTGGAATGGTGTCAGGTGTGTATCTCAGCAGCGGTGGCTCCTTGCTCTGTGAGTGAGAGCAGAGTGCCACATGCGGCCTCCTGTGTCAGAAGGCTGACACTGTAGAGAAGGAGCGTGGTTCCAGCTGCTGTGGCTCAGTGGTTGAGCATCGGCCTATGAACCAGGAGATCACGGTTCAAATCCCAGTCAGGGTGCATGCCCAGATTGCAGTTCAACCAACCCCCAGTAGGGGGCGTGCAGAAAGCAGCCGACCAATCATTCTCTCTCATCATCAATATTCCTAGCTCTCTCTCCCTCTTCTTTCCTCTCTGAAATCAATTAAAAAAAAAAAAAATACATAGTGGAACATGGGTTAAATCAATTTTAGGCTATAAAGTGTTAAATACATTTTTGTTTAACTTGAAATTAATGAATGGCTTTAATTAAACCACTTCCATCCATTGCTTTGCAACAGAAGGGAGGAAATATTGTGATGGAGAGGGAGCCAGAATCCCATGGGTAGCAAAGGCAGTGCCAGGTGCCTGAGGACTGGCACCCTCACCATGCATAGAGGAAGCTTAAGAGGTGGGAGTGAGCCTAAGAGACACCGCGTCATTTTACCTGGAATCTGCCCCGCTCAGTCATTCCAATTCCTCCCTCAAAACACACGCTCAGTCCACGTTAAGAGGAAGTTCAGAACTGCGTTGGGCTTTCCTTGCTCTCCATGTCCGTTTCGGTCTGGCTTGAACCCAGGAATTAAGTCACAGCAGCAAGAGGCAGGGAGATGTCACAGAGAAGTATTGTAAAAGGGTTTTGACTTTTCTTTATTCTTAAAGCTAAGTCTAGATTCTCAAAATTATGATACTCAAGGCTGCACTCCCTTTTATTTTCCTGATCACATGCCTGCCTTTCTGAGCAGTACAAGGAGACCTTTAATTGTGAATTCCTCTCTCTTCCAACATCTCCACCATAGGTACAGATACGGGCATTAGTTAAATGCCAAGGGTTGGAGGAGGGAATAATGGGGGTTGTCTAATCTGCTGAGTTTTCTCTTTAATAAACCATTTTTAAATGGGAATACCATCTTCCCTCTCTTACCTCCCTCCAGCCCACAGTTGCGGTTACCAGCGGTGGTTTTACCAGAGACTCTATTTTTAAAAAAACATTTTTAATTCGCCAAAACCGGCGAATAGACTCAGTGGATAGAGCATTGGTCTGAGGACTGAAAGGTCCCGAGTTCGATTCTGGTCAAGGGCATGTACATTGGTTGTGGGCACATCCCCAGTGGGGGGTGTGCAGGAGGCAGCTGGTCGATGTTTCTCTCATCATTGATGTTTCTAGCTCTCTATTCCCCTCCCCTTCTCTCTGTAAAAAATCAATAAAATATATATTTTTAAAAACATTTTTAATTTTAATACATTTTTATTGATTTCAGAGAGGATGGGCGAGAGGCAGAGAGATAGAAACATCAATGATGAGAGAGAATTATTGATCAGCTGCCTCCAGCATTCCCCCCACTGGGGATGGAGCACATAACCTGGGCCTGTGCCCTGACTGGGAATCGAACCGTGACCTCCTGGTTCACAGATCAATGCTCTGAGCCATGCTGGCCAGGCTTATCAGAGTCTTTAGACCACCACTGTCTAGTAGATCTTTCCCTGATGATGGAAATGTCCTAAATCTGTGCTGCCCAGCCCTGGCTATAGACCGACCCCCTGAAATATGGAACTCACTTAAGGAGCTGAAATTTCCATTTTAATTCTTTCAAATTCAAACTTCGTTTCATTTTAATCATTTTAAATTAAATATCCATCTGGGGCCAGTATAGATACAGATAGCCACATTGTCCTGGCCATTCCCCAAGTACTTAGACATAGTTATTCAAATGGGTCAACTTGATTCAGAGGGTGTTTTTCTTAACATCCCCCAAAAGATGGGGTCAAAGGTAAGAGTCAGGTCACTTGGGTTGAAAATCCAGCTTTACAAGCCTGTTACCTTGGACAAGATGTCTAACCTCTCTCTAGGCATATTTTTTCTCACCTGTCACGTGGGGACCATCATCGTAGGTGTCTGCTTTGTACGGTAGATGCGAAGGCTGAACGTCAGAACAGCTGCATGGCCCTCGGCCAATGCCTGGCCTCCAGGAGGTACTCCGTGCACACAGGTCATTACTGTCATTAATAATAACTGATGTGCCCTAGCCAGTTTGGCTCAGTGGATAGAGCATGGGGCTGTAAACTGAAGGGTCCCGGGTTCGATTCCTGTCAAGGGCATGTATTATACTTTGGTTGGGTTCCAGGCTTCTCCCTGGCCTGGGCCCTGGTCAGGGAGCGTGCAGGAGGCAACGAATCGATGCGTTTATCTCACATCAGTATTTCTCTCTTTCTTTCTTTCTCTTCCACTCTCTCTAAAAATCCATGGATAAATATCCTCAGGTGAGGATTAAAAATAAACAAACAAACAAATAATAACTGATGCTAGTGTTACGTATGGTGGCAAATAGAATAACTCCATAAAATAGCCTCTGCAGATTCCAACAAATCAAATAATGTAATCATTAAAACAATCAAAATATAATAACTTTTTACATTTTATTTTAGTGTTTAAGGTATTACAAATACTAGTACATATGTCTCCTTCCCCCCCATTAACCTCTCCCCGCCCCCGCCTCCTCTACCCCCCGGCAGTTGCCCTCCCCTCTTCCCCCCTCCAAGTTTATCATGGAGACAGAAAGCAATAGTTCCTCACATCCATCATGATGGATCATATAAAAAGCAAACAGAAAACAGGAATAACCAGTGCTGGTGAGGATGTGGAGACACGGGCGCTCTCGTCCCCGCTGGTGGGAGTGCCGAATGCCCACCGCTGCTGTGGAAAACACCATGCCAATTCCTCAGAGAACGAAAATAGAACCACCCGGGGATTCAGCACTTTCACTTCTGTGTCCAGCCCCGGGGGGAACTAGGCCGGTCTGTGTCCACCCTCGTTCGCAGCAGGATTAGCCACAGAGCCAAAAGGTGGAAGCGATCCAAGCGCCCGTGGACAGATGAATAAACAACATGTTACATAGACATACAATGGGATGTGGTCCCGCCTTAAAAAAGAAGGAAATTCAGCCAAAACCGGTTTGGCTCAGTGGATAGAACATCGACCTGAGGACTGAAAGGTCCCGGGTTCGATTCCGGTCAAGGGCATGTACAATACCTTGGTTGCGGGCACATCCCCAGTAGGGGGTGTGCAGGAGGCAGTTGATCAATGTTTCTCCCTCATCGATGTTTCTACCTCTCTATCCCTCTCTCTTCCTCTCTGTAAAATATTAATTAAAAAAAAATTTTTTTAAAAGAAGGAAATTCTGACACATGCTACAACAGGAATGAACTTTGGGGACATTAGGCTGAATGAAATAAACAAATAATGAGACATCAAATACTGCATGATTGCATTTACATCAGGGACCTAGAGCAGTCAAATTCACAGAGACGGACAGTGGAACGGTGCTTGCCAAGGGCTGGGGGAGGGAGCCATGGGGAGCTGTCTAATGCATACAGAGTTCTAGTTTTGCAAGATAAAAAGAATCCTGAAGATTGGGTGAACCGCAATGTGAGTGTACTCAACGCCACTGAACTGCACACTTAGCGGTAATTAAGACGGTAAATTTTATGTTACCAGAATTTCGCTGTATCGGAGTATTTTTAAGGCAGTGGTTTCATGCATTATTGACTCGATGTCTCAGAGGTGATGCAAGGTCATGGTGGAGAGCAGGCTTTGGACCCTGCAGCCCTGAGTCTGGATCCCAGCTCCACTGCGTTTTCACTGAGTGACCCTGGGCGAGTGCCTCCACTCCCCTGTGTGGGATGGAAACTTTATAAGGTTAGGAGAAGCCTCTTAATCCACCTGTGACGTTCTGGCTAAAGAAGACTGTATCTGCGTTAGATGTTTGTTATTCTCTTCTTTCTTCCTTCCTTCCTTCCTTCCTTCCTTCCTTCCTTCCTTCCTTCCTTCCTTCCTTTCTTTCTTTCCCTTCCTTTCTTTCTTCCTTTTTTTCTCTCTTCCTTCCTTCTCCCCTTCCTTCCTTCCTTCCTTCCTTCCTTCCTTCCTTCCTTCCTTCCTTCCTTCCTTCCTTCCTTCCTTCCTTCCTTTCTTTCTTTCTTTCTTTCTTTCTTTATTCCTCAGGATATTTTTTCATTGATTTTTAGAGAGAAGTGGCAGAGAGAGGGAGAGACAGAGAGAAACATCGATGTGAGAGAAACACATCGATTGGTTGCCTTCTGCATGAGTCCTGACCAAGGCCTGGGCTGGGGAGGAGCCTGCAACCACGGTACATGCCCTTGACTGGAATGGAACTTGGGACCTTTTGGTCCGCAGGCCAGTGTTCTATCCACTGAACCAAATCTGCTAGTGCTGTTATTATTTGCTATTAGTGCTAATTCAAAAAAGTATATATTAGGCATTCACGCACAATGACCATACAACTAAGATTGCCAGGTGAAAGACACAGAGCACACCCAGTTAAATTTGAATTTGATATAAAAAAAATAAAATATTTGGGAATAATAACTCTTAGTATAACTATCTCCTAAATATCGCATTAGGTCCATGCCATACTTGGTACATGCTTTAACTAAAAAGTTATTTATTTTTTTTAAATCTGAAATGTAAATTTAACTGAGTGTCCTGAATTTTTATTTGCTAACATGTGCTAAGTCCAACAACCCTACATGTAACGAAATTGTTTTTATCGCTCAGATAAGTGACAAGGCTGGCTCTGTGGGGGAGAGAGCTGTTTTCCCGGCACCATGACAATTCCTCATCCTTGTCCCCATTCTTGCGGTCAGCTGCTATCCATGAAGCATAATGGGCATATGGCTTGATGACTAAAATGACAACTGATAACGGGTCTGATTTATTAATCTTCTGTTTTGTCTCCTAATTACAATTGGTTTGAAACAAACATAGATGTGAATGGGTCAACTGCTTCTCTGATTTACTTCCTTTTCTGCTTCTTTAAAAAATTTTTTTAAAATATATTTTTATTGATTTTTTACAGAGAAGAAGGGAGAGGGATAGAGAGCTAGAAACGTTGATGAGAGCAAAACATTGACCAGCTGCCTCCTGCACACCCCCTACCAGGGTTGTGCCCGCAACCAAGGTACATGCCCTTGACCAGAATCGAACCTGGGACCCTTCAGTCCGCAGGCCGATGCTCTATCCACTGAGCCAAACAGATTTTGGCTGAGGCTGCCCATCGCTTTAACCCCTCGGTTGCCTTCTAGGACGTTCCAAGGTGGGTGAGACTGGAGGAGAACGTTGTCATCAGACTCAGACCTGGGGGAGGTGGACATCAGTCTTTCTGTTGCACGTCCGAGTGGTGGTGTCCAGCCGATGTCCTCACAGTCATCCCTGGAGCAGCCTCTTCCTCCCGAGGGCTCACTCACAGGGCCTGTCACTCACAGGCCCCGCCTACCGAGGAGGGAAGGTTTCCTGCTGAGCTTCTGGGGTTGGTCACCGGGGCCTCTGTACTGGTCCCCAGCCCCTTCTGGCCACCACTTCACAGCAGACTTCCCGCAACAGTTTCCAGGAGAAAAGACTTCCCTCTTTTCTTTTTTTTTTTAAAGTATATTTTATTGATTTTTTTATAGAGAGGAAGAGAGAGGGATAGAGAGTAGAAACTTCGATGAGAGAGAATCATTGATCAGCTGCCTCCTGCACACTCCCTGCTGGGGATGTGCCAGCAACCAAGGTACATGCCCTTGACCGGAATCGAGCCCGGGACCTTTCAGTCTGCAGACCGACGCTCCATCCACTGAACCAAACCGGCTTCGGTCTCTTTCTCTCTTTCTCTTCTCCCCTCCCCTCTCCTCCCTTCCCCTCTTCTCTCCTCCTCTCGTCTCCCTCCTCTCTCTCCCCCCCTCTCTCTTTCTCTCTCTCTCTCTCTCTCCCTCTCCCTCTCTCTCTCTCTCTCTCTCTCTCTCTCTCCCCCCACCCCTCTTTCTCTTTCTCTCTCTCTGCCTTCCTTTCTTTCTAAATTCAATAAAAACATATCCTTGGGAAAGGATTAAAAACAAACCTAGTAAGCACAAGAAGAAAGATGCTTAATTTTTTGAAAATATATTTTATTGATTTTTCACAGAGAGAGAGAGGGGGGTATAGAGAGTTAAAAACATCGATGAAAGAGAAATATCTATCAGCTGCCTCTTGCACACACCCCCACTGGGGATGTGCCCGCAACCAAGGTACATGCCCTTGACCGGAATTGAACCCGGGACCTTTCAGTCCACAGGCTGACGCTCTATCCACTGTGCCAAACCGGTTTCAGCAAAGATGCTTAATTTTTTACACTGGAAATACACGTGATCTGCTCCTCCCAGGGAGTGAAACCTCTCCACAAGTGTTAACTCCCCATCTCCGGTCACTTTCCTTGCACCCAAACCGAGTTTCCATACCGTCCTATTTTGAAAGAACTGGAAAATAAGCAGGAAGTTTGTTGCCCCAACAATTACATGTTTTAATAGAAGCATTTGAAATTAAGTAATGTGTCTAAGGATAAACTGAGTTTCCCAGCGCTTAGGAATAATTTACATTATAAAGAACTTCCTTGCTCTCGTCTGTGCATGAATAGGCTTAAAATATGATGATGATGATTATTGCTCACAATGCTCCAGTTATTACTTTGAATATACAAAGTGCTCCAAGAATCCCAAATTAATTATTAATGAGGCGATTGCTCTTAAAGAGTTATATTGTTCATAAGCAAGAGGATTGCTCCACAGAAAGGAGTGTTTTTCATATGTTGCCATAATTTGGGGGAATGCACAACGCTGACGTCTGGCCAAGCCATGAGGTGACTGGGATTTCTCCCCCCCCCCCCCCCCCCTGTTTCAGGTAGGCATTCCCTAATGTTTGCAGGACACAGGCGTCACCACACAGCCTGCCCATGCTTTGGGAGAGGGGGATCAAATACACTTTGATTAGAAATCTACACTGCCAAAACCGGTTTGGCTCAATGGATAGAGTAGCGGCCTGCGGACTGAAGGGTCCCGGGTTCGATTCCGGTTGGGGCCTTGTACCTTGGTTGCAGGCACATCCCTAGTGGGGGGTGTGCAAGAGGCAACTGATCGATGATTCTCTCTCATCGATGTTTCTAGCTCTCTATCCCTCTCTCTTCCTCACTGTAAAAAATCAATAAAATATGTTAAAAAAAATCAGTGGAAAACTATTTAAAAATAAATAAATAAATAAATAAATAAATAAATAAATAAAATTAAGCATCTTTCTTCTTGTGCTTACTCTCTATCCCTCTCTGTAAAAAAAACCAAAAAAACCCCCAATAAAATATATTTTTTAAAAAAAGAAAGAAATCTACTCTTGGCAAACCTGTCTGTTTCTACACACTTGTACTTCCTTTATCTTAGCTTCATTTCTTTTTTTTTTTTTTTTTTAATATATTTTATTGATTTTTTTTTTACAGAGAGAAAAGGAGAGGGATAGAAAGCTAGAAACATCGATGAGAGAGAAACATCGACCAGCACACCGGGGATGTGCCCGCAACCAAGGTCCATGCCCTTGACCGGAATCGAACCTGGGACCTTTTAGTCCACAGATCGACGCTCTACCATTGAGCCAAATTGGTTCCGGCTATTTTAGCTTCATTTCTTAATAGGAAGGTGTTGCTAGGCAAATCCCAGGATTGCCTCCACTTAACTGAGAAGAGAAGAGACACAGAGACACGGAGGCCGAGAGACCTGGGGGCATCCGGGCACCTCGAGCCGGGCCTGAGGGAGGGAGGCAGCAGCTGTCGCAGCCTGGCATCCTGGGAAGAGTTGATGGCGGGGTCGCTTGAGAGGAAAAGATAGGGGAGCTCGTTTTTTCCATTGGGAGGTGCATCTGCACTGGGTGAGTCTGCTATTAACCTGCCAAGTTCCTTCCATTTCTACAGAGCTGGTGATTTCTCGTCTCCTCTAAAGTCCTAAGCAGCCAGGCCAGCGTCAGCCTAGGAACCAGGAGGTCAAGGTTCGATTCCTGGTCAAGGTACATACAGGCCCGGAGAGCAGGCTCAATCCCCAGGGCGGGGTGTGCAGGAGGCAGCCGACCAATGATTCTCTCTCATCGTTGATGTTTCCCTCTCTCGCCCTCTCCCTTCCTCTCTGAAATCAATAAAAATATATTAAAAAGTAAATAAGTAAATAAAGCCCTAAGCAAAACAAACATTTATTAATAGTATTAGTCAGGCTGAAACCAGTTTGGCTCAGTGGATAGAGCGTCGGCCTGCGGACCAAAGGTCCCGGGTTTGATTCTGGTCAAGGGCATGTACCTTGGTTGCGGGCACATCCCTAGCAGGGGGTGTGCAAGAGGCAGCCGATCGATGATTCTCTCTCATCGATATTTCTAGCTCTCTGTCCCTCTCTGTAAAAAAATCAATGAAATATACTTAAAAAAAATAGTATTAGTCAGGATAAGTTACATTACACTTCAGAAAAAAAAAAAAAAAAAAAAAACAATCCCCCCAGGATCAATGATGTAATACCAGGAAGGTCATTATGGGCTGATGGGCTGGGTGACCCTCCCCGTGTCTGTCCATCATGCTGCGTATAACTGGCCACCTCATCTCGAGACATCCTTGATGGTCCCGGCAGGAGAATAGACAGCGGAAGGGTTGAGCGGTACCTCTGTTTTGAGTTTTTGACCTCCAAGAGTCACTCACAACCCATGGGACGGAATTAGTCACGTGGTTCTACCTAGGGAGGAGGTGACCAGGAACCCTGTGTCTGCTACAGTCATTGAAATGAGAGTCATGCAGTGACATGTATGCATGGATGTTTCAGCCCTTTCTCACAGGGGAAACACAGGAACAGTATGTGTTGTGTGGAGTATTTATTTACATGATGAAGAAGAAGAAGGAGAAGAAGAAGGAGGAGAAGAAGGAGAAGGAGGAGAAGGAGGAGGAGGAGGAGAAGGAGAAGGAGAAGGAGAAGGAGAAGGAGAAGGAGAAGGAGGAGGAGGAGGAGGAGAAAGAGGAAAAGGAGGAGGAGGAGGAGGAGGAAAAGAAGTAGGAGGAGAAGGAGGAAGAGGATGAGGAGGAGGAGGAGGAAGAGGATGAGGAGAAGGAGGAGGGGCCTAGAAGGGGCCTAGCAGGCAAGGACACTGTTGTGTGTGCCTTCTTGGTATCCCTCATCCTTTGTGGAAAGAGTTCAGTGAAGCCTTCTTAAAAGAATAGACGAATGAATGAGGCATTCTGTACCCCTAAGTTCAGGGGGGCGTCTCTTATTGCTCTTCCTTCCCGCCAGACCCCATTTCCATCCCATCACAGAGGCGTCCAATGAGCCTGGAACAGCTTCCAGCTCGCTGCAACCCCTCCTGATGAGAACTGGAAGCCACGGTCTTGCTGCTCTGGTAGCAGTTAGGGAACAACAGGAACCAAATAAATCGCACTTCCGCTGTAATGGGATGGCTGCTCCCGTTTGCCCCTTACCGAGATCCCCTTCCAAAGAATTGAATCAGCCTTCTGACGAATTGTGCCTGGTGGGCCCTTTGGTCAAGTCTGCAGCCAAACCCACCCACACGCCATTCTCTGACCATAAAACGCTCTGACCACCACCGTCAGCCTCTACTACGCCAGTGCTTGTTTTTCTCATAAGAGTAATGGGCCCGTATTAACCACACGCAGTCTCTCATCTATACTTTCCTGAGCAGCAGACAGTTCTCCTCTTCTGTAGGGCGGTTTGGCCCTCCGGCCACTGCCCAGGCCTTCTTTGAACCCACGCTTCAAGGACTGCATGGCCCTTCAGGCTAAACTCCTAAAAATAACCAGTGTTGCCTGCCGCCTCCAAGTCTGACTGCAAAGCTGGCGAAATGTGCTGCTAAGTAAATGCGAATCTGACAGAAAGGTGCCGTGGCTTACTCCCTGTACATCTGAGGCTGTGGCCTGAGACACGAAGGCAGGATTTTGAGTTTGGGGAGTTCACCATGAGCGTGGGGTACACCCGGGGGTACAGGATTCTTTCTCTTCTCGGCGTGCAATCTTGGGCTCTCTCCTCCGGGGCCTGTGTCAGGCAGCAGACTCTGCGTTCGTGCGCGCTCACAGTCTCATCTGTGTGCAGTCTGCCCCCTTGGGGTTTGAGCATCCGCATTCGCTGATTTCCCTTGCCATGTGCTTCTGAGTTCAAAGAGTCTCCTTTCCATGCGGAAAGGCCAGGGGTTGGAGGGGGTGTGATTTTTTTTTTTCATTAACGAGCTTGGTGTGTGTATGAAAAGGCACCGGGCAGTTTTATAGGGACTATTTATAGGAGGGGGGAAAGTACACTCCATTCCTGTTATTTGGATAAGGCAAACCGAACGAGAAGACACTGTTCATTCAAGTTTAACTGATCTGTATCAGGACACTTGGACTAGACGGAGATCTGTATTTCAACAGGACAGCAGGCTGAATAAAAAGTGCCATACAATATGAATCCCCAGCAAATCCTTTTTTTTCTTTCTTTCTCTCTGCAATTTATTAAAGCGATGGCAAAATAAATGAATAAATAAAATAAAAATAAAAAATTAAAATTAAAAAATTAAAAAGCAACCTGAAAAATTACCATGGGAATGATCCCATTTTTGATAGTTTTGTAACTGCAATCCAGGATTTTGACTTTGGCCTCTCGTTTGACAGTGTCGTGGCTGGATGTAAATTACTTTCTGGGTTTTCTAAATTGAAAGGAAATCCACCGCATCTCATCAAACTCTAGCCTCTTACTTCCTAAGAAACACACTAGCTCTTGTGATGGTATTAAATGAGTAACCGTATCCATTCTGTCAAGTTATAGTTTATAATCATTAACCATCCACCTGCACTTATTCAAACTTTCCTTTTGCTACTGTTCATCTGTTCACAAAAGCTCAGTCCAAATGGTTAGGTGTTAGCTAAGTTGTGTTTAATATCATTGCACATTATAAAGATGCTCAGCCCTAGCTGGTTTGGCTCAGTGGACACAGCATCGGCCTGCGGACTAAAGGGTCCCAGGCTTGATTCCGGTCAAGGGCACGTGCCCGGGTTGCGGGCTCCATCCCCAGAGGGGGCTGTGCAGGAGGCAGCCGATCAATCATTCTCTCTCATCATTGATGTTTCTATCTCTCTCTCTCCCTCTCCCTTTCTCTCTGAAATCAATTTTTTTTAAAAAAACCTTAAAGATGCCCAGACTATAGCCTGCCTCTTAGAGGGGGGGGGGGCAGGGACTACAGGGAGGTTAGTGTTTCCCTCACAATCACTCAGTTACTAACGAGTGACCAAAAGCTGTATTATTCGCATGCAAAGCCCAGTTAACCGTGAGTTTCACTCCGCTGCAGGGTGAGGCGGGCCAGGGCTTCTCCACTTTGACAAGTAGCAGAGTCAGCAGGAAGGCTCTGAGGCACACATCCCGGGACCCCTGTCCAGATCCTCCCCCTGGAGAAATGGATTCCCTGTCTTTTTTTTTTTTTTTTTTTTAATATATTTTATTGATTTTGTACAGAGAGGAAGGGAGAGGGAAAGAGAGTTATAATAGAAACATCGATGAGAGAGAGTCATCGATCAGCTGCCTCTTGCACACCCCCTACTGAGGATATGCCCGCAACCAAGGTACATGCCCTTGACCGGAATCGAACCCGGGACCCTTCAGTCCCCAAGCCGACGCTCTATCCATTGAGCCAAACCGGTTTTGGCGGATTTCCTATGTCTCCAGGGGAAGGGACCCCGGGGAAAACCTCCAAGTGACTCCAATGAGCACTAAAGGTTGTGAGTTGGGGACCTCAGCACATGTCTACAGAGAAAGACTTGAGGGGACGGGGAATCAGCCCAGTTCTGGCGCCACACCACCAAGCCTAGGGAGGCTGAAGAATCCCTGATGGTCTCCTAAACCTCAGCGCCAAATAACCTCTCCTTTCCTCAGCCACACAGCACTGGCAAGGGCTGGGTGGTCTCCTCACAGCAGATCAGAGAGGAGATCAGATGGGGAGCCTTCCTGGTGACATCTCCAGAGAGGAGGGTACAGTTTCACTGTCCGGCAATTGCAGGGCCAGCACCCTTGGGCATCCTCTTGTTTCTCACGGAAGTGAAAGACCACCCCAGCTCTCCTCCCCGTCCTCTGGACTCCTGGTCATCATTGATATTTCTATCTTTCTCTCCCTCTCCCTTCCTCTATGAAATCAGGAAAAATGCATTTTTTTTAAAAAAGAAAAAGAAAAATATCATAGCATATACCTTAAATACATACAATTTTTATTTGTCTAGTAAACCTCAATAAAGCTGGATACAAACTTTTTTTTAAAAGGGTCTTCAGCTGAGACCGGTTTGGCTCAATGGATAGAGCGTCGGGTTGGGGACTGAAGGGTCCCGGGTTCGATTCCGGTCAGAGGCATGTACCTTGGTTGCGGGCACATCCCCAGTAGGGGGTGTGCAAGAGGCAGCTGATCGATGACTCTCTCTCATCGATGTTTCTAACTCTCTACCTCTCTGTACAAAATCAATAAAATATATTTTTAGAAAAAAGGGGGTCTTCATATTTGAAAAATATTCTGTTTTACCTATAAAATAATCTAGCTATAAAATTACTTTGGGGTTTCATTAAAAAGCATTGACAAAAACATAAAGCATATTGAACTAAGTACATGAGAAGGAAAGTTTTCACATAGTGCTATTTTTCAATTTTCAGTAGCAGTTGACTTACAATATTAGGCCCAGGTGTACAGCTACCGTGTCTAGACATGTATATAATTTATAAAGTGAAATAAAATGCAAGAATTGGACTTGACTCCTTTCTGTGCACAACTGATCTACAACCCTACGTAGAGTAATGTAAAGGTGTTTAGTATCTCGGTATATATATACACAATACACATTTTATTTTTTTTAATATATTTTTATTGGTTTCAGAGAAGGAGAGGTAGAAATATCAATGATGAAAGAGATCATTGATTGGCTGCCCCCTACACGCCCCCAACTGGGGATGAAGCCTGCAACCAGGGCATGTGCCCTGACCAGGAATAGAACCAGGGTCTCCTGGTTCATAGGTGATTCATAGGTCAACGCTCAACCACTGAGCCACACCTACCAGATCACAATACACTTTTTTTTTTTTTTTTAAAGAAAAAGAAAAACACAATAGTTGGCCAGAGCTTATGACCGAAGCCACACTGTTCAGGAAGCTCATCTTCCAAGACTAGAAATATTTTTGTTTTGTTTCAATATATTTTATTGATTTTTTTTACAGAGAGAAAGGAAGAGGGATAGAGAGTGAGAAACATCGATGAGAGAGAAACATCGATCAGCTGCCTCCCGCACACCCCCTACCGAGGACGTGCCTGCAACCGAGGTACATGCCCTTGACTGGAATTTAACCTGGGACCTTTCAGTCCACAGGCCGACGCCCTATCCACTGAGCCAAATCGGTTTCAGCCAAGATTAGAAATGTTTGAGTCTTGGATGTTTCAATATCAAATTGACCAAAGGAGAATATTTTGCCACACGATGATCTGTATTGTTTTGAGTATATAGTCCTTGTTTAATTTGGCCTTTCGAAAAGAAGTTAAAAACAGGGATATCAAAGCTATGTTTTCTGTGTATTTATTAGGTAAGTGAGCTAGTGCTGGTGGGCAGAAGTATCATATGCCATGCTAGGCATGGACCATTAGAAATACCGGACGTGTGCCCAGTAGGCATGGCTCAGTGGTTGAGCGTCATTCCTGTGAACCAGGAGGTCACGGTTCAATTCCTGGTCAGGGCACATGTCCGGGTTGCAGGTTCCATCCCTGGTGTGGGACATGCAGGAGGCAGCCAATCAATGATTCTTTCATCATTGATAATTTTTGTCTCTCACTCTCCCTTCTTCTGTGAAATCAATAAAAGTATATTTAAGCCGAAACCAGTTTGGCTCAGTGGATAGAGCGTCGACCTGCGGACTGAAGGGTCCCAGGTTCGATTCCAGACAAGGGCATGTACCTTGGTTGTGAGCACATCCCCGGTAGGGGGTGTGCAAGAGGCAGCTAGTCGGTGTTTCTCTCTCATCGACGTTTCTAGCTCTCTATCCCTCTCTCCTCCTTTCTGTAAAAAATCAATAAAATATATTAAAGAAAAAATTTTTTGAATTAAAAAAAAAAGCATATTTAAAAAAATATCTCACGTGTGATTCTACACTCTCTATCTGTTCTATTGGGACGAGGGAGGCCATATATGGAAAGTGACCCAAGTCTGATGGTTAAGACAGAAGAAAAAAAAAAAACCTGGTTTCTGAATAGCTGCATGGAGCAAAGGCCCCCACATTCTTTCTTTACTCTGACCAGTCTGTGTTAGACTATTCCATCAGAAACAAACCATTGTAAAGTAAGTCAGTGAGGTTGAGGGAGTGGATTGTCCAACAGCTACCATTATTTTCCCTAATATTTTTACACGTGATTTTGTAAGTAGTTAGAATCTAATATTTATTGTAAATACAATCTTGGTTACGCTGCTATATTTTCATGATTTTATATTCTGTATAAAGGTGCAAACCTTGATGGCAATATCCAGGCACGCCTTGTGTTTTTGCACTTTGCTTTATGGCTGCTGTGTTTTTTTACAGATTGAAGGTATGCGGCAACCCTGCATCAAGCAAGTCTGTTGGTGCCATTTTGTGTGTGTGTGTGTGTGTGTGTGTCTGTGTCACATGTTGGTTTTTCTCACAATATTTCAAACTTTTTTCATTATTATTATATTTATTATTAGAGGCCCGGTGCATGAAAATTCATGCATTGGAGTGGGGGGATCCCTCAGCCCAGCCTGCCTCCTCTCACACTCCAGGAGCCCTCAGGGGTGGGAGGCGACCTGGCGATCAGGGGAAGGTGACACCCCATTACACCTCTGCTGCAGCCACTGCCGGCAGCGCAAGCCTCAGCCAGATCTGGTTATATGAGCCTTGAGTGGCCCTGGGCAGTTGGGCAGCTGCCATCTGAGGCTTGCTTGTGCCTAGGGCCAGCCATGGGTGGCTGGGGGGCTGAGGAGACTGAGGGACTCCAGAGGCAGGTGTGTGGATTGGCCAGGCTGCTAAGGGGACTGGGTGCTGCCATCTTGTGGCTATGGGCACCTCCATCTTTGAGGGTGGGGCAGTCAATTAGCATATTTCATCCTTATTGGCTGTGGGTGCCACCATCAGGTCATCCATTCAACCAATCAAAGCATAATATGCTAATGATATGCTAAGGCTACTCAACTGCTCACTATGATGTGCACTGACCACCAGGGGGCAGATGCTCTGACTGGTGGGTTAGCTTGCTGCTGGTGTCCAACCTATCAGGACCATATGAGATGGGCTGGTCATGTCCTGGAGCCCTCCCATAGTCCCTCTCCTGCTGGCCAACCTCCTGCATCTCCCCAGCCCCCATTGATCATGCACCAGTGGGGCCCCTCAGCCTGGCCTGCACCCTCTCTCAATCCCAGGACCCTTTGGGGAATGTCAGAGAGCCGGTTTTGGCCCGATCCTGCAGGCCAGGCCTGTGAATTCGTGCACCAGGCCTCTAGTAAGTTTATAAATATCCAAGAAGTGGCTCTTGGCACAGAAAAGGTTCCCCACCCCTGATTTACACACAAATGTTTGTTTATATTTAAAAAAAAATATGCAATACAATGCAGCTTATAATTTCTACCCTTCTCTCAGCCCACCAGAACTGCCCTGGAATCAGTGAGTTAACTATTTTCCAGTGTTTGGGGCAGAGACAGAACGGCATCAGGACAACAAAGGAAGAACAGGGAGACTTGACATCTTGTGTATCAGGATGCATAGAAACAGGGAATTACACCGCGTCGGAGCGTAAATAACAGACGTTGCCACCGTTTCCGTTTACGCAGGGCTGGTGTTGCGGCCGTGGTATTGATTCATGGAGAGATTTTTCTCGGTTCTGAGTGTTTATGTCTGCGCGTGTGTTCGAGTAGATGTGAAGGACTTGCTGTGCTCCGTTTCCTAATGCCTGCTATTACACTGAATCATGGAGACATTCTGGTCCCACAAATAAACAGAAACCAGAGAACTCTCTCTACATTAGATACGTGGTCCGGGCCTTTCTTTTCTTTAATATATTTTTACTGACTTCAGAGAGGGAAGGAGAGGGGGAGAGAGAGAGAGAAACATCAGTGATGAGAGAGAATCATGGATCGGCTGCCTCCTGCATGCCCCACAGTGGGGATCAAAATCACAACCCAGGATGTGCCCTGACCGGAAATTGAACCGTGGTTCATAAGTCAATGCTCAACCCCTGAGCCACATTAGCCCAGCCACACCTTTACTTGTCACTTTTACTTTCTGTGTTCTATATTTGATAATCATATAACACACTCACCAGACTTCCTCTTATTTCCTATGATATCAGTAACACCCTCCTATTACGTAATATTGAATATCTGATTTTTTTTAAACGTAGCTTCTTCTTCATTCTCCACCCACCAATACCCATCCCAGCACTGTATTTGCCCACAGTACACTAAGGAAACAGAAGGTTAATATTTCATACTCAAGATTGTTTTTTGTTGTTGTTAATCCTCACCCAACGATATTTTCCCCCACTGATTTTTAGAGAGAGCAGAAAGGGGGAGGAGAAACAGAAAGAGAGACATAACAATGTGAGAGAGAGAGACATTGACTGGTTGCCTCGCGTCATGACCGGGGCCAGGGATTGAACCTGCAACTGAGGAATGGTACTGGGGACCCTTCGGTCCATGAGCTGACACTCTATCCACTGAGCAAGACTGCCTAGGGCCAGAGATTGGGGGAGGGAGGTGTCTGAGTGCTCTTTGGCATCAGTCATTGGGTGTGGGAAACTAGGGCTAGTGAACGACCTGCCTGTCATGGCCTAAACACTTTACAAAGGACAATCTCCCTCACTCCCCACTGGCCCTGTAACGAGGGTCCAGGCTATGGTTGTCATCCCGTGTTTACAGAGGGGGAAACTGAGGCAGGCCCCCACGTGTTAAAGGAGCTTGCTTACAGTTACCCAGGGGCAGCCTCATGCCCAGTGCAAAGGGTCATGTATGTACTCGCTCCATCATGCTTCACAAGTGGCCCCTCATCGTATCCATGACCTCATCGTGCTGGTATGTCAACGAAACACATTGTCCAGCTGGAACCAGTGTGGCTCAGTGGATAGAGCTGTCGACCTGAGGACTGAAAGGTCCCGGGTTCGATTCCGGTCAAGGGCATGTATCTTGGTTGCGGACACATCCCCAGCAGGGGGTGTGCAGGAGGCAGCTGATCGATGACTCTATCTCATTGATGTTTCTAGCTCTCTACCTTCCTCTCTGTAAAAGATCAATAAAATATATTAAAAAAAAGAAAGAAAGAAAGAAAGAAAGAAGAAAGAAAGAAAGAAAGAAAGAAAGAAAGAAAAGAAAAAGAAAAGAAAGAAAAACATTGCCCAGCCCTATGTATAAGGCTCACTCCCTCTTGGGGAAAGCCCACCGTCTAATTAGGAAAATCTATAATAATAAAAGCATAATATGCACCGAAACCGGTTTGGCTCAGTGCATAAAGCGTTGGCCTGCGGACTGAAGGGTCCCAGGTTCAATTCTGGTCAAGAGCATGCACCTTGGTTGAGGGCACATCCCCAGGAGGGGGTGTGCAGGAGGCAGCTGATGGATGTTTCTCTCTCATCCATGTTTCCAACTCTCTATCCTTCTCCCTTCCTCTCTGTAAAACATCAATTTAAAAAAAAGCTTAATATGCTAATTAGACCAGATGTTTTTCTGGACGTCCTTTCGTAGGACCTTCCTGAGGAAGCTGGAGCTTTGAGGGAAGCCCAGATCCGGGGTGCAGGAGGGAGGCCAGTGCTGGCAGCCGGGGAAGGACGGCCTACTCTTGCACGAATTTCGTGCATCGGGCCTCTATAATATAACAACCCGAAATGACTTGACTACCAAGTACCCCACCCATCAGAACACAGCTCAAGTCTGCGGCCTCAGACTGTGGAGGAAGGACAGGCCGGAGTCTGTGGTCCCCAGCACCCTTTTGTTGACCACAAAGCTTTGAGGCCAAGGTTCGTGGAGATTTTTCTTGGGGCAAATCTTGTGTTGCCATGAATGAGCCACCAACCATTTTGATTGGGCACTCATTTACCCCCTCCCCTTTTCCCCCACCCTCACCATCCAAATCATTCCTTGGCCATCACGGTCACATACCCTGGGTCACTGCCAGGTGACCGAGCTAACAGGGAAGAAGGACACCGATAAGATGTCGTTAATCGATGTCTTTGTGCCTAAGGAGAGCTCGCATCTATCTCCCCTCCCACGCGCTGTCCTGAATTCCCCTCTCCTCCTCCTCCAACTTTTACTTTGCCTCCGGATGTCTGTGCACGCCATATGACAGCGATTTCCCGTGGTTAATTGCCTTCTCCTTCGCTGAGAACCTTTATAATGGTGACTCCCAGAGTACTTCTGTGCGCACCAGGCCCGTTCCAGGCAAAGGTCAAGCCTCCACACACATCCACCTGCCCTGGCGCTCTTGCCCCTCGCATGTGGAGTTGAATTTCTGACGGATGCAAAAAAAAAAACAAAAAAAAAAACACACACCAAACAACACAGAAACAAAAATCTACCCAAAATAATCACAATTCTTTTTTGCATCTCGAGTTTCATGCCTTCGGCTTTACAATCGGGATCTCAGAGAGGACAAACCATGAATTCATTTTAAAAAAAACCAGCCAGCTTCCCCCCAAAAGAGCAGATTGCATTCCTTTGTGCACAGAAGTCAGGTGCAATGTCAAGGTGCTAGTGCCCCCAGGCTCATGACAGTCAGGAGCAGGCTGGTTCCGGGAGACAGGCGGGTAGCTCTGTACTCACAGCAGCAGGGCCCGGGGTGAGGAGCAGGGACACCCCCTCTCTCCCGGGTCCCACAAAGGAACGATCGCGGGGAGCAGGGATCCTCTATTTTGCTCCTTTGCAACAGCAACAACAAAACGATGCCACAGACGCAAACTGTCATGTCCCACCCACGCCATCTGTCCCGCGCTGTGCACCCCTCATTCCACAAATTAATCCTTCACACATTTCTTAACAAAAAAAAAAAAGTGTTAATGTTATAAAAGAAAAAAAAGAAAGAAAAGAAAAAACCCTAGGAAAACAGAAAGGGCTACGTGGAAAATAAATTAAGTTTAAATTTGATGGCAGTTATGACTCCTCGTATTGACTGTACGAGCAAACAGTCGCATCAGATCGGTGCCCCTGGCATATCATTAAAGCTACAGGGCACCCTGAATGATCTCTGACAACGAGTGAGCGCGTGTTTTTTTTAAATATAGCACGCACATTTTGTCCCATGTGCGCTCCTTCCCCGCCCCCCCCCCTGTTGCTTTTGTCCTCTTTCCGAGTGGGTATTATTCATGAACTGAGTCTTTATTATCTATTTGACCATCTGCATCGCGTTGGCCATGGTCCCCTGTATTGTAATTTGGAGTGAAAATAAGGGCTGTTGGAGACTGTGACACTAACAATAACAATAAAACCATGCTTTAAGAATGCAAAAGGAAGAACAAAATTAAAGAAACGTGTTTGTGATGGAGGTGAAGTTTGGAAGTGTATACATGAAGATGGGGAGACCCTAAGTCACTCCATTGGCTCATTTAGAACATGAACATCTTATTGCCTTGGTAGCAGGCAGTTCAAAGAGGGATGCTTCTTCATGCTAGGATGTGTTGAAAGAAAGAAAGAAAGAAAGAAAGAAAGAAAGAAGAAAGGAAGGAGAAAGAAAAGAAAGAAAGAAAGAAAGAAAGGAAAGAAAGAAAGAAAGAAGAAAGAAAGAAAGAAAGAAAGAGAAAGAAAAGGAAGGAAGAGGAAGAAGGAAGGAAGGAAGGAAGGAAGGAAGGAAGGAAGGAAGGAAGGAGAGGCAGGGAGGAGAGAGCGAGAGAGCGAGAGAGAGAGAGCAGATCTACTGATATCTAGCTAGAGGCGAGAGCTCGAGATCTCCTGCCCCAATCCCGACACCTAAAGGAAATTTATCTATCTATTAACTTACTTATTTACTCTATCTATCTATCTATCTATCTATCTATCTATCTATCTATCTATCTATCTATCTGTTTCTCTCTTGTTTCAGAAGTCCACACGTCTTAGTGGCTGGCAGGCCAAACAGTAGCATGGCCCCGTAGCTAACAAGATTTTAGAATTTGAATATTCATGTTTACAAGGCACTGGTGCCTCGTTTTTTTAAGCTTAGCACAGGGAGATTTTCTTTTCGATTAAAATATTATGGCATGTGCTTTCCAATTAAAAATTGCAGATCGGGGAAAATAAGTTAACTGAAAACTTGCATCCTTGTTTTATCCCTAAAATGTTGCCTAATTTTATTTGGCTCCCTTCATTCCTCTTTCTTCTTTCCTCCCCACCTTTGGATCCTCTCTTTCTCAGATTCTCTTCCTCGGTGTTAACTTACTCTTCTTCTTCTTTTTTTTTCTTCTTCTCTTTTTACTTGTCAGATTTTGCCTGCAGCCACTGGAAAGCTATCAAAATCAGCTGATTGACAGTTGAATATGGATTAGCAAGGAAACATCTTCCTGACAAGAGTAAATACACGAGGTAAGGAGACATTTCTGTCAATCACATTTTTGGTTCCAATGAAAATGGATAATATCCTGTTTGGAGGGGTGTTTGTAGATGCATTCTTGCTTGTTGATCCGTATTGAACTTGAGGAATATGCAATCAAATCTATACTTACACACACACACACACACACACACACACACACATACTGCTTGTGCTCACTTTCAAAGCAAGATGAAAGCTGTCTATTGTCTCATTACTTAAGAAATGAATTATTTACTTGCAGTTAGCAGTAGTTTAAAATAACACGTTTTTATGTATTTTTCCCCTCTAAATTGGTTTTTGTGTGCATATAATAGCAATCTAAATGGTATAGAAATGTCAAATCAGGAAGTTAGAGCTAATCACCTTAATATCCATATTGATTTATCTAAAAACAATAAAGAATTTCTAAAATCAAGAGGGATAACCCAGTTTACAAAAATAGCAAGTTGCTTATAGTAGGTAAAATTTAGACCATGTGTTTTTATTTTTTTACCTGTGTAACTTGTAAAAAAGGGTATGCTGATTATTTAAAAAAAAAAAAAAGATTGAGATCATTTATTCTTTTCAAGACTAATTTAATTACAAATATTATAATATTAAACATTCCTATCTGGTTGAATGGTGTACAATTTAATTAACATGGTAAAACTTACATTTATATATTGATATTATATGTTACCTCCAAATAAAAATATAATGTTACTTTATACACTTTTTTTTAAGCCATCTAGTTCCATTTTCACTAAGTTGGTGTAATAATCCCTACTATTTTTAAACCTTATTCAGATGTACATTTATTTGATAATATACTACAGATTTCTCTTTAACAAACTATTTTCATGTCTGGTTATTAAATATATATATTTTTCCCGCAAAATCCACAGTCTTGAGCAGTCACAACTGACAGCCAGTTTTCTCTCTTGCAACGTGACAAGTTATAAGAATGAAGTGACTGCAAATCATGAATGTTAAAATCTTCTTTTCAAAGTATGATATCACAGAAGTACTTGTAATAATATCGAAAGGCACTACACTTGTGGGAAGGGTTTGGGCCAGTGTCACAGGCCTCAACCCTCCTTTTGTGTTGCCCTCTCCTGACCCCCTGAAGTGCTATCTGGTGCCAAACACCCTCTGAATGCTAACCATGACCTCTCAGCCAGGGCTTACAACTACTCTGAGTCTCCACCGAACCTGACCAGGAACTCTGAGTCAGAATAAAAATAACAGTTTGCACCGAAACCGGTTTGGCTCAGTAGATAGAGCGTCGGCCTGCGGACTGAAAGGTCCCAGGTTCAATTCCGGTCAAGAGCATGGACCTTGGTTGCGGGCACATCCCCAGTAGGAGGTGTGCCAGAGGCAGCTGATAGATGATTCTCCCTCATCGATGTTTCTCTCTAGCCCTCACTCTTCCTCTCTGCAAAAAAAAAAAATCAATAAAATATATTTAAAAAATAATAATAATAGTTGCCCTCTCTCTCCGCTCACTCTCTTTCTGTAGGAGTTTTGGAGTTGTTAAGGGGGGGATTAGAAAGAGCCATGCTTTCCCTCGGACCTGTCCGCAGCTAGGCTGACATGTTGTGGATTGAGAATCTTCGTGGCTTGGTGAGAAGCAAGATCTCAATCAAATCCCTGACCGGATTCCTCCTGATGGCGGCTGAGCGTTTGATTTTTCATTTAAACAACAATAAATACAGGCAGGAGGGTTTGAGATGAGTTATGTCAGCCCTTTAGCCATAAACTACATTCTGCCACCAAATGAGCGGCTGTTCTCACTTTGTTTTATGGGCTCCGCGTAGCCTGGGTTATTGTATCTGCCAAATAAAACCCAGCAAACCATGCAAATGAAAATATAATCTTTCATCTCTCGTCGTCACGGGATGCACCCATATATATAGATAGTTATATAGATCCCTCTCCACCAGATTTACTGCGATGGGGACCCTGTCTCAACAAATCCCTGGAAGGGACAAACATCGCTTGCGAGGAGGCACCTTGATGTATGTCCACCCACAGCATTCAGCTTTAGTGGATGCTACACTTGAAATGTCAGAAATCATTTCTTTCATTATATTCTTTAGCTTGTCTAGGTGGTTCAATTAAACCGGGGAATTTTCCCTAGAAGAAAAAAGACCTGATAGATTGTATTTTTTTTTTCAAAGCACAGCGAATTGATTTGTTTAAAAACAAATGGAGCCATGACTGGTGTGGCTCAGTGGATAGAGTCTCGGCCTGCGGACTGAAAGATCCCAGGTTCGATTCCGGTCAAGGGCATGTACCTTGGTTGCAGGCACATCCCCAGTTGGGGGTGTGCAGGAGGCAGCTGATCAATGTTTCTCTCTCATGGATGTTTCTAACTCTCTATCCTTCTCCCTTCCTCTCTGTAAAAAAAAAAATCAATAAAATATATTTCAAAAAACAAACAAACAAGTGGGTGTTTTTCTTTTAGTTTCAGAGTGTCCTATCTGAAGAACCACAGCAATGGCTTGGTGACCAACTAGTCCTTCAGTTCACCCATCTCCAATCTGGGGCCTCGGATAAACCATTTAGCCATTCCAAACCAACATTAGTTTCCAAATGATGAAAATAACAACATCTTATATGTCTATAAGAGATGTTTTGAGGAATAACTCGTTTCTAAAGACCCTGAAGATGAAATATGGCTTTGCATGTGCTAGAGTAGGGGTGTCGAACTCAATCAGAGAAGGGGCCAAAATCTAAAATCCAGCCTAAATTGCGGGCTGAATGGTTTACTGAACAGTCATAAACTGTCATTGTGATGGAAACGCAGCGGAGTGCAGTGATGACAGCGCGGTGCGGGCCACATTGCAAGGCCTGGCAGGACGGATTTGGCCCGCGGGCCTTGTGTTTGACACATGTGTGCTAGAGAATGGCTATGAATTTACCCTCTCCTGCGTCTATCTGATTATCTCTATGGTGGGTCAGAGGACCTCCAAGAAAGAGACTTTCCGGAAGTCTGCAGAATAAGCTGTGCTTCTTTCTCACTTTTCCGAGTTTAAAGGGAGCGATTGAGCACGGAAAGCACTGCTTTTCCCTCCTGCCTCTGGAAAAAAAATGCAAATGTAGAAGTTCTTTCTTTCCATCCCTCCCTGCCTATGAACCTTTCTCGAGTGCTTATTATGTGCCAAATACGAGGAGCTGGTACAAGTGCTAACGTCATCGAGAAAGCTCCCCTCCCGAGCGAGCATATAGTCTATCCATGAAAAGAGGAAACAAAGAAATAGAGTCGGTATCTTGGGCTGGAAGAGTTTTCCGGGTTCGCTCTGCTGAAGTAGTTCACCCCCTTTCTCTCCAATGCCAACCCATGCAGCCGGTTAAGACATGGGCCAGATGTTCTGTATGAGGCTGAGGTGCCCAGAAATGGGCTCTGTGTCTGCTAGATGCTTAGTGACGGTCGCATGAATTTTTAAGTTAGGTTGATAATAAAGAGTTCCTATTTCTCAATGGACTATCAGCACATACCCACCATTTCTCTATCTAAGGTCAACTTGGAACTGGGTAATGAGTGTGCTCAAAGCTCTGACTTTATAGGAAGAAAATCTAGTCCATCTCAAGCCCGTCTTATCAGGAAAACCAACCGAACGAATGGCGTAGGGTGGGTGCACACCTGTGCCCTATTGGGGCAATGCAATGTGGGGAAAGAGGTAAAAACCTGGTGATCGTCATCCTCTTTCTTTTTGAGGCTGGCTGTTTCATCAGGCATTATTTAAGGACAACGAACAAGACATGGCCTGTGCCGAAACCGGTGTGGCTCAGTGGATAGAGCGTCGGCCTGCGGACTGAAAGGTCCCAGGTTCAATTCCGGTCAAGGGCACATACATTGGTTGCGGGCACATCCCCGGTAGGGGGTGTGCAGGAGGCAGCTGGTCGATGTTTCTCTCTCATCGACATTTCTAGCTCTCTATCCCTCTCCCTTCCTCTCTGTATAAAATCAATTAAAAAAAAATTGGGGGTGGGGAGGGAGGTGAAGGGAAAGGGTGGCATAGGATCAGCAGAGCCAGGAAGGCATGGTGACATCTTTGTTTTATTTCCCTTCTGCTGCTGCCACTGCCAGCAGCACCATCTCCATCACCAAGGTCCCTGTCACAGACCACTTCCCTGTGGGATGCCTCCTCCTCCCCATCATCCTTCTGCCCTGTCACCAGCTCCTCACTGTCCTCATGGCCCTACCTCTCCCCTGCAAAGCCATTGTCCCTGCTGCTGCTCTTCTCTGCCCATCATTTGTCTCTGTCAAGCACGCCCTAGCGTGAGTGTATCCCTGTGAGGCAGACTCTTGCTGCTCTTCTGTCTCCCTGTGTCCCTGCATCTGTTCCGTAATCCAAGCGCTAAGGCATGGCTTGGCAGGGTAGACCAGCTGTCAGTTTCATGTTTTGATTCAACATTGTTTTCTCTCCACCCTGACCAGCCTCAGTTTTGTCCAACAGACGTCACAGCAATGGGTTCTCAGTTAAAACAGGTGCCAGCACTCGGAGGAACACAGCCAGCCTCGGGGGCACCTGGGAGGAATCTGCAATCTGTCCTGAGCTCAAATTCAAGAGTCGCTTTCCCTATTATCTCTCGTCAAGTCATTACTGCGGCTTCCATTCAATATGCTTATTTTTTTTGCCGCGTTTAATTTAGATACGCATTTGCATTGTAAAACGGGGACTTTAAAAATAATCATCTTCGTCTTAAGCATCAATGCTGGTTCTTGGTAAGGGAAGCAACTCCCCGAGTTGAGTTGCCTGTTGTCACTCGGAGTGAAGTAAATTTCTGGAGTGAGACTTAACCTTCTGTCTGCTCTGATTACCAGGAATAGTTTGAATCTGGTATGTATCAAGACTTTTCCATTATAAAATGTATAGCGTTTCTTTGTAAGAAAAGATTTTTCATTAAGGCGGTTTTATATTATTTCAATAATTAAGGTAGGTATGCTTTCTTGACCACTTTGAAAAAGAAAAGAAAATATTATCTTTGCCCCGTGGGTTTCACAATGACATTCTTGTATTGTAAATCCTCACTATAGCTATATAAGGGGAAGGCTATTATTGGTGTATCATTGGTACTGAGCACACGGTGGAAATGTAATAGTAAGAGCTGTGAGAATGCATTCCTTACTTCTTTAAAGTGAATTCTTCAGGGAATAATTTTTTTTTGATTATTTTCCTTCCTGTTGATTTAAAGTCTAAGAAGTTGCTGAATTCAAGGGTGGACCAAGCATAAAAGGAAGGAAAAATTGCTGTCAGTATGGGAATGCAGACAGATGGATGTGTTGTTGTTTCTTTTGTCAGAAGCATAGCATGTGACACATATCGATAGTAAGTGCACAGCATGTAACACATAGTAGGTGCACAGCATCTATCTCTACTGTGATAGCACTTGCTCTCTTCACCTGTTCTAAGTTTATTTGCACCTGAATTTAAACCAATAACTATAAGAATATTACAGTGTTTCCCTGAAAATAAGACATCCTCCGAAAATAAGACCTAGCGCATGGAAAGATAAGACATCCCCTGAAAATAAGACCTAGCGCAACTTTGGGAGAAAAAAATTAATATAAGACACTGTCTTATTTTCGGGGAAACAGGGTAGCTTTGAAATAGTTACACAGGTTTTATTCTTTCATGCTCCACAAAGCAATCTGCTGACTCTATCTTTATAGAATTTTATTTAAAAAACAACCCAAAACATAAGACAGAGATCTATGTAATTTTAAAAACGAGGTATGAACAACAGGTTTCGTGTTACATCTTTAACAGAATCCACTCACCTGGGAAAAGTCATGTTTCATCAGATTGTTTGAAAGAATTGAATCTAAAAATCCCAAAGATTAAAATCAATGCATCTTGTCATTATCCAAATTCAGGCAACCTCCAACACAACACAGAGTAATTGTCACGTCTGAATTTCGGAGGCACCGTGTAATTTTTTAAGGGTGGCAGACTTGTCTACACCAATTAATTTTGTTTAGGGTAGTATTAGGATAACTTTTAACTGATTGAACTCGCACCAATGTCTGGCCGGAAGGCATTCTGGGTGGCGAGGAAGGCAGCCACCCGGGGGCTTGGAAGTTGACTGGGATCATACCGGAATCAAGAAGGGATGTATGACAGCGCAAAGTTAACTATAAAAAGCATCATTGTCGTGTATCTCTGCCATGTGCCAGAAGGCATATTGCATTTGATGTGGGGCGGGGCAGGGGCCAAAGAACAGACAGGGGAGCTTGAGAAAGAGGAAAAAGGTGGGGTTGGATAGCTCTGGGCTTTCTTTCTAAATTAATCCTCCAAAGTGGCCAGTCTTGTTGTCAACCAGGCCTTGAACCTCCGTTGGCCATTATGCTCTGGATTTATGACGCTCACGTAAAAGCTCTGATTTACAGTAAGCAACTGGAAACTGGCTATACAGGAAAGGCGGTTCTGGGAAGATCGTCTTGCTCTGCCCTTAACCCTCCAGCAGGTCTGGATGCTGGTGCAGGCTCAGTCTGTCTCCAACGCAGAGAGTGAACCCCAGTGCCCGGGGCCCATCTGCTGAGGGCCTCCCCTAAAAGTTTGTGACAATTTTTATTTCTGTCTTACGGGCTGAGGATCAGAATAAATTATCTCCTGTGTATGGCTTATCCTGGTTCGGGAATTGAATAAGATTCAAGCATCACAGACTTTATCACACAGGGAGTGATTGGGTATACCAAATGCTTTGGGGAATTTACATGTACTAGTAAATATATATATATATATATATATATATATATATATATATATATATATTTAAAAGGATTATATCTTTGTACAGTTCATTGTTGTGGTGTGTCCAGTTTGTCCGTTTACTTTTATTTTTATTTTTTACTAGTCTCAGCTGTATGTTGGTGTTCTTTTCAACCTGTTCATTTCTTTTTTTTTTATAATATATTTTATTGATTTTTTACAGAGAGGAGGGGAGAGAGATAAGAGAGTTAGAAACATCGATGAGAGTCATCGATCAGCTGCCTCTTGCACACCCCCCACTGGGGATGTGCCTGCAACCAAGTTAACATGCCCTTGACCGGAATCGAACCTGGGACCTTTCAGTCCACAGGCCGAAGCTCTATCCACTGAACCAAACCGGTTTTGGCTCAACCTGTTCATTTCTAATAGCCCAAAGAGAATGAGAAGATGGAGAGAGAAGAAATACATTAATGGAATTTCTGTGTGCTGTGACACTGAAAATGTGTTTTTCCTCTTCAGGTTCACTTTATCACATTTTATAATTATCATCTTTAAAATATTACACTTTGGAATATCTGATTTTTTTATTATTAACGCTTGCCTCCCTAATTTTTTAAAGAAAAGTTCCAATTACACATGAAGTTTATCTAAAACCAATATTCAACAATTAACTCCATAGATCATTTTTTAACATGACCTATTGCACCAAGTGCAATAAAAACACTGAGTTATTTCAGAGATGTGACTTGTGGTTCATGTTAATTTTATGGAGTTGCTCGTCAAATTAAATTTTATTTGGGCCATCAACATTTTATAGTGTTAAACTGTTACTGGTCAAATGTATGTGTTATTAAGACATAAAATTGTTCTAAGACAAGAAATCAAGCCAGCCGAAACCGGTTTGGCTCAGTGGATAGAGCATCGGCTTGGGGACTGAAGGGTCCCGGGTTCGATTCCGGTCAAGGGCATGTACCTTGGTTGTGGGCACATCCCCAGTGGGGGGTGTGCAGGAGGCAGCTGATTGATGTTTCTCTCTCATCGATGTTTCTGACTCTCTGTCCCTCTCTCTTCCTCTCTGTAAAAAATCAAATATATTTTTTAAAAAATAAAGAAATCGAATCATGTTTGAATGACTTGTATCACTTATAGTATCGGACTTCCAGAAAAGAGTGGACCAATTGGAACAACATAGGACTAGGATTTCAGAGGGAGCAATGGTATATTTTTCGGATAGTTTTGAGACTGTGCTTCTGGTGCTTTTTTTTTTACCTTTCCCTGTGGGAGAGAAAAAGAAAGATTATTGGCTCTCCAACTTAGACAAGTAGCTTTGGATCTTGGTAATTTGCTAAACCTGTTGTGCAGAAGTAAAAAGACCTGGTTTGAGGCACTTACTTGGTGGGGGTATTTAGACTTAATAACTTATATCATTCTGTATTATGACGCCTCTGCTATCAGTCTTCATTTACTTTCAATTTGCATGCTGATGACTTTCCAAAGATGATCAAAAGCATCATTTTTAAAATAAAGTCAGAGAGTTAAAATAGTTTTTAAATGTAAAAAAAAAAAGGGGGGGGGGGAGGCAGAGAAAATACAACTGCCCTGGGCAGGGATCAGAGTGTAGATGGTGGTAGCAAATAAAGAGTAAATTTACCTCTGACATTCATCATTATATTGTTATTTAGGCCATTTCAATCTGTTCATTTCTAACAGCTGAGAGAGAGAGAATATATTCTGATTTTTATATATTCACACCAGTTTTTTCCCAACTAAACTTAACCTCAGGAAGGAGAGAGCCTATCTCACTTTTTATTTTTGTTTCCTTCCGAATCCCATCAGAGTACTTTCTTGAACACAACAAATATTCCAGAAACGCTTTTATTGATTTCATGCAGTTCATAAATTTATAAAATCTTTTACATAATTGAAGGATGGCATACCGGCTTCTTTAAATACCCACTTAATCTATATGTCCCTGGCTCCCCTACTCAGCTCCCAAAATAGACCGTAGCCATGACTATTAGACCTGAAAGCACACCGCTCACAACTTGTGATCTATCTTGTGTCTCCCATCAGACCTTGGGGCCGCTCTCCCACGGGTGGGATGGATTTGTAAAACCTTTTGTTAGAGTCGTGATTTTGCAGTAGATGCCCTAGAGCTGAGTTTCTGAGCTTTCTGTGGACAGTCTGAGTGTTCGGCTGTCCTCATGGTTTCATTCCTTACTGTCCTGACACTATCAAGCCACTCTATTCATCCAGAGACTTGTTCCTTTTAACCTCCAGTAGGTGAGAAACAGCTTGGAGAATGCACTCCCTCTTATTTCCCCCCAAACTTCTTAGTAAAACTACTCATTTTCACTTTTTTTTTTTTTTTTTACCGTGAATTTTTTCATCCATCGAGAATATCTGCCCATTTCCCTAACTTGAAACAGGTCAGCCTGAAACTGGGCCTCCTAACCACCAGACTGGAAGAACCTAGAATTCACCAGAAGCACAGAAGCAACCCCCTCCAGGGCCGGGCCAAAGGTAGGTTTACGGCTGTTCCTATGGAAAACCAGACAATAATCAGTTCTGCCTAGGCACCACTGTAAACCTACTTCCGCCCAGCCTGTATGTCATGGGATCAAAGACTTTGACCCCTGTGATCCATCAGGAGGGGAGGCAGCTGGAATGGCTGAGGTGCGAGGGCAGACAAGGTCCCCCTCCTGCTTCTAACAGGCCACCAGGACACCATCTTGCGTCTGGAATGTTCTGGGCTCCCGTTTGCACTCCGTTCGTCATTGCACAAGCCTGACAATCACTTTGCACCCGGAGCTCCCTCCTGGGGCCTGGGGCGGCGAAGGGAAACCACCTTTTGCCCCGTGGCTGGACGGTCTGTCTCCTGGCGAGCTGGTGAGCAACAGGCTGGCCGGGGCCAGCCAGGCCAACCAAGAGTAAACACCTTGCATGTGACCATGACTTCTTCCCTTCGCAGGTTTCTCTTCTCTGTCCTTGAACCACTGCTTTTTCCCTGGGGATTCAACCTTTTTTTTTTTTTTTCTTTTTTAACTTGCAAAGATTTCCAAGTATCTTTGAGGGCGTTACGTTTCTAGACTTCTTCGTGGCCACCGTTGCAACACGGCTTCGCTGCAAAGCACAAGAAACGGAATAAAAGTGCATTGGAAAAATAAAAATAGTTGTTTTTTTTTAAAGTGCATTGGGAGGGAGGCGAAGCCAGGCGGCCTTTTCCGTCCTCCTCCCTCCTCTCCGCAGTTGGAAGTTGCGGCTTGCTACGTGCCAATTAAGGAATCAGGCTACGGTGCCTGCAAGCACCAATTTGAGGGTAACTCCCTGACATTTGGTCACCCGGGGGATGTCTTTTACTTGTCGCGGGGCGAGCGCACACGGGACACGGGGACACGGAGGCTCCCAGGGAAATGCAAGGCGGAGGCTCCGATCCGCCGCAGCGAGACCGGCGCCAGGGGCGGCCTCCCCGCGCCCGCCGCCCCGCGGGCACCGGGCAGCCGGGCCCCGCAGGCAGCCGAGGGCCCGGTCGGGAAGGGTCACCCCACAACAGGGAACCGCGTGAGCCCCGATCGCAGCCGCCGGCCCCGAGTCCTCGGCGTCCCCGAGTGCCCGGCCTCTCCCCCGGGGAGACCGGCCCAACTTGGAGCGGCCCGTCCCCCACCACCGCCGCGTTGGAAAGTGCATTTGTGGTTGTCACGGCGCCCACCGGAGCGCCTGGCTCCGCCGCCCCGCCGCGCGCGAGGCCTCCGCGCCTGGAGACAGGCCCCTCCCCGCGCAGCTGTCGCCGCCGCCCGCGGGCTCCTTTCACTTTCTCACGGCCAAGTCACCCGGAGGGGCGCCGCTGCTGCCGCCGCCGCCGCCGCCGCCTCGCCCGCCCGAGGGCTCCGCCCCGCGCCGCGCCCGGCCCCGCCCACCCCGGCACTTCCGGCCTTGTGATTGGGACACCGCGAGCGGCAGCTCAGGCCCGCTCCTCCCATTGGCCGAGCCTCCCCTGCCAGTCCGGCGAGTGCCCGCCACTGCCTCCGCCCCCCTCCCGAAAAGCCGCCCTCCTATTGGAGGAGGCTGCGGCCAGGGGGCGGGCGGGCGGCGCCGGTCCGGGCGCTCTCGGTCAATCGCAGGAGCCCGGCGCCGCAGGGGGGGGTGGGAAGTGGGGGAAAGCAGGAGGCATGGGGACGAGGGGGCGGGCCGAGCCGACGGGGGGGCCACATCTGGCCGGCGCCGCCGCCGCCGCCGCCGCCGCCGCGTGCGTGCGTGGTGCGTCCTCCCGCCCCCTCCCCGCGCGCGGCCCCCCCGCCCCGCCCCCCGGCCCGGCCCGGCGGCTCCGCTCGCTCCTCGCTCCGCGCTCGCTCGCTCGCGGTGTCTGGCAGGCTGCGGCCGCCGCTGGGCTGCTGCCATGGGGAGCCGTTGAGAGGGGGGCCTCTTCGCTCCTCCTCCGGCTGCCGGCGGGGGCGGGGGCGGGCGACGGAGCCGGGCTCGGGGGGCGGGGGGGGGCCGGGCGGGAGGGGGCGCGAGGAGGAGGAGGAGGAGGAGGAGGAGGAAGCCCACCAAGTCCGGCGGCGGCGGCGGCGGCGGCCGGGAGGCGGAGGCGGAGGAGGCGGAGGACGCGGCGGCGGCGGCGGGGACGCGGGACTCGGGCCGCTCCGTGTGAGTCCCGCGCCGGCCCCGGCGGCCTCTGACCCGGCGGCGCCCGGACCCCCGGCGGGCGGGAGGGGGCGCCAGCTGTGCGGCCGGCCGGCCGGCCGGAGGGGCGGTGCGGTGCGGGCGGAGGGCGGGGGGCCGGGCCGGGGGCGCCCCCTCCCCCCCGCGAGCGGAGTTAGTTTGGCGGCCGGAGCGGGGCGGTTGGGCGGCGGGAGGGCCCGGGCGCGGGGCGGGCGGGGGCTGCAGCTGCGGGGCCGGCGGGCGGGTGCGGGGTGCGGGCCGGCCGGCTCCGCGCCCCCTCCCCCCGCGGCCGGTGCAGCTGCGGCGCGGGGCGGGCGCCCGGCCGGTGCAGCTGCGGCGGCGGCGCCTCCCGGTGCGGAGGGCGGAGGGCGGGCGGCGGGGGGAGGGCGCCCGGAGCCGCCGCAGCTGCAGTGGCGCCCGGGACGCCCGCCGCGCTCCGGGCACCGGCGGTGCAGCTGCAGCGGCGCCCGGGGGCGGGAGGGGCCGCGGGGCGCCCCGTTCCCCCCCTCCCCCCTCCTCCCCCCGGGCGGGGGCCGTTGCCGGGAGGCCCGGGGGCTGGCCGGCCGGGGGAAGCGGTAGCCACCCCCCCGCCCCCCGCACCCACCCCCGGGCTGCTTCTTAGGACTTTTCTTTTGTTGCCGCCCTGACCCGGCTCTGTTTCCTCGGCTCCGGGGGAAGGTGTTTTCCTGCCGCACCGGCCGGCTCTGCGCCCTGCACCGCCGCCGCCTCTTTCCCTGTGGTTTCGCCTTCCCCTTCCGCCGCGGGGAGGTCTGCACGGCCCCCCACTCCCCTTGGGGTCCCCCCCCAAATCCCCACACCCCTTTGGGAAACAGAACCCGACCTCCCCCGGCTCCCGGCTCCCGGCCGGCCGCCCGCCGGGGGGTGATTTGTGGGCTCGGGGCCCGTTAAGCTGTCAGCCGCCCCCACCCGCCGGGGTAACGGGTGATGGATGCCCCCCGGCCCGGAGGAGCGGGGCGAGGGCGCGGGGGGCGGCGTCTGGCCGCGGGGAGAGCCCCCCGGCCGCGGGGCCGGGCATCGCGAAGTTGCACAAAGTTGGGCCGGGGACTTGGGGGCAGGACGCGGGGCGGCCGGGGGCTTTGTTCCCCCGGAGGAGCCCGGCGGCGGGGCTTTCTCACGGGGACGGACTAGGGGGGGGCACCCCCAGGGCCCAGCCCCCCCCCTTTCCTCTCCTCCCCGCCCCGCCCCGGCCGCGGGCCGTGGGGATGGACGTGACATTCGCAGATGTCGCAGCACCTTGCGGGCCGCCCGCCCGGATTGCGTCCCGGTTTCATCAGCCGCTCGATCGGACCGGCCCGCGGAGCCCGGCTCCCCAGTCCCCCAACTTCCCACCCCCGCCCCCCCCCCCCCCCCAAGCGCCCTCCCCCCCGGGGAGAGGTTTTCCTGGGATCACAAACAGTGCAGAGTGACCCCCCCCCCCAAAAAAAAAAAGTAAAAATAAAATCAGGTGGTGGGGGGGCGGAGGGAGAGGCCAACGGCCGCTTCTGGGAGCGGAGGAGGGTCGGGCAGAGGCGGAGGCAGGTGCAGCCTCGTGGGCAGGGGCCTGCCTGGCTCCATCCCTGAGTCTCCTGGGCCCGGCACTTTCCAGGGTTTCAGAAAGCGCGATGGCGGTGTGTTGAGAGTGAAAACCGAAATTTGCATGTAACTGACAAGTGTGAGAAGTTTTCCCGAGAAGGTCACCGCCGATTAGTAGTTAAATAAGAGTGAAATAATTAATGCAGCGAGCCAGGCTGAAGGCACGGTTCGCCTCCCTCCAGCCTGAGACTGCACCATTATCTCAGCAGAAAGAAAGAAAAATTTTAAAAAAGGTGCCCTCATAATGTTGACATGGGCCTGGAGGTGGCCGAGGGTTTGGTTTAAAATTGTCCTCAAACTGCTCTGAAAGGGAAGGGGAGTGAGGTCAGGGGGGGTCTGGGCTCCTGACCAGCGCCCTGGCCGGAGGGTGCTGTCAGCCTGCGCCTGTTCCCCCCCGGCCTCAGACAGAAGCGTTTCAAGCCCATAAATACAGAACTCCATATGCTGAGGGTTTTTTTTCTCTTCAATTTCTGCCGTTAGAAAGTTTGGGGGGGAAAAAGGGGAGACTTTGAAGTATTTTGTTTATACTAACAGAAGAGAAAAGTTCTCCTAAGAAGAAGCGGGTGGCAGGAGTGGAGAGGAGTAGCATATGGCATTAAAAGGAGCACAGCTGGAGGTAGCATTTTTCCATCTGAACATGATGTCAGAGCAGCTGACAGCCTGCCATCCCTCAGCCTTTTATTCTAACACACAAGACAGGGAGCCAGTGTGCGCGGATCTGCGGTGGAGAAGGTATCTCATTCCTCTCCAACATCCTCTCCACTCTGCATCTGTCTCTCTGTCTGCTTTTTTTCCACCGATGTCCCCGACCTGGAGCCAGCGAGCCTCCGAGGGAAGGACTTAATCAGGTTTATGTGTCCGAAAGGTAGGAGCAGCGAGAGATTAGAAGGAGCCTTATTTGTGCTTGGGTGTTTTGTTTATTTGATTTCGAGAAAAATCACATTACTTTTCTAATCCAGTTTAGGAGTGATGTATGAAATGGAGTATTATGGAACGGACATCTTACTGGAGTTTATAGTCTTGGGGCTGGGGCAGTTTTAATTTTTATCCCTTTTTTTTTTTTCTCGAGCAAGAAAAGAACTTTAATACACAGAAATATTTCAAGTTTGGAGGTGTTAAGAAAAGCTTTGACGTGGTGCTTTTTTGAGATCACTTTGGATTCAGATGCTCTCTGTTGTTGTTTTTTGCTGCTGTTTAGATTCCTTTTGAGAAACAGTAAACTCTCTGGAATCCACATTCAAACTTCCAGGAGAGGATTATTCTAGCTGAGAAGCGAGGCTGTTGTGTAATTAATTCCACTGTGAAACTTTATTCTTCACAAACATTCGGCAGCCCTGCTGAAACATACAGCTGTGTGGTGCTTTTGAAACCAAAGGTTTTTTTTTTTTGTTTTTTTTTTAAAAGGAAAAGAAACACACACACACACACACACACACACACAAGAAAACTTTTGTCCTCAGGAGAATAGTTTGGTTTCCTCATTTCTCTTTCCAATATATATTTAAGAGATCTTTTATTTCAGCATAACAGTAATTATTTGCAGGAGTTTTTGTGTTAGCGACTAATTTAGAACTTGTAGGGCTGAGCTGCCTGAATTGGCCAGACAGCTGTAATCGCACTCCTCTGTTCTTAATCTCTTTATCTGGGCTGCAGCTGCCATATGGCCCCCGTCAGCTGGATCAGATGTTTATAAGCTTCCTTCTTCGGCCCTCTCCGTCCGCTCAGCCTCCTAATTTGATCACGGCTACCTTGTGAGCTGCCCTCCAGCCTTTATTTTTAGTCCTCCCCAGGATTAGGATGGGTGCGAGCCGTGGGGCACTCGGAGTGATTGTAGTTATTGCGAATCGCGGCGTGCTCCGCGGTGGCCTCGCAGGCCGGTTATGGGGTCAGGGGGAGTTTCGGTCCACCCCGGGCAGCGTGTAGAGAAACAGGGAAGGAGTTTCTGTGAAACGGCTGTGTACCCATTCTCCCACTGAGCCTGCCGGGGTGGGTGGAACCCTGCTTTTGGCACAGGAAAGGGGAAGTGGGGTTTTCAGGAGTTGAATTTTGACCCATTGTACAGCCTCGCCTTGCCTCTCCCTCCCTCTCATCCCCCCCCCCGCCAGAAAACCAGGGCAACAATGCCTATTTGAAAGAATAGAAGCCAGTGGGAAAGCAAAATATATCAAGTTATGTTGAAACAAAGTATTTTCTGTTGACAGAGGTAAGGCAGAGTCAGGGGGAAGAAAAATAGTTTCTCTTTTTCTAGTATGGCTTTTTTTTTTTTTTTTTTTTTTTTTATAATGTTGAACCTGCAAAGCTTTTGAATTTCACTTGCACATAATGTGCCTTTATTTAAAAGTTTGGATTGATCTGAATATGGAACTCATCTTGCTTTTTGCAAAGGATCAAAGTTTAGATAAGATTTTTTCGGAGTTCAATAAAGCCCTTCTGGCTCCCCAAGTCTCCAAAGGTACAGATTTTTCCAAAGAAATAATGACCATTTTTCTCAATTCATTAAAAAAAATATTTGGATGGGTTCGCAGCAAAGATGATCTTTCCCATCTGTTGGCGCGGCTCCTCCCGCCCGGTCCATGTGCGAGGTACCTGAGCTCAGACTCTCACATCTGTTCTTACACCAGGGGCTTTTGTTGTTATCGCACTCGGACTCTGAGAAAGAAAGTTGTTTGCTGATTCCTGGACTAATTATGCAATTTCACGATGTGTTCTTTTTTAAATTATTATCCAACCGAACGTGTGTGTTTCAGTTGTGCTTTGTGAGCACAGTCAGGTATCAAAAAGTACTAAAAAGAACGGCCAGACACGCTTCCTGCCTCTCCGGGACTGCGCTTGGGTGTCCTCTTTGTTCATTATGAGTTGTTCCCTTTGAAACCCAAGCTATTTTGTAGGTTTTGTGGGGCTCGGTCTGGCGGGGAGCGTTAACGAAGGGCTTCTGGGCGGGATCTAAGTCCTCCTTCCCAGTCAGAGGCGATCCTGGACTCGGGGCTTGGAAAACTTGGTGTAAGTTGGGGAAGGTGGGACGCCCTGCAGACGGGGGCTGGGGGCAGGCAGCCTGCACAGCGGGCCTCCCCTGCCCGCGTTGGGGCGGCGTGCATGTGACTCGGTCGCCTCCCGGCCGGCCAGACGCCTGATTAAAATGCAGGGACGTGCACCCGGGCTGCCAAGCCGAATTATTATTTTCTGCGCGGGGCCCGGCGCGGAAAGTTGCGAAGCGGCGCTCACGAGGACTGTCCCCCTCTCTCCCGGCAGGTTATGAAGACAGCATGGAGTTCCCAGACCACAGCAGACACTTGCTGCAGTGCCTGAGCGAGCAGCGGCACCAGGGCTTCCTGTGCGACTGCACCGTGCTGGTGGGGGATGCCCAGTTCCGCGCCCACCGCGCCGTGCTGGCGTCCTGCAGCATGTACTTCCACCTCTTCTACAAGGACCAGCTGGACAAGAGGGACCTGGTGCACCTCAACAGCGACATCGTCACCGCCCCGGCCTTCGCGCTCCTGCTCGAGTTCATGTACGAAGGCAAGCTCCAGTTCAAGGACCTGCCCATCGAGGACGTGCTGGCGGCCGCCAGCTACCTGCACATGTACGACATCGTCAAGGTGTGCAAGAAGAAGCTCAAGGAGAAGGCCGGCACCGAGGCCGACAGCACCAAGAAGGAGGAGGACGCCTCGAGCTGCTCGGACAAAGTGGAGAGCCTGTCGGACGGCAGCAGCCACATGGCCGGCGACCTGCCCAGCGACGACGACGAGGGCGAAGAGGAGAAGCTGAGCCTCCTGCCCGGCAAGAGGGACTTGGCCGGCGAGCCCGGGACCATGTGGATGCGACTGCCCTCGGACTCGGCGGGCATGGCCCCGGCGGGCGGGGAGGCCGAGCCGCACGCCGCCGCCGCCGCGGGCGCAAAGACAGTGGCCAGCCCCTGCAGCTCCGAGGCTCTGTCCCAGAGGTCTGTCCCCTCCGTGCGGGACGCGGCAGATGTTGACTGCGTGCTGGACCTGTCTGTCAAGTCCAGCCTTTCGGGCGTTGAGAATCTGAACAGCTCTTATTTCTCTTCACAGGACGTGCTGAGAAGCAACCTGGTGCAGGTGAAGGTGGAGAAAGAGGCCTCCTGTGATGAGAGCGATGTGGGCACTAATGACTATGACATGGAGCATAGCGCGGGCAAGGACAGTGTGGGCGCGGCCCCCCGGGGCCAGTACGAGCCGGCCCACCTGGCCCCGCTGCGGGAGGACTCGGTGCTGCGGGAGCTCGAGCGGGAGGACAAGGCCAGCGACGACGAGATGCTGACCCCCGAGGGCGAGCGCGGGCCGGGCGAGGGCGGCATGGAGGGCGGCCTGCTGCCCTACGTGCCCAGCATCCTGAGCCCGGCCGGGCAGATCTTCATGTGCCCGCTGTGCAACAAGGTCTTCCCCAGCCCGCACATCCTGCAGATCCACCTGAGCACGCACTTCCGCGAGCAGGACGGCATCCGCAGCAAGCCGGCCGCCGACGTCAACGTGCCCACCTGCTCGCTGTGCGGCAAGACCTTCTCCTGCATGTACACGCTCAAGCGCCACGAGAGGACCCACTCGGGCGAGAAGCCCTACACCTGCACCCAGTGCGGCAAGAGCTTCCAGTACTCGCACAACCTGAGCCGCCACGCCGTGGTGCACACCCGCGAGAAGCCGCACGCGTGCAAGTGGTGCGAGCGCAGGTTCACGCAGTCCGGGGACCTGTACAGGCACATCCGCAAGTTCCACTGTGAGTTGGTGAACTCCTTGTCCGTCAAAAGCGAAGCCCTGAGCTTGCCCACGGTCAGAGACTGGACCTTAGAAGATAGCTCGCAAGAACTCTGGAAATAATTTTATATATATATACATATATATATGTGTGTTATATATATATGTATATATACATATATATACATAGATCTCTATATAGTTGTGGTACGGTCTAAAAGCAGTCTTGTTTCCTGGAACTAAAAAGTTGGGGTATTAACTTGTTTTTTGCACTTTAGACTAGCATGAGAATCTCACTAATTTAGCATACTGATAAACTTAGGGCAGGGCAGAGATAGAGGGGGTCGGGGAAGTGAGCCAACAAGAGCCTTTGAAACGAATCCGAAGCGTTCCTAGGGCTTCATTTCGTCAACACTGCATTGTCTCTGGAGGTCTCCCCCCCACTTTTTTTGTTCGGAAGTATAGAAGCCCCCTCCGGTTTTATTAGCCTCTTTCTGCGTCTCCGATTGCATGACTCCTTTCTGGCTGTTGGAAACCTGAATGCTTTTAGACCCAAATGGAAAATTTCTGAAATGCTGGATTATCTATTTTTAAAAACAAGCAGTTGACTTTCAAACTTTCTGTGGCAACTTCTGGTTTTCCCCGACGGCTCCCAGTGAGAGAAGCGATGAGCGTACACTGGTCACTGGGCCGCCGTCTCTGTGAAGGTTTGCTGGGGGTGGAGAGGATATAGCAGCTTCAGCAGTGTTGAACTGTGTTGAAAATGTGAATTACTGTTATTGTATACTGTAATTGATTACACGGGCTGGGAGGGGGGGTGTCAAAGAACTTGACAGGTTGTGTTGATGCTCTTAGTTGAGTCTTGAAGAGTAAATATTAACGCTACAGAAATGCATGAGTTTCGATATATTTTTGTCTTTGTTTGCATTGTATAACTTTAACGAGTGAGTTGAAAATTATTTAATTTCCTTAGAGAAACAAAAAAAAAAAAAAAATAGCACCGTTTGGGAAATAACCCGGTGTTATGAAGAACGTAAATGCACTGTTTTTTTTTTTATTTTTATTTTATATAATTTAAATCGACTTTTCCCACTGTCTTTAAGTTGAGACTGTTAAGCTGACTAAAAAAAACGTAAGCTGCAAATTGATAACTTCGCTACATAACAAGGAAAATATAAATGTTTACAAAACGGCTTACAGACTTGCATGTGCAGTGTGCATTTATCACAAACTCCCGATTGCACAGAACCCATGCCGGCTCGAAGTTTCGGTGTACACATTTATGCCCGGTTGAGCGTCTTTAGAAAAACTACTGCACAAATTGACAATAGGTCATTCTTTTTTTTTTTCTTTCTTTTTTTCTTTTTTGGCTCCCCCTTCTCCCTTCCCCGCCCTCCCTATCCCACCTCCCTCCCTTCCCCCGCCTCATGAAAAGATTCTATGGACTGAAAAAGCCCCAGGCTGAAAGGCCGGGCTGCCTTGATTGACACGGGGAGGGGGAGCAGACTGCGCGGTGGCGGCAGAGCTGCAGCCCGGCCGCGCGGGGCAGAGCATTTTGCACAGTGTTTTCCTGTCTTGCACTTACAAATAAGGTCTATGGGAGGAGCATGGAAAACGTTTGCTGTTTTTCCCTTTTATTTTATTTTTTTTTCCTCCTTAATTGCTTTTGTTTAAAATTTGATCGCCTTAACTACTGTAAACATAACCTATTTTTGTGCTTAAGATACTGAATGGAAAACTCCATTGTGTGTTGCTGGACTGTTTTGGAAATATTTGGTCAAACGCGTGTTCATTTGGCTGTAATGGCATTTAAAGCAAGCAAACAAACAAACAGAAAGGAAAAAAAAAGCTGTGAAAATGGCCTTGGAGCATTATCTTTAGTTACTTGAAGAGTTTCTAGTTTTGTTTTTTTTTTGTTTTTTTTTTGTTTTTTTATTAAATACAGTTTATGTTAAAGTAATTTTTATTAATTTAGAGAAGACAATCAATGTCTGTGAGAGAACGGACTTTTCTTTTGAATTTTCTTTTCGTGGTCATTGTGAGTGATTACTTTTTCCTCTTAGTTTCACATTCTTCCTTTGTTCTAAAAACTTAGACTGACATCTAGCTTTGACAATCATAGTACGTTTTATTTTCCTGAGGGGGGAATAACTTATAATGCTGTTTAGTTTTGTACTGTTGGTGTGTTGGTGAATTTTTAAACTGTGTGCTAACTGCAATAAATTATATGAACTCAGATTCTCGTGTGTGCTGTCTTGATTGTGAGTATGGACTCCGTGACCCTAAGTGTGTGTCATCCATGGCACCTTTGTTTTTAAGGTCAGCTTATGAAATTATTAGAATGCCTTAAAAATCACTCAAACGGAAGTGTGTAAACATTTCAGACAATACTAAGCACACATTTGAAACGTGTGGCCCATTTGCTACAACCTCCATCCCAAATGTGAAGGTCATCCCCTGGAAATGTGTGAATCCACAAAACCTCAAGTGGTCGCATAGGGTTTTTCATCAGACACTGCCCAGCCCCTAATTCCCTGCACATAAATCATTTCCGTGGGTAATTTTATCCTAAGTCGATTGGTCAGATCTATTCTTCTGTGTTCTGTTTTAAGTGGAAAATTGGAGGAGACCGGATGTCTTCATTTGGAAGACTGCTTGGCTAATGACTGGAATTCCAGGCAATTGAATTAGCGGGCATCGGATGGTCCAAGATTCACTGACACACATCCTTTCTGTGGCTGGGTGAACTCGGAAGCCCCCAGGTTTCCCCAAGTTTTAAGTTGTAAAATGTGATAAAGCACAGGGAGCCGTTCAAAGCACTCCGGTCCCTGATTTCTGGGATGGTCCCAACTTCCTGAGGGTGTCACTGGGCATGTGGGGATGGAAGCACTCGCACGCCAGGTGGTTCTGTACCAGGGCTTGTCCCGTGTGGTCCCGTGTGGAGCCGGGCCAGCACAGGCCTTAGCGTTTTTGCAAATCCTGAGGTCCGATGGCCTATGAGTTCCAGCCTTAAAGATACAGATGAAAACGTCGTTTTGCATTCTGACTGTCAAAACTGAAATACATACTATGTGGCCTGTCATAAGGTTATCATCCTCCCATAGAAATATAAGTGGTGTAAGAGGTCAGGAACATGACCGTGTAAGCTCCCTCATGGCTTTGGCTGGACATCCAAGATGACTCCCATCGTAAAGCACAGTCATTTATCATTTCGAATTTGACTTTCCCCTTTTTACTTGAGAGAGGATTTCTATTCCATGACACTCACACTCGGTTTTAACCAATTAAAACATCATGGCCCACGAAAGCGTCACAGAGTCATGTCTTGGGCCAGTTACACGCGGGTTCAACAAGCACGTCGGAACTGGACAGTGTCCTCCAAGCTGTCAGAGGGGGTGGCAAGTTCTGTAGCATCTGAGTTAAAATGAAGAGCGTTCTCTTAAACTGGACCGGCTAGATGTACAAAAGCAATATTTTGGCAAGCAATTTGGGAAAAAATAATTTCAAACTTTTTTTGTGTGCAAAACTAGAATATTCATTACACAAATCACCACAGTTGGAAACCAAATTAATCTCCCCACCCCTCCCTTAACATCTGGCTTACCCAATAGTGTATTTTAAATAGGTAGTTTCACTTACTTTTCACATCTGTTTCCTTTAGATAATCAATTAGCCTCAGATCGCCATGGGCCCAGCATTGTGGCTGGGCGGACCCTGGGGAATATCCTAGAAGTAGGAAATGGTAAAGATACTGGTTTTGGATTTCCTTTCTAGTCAGTTATGCCCTCAGATGAATGGTGAATCAAGCAGACTTTTTCTTTAACAGACTTGTGATTATCTGCAAACAGGTTATTGGAAGGTCTGAAAGAGGTGAACATTATATTAAATCATATAATAGCTCCCATTGAAATGGCTGAAATGTTCATTTTTCCAAGTAAGTCTTTTGAACTATCATCAGAGAAAATAGCTGGGGTTTATTTTTTGTTTTTGTTTTTTTACCTAAAAAGGAACACTAAAAAAATTTTGATTTTCCCAATTTTTATCAAGAAAACACAGAGTATCTAAAACTACACTTTGTAAACCCCATTATTTCAGATAAGATTTTTTTTAAGTCTCGAAATCTTTTGTATTATAGATCTACATTTTCTTTCTATAGAGATTAAAACATTTTTTTTTATTTCTAATATAATGAGGGATGCTTTTACATGCATCTGGTTAGGAAACTCAGCTAATTTTAGATTTAATTCATGGATTGTTCATCTAGATTTTTGTTGTAATTATGGCAATGTTTGAATTTGCTGATCAGGAACCAGGGAATCAAGGAAGTGAATTTTGAATTTCAGGGCAGGAGAGCTCTTATCTCCTTTAAGTCATCTGCCATGAAAATGCTAGAGATGACGCCATTTTAAAACATAAAGCAATAGATTTATTTCTTAAAAGCAAATAGCTCTGAGGAGTTTTATGTTGGCGATTGTCCAAGTGTATGGACAAGTAGGATTTTGTCCCTTAAAATGAACATTTTTTTTTCTTCCTACTTTTGCCTTCAGAAACGTGGCAGAATGCTCGAGATCCTGTAGTCCAAATGATGCCATCCTGAGGTCCAAGAGGTAGAAAACACTTACCTTTTGACTCAATTCGAGTGAATTTAGTTCCATAAAAAGGGACCGTGTATGCTTCTAGGTTTTCTTACCGTTATAAAAGGAATCGGAGCTTATGGGTGTCACTGGAGGTTTTGAGAGACATTAATTCATTTCCAGGGACATTTAAAGAATCAAACTTTTGGGCATTTTTTTGCAAACTGACGCCCTAGAAATCTTGACTCATTGTTGAAGCTGAACTCTTTACATTGAAGACTTTGCCACAGGAAAGAGTGAGGTCTTAGCAACGGAACGGTAGCTTGAAAAGATTGTTTTTTAAGCCCACGTACCTTACAAGCATCTGCTTACACTGAATTGTTGAATTCATTATCCAGTTAATTCAGGCCCAAAGATTTATTCCCCCCCCCCCCCTAAAAATGTCCAGTACTTGAAAGAAATCGGATTTTTAGGGAAGGATGCTTTCTGCAGCTAACGTTCCTGATGTATAACGCTCACGTGCACTCAGATGCTTGCTGTGGATGGTGGATGGGAGCCCTGCTTTTTCCTCGCCTGAGACCAGTTCACGGGAAGTTCAAAACGAATTGTTTTCTGGGATTTGCAGGTACTTCCCCACCTTTCCCAGCCTTCCCCCCGGCTGGGTTTGGGGTTCAGCTTGCGCTTTGCTATGGGTGGTGCTCTCTCCAGCTAGCTTGGCAGGAGAGGAGGGAAAACCCAATTTGGCTGGAGCACGGAGCGCATTAGTCACTAACAGTTTCAGTGAGGATATTAAGAGTGGCTCCGAGAGGCAGCCTGACACCCAGAGAGGGGCATTCATGGAAACGACGTATTTACAGTTGGTTATCATCTCTGTAGTTAATCATTAAATCCAGTTGTTTTTATTCAATGTCAATAGACGTGCTTAAAAACCGACGATCTGGGTTGTTTTTTTTTTTTTTTAAAGTCTGCCTATTGGCCTGCCTATTGACATTTGCAATAGGTGTGCCCCGTTTGGAGTTAATAGGAAGTGGTGTGTGTATGGAAAAACGTGTTTGAATATTGGCATCGGTGATAGGATCGATACAGGCTGTTGTTTCAATAACAGAATGGATATCTAATGAACTTGAAAGAATACTATAAACTTATTTTTGCGTGCTCTGTCAAACCAAAGCTGACTTTTTTTTAAAAATATATTTTATTGATTTTTAACAGAAAGGGAGAGAGATAGAGAGCTAGAAAAGTCGATGAGAGAGAAACATCGACCAGCTGCCTCTTGCACAACCCCTACCGGGGATGTGCCCACAACCAAGGTACATGCCCTTGACCGGAATCGAACCTGGGACCTTTCAGTCCGCAGACCGACGCTCTACCACTGAGCCAAACCGGCTTCAGCCAGAGCTGACTTTTGATATATGATTACAGCTCAAAGGGATGTATCTTCACTGTGTATGATTTGAACATGTATGTTACTGGCTCGGCCAGGATGGTTCAGTGGTTGAGCATCAACCCATGAACCATGAAGTTCCTGTTTCAATTCCTAGTTGTGGGGGGTGTGCAAGAGGCAGCCATCAATGTCTCTCTCTCATCGATGCTTCTATCCCTCTCCCTCCCTCTCTCTCTAAATCAATATAAAAACATTATATATATTTTTTTCCTTTAAATTCTAAGTAAGGACAAAGTTGCTGTATTGAAAAGCACAATGCAGTGTGTGTCTCACCGTTGAGAGCCTCAGGAGAGACATTTCTGCGAATCTCATGCCATGAAATAATATTTGATCAAAGGCTTTTCCTGTGATTATCTCCAATGTGCCTTTAAAAGCAGACCGAGAAGAGACATACACTTTCTCAGCGGGCCATTTCTTGGGGGCTGCACCATACGAGCCAGTTGTACAATAATATGGAAATGCCCAGCGCATCTAAGCTAGACAGACAGTGCTCTCTAAGCACGATTTTAAGAACAGCGCGATCGTATGATAACAGATCAGTAAAACATTTAAGAAAAGCATTTATTGTTCATGAACCACTATTTGGATTTAGTGTAAAAAAAAAACACAAACAAACAAAAACACACCAAAAACCCTATTTCTTCTCATTTCTAAGTTTTCTCTGTGTCACTGAAAATCCCCATCGGCTGGAAGACATTGGAGCCTAAGACCATATCCCAAGACAATCTAATTCAGAAAGTTATTTCTGTCACTACCTGCCTTTGAGGAAAAGGGTCTCCTAAAGGTGTGATGGGAGGAAGAGGGTGGTACAGGCTTATAGTCCAGGCCTGGACATGCTACGCAGGCTCCTCATGCAAAATCTGCTTCCGATCTCTTCCCAGTCCCCGAGATGTTGCCACCGAGCAAGCTGAAAGCAGCTGACGGCTGGCAGATGGGAGATCCCTCCAGGTTCTTATTTTTTGCAGCAAATCAAACTCAGATCCCCACTCGGTAGCCTGCCCTCTGTTTTCCTCCGAGGCCTTCTTAAATCTCAGGAGGGTGCAGTGGAGGCAGTGATTCTGACACCGTTACTCACCCGAATTCTCCAACGGTGCTGATGATTTTCGTGTCTGAGTTTCTACTATTTTCAAATAAAATAAAATAAAATTGAAACCCACTGGAAAAATGAAAACTCCATTTGCGATTGGCCCAGTTTTAGCAGCCGGAGCCAGCAGGCTGCCCCCGGGCGGGGAGGGAGGGAGGCCCCGCGCGTGGACCAAGGGCTGAGGTTTTCAGGCCTCGTTAGAATACACAGCTTGGAATGGGATGGAATCCTTAGGTTAAGAGAGGAAAACAAACAAAAACAAACAAACAAACAAAAATAGAGATAGCCCTAACCGGTTTGACTCAGTGGATGGAGCATCGGCCCGCGGACTGAAAGGTCCCAGGTTCGATTCCGGTCAAGGGCATGTGCCTTGGTTGCAGGCACATCCCTGATGGGGGGTGTGCAGGAGGCAGCTGATTGATGTTTCTCATCGATGTTTCTAGCTCTCTATCCCTCTCCCTTCCTCTCTGTAAAAAAAATCAATAAAATATATATTTTTAAAAATAGAGGCTCTGTCGGGGCACAGTGGAGTTTTGTTTTTCAGTCCTGAGTGTGAAGTCTAGAAGATGTGGTGATTTCTCACATTCTATTTATACGTTATTTTACTTGAGGGATGCCTCAGAGCTGAACTAGAATCCTATGTAAAAAGAGGGAGGGAGGGAGGGAGGGAGGGAGGGAGGGAGGGAGGGCTTGTCACCAGCTACTCAGTTTGCTTTGCAAAGGTGCATATCTTGCAGTAGAAATAATACTTCAGCCCTAACCGGTGTGGCTCAGTGGATAGAGCGTTGGCTTAGGGACTGAGGGGTCCCGGGTTCGATTCCGGTCAAGGGCATGTACCTTGGTGGCGGGCACATCCCCAGTGGGGGGGGGGTGCGGGAGGCAGCTGATGGATGTTTCTCTCTCATGGATGTTTCTAACTCTCTATCCCTCTTCTTTCCTCTCTGCAAAAAAAAAAAAAAAAAAAAAAAAAAAAAAAAAAAAAAAAATCAATAAAATACATTTTAAAAATTAAAAGAAATAATATGTCAGTCAAAATGCAGGCTCCTCGGAGGCTTGACCAAGATCGTTTAACAGTGTTTCTGTTTCAAAGTCTGTTCCCAGTCGGAGGCCTCCCCTCCTCATATCGCTAATTCTCACTGAATCATACATCTGTACTTTTTTCCCCCTCTCTCCTGAAATCACATAACTTCTCAGCATTATACGCAAAGACGATCCCAGGCCTACATCTGTACGCTGGGTGTTGGAATCTGCCTCCTGGCCGGGTTGCATGTGAAAGAATAGATTCATTTTGTTATTCAGATCGGAAAAAAAAAAAAAAATCCAATGGCCAGAATTTGGTCATCATCTAACGGCCCCATTATTGGCCGTTACTGGAAGACCTATTGGTGTGCCTGATACCCCCCACCCTCTCCTTCCCCACAGCGACCCAGCTCCATCACACCCATGTGGAGCTGCCAGAGGCCGGGGCAAGGGCGCTCCGAGGTCATTCATTCCCCCTCCCCCGGTCCCACAGGTGCAGGGCTGAGCAGGCAAGGGAGGGCCTCGCAAGCATCGCGCACATTCCCCACACCGTGGCCATCCATCCTTTTCTTTATTATTTTTTTATTTTTAAAAATATATATTTTATTGATTTTTTACAGAGATGAAGGGAGAGGGATAGAGAGTTAGAAACATCGATGGGAGAGAATCATCGATCAGCTGCCTCTTGCACACCCCCTACTGGGGATGTGCCTACAACTAAGGTACATGCCCTTGACCGGAATCGAACCTGGGACCATTCAGTCTGCAGACCGACGCTCTATCCACTGAGCCAAACCGGTTTCGGCCATCTCTCCTTTTAGGCACCAGGCTTGCCTCCCCTTAAGGGGCACCCGGAAGTGGAATTCCTCACTCTGGGAGCACCTGCATCTTCAGCCAAGTCTGAACCCGAAATCAGCATTCCGGTCAGGACAAGTGATCGCGTTTGCCTTCTGCACACTGACCCTCATCGCCCTCCGCGTGGCCCGCTGTATGTATGTATGTATATGTGTGTGTGTGTGTGTGTGTATATATATATATATATATATATATATATATATATATATATATTTCCAAACTGAGCCTCGAAAGATTCCAAGGAGACGATTTCTCCTCCTGGCTGGGATGCCAGTGTCTGCAAAAAAAAAAAGGGTCCCAGCAGGACACGCTGTCCTGGCATCAGGGCACAGGTTTGGGCCTCTCTGCCTCCTCCTCCAGCTGCGGCCCAGGCAGGCAGGCAGGATGCTCTCGCCCGAGGCTCCCTGTCTCCCTCCCTCCCTTCTCCCACCAGGAGAGGGTTGCTTGGGTTTTCCCAAACATGTTATTTGTTCAACCACAGCGAGGCGCTGCTCCTCGCAGGCTCGGCGCTGCAGGCTGGCAGAGCCGGCGCCGGACGTGCGAGGGAGAGAGGAGAAACATGCACGCGGGGAGGGTGGCAGCCGAGGGAGAAGCCTCCAGACGTGTGTGTGTGCTGCTGGAAAGGAGGGAACCGAGTATTTTCCCACTTCGCTCTGAAGCCGGCCGCCGCGGTGTCTGGGGCTGCTTCTCGCCTCCCTCTCTCAGTGTCAGGTGCTGGAAAGAAGGCTCGGGAGGAAAGCTGGGGGCCCTGGCTGGTGTGGCTCAGTGGGTAGGGCGGCGGCCTGCAGACTGAAGGGTCCCCGGTGGTGGGCTCGATCCCTAGCAGGGGGCGTGCAGGAGGCAGCCGACCCATGATTCTCTCTCATCACGGATGCTTCCATCTCTCCCTCTCCCTTCCTCTCTGAAATCAATTTAAAATATATAAAAAATTTTTATGCCCTAGCCTAGGTTTGGCTCAGTGGACACAGTGTCAGCCTGTGGACTGAAGGGTCCCAGGTTCGATTCCAGCCAAGGGTCACATGCCTGGATTACGGGCTCAATCCCCAGTAGGGGGCGTGAAAGAAGCAGCCGATCCATGATTCTCTCTCATCATCTCTCTCCCTATCCCTTCCTCTCTAAAACTAATAAAAATGTTTTTAAAAGAATAAATTTGAAAAATATATATTTTTTTAAATGAAGAAGTTGGGGAGGGTCTCCCAGTGTGCCATGAGGGATCCCACCCTGATCCCGGCCTTTCTCCCTTCGCATGAACAGAGTCCCCCTCTGCCTTAGCATCTGTGAACAGGAGAGGCAGAAGCGCTAACCAGGCGTCTTCAAACTGCGGCCCGCGGGCCACATGCGGCCCGCAGAGGAGTCTGATCCGGCCCGCCAGGTTTTTTGGGCAGTGAGCGCAGCCGAGGTGTTACAGTAGGAATTAGTAGTTCATATAGTCCGGCCCTCCAGCTCTCTGAGGGACCGTGATCTGGCCCCCACTTTAAAAAGTTTGAGGACCCCTGCAAGCTTTCCAGAAAGTCCTGCGTGTACATTGCGGTGACATCCCTGTCACAATCGTGGTCTGCTACCCCAAGGGCCGGTGTCTCCTCTCACCAAGGTGATTGCTTTCCCTGTGATGTTTGTGATGGAGACTCACTGAGCTCGAAGCGTCTCGACTTCATTTCCCTGTGAAGTAAGCCCCAAGGAAAGCAACCTCTGGGTGACATGTGGACGTTAATTTGCCACGGGAACGAGAGGGTCCCACACTCTCTCTGTGGGTTTTGAGGTGTGTGTGTGTGTGTGTGTGTGTGTGTGCATGTGTGTGTCTCCGTGTGGGAGGCTCCCATAAGAGATGTCACCCTCTGGTTCCTGTTGACCAGCCTCTCACCGCCCTTCCGGTCTCTCTCTCTCTCTCTCTCTCTCTCTCTCTCTCTCTCTCTCATTAATCCTCACCCAAGGATATTTTCCCATTGGTTTCAGGGAGAGTGAAAGAGAACAGAAAAGACAGAAAGAACATTGATATGAGAGAGACACATCGATTGGTTGCCTCCTGCATGTGCCCTGACCAGGGCTGGGGCCTGGAAGGAGCCTGCAACTGAAGGTGTGTGCCCTTGACTGCAATCAAACCCGGGACCTTTTGGTCTGCAGGCCAATGCTCTACCCACTGAGCAACACCAGCCAAAGACAGAGAGTAACATCGATGTGAGAGAAACACGTCGATTGGCTGCCTCCTGCACGGGCCCCCACCAGGCCCCTGGCCGGGGAGGATCCTGCCATCGAGGTACATGTCCTTGACCGGAATCGAACCCGGGACCCATTGGCCCGCAGGCCGACGCTCTCTCCACCGAGCCGAACCGGCCAGGGCCAGATGTGTCTTCTCTCAAAGGCGGAAGGCACCCAGACCCAGAGCTTCAGTGCACGACGGTCACATCCTCATACAAACCCGGTGTGGTTGACACGGACGCGGTCACGGCCAGGCCCCCCTCCCGGGATAAAAAGATTTCCCCAGATTTCCAGTGAGCTGCCCGGGTCTCCCCGCGGGAAGGTGGCCCGTGCCAGCTGAGAGCTCAGAGCCTCCAGGTCTCAGACCCACAGCCCTGAAGTGCTGGGCCACGTGACTCCGAGCCACCTGTGGTCACGTCGGATCACAGCGAATGGGTCCCCGCGAGGGAGCTAGCCCGCGGGGGTGTCCATGCCGCTGTCTTCCTGGGAGGGAACGTGGAGGAACCACTGCCCAGATCCACATTCCCAGGTCCCAGGCTCCAGCCCCTCGCCAGGGAGCGTGTCCCCCGAGATCCTGGACACCATGCCCCTTCCCAAAAGCATCCATCCGATCCTCCGTCACCCACATCCCTCCCCACCCCTTCTCCTCTCTCCCCCGGATAGAAGGACACACATCTTCCTTTCTATTGCATCGTGTTCATAAGCTTTTTATTTTATTTATGTTTTTAAAATATATTTTATTGATTCTTTACAGAGAGGAAGGAAGAGGGATAGTTAGAAACATCGACGAGAGAGAGAATCATCAACCAGCTGCCTCCTGCACACCCCCCTCCTGGGGATGTGCCCACAACCGAGGTATCAATATTATACATGCCCTTGACATGCTCAGGGAATCGAACCCGGGACTCCTCAGTCCGCAGGCTGACGCTTTATCCACTGAGCCAAACCGGTTTCCGCCATAAGCTTTGTTATTTTTTAAGGCAATGACTTGACCAATACATGTTTGGTGAGACAGTCCTCTTGGTGGATGTCTTTAAGAGTTTGTTTGTTTGTTTGTTTTTTAAAGGAATATTTTCTTTCTTTTTAAAAAATATATTTTATTGATTTTTTTACAGAGACGAAGAGAGAGGGATAGTTAGAAACATCGATGAGAGAGAATCATCTCATAGTTAGAAACATCGATGAGAGAGAATCATCGACCAACTGCCTCTTGCACACCCCCCACTGGGGATGTGCCCGCCACCAAGGTACATGCCCTTGACCGGAATCGAACCCGGGACCCCTCAGTCCCTAAGCCAACGCTCTATCCACTGAGCCAAACCGGTTTTGGCCGTAAGCTTTATTATTTTTTAAGGCAATGACTTGACCAATGCATGTTTGGTGAGATCGTCCTCTCCGTGGATGTCTTTAAGAGTTTGGTGTGTGTTTTTTTTAAGTTAAAAAACAATGACAAGAATCAAAAACAAACAACCCTCCCTCCCCAGCTCCCCCTGCCTGTGCCGCAGACACGGGTCCAAAGGACATTAGCTGCCCCGCTGCACACACTGGCAGGCGCGTCCTCTGAGCCAGCCTCCCCGTGGCCGGGCGGCGCTGGCAACGGGCTCGGGGCCTCGGTGTAACCGTTTCTGGTGCGTTCTGAGCGAGCGGCTGACAAGGACAGCCGGGCTGTGTGTTTCCCGGCCTCTTTGGAGCCCATGGCCTCCCCGATGTGCTGGCCCGAGGGACAGGCACCTGTGCCCCCCCCACGGGAGCTGGGGAGGGGAGGGGGGGGTCTCCGGGCCTGTCCCTGTGCCAGGTGCAGGGATGAGTCACTGGGAGGCGGAGCGGAAGGAGCTGCTCTGCTGACAGCCTTCCATCTGGACTTTGGATGGGGCTGGAGGCACAAGGAGAGCCTGGCAGGCTACGCTGGACGGCGCTGTGAGGGTCAGCCATCCCCCCCCTCCTTCTCCTCTCTCCCCGTCGGGGGTCCCACAAGGCTCCGGGAATCAGGGAAGCATCCCTGCTCAGGTCCTGCGGCCCCGGATGCCCAGGCTTGTGCATGTGCATGGCCGTGGCTTTGACGCCGGCCGTGAATAGTCAGCAGGATCATCTCCGGCCTCGTCCAGGTAATCCGGCTGGAGTGCACCTGAATAAACACCGCCGGCTCCGGCTCACCCCGTCCGCGCTGAATAATGAAACCACCCCGAGCTGCCCGCGTGGCTGTCGGCTGGTCGTGCATACATGCAAGCGGCCCCCGTCGGGGAGGGTGTCCTGTGAGCCGCACAGCGCCGTGGCGGGCGGGCGGCCGGTGCGTGTCCCGTGGCCATTCGAGAAGAAAAGATGCCGAAACCGGTGTAGCTCAGTGGGTAGAGCGTCGGCCTGCGGACTGAAGGGTCCCAGGTTCAATTCCGGTCAAGGGCATGTACCTTGGTGGCTGGCACATCCCCAGTGGGGGGGGTGCAGGAGGCGGCTGGTTGATGTTTCTCTCTCGTCGATGTTTCTAAGCTCTCTATCCCTCTCTCTTCCTCTCAGTAAAAAAATCAATAAAATATATTTAGAAGAAGAAGAAGAAGAAGAAGAAGAAGGAGAAGAAGAAAATAATGATGGTCTTAGTCATGGGGTACAGCGATGGGGTGCATTGTACCACCCGGGCTGTGTCTGAGCCAGGACAGATTTTTTTTTTTTTTTCCTTTTGTGAAAGATTACTTCTTGGCAAATGAGAGATGCCAGCGCCAGAATACAGTAAAACCACATTTAATTGGCCCTCCCTGCCAACTTCTCGAACACAGCTTGGATTATTGCGCTGGAGGCTGCTTCTGTAAAAAAAAAAAACCGGGGGAGGAGGACGTGGCATATTGACAAGGCTCCACAGACATTCTTTTTTCCTTCCTTCTCTCTCTCCCCGCCCAAAGTACCATGGTGCCGGGAGCCAAGTTTGGAAGTATTTTACTCTGTTTAATAATTATTATTAAGGATATTGTGAAACATATGCATTTGGGAAGGGGGAGGCGAGGGGAGGGGGGAATCGTGTCACGCATTTCTCCACGCGGGCGAGACGAGCCTGTTTTTTTTGGGGGGGTTTTCGGGTTGACAGCCTTCCAAATTGATTCCTGCCCAACCCGTGCTCTCTCTAATACATAGCATCCCTGGTATTAAAGTGAGAAGACGGAGTCGTTTATAGAAGCCGAGTGAGAACGGTTCTGCCTGCTCAGCCAGACGGTCTGGAACCGCCACCTCTGACCGAACAGGTAGCAGCTGACACGTGAGCCAGACGGAGGGCGGGATGGGAGAGGTGGAGAAATCTCCACACAGACCGTCCTCCCCGCACCCCGATCCCTCGCCCGCACAGCTCGGGCCCTGCTGCCTGTCCAATAGACAATCAGGGCCAAGGACAGGGTACTCATTCCTTTTTCTTTTTTTAAAAAAAATATATATAAATTTTTAAAATTGATATTAGAGAGGGAAGAAGAGGGGGAGAGATAGAAACATCCACGATGACAGAGAATCATGGATCGGCTGCCTCCTGCACGCCCTACACTGGGGATCAAGCCTGCAACCCGGGCTTATGCCCTTGACCGGAATCGAACCTGGGACCCTTGAGTCTGCCGGCCGATGCTCCATCCTCTGAGCCAAATCAGCTCGGGCCATCCTTGTGGGATTGTGTGTGTGTGTGTGTGTGTGTGTGTGTGTCTTGTTTTGTTTTTAATATATTTTATTGATTTTTTTTTTTTACAGAGAGGAAGAGAGAGGGATAGAGAGTTAGAAACATCGATGAGAGAGAATCATCGACCAGCTGCCTCTTGCACACCTGGGACAAGTGGCTTCCCCTTTCTGGTGGCTCCGTGTATACGGTTTCAGAAAAGAAGGGAGAGGGGGAGAGAGAGAAACATCCATGAGGAGAGAGGCTCACGGATGGGCTGCCGCCTCCAGGCCCCACCCTGAGTGTCCAGCCTGCAACCCGGGGAAATGGACCCTGGCCGGGAATCGAACCCTCACCCCCTGGTTCCTAGGTCAGCGCTCAGCCACGGAGCTATGCCAGCCAGGATATTAAATATCCTTTCTCTTTTCTTTTCTTTTTAAAATATATTTTATTGATTTTTTTTTTACAGAGAGGAAGAGAGAGGGATAGAGAGTTAGAAACATCAGTGAGAAAGAATAATTAATCAGCTGCCTCTTGCACCACCCCCTACTGGGGATGTGCCCACAGCCAAGGTACATGCCCCTGACCGGAATCGAACCTGGGACCCTTCAGTCCGCAGGCCGACGCTCTATCCACTGAGCGACACCGGTTTCGGCTGGACTCCTTTTTCTTCATCTTGCAAATAACCCTCTTGGGCCACGCCCCTCTGTTCCTGGGGATTTCTGACCTGTTTGCCTGAGATGCTCGGTGGAACGTGGGCTGATAACACGGAAATATTGTTCCCATTAGAGGAGAAATGGTGACTAATTTGCCGCTCGGGCCTCTGAGGCTGTTGGGATCAAAGCACACACTCTCTCACGGAGGGGAGGGCGGCCCGGCTGAGCGGGGGACGGTCTCCACGGCCTGGGCATTTTAATATCCAGCTTATTTACATGTGCACAGACATGTGGCCGACATATGTCTTTGGGTCACGCCCTGGGAGTTTGGGGCTCACTTCTGTATGTTTTTCCACTGGAGAAATCCCAGCGAGAGCTTGTCCAGTTCTGTGTGTATCTCACACCGAGCATCTACTTTTTGGGAAAGGGGATGGGGACAGGGACACAGGATCTCCTCTTGCTGCTTGCTGTTCACTGGTTTAGCCGGCGGGAAGGCATGGCGAGGGCCTGGCGGGGGGAGGCGTCCCTGTGAGAACCCACAGCAGCGTGGCTTTCTGCCTGTCAGCGCCTCGGCAGAGTCAGGGTTGGACAGCTCCCTGCTGCCCGGCCCAGCCAGCAGGGCCTGGCCCGCGGAAAGGCTGATGCTGGTGGGCAGGCTGCTTCCCTGTGTCCTCTCTGTTGCTCTGATCAGGACACGTGTCTGGTTTTAGGGCCCACCGGCTAGTGATTCCAGCATCATTTCCTCCCGAGATCCTTAACTCCATGGATCTCTGAACGCGTAATAATCTGCTCACTCGGTGTATATCTCTACAAAGTCCCCTTTTCCAAATGGGGGGACATTTGCAGGATCCTGGTGTTAGGCTGTGGACATATATTTGTGTGTGTGTGGGGGGGGGGGGGGGGGGGGCGGGTCCAGAGGAGAATGTGGTCCAGACTATCCGGACCTCGTCCTAGAGCCGCCAGTGGGACCCCAGTTTACATCCCAGAGAGAACACGGGGTGGACAGGGATGAGGGCAGCAGGAGGTGGAAGCCTGTCGCTGTGGTTCAGGTGAGAGTGAGCCGGGCTGGGGGAAGGCAGGGGCTGAGCAAGGGGTTGGAGGAAGTGGATCAAGAGCTTCCTGGAAGCCCTAGCCAAGTGGCTCAGTGGGTAGAGCATCCGGCTGCAGACTGAAGGGTCCTGGGTTCGATTCCTGTCGAGGGCACGTATCTTGGTTGCAGGCTCCCGGCCCTGGTGGGGGCGCATGTGGGAGGCAACCCATCGATGTGTCTCTCCCACATGGATGTTTCTCTCTCCCTCTCTCTCCTCCTCCTCCCTCTTCCTCTCCCTCCACTCTCTGAAAAGTCAATGGAAAAATCCTTGGGTGAGGAGTATAAAAATAAAATTTTTTAAATATTTCAGTAGCTGAAACCGGTTTGGCTCAGTGGATAGAGCGTCGGCCTGCGGACTGAAAGGTCCCGGGTTCGATTCCGGTCAAGGGCATGTACCTCGGTGCGGGCACATCCCCAGTAGGGGGTGTGCAGGAGGCAGCTGATGGATGCTTCTCTCTCATCGATGTTTCTAAGTCTCTATCCCTCTCTCTTCCTCTCTGTAAAAAAATCAATTAAAAATATATATAAAAAATATTTAAATTAAAAAAGTCTCCCTGCAAAAGCAGGTTAGCAGGGCTTAGGTGAGGGTGGTGGGGTGGCAGGTGGTGAGATGGGGCATTCCATGTGTCATTGTGCCCCGTGTCCCCCATCACGTGCTGTTAGCGTGTCCTAGGAGAAGGTGCAGGAAGCGGGAAGGAACGTTGCCTCTCCCATTGGCCAGACCTGGGTTCAAATCCAGCGCCTCTGCTTCCCTGTTTCTTTCCTCCGAGCCTCCGCTTTCTCCTCCAGGCAGTGGAGATGGCCGTGCTGACCTCACAGGGCCCACAGAAGAAGGAAATGGCGACACAGGCAGGGTGCCTGGCCAGGGCCCCGGCCCACAGGGCCACCCCACATGTGCCAGTTCCCCCTCCTGCCCTCGCTTGACCAACCTCCTTTCCTGCCGGGACTTCCCCCCACGGTTCAGCTGCGCCCACCTCCCATCGCTCCCCATCTGCTTCCTGGGCAGCTGGCGCCCCAGCTGCAGCCTCTGCTCCCGGGGCCTGCCCACGGGACCCTCTCCCCGGCCTGACCTCAGCAACACCCTCACTCATCACTCCTCAGCAGCACAAGCGTGTCAGCCCTGGCAGAGGGACCTGAGTTTCTGTGTTTTTTTGTTTGTTTTTTTAATACGTTTCCCATCCTCCTCCTCCTCCTCCTCCTCCTCCTCCTCCTCCTCCTTCTCCTCCACCTCCTCCTCCTCCTCCTTCCTCTTCCTTCTCCTCCTCCTTCTTCTCCTCCTTCTCTTCCTTCTTCTTCTTCTTCTTCTTCTTCTCTCTCTCTTCTTCTTCTCTCCTCCTCCTCCTCCTCCTCCTCCTCTTCCTCCTTCTCCTTCTCCTCCTCCTCTTCCTCCTCCTTCTTCCTCTTCTTCTTCTAAATATATTTTATTGATTCTTTTAGAGCGGAAGGGAGAGGGATAGAGAGTTAGAAACATCGATGTGAGAGAAACATCTACCAACTGCCTCCTGCACACCCCCCACCGGGGATGTGCCCACAACCAAGGTACATGGCCTTGACCGGAATCGAACCTGGGACCCTTGAGTCTGCAGGCCGACGCCCTATCCACTGAGCCAAACCAGTTAGGGCTTATTTTCTTTTTTTACATAGTTCTTTATCATTGAAAGTATTGCCTATGTCCCCTTCTCCCCCACTGGCCCCCTCCAGCCCTCGCCACCTGCCCCTGGACCCCCCACCCCCACCCCACGGTCTGAGGCCATGGCCCATGCATGTGGGCGCACAAGGTCCTTGATTGGTTACCTCCCCCGCCTTCCTCCCAGACCCCGCAGTCTCTCCCTACTCCCGTCTCCGGGTCCGTTCCGTCCACCAGTTTGCTTTGTGACTTAGGTTCCGCCTGCGTGTGCGATGCTATGATGCTGGCCTGTCTCTGGCTGGCTTATATGTCCGTTAGCATGGTGCCCTGCAGGCACCTGGCTTCTGGTTCGACGTGGCCCCTGCTGTCATTCACCCCCCGGCTCATTTCTCCCTGCATTCACGCACCCAGCCCACCCATGGCCCACCCGCCATGGAGGGCGGGCCAGGCTTCCTCTGGGACTGGGGGCACGATGCCAACTGAAGGTCGTGGGTGGAGGCAGGGGGACCCTCGGCCTGGCCTGAACCCTCTCTCACTCCACCGGGCAGCCCGCCTTCACTCTGCTCCGGGATGTCCCTGATCGGCCCATTTCAGGGCTCCGCTTTCTGCCTCTGAAACCTGCTGGCAAAGTGAGGAAGAGCGTGAGTTAGCCAAAACCGGTTTGGCTCGGTGGATAGAGCGTCGGCCTGCGGACTGAAAGGTCCCAGGTTCGATTCAGGCCAAGGGCATGTACCTTAGCTGCGGGCACATCTCCTGTAGGGGGTGTGCAAGAGGCAGCTGATCGGTGATTCTCTCTCATCGATGTTTCTAGCTCTCTATCCCTCTCTCTTCCTCTCTGCAAAAAATCAATAAAATATATTTTTTTAAAAGAGAGCATGAGCCGAAGCCGGTTTGGCTCAGTGGATAGAGCGTCGGTCTGCGGACTGAGGGAGTCCCGGGTTCGGTTCCGGGCAAGGGCATGTAATTTTGGTTGTGGGCACATCCCCGGTAGGGGGTGTGCAGGAGGCAGCTGGCCGATGTTTCTCTCTCATCGACGTTTCTGGCTCTCTATCTCTCTCTCTTGCTCTCTGTAGAAAATCAATAATATATATATATTTAAAATAAATAAAAAAATAAATAAAAATAAAAAAGAGCATGAGAGTTCATGTCCCGTCTAACCCGGGGACAAGGGGACACCAGGAAATGCTGGCTGAGCCCAGGAGGGGACACAGCCGCCCTATCTCCCCTCCACCCCCCATAGCCAGCGCGGCCTGCTGGCCTGCCCTCGGGCAGAGATCTCCCATCTCCCTGCCCCACCACACCCACTGCTCTGAGCCTGCAAGCTGAGCGGGCACGACTCAGAGTGTGGGTGCTTACAAGGACGGTTCAGGAGCTGGGTGGTTTCCCACTGTGGGGTCAGGCACGGCTTGTTCTGTGGGTGGTGGGTGTCCTCTGTCCCCCACTCCCCCTCGCAGGCCACCTGGAGCCTCGTGGTTCTCGGGGGACAGTATGCAAATCTGTGTGTCCCGATGGAGACCCCCATGTCAGGGCCACTCTCCATGAAGGGACAGTCCCTCGGACTCAGCCTGATTGTGGTGAGAGACTGGTTTTATTTTATTTATTTATTTTTATATATGTTTTATTGATTTTTTTTTTTTTTTACAGAGAGGAAGGGAGAGACATAGAGAGCTAGAAACGTCGATGAGAGAGAAACATCGACCAGCTGCCTCTTGCACACCCCCTCCCGGGGATGTGCCTTCAACTCAGGTTCATGCCCTTGATCGCAATCGAACCCGGGACCTTTAGGTCTGCAGACCAACGCTCTACCGCTGAGCCAAACCGGTTTTGGCTGGTTTTATTTTTGTGGTTGTTGTTTTTAATCCTCGCTGGAGGATATTTTTTGCATCGATTCTTAGAGAGAGGGGGAAGGGGAGAGACACACAGAGAGAAACATCGGTGTGAGAGAGACACATCGATTGGCTGCCTCCTGAACAAGCTGTAGTGGCGGGGGTCCATCCTACAACTGAGGTAAGTGCCCCTGCCAGGAATCAAATCCAGAACCCTTCCGTCCAAGGGCCTATGCTCTATCCACTGAGCCAAACCGGCTAGGGCTACGAGAGACCGACTTTAAGCAGGAGTTTTGTGTGTGGTTTTTTTTAAATAAAGTCTTCCAGAACTGAGATTTTAAAAAAAACAAAAAAACATTTTATTGATTTTTTACAGAGAGGAAGAGAGAGGGAGAGGGAGTTAGAAACATGGATGAGAGAGAATCATTGATCAGCTGCCTCCTGCACACCCCCCCACAGGGGATGTGCCCACAACCAAGGTATACGCCCTTGACTGGAATTGAACCCGGGACCCTTCAGTCTGCAGGCCGACGCTCTATCCACTGAGCCACACCGCTTTTGGCTGATTCTAGAACTTTCATGGTGAAGTTTTCACTTGGCTGAGATACCTCCACAGGTTCAGGAACACCCACAATGGGCTGCAGGAGCCATTTGCTGGCTGCGGGGTTTGTTGCTTAATCTAGACCAGTGGTCGGCAAACTCACGAGTCCGCAGAGCCAAACATCGGCAGCACAACGATTGACATTTCTTTGGAGAGCCCCATTTCTTAAACTTAAACTTCTTCTAACGCCACTTTTTCAACATAGACTCCCCCAGGCCGTGGTATTTTGTGGAAGAGCCACACTCCAGGGGCCAAAGAGCCGCATGTGGCTCGCGAGCCGCGGTTTGCCGGCCACGGATCTAGAAGGCTATGTAGCCACGGCATCTTATGGCCTCGTTTGCTGATTCCAACATCCATGTGCGAAAACCTCAAAAAGGCCTTTAGAGCCAGAGAGGCGTTTAGATCCTCTCGGGCAAATCTCCCGCTGTCAGGTATGGAAACGGAGACCCAGAGAGGTTAAGCTAGTGGCCTGAGGTCACACAGCAGGTTTGCGGTGGGGAGGTGAGACTTGATTTTAGCCCAGTGCCTCTCATCAGTGCTACTCAGCATGGTGAAGAGATGGCTCGCCCTCCGGCTGGTGTGGTTCAGTGGATAGAGCATCAGCCTGGGTACTGAAGGCTCCCAGGTTTCGGGCTTGATCCCTAGTATGGGACGGGCAGGAGGCAGCCAATCAATGATTCTCTCTCATCATTGATGTTTCTCTCTCTCTCTCTATCCCTCTCCCTTCCTCTCTGAAATCAATCAAATATATTAAAAAGAGAGAGAGAGAGAGAGAGAGAGAGAGAGAGAGAGAGAGAGAGAGAGAGAGAGATGGCTCCACCCCCAGTCACCTGCTCCCCATCCAAGTGCTAAGAATGACCACAGTCACCTCCGATTGGTGGAGCAAACTGCAGTGCAATTGTTTCCAACAGCTTGCAGGCTCTGGGACACCCAGGGGCCAGACTTCCGTGGTGCTGCGTGGGGATACCTAGTGAGCAGCCCAGGCCGGTCTCTCTCCGCTGTGCATTTAACTTAAGTCTGGCGTGGTCTGCGCTGAGGTGGCCTGGCTCGGCTCTCTGGAGAAAAGCTCAGGGTTTTTGCTAGGAGTTTGAGTTTCATGCGGAAGGTTGCCTGCCAGAGCCGTTCTGAATGGAACAGAAAGGCCTGTGTGTTTGCCTCGTTGCTGGTCCTTCCTCAGATCCCCCAGAGGCGTGGCCGGGAGGACTGAGGCCTGTGGAGAACTTGATTTTGCCCAGTGCAGACCCATCACGAACCCGCTGTGTGACCTGAGGCCAGTAGCTTAACCTCTCTGGGTCTCAGATTTCATACCCAATAATCAGAAATGTGTCTGAGAGAATCTAAATACTGCTCTGGCTCTGAAATCCCTTTTTGGGTTTTAATATCTATCTATCTATCTATCTATCTATCTATTTATTATTGATTTCAGAGAGAGGAAGGGAGAGAGAGAGAGAATGAAACATCAATGAGGAGAGAGAATCATAGATCAGCTGCCTCCTGCACACCTTCCACCTCCCTCACTCCCCCTTCCCCCCCGCAAATGGGGATGGAGCCCACAACCCAGGCGTGTGCTCCAACTGGGAATGGGACTGTGATCTCCTGGTTCATAGGTCAATGCTCAACCCCTGAGCCACACCAGCCAGGCTGTCTTGTTCTCTTGAGTCCTCAGGGTGCACCTGTGTGTCTTGCATGTTGTGGGCCTTTGCTGCACATATGGGATGGATGGATGGATGGATGTAAGGATGGATGTAAGAATGGATGGATGGATGGATGGATTGGTGGATGGATGGATGGGTGGATGGATAGGTGGATGGGTGGGTGATGGATGGATGGGTAGATGGATGGGTGGATGGATGGGTGGATGGGTGGATGGATGGATGGATGGATGGGTGGATGGATGGATGGATGGGTGGGTGGATGGATGGATTGTGGTGCATGAATCATGCCATCGGGAAGGAAGTCCGCCATTAGGAGACCTGCGTAGAGTTCCACCCAAATGGGTTTTCCAGTGGAAGCTGTCAGTGCATGGCGATCAGTGAACAAAAGAGCAGGAAGGACTGCAGCTGTGTCGCGGCCGGTAATGCTCCTGCGGCCGAGGAACAGGACGTGGGCAGGCAGAGCTTGAAACATCAACCAGCTCGAAGCATTTCCTTGGCAGAACTGGGGACCTTTAAGACAAGACAGTGCAGGGAGCTGCTCGGCTCACCCTGGAAAATCCGGGTCCTCCCAAACTGGGCAAACGCTGTCGGAAGCGATCCAGAAAGACGAGTCTGATGAATATGGAGAATAAGATGGGGAGATGGTGTGCTTTGTTCATTTTGAATATATTGCTACTTGGGAAAAGCTCATTTCGCAGAGCTCCCTGTGTGGGGAGAAAGTGGCATACCGTTTACTGTCCAGAGGGCTGTTGAGAAGATTAAGTGGGAAAAAATTATATAAAAGTGTTTGGTTAACTATAAATGCCACACAAATATAATTTACTAGAGGCCCAGTGCATAAAATTCATGCACAGTGGGCAGGGGGGACAAAGGGGCGGGGGTGCAAATGGTCATTTAAAAATCCATCCATTTTTTTTTTTATTAGTTTTAACACGCTGGTTTGAGCCCTAGGAAATTAGGAGCTAATTTTTCACTAAGCCATGTCTCCAGAGATGGTACACAAAAATCAAAGAGGGAAATACCTGGCCTATCGAACTTATTATCACAATCAAATGATGTGGTTAAAAGCTTACTTGTGCAGTCAACTTACGTTAGGGGAATTATGTTAGCCTCTGTAATCACTGTTGATTATTAAATTTTCAGCCACTTAAAAACTGTCATCAGTTTTGAGATGTTAAGATCAGATTGAGATTTATCGCATCCTTCTTCCACTCACTCTACCCTGTGACCAGACGCATGACAATATTGAATGAGTGCTGGATGTCCCATGATTCACACCAGCGCTCCTTCATTTAACGGCAACCTGGGCGTTGAGGGCCTCATTCATGAACGAGGAAATGATTCGAATTCTGCGAAACCAACACAAGGACTGGGTGAGACCATATTCACGAGGGCACTTTCTAATAATAATCGCCAAGGGTTACTGAGTGCTTATTGTGTGTGAGCAGCACGTATGAGGTTGCAGCACATCATGTTGTAGACTAGATCTGTTAACTTCCTTAATCATCATAAAGCCCTATGGAGTCTATTATTATTATTATTATTACTCCCATTTCACAGATGGAAAAACTGAGGACCCTGCCCTTGAATAACTTAACTGACACTCTTCCAAGGAATAAGCATTAGAAAAAAAAAAAAGTCTTGGAATCCATCCAAACTGGCTCCAGGGCTTACCTATTCACCACTACAATCCATGTCTAACCACTGGGCGATATTGCCTGTTAGTGCCTCCTACATCAGCCTCCTACATAGTTGGTATTCAATAGCCAGAAATGTAGCCAACCATCAGAGCCCTCTCACCAGACAGTAAGCTCTTTTGGAGGCAGCACAGTGTCTTATTAACCTCTGTGTCTATCCTTCACAGATGCTAACATTAGGCTTGGGATAATAGAAACTCAATGGTGTGTGTGTGTGTGTGTGTGTGTGGCATTGGAAGAATGGGATTGGGGACAGGGAGAGGGGTAAAAAGGGTAAGATAAAGAGTTTACTAATTCCACCAGTATCAATCTCCACTCAGTCTTTTAAGGAAAACACCATCCCTCGCACACCCGCCTATCAGAGCCAGGCTGTTCTCTGCCTAGATTCCCCCAGCTCTGAGAAAATCAAGTCTGGACATACTTTCCCGGAGAAATATTGGTAGGTAACAAAGAAACGAAGTTGGAACAGTTGGTGCGTTAATATCTGAAATGTAATTCGGATGAAGTCATATCCACATGCTGCCAATTCTCGATTGCTTCCAGCCTCTGAAGCGCCACATGCCAAAACCTTCTATCCACCTCACTCAGCAAGCACCTCTGCGTCCCAGCCCCTGGGGCTCAAAATCCCCCTCGCTGAACCCCCCTTCTCCCTGGGCACCCCCTGCCTCCGCCCACCAACCCAGTTCCCAAGGCCACCAACAGCCATTCCCACCAGAACCGCATTCCTCGTGCCTCCCTACTGTCTGTTCTCCGAGGAGCCTCCGCGCTGGCCTCCCTCCCCGTTCTTGTCTTTTCCAATCATCTGTGCACCGTTGATGCATTCACCCTCTAAGGATGCTCATTCCCCTCCTGGGAGCCACCCGGCGGATCCCCATCGCCCGCTCAGCCCCTCTGTCTTCTTCTCGTTGAGTTCATGGTCCTTTATCCTAAGACTCGGTTGAATAATGGAAGTTTTATTCCCTCTTCCCTTCTCACCTTCAACATCCTGCTCTGCACTCTAATCCATCCCACACCTTCTTCCTTTCGGGCCTTCCCTCCGCTGGGACCGCCTCTTTCTCACCTGCCTTTCCGTTCCAATGACCTGTGGTGGTTTCCTAGCCAAACGCAGAGACAGGCAGGCATCGAAGTCGGGGGAAAGCTTTTGATTTTTTTCTTCTCAGATGACACGTTGTCTGACACCAGACGCTCATCAGCTGTCAGGATGCATCGGTAGTTCCTTCAGGTCCTGCTATGCTTCCACGCTCGTTCCATCCATGGCTCGTCCATCAAATCCGAACATCATCTTCCCTGTAGGCAGGCTGGTCCAGGAGTACTTAGGGACCTGTGCTGATCACTTTTTATTTATTTATTTTTAATATAATTTTATTGATTTTTTTTTTTTTTACAGAAAGAAAGAGGGATAGAGAGTAAGAAACACCGATGAAAGGGAATCATCGATCAGCTGCCTCTTGCACACCCCCTACTGGGGATGTGCCAGCAACCAAGGTACATGCCCTTGACTGGAATCGAACACGGGACCCTTCAGTCCCCAAGCCGATGCTCTATCCATTGAGCTAAACCGGTCCCGGCTCAACCCCTTTAGATGTGAGAGAGACATCGATTGCAGAGAGACACTGATTGGAGAGAGACACTGATTGGAGAGAGACACTGATTGGAGAGAGGCATCCATTGGTTGCCTCCCTCATGCCCCCAACCATGACTGGGAGTCTGCAACTAAGGTACATGCCCTTGACTGGAATCAAACCTGGGACCCTTCCATTCGCAGGCCAATGCTCTATCCACTGAGCCAAACCAGCTAGGGCCCATATTGCACTATTTAGTACAAAATACGCATTGCCCTATTTGTTTGGAGTCGACCTTGGCAGCCTCCTGATCGACGGGGCCTGGTAAGCAGACCCAGACCCCAGAGGTGCACAGAGGGGTCACTGCTTCCCTAATCTGCTCCTCACTCCTGCGGGTTCACACCACGGAGACTCCGTCACACATTCCAGGCACAGACACGGGCCTTATGTTCATACCAGCCCTTGGAGCTCACAAAGCACTCCCATTTTTGCTATCTCGGGGGTTCTTACAACAGTCTCAGGAGTTTCCTACTCAATGTTATAGGTAGGGAGACGGAGCGAGGATGAGGGGCGGGCCCGAGGGCACGCAGGTAAGCAGTGGAGGCAGGACTGGGAACCCAGATCTTTGGAGCCGCAGCTCAGCATTCTTCCGGCTCAGCCCCTCTGTCTTCACCCAGCACCCCTCGGTGGCCGGTACCCTGACACCCAACCACCCAGGAACTGTTTGGCTCTGCTTCTCACCCTGCCCGGAGCCGCTCACACAGAGGGCTGCTGGGTTCAGGTTTGCTTAGCAAATGCTTTCTCCTTCTGATCGCAGTTCTTGCAGTTCTTCCATCGCGAGGCAGGAGCACAGCGGTCAGCAGCTTAAAGTGTATTCTGAGCCGGATTCTGCTGGCAGGTCAGGCTCAATGTGTGGGCTACTCGGCCAGGGGGTTGCCTAGCCCTCAGAAGAGGGTAATTAGACAGAGCGGCTGGAGGGGCGGGCTCCCGCTGGGGTGGGCATGGGAGGTGTGAGGACTCGGGCATGGCTGGCATCGTTACCCAGCCCGGGGGGGCCTCTCTGATCTGAAAGAGGAGCCGTGCTTCTGGCTGCCTCGGCTGCTGCCACTTCCTCCTGCCTCCCAGCCCGAGTCCCCGGCTCCTGGGCCCCCTGAGGCCGTCCTACAGCGCATGTGGGTGGACTCAGAGCTCCTTCTCCTTCCAGCAGCAGCAAGAGGAGGAGGACGCTGAGCTGGGCCACGCGGGGCGGGAAGGAGGGAGGGATGGAGGGAGGAAGTGAGGGAGGGAGGGAGGGGAGATGCTGGCTCTGTTTTTGCAGAATGAGTGGCTAGCATCTGCTGAGGCGGTCCTCACTGTAAATGAAATGAACCAACAAAAAAACAGGGATGTGACGAAACCCCCCAATGGGTCGAAAAACATTCTGGTAGGCCCTAACCGGTTTGGCTCAGTGGGTAGCTAGCGCCTCAGTCTGAGGACTGAAGGGTCCCAGGTTCGATTCCAGTCAAGGGCATGTACCTTGGTTTCGGGCACATCCCCGGTGGGGAGTGTGCAGGAGGCAGCTGGTTGAAGTTACTCTCTCATCGATGTTTCTAGCTCGCTATCCCTCTCCCTTCCTCTCTGTAAAATTTCAATAAAATATTTTTTTAAAATTAAAAAAAAAAAAGAAGAGGTGGTGAGGAATCCAGCGATTCTGCTCTGTGAAGGAATAATGCTGAGGCCGCTCATGGCCTTCTGTCTCAGAGAGGAACTGTGCGGGAGACTCCTTCTGCGGAAGGCTTTCCGTACGGTCCCCCATCTGTTGTGATCATCGTCACTCCTCAAGCTGCTGTCGCTCCGTCGTGGGCTGTGACTTCTGTCAGCCGCTCAAGGCTCTGTGGGGCCGGTCCTGCGGAAGGAAGACGGACCTAAAGGGTCATCTGAGAAATCTCTGGGCTGTTAAAGCTCATATTCTACAGTAGAAGAAGTGGAATCCGTAACCATCTATCTTTTTTAAAAATATATATTTTATTGATTTTTTTTTTTTTTTTTATATAACGAGGAAGGAAGAGGGATAGAGAATTAGAAACATCGATGAGAAAGAAACATCCAGCTGCCTCCTGCACATCCCCTCCTGGGGATGTGCCAGCAACCAAGGTACATGCCCTTGACCGGAATCGAACCTGGGACCCTTCAGTCCACAGGCCGATGCTCTATCCACTGAGCCAAACCGGTTTCAGCCACCTATCTTTTTAAAAAATTATTTTATTGATTTCAGAGTTAAAGGGAGAGAGGGAGAGATATAGAAGCATCAGTGATGAGAGAGAAGCGTGGGTCACCTGCCTCCTGCACGCCCCCTCCAGTGGACCGAGCCTGCAACCCTGGCCTGTGCCCTGATCCGGAACCAAACCGTGACCTCCTGGTTCATAGGTCGACGCTAACCACTGAGCCATACAGGCCGGCCGGCAAACATCTATCTTTTTTATTTTTCCAGTACATTTTATTGACTTTCCACAAAGAGGAAGGGAAAAGGCTAGAGAGCTAGAAACAACAATCAGCTGCTTCCTGCACTCCAACCACTGGGGACGTGCCCACAACCAAGGTACATGCCCTTGACCGAAATCGAACCTGGGGCCTTTCCGTCCACAGACTCACGCTCTATCCACTGAGCCACACCGGTTTCAGCAACATCTATCTTGTTAAGGCTCACCCAAATGTCCCCAAGACCCTGTTTTAGCTAGGAAGTCAGTTTCCTATTCCATACCCTGTTTCCCCGAAAATAAGACAGTGTCTTATATTAATTTTTGCTCCCAAAGATGCGCTAGGTCTTATTTTCAAGGGATGTCTTATTTCTCCATGAAGAAGAATACGGTACACATTTATTGTTAAATGAAAATAAAGGAAAAGTATTACCTGTATATGGTACGGTAGTATGGTAGTTGTCAACACAAACCAAACTGTGAATCCTGCAGTGTCAAGAATTTACTCATTTATTCAGTGATAATCATGTCATCATCTTCTGGAGCATCATCATCACAATCCAATTCCTGAATTTCCTGGTGAATTTCTTGTGATTCCATTTCTTTCAGAATCAGTGGACCAAATCTCTCATGTTTAGCCTAAGGGGGGCCTTATTTTTTTGGGGGGATGCCTTATATTTCACTCAGAAGGAAACCTGTAAATAGGTCTTATTTTTGGAGGATGTCTTATTTTCGGGGAACCGCGGTAGAAGTTTGCAGAGTTTACAATGGTCTCTGTTCCATCAGAAAACTTTCTGCCCCCAACTCTGGGTTTTGCGAACCTTGTGGGGGAACCAAATCCAAGCTCCTTCCTCGGGGTGGGGGTGGGGGGGGGGGCGGAGCAGGCAGGAGTCCCGGGTCCTTGGGAAGCCGGATGCCCTCGAGCTGCCCCCCGAGCTGGTGGGCCACGGACATCAGGCTGTGCGCTTTAGCCATTTGTTTGTTTGCTTCCTCGGCCTTGGCCTCCTTTTTAGAAAGTACTTGAGGCTAAACAACGTTTGAAAAAAATAATCGGAGCAAGTCACGCTCCGCTTGAGGTAATTGGCTGCACGTGGAGTTATTTTAAAAAAACGAGACCATCGGTGCTGGGAGACGCAAGACAGGGAACGGCGCAGTGGGTTTCCATTTTCTGATGAGGGAAAACGACAAACAGTTTATAAAGACGATTCAGTGCCTAAACGCAGGGTGGGGCAGAGCAGGTGTGCCGGGGTGAGCATGCAAAACACAGAGTTTATCCTTATTTTATTACTTATTAGTCATTGTGCTGTTTTCCATACAAACAACGGTAAGCCTCGTCTGCCTCACTCTGTATGCTCTTCTAAATCATTAGATTGGAAATATCAATGAAAATGAACTGGCAGCTTCAACTGGTGAAATTCTTCTCCCTCCCCTCCTGGTCTCTCTACTCCATCTCTCAATACATTCTATTTTTTTTTTTAATATATTTTTTTTTTTATTGATTTCAGAGAGGAAGAGAGAGGGAGAGAGATAAAAACATCAATGATGAGAGAGAATCATTGATAGGTTGCCTCCTGTACGCCCCCTACTGGGGATGGAGCCCACAACCCGGGCATGTGTCCTTGGCCGGAATCAAAACGTGACCTCCTGCCGAAACCAGTCTGGCTCAGTGGATAGAGTGTCGGCCTGTGGACTGAAGGGTCCCAGATTCGATTCCAGTCAAGGGCATGTACCTTGGTTGTGGGCACATCCCCAGTGGGGGGTGTGCAGCAGGCAGCTGGTTGATGTTTCTCTCTCATCGATGTTTCTAGCTCTCTATCCCTCTCCCTTCCTCTCTGTAAAAAATCAATTAAAAAAAACCCTGCTCCTGGGCCCCCAGACCTCGCAGGCGGGTGGGATGCTGTGGAATCATGGATCTCCTGGAGCCCTGCCCCTTTCTCCGGAGCCCCGGCCGGGGCAGCCCGCTCGCCGCTCTCTCCCGAGGACGGGTGGCTCCGGCCGGCTAACGGAATGCTCCTGCCTCCCATGGCTCTGCCTGGTTGTGTCCGGGCACCGCATCCAGCAGCATGAGCCGTGGGGTGGCAGCTGCCTGCTGCTCCCGGCCTGGCACCGGGATGACCCATCTTCTCGGATCAGCGTCAAGAGGATGCCGTCATCCCTCGGTGCCCGGCTCAGCGCTCTGCCCACCGCGGTGCCAGGCCGCCTGCAGGGCCTGCCCTCCCGGTGCCACGGGGGAGAGCTCCCCACCAATGCCCCCAAACGCTCCCCGCGTCCTGATGTGACGTTTCTGCTCTGTGGGATTTCTCCTTTGCTGATGATGGTTTCAGATGTTAATGTTGTAGCAGGTAACAGATTTTTTTTTTTTTTTTTAAAGCACAATGACATAAACGCAGACTTGGCTTTGGGTAAACTATCTTTAGCAGGATGCATAGGATTTAAAAAAAAAAAAATCAACAACAACAACAACCCGACACTAACAGCATCACCAATCTGAGGTGGAAGCAGGATGTTCCCGACAAACCCTTATACATATTTTATTGCCATTTAAGAAATGAGCTGGCTTATTAGTCTAATAGAATTTTAATCTTGTATAAAGAAGCACGGATCCATGGCAAGGCATCTCAGAAATCTAATTTATACATCCTCCAACGAAAAAGATCTTAAGCTTATTAAAAATGCTAATGTGCCTCGGAGACAATACGGGTTCATTTGCATACCATCCTATAGAGGGGGTCGCCGTATAAAGAAGCTAGAACAAGGGATGGGGAACATCTAGGCTCAGAAAACATCAGAGCGAGCCTCTCCGATTTTATTTATTTATTTTTTTTAAATATATTTTATTGATTTTTCACAGAGAGGGAGAGGGATAGATAGATAGATAGATAGATAGATAGATAGATAGATAGATAGAAACATCGATGAGAGAGAATCATCCATCACCTGCCTACTGCACACCCTCCACTGGGATTGTGCCCGCAGCCAAGGTACATGCCCTTGACTGGAATCGAACCTGGGACCCTTCAGTCCGCAGACAGATGCTCTATCCACTGAGCAACACCGGCTTCAGCGAGCCTCTCCGATTTTAAAGCCTTGCTGACAACCTCAGACCCGTTATCTGCCGTCCACAGTCTGGGGAAGGACTCGTGTCCCTAATTACAGGCTCCGGCAAAGAGCAAAGACAGAAGGTCCCTCGTTAGAGGTTGGCGTTAAGACGGGCAGTCTCGTTCACCGGGGACCCCCGATTGGCTGGGGATGTCAATGGTCCTCCGTCCCCCTCTCTCTATTTCCCCCCTCTCCTCCATGGAAGAGAATTATGAGTGAGAAAGCACAGCCCACCGAGAAGCAAATCCTCGCTGTGAACCCAGCAGGTAGAAGTCCTGGCTTGATGGATTGCCCGGATATAGCCCCTGCTCCCTGGCAGGGGCATCCTCTCCCGCGCCCAGGACCCCCGGGCCGCCTCCTCCTCCTCCTCTATGCTCGCCAGCCCAGCCATCCATTATCCCCCCGCACTCAACAGCTGTCTCCTGCTTGCTCTCCATGCCGCGAGAGGCATTCGGACATCCATCATCATCACCGTCATCATCATCATCGTCATCATTAACGATGTCCACGTAGTTTCCATTATTTTTTTTTTTTTTTAAAGAGGGATCTCACTGAATGTGCTTCCCTCCTCCCGAATTACTGCATCTGACACCGCAAAACCAAGAGGCTGGCCAGCGAGCCGGAACCGGTGTGGCTCAGTGGATAGAGCACCGGTCTTCGGACTGAAAGGTCCCAGATTCGATTCCCGTCAAGGGCATGTACCTTGGTTGTGGGCACATCCCTGGTGTGGGGTGTGCAGGAGGCAGCTGGTCGATGTCTCTCTCTCTCTCTCTCATCGATGTTTCTAGCTCTCTCTCTCCTCTCCCTTCCTCTCTATAAAAAAAAAAAAAAAAAAAAAAAAAAAAAAAAAAAAAAAAAAAATTCAATAAAATATAGAAAATTAGCCAAAACCGGTTTGGCTCAGTGGATAGAGCATCAGCCTGTGGACTGAAAGGTCCCAGGCTCGATTCCGGTCAAGGGCTTGTACCTTGGTTGCGGGCACATCCCCAGTAGGGGGTGTGCTAGAGGCAGCTGATGGATGATTCTCTCTCATCGATGTTTCTAACTCTCTATCCCTCTCTCTTCCTCTCTGTAAAAAATCAATAAAATATATTCAAAAACAAAAACAAAAACAAAAAAAACGAGCATTACAGCCTACACCGTAAGTATGGCTTTGGACTTGCACACCTCGCGTGTGTGGGGGGGAGCCGTCACACATCAGATCCTCGCCCTGCCTGGTTGGCAAGCACAGGGCTTGCTGCCTGACGGTGCAGAGCCACACGGAGTGCGGAGCCAGTGAGTTGATTTGGTGAGCGCGGGATGCTAACGAGCCTCTGATCCGTGCAGAGGCCACCGCGCCCCCGCCCGCACCCCTCACCCCGCCAGCTGTCTCGCAAACGCCTGCCATGGGCCACGGGGAGGGCCGGCGGCCGGGAGCGGGGACGGATCAGGGCAAATCCATCATCTCGCTCAGGTGTGGGCCTTCCGCCTGGCTGGCCAGCTGCAGGTGCCAATGAGGCAACGTTCCTTACATCGGCGCTGCTTCTAGGGAAGGTTCCTGTGTGGTGTTGCTTTTCTCGTGCGGAAAAGATTATAGATGTGTGTCTCCTTTATGACTTGGGCATATATATATATATATGTTTTATTGATTTTTTACAGAGAGGAAGAGAGAGGGATAAAGAGTTAGAAACATCTATTAGAGAGAATCATCGATCAGCTGCCTCTTGCACACACACACCCCCCGTCCCCTGCTGGGGATGAGCCCGCAACCAAGGTACATGCCCTTGACCGGAATCGAACCTGGGACCTTTGAGTCCGCAGGCTGATGCTCTATCCACTGAGCCACACTGACTTCGGCTATGACTTGGGCTTTTTAAAGGTGTTGTGTCCACGTCCCGCCAGCATGGCTCAGTGGCTGAGCATCGAGGTATGAACCAAGAAGTTAGGGCTCTGTTCCTGGGCGGGGCATGTTCCTGGGTTACGGG